>NC_137979.1:62612223-63337223 GCF_963924665.1 Micromys minutus
GTCCCAAACCATCGAAAGAAAGCACACTCTTGCTGGGCATGGTGGTGTTTGCCTGAGTATTCAGGAACCTGAGGCAGGGGAATGCATCACTGAATTTGAAGCCAGACTTTATATAATAAGAGAGGGCCCAAGGAAAGAGGGAAGGGAGGGAGAGCTAGCCTAAGCTCACGAGAGTGCCTACATACCCACGTTCACACTGCATTTACACAAGCCAACTAGAAACAAGCTTGTGGATAGATAGTTGGAGAAAAGACTCACTGTGTCTGGGCTGGAAAGCTGGCTCAGTGGTTAAGAGCACTGACTGCTCTTCCAGAGGTCCTGAGTTCAATTCCCACATCTGGCATCTCACAGCTCCAGAGGGGGCTCTGGTGCCCTCTTCTGGCCTCCCTGGGCCAGACACAGACACACACATGCATACAATTAAAAAATAAAATTGTGTTGATTTTTTTCTTTTTAAGACTAAAATGTATTCATTAAAGGAATATCATCAGGCCTTCAAAAGGCACATTCTGCAGCATGGACTAGCTTTAGGGGTGTTAATTATTCTGTAAGAAATAAGCCAAAAGCCAGAGATCGTCTAACCCCCAGTTACTCAAGGATCTTAGAGAATCGCCAGGGGCTGGTAGGAGGCTGGTCAGGACTGGGGCAGGGGGAATTCCTGACTGCCTCAGGAATAATCTCTAAGAAGGTTAAATTTACCACACATTTTAAAGGTGGGAGCGACCTGAAGCTGTACCCTTGGGCTGTGAAGACCCAGGATGCATCTGTTGGCACAGGTGACAATGTGGCAAATTTGGGGAAGGTCTCTGGTCACTCCTGGAGCTTCAGGTCTGGGATCCCAGGAGACTCTGGGTGGAGGGAGGGTCCACCTCCCAACCAGGCAGGCAGGTGGGTAGGGAGGTTTTTCTAGTAGGAAGGGTCACAGGGGTATGCCAGAAACATCCAGAGCTCCTGGAAAGGATGGGGCTCCACTGTGTTACTATTATTTTTCAAGCAGGGCCTCTGGCAGGCTCCATGTTTAGTTTGGTTTGGGTTTCTGCTGTGAACCTTAATACGTGTAGAAGGGCCACCTGGGGCTGAAGCATGCCTTTCTTGACTGGGGGTGATTAGGGAGAGTTTGGGGGCAGCCTCCTTCCACTGTTGAGCCGAGAGGTGGGGGTGGGGCAAAGTGGGTCTCAGACTCATAAACAGATGGAAGTAATTTTCAGTCATGTGAGCAAGGCCTGAACCACAAGGGCCCCTTGTCATTCATTCTCCAGGAAGCGGGGCCCCAAAGCCGCAGGTTCTAGGGCCAGATGTTACAAGGTCTTTGTTTATTTAAAGACTCTAGAGAACACCCCCCCCCCAGACAGTTTCTCAGTGGGGAGCTGGCAGCCTCTGGAGGCCTTGAGGAGAGAGGACTAACCTGGGCTGGAGACGCTCCTCATGGGAGGCACTGGCCCTTAGGACCTAACTGTGTCATTGGGGACGTGTGGGCTCCTGGTGTGTTTACAAACATCGCTCCCCCAGTGCTGGAAGTAGAGGTGCCTGCACCCCGTGGAGACAGAGAAACAGGAAGTGACTGACCAGTAAAGCAGCTGCCTGTGGGGGTGATTCCCACATGTCCTTCCTGAAGCTGGCTTTGCAAGCCATTTCTCCTGTCCGGCTTTGCTCCTGCTGGACATACCAATAAAGCAGAGAGAAAAGCCATGAGGTCGGAAATGGTCAGGGCAGTGTGAGCTGAGGATGTTTGGGACGAGTCAGCTTGAGTTCAGTGTTTTTCCCGGAAGTGGAGAGACAGTTTAACCAAAGCCTGAGAGTCTCGGTGGTACCGACCTATCTTTTTGCTGCTTCTTGGCCCCTGCTCACTTGGGTTGATGCCTCCCAATGCCTTTTCTCTGAGGAAAGAGAAGGCACAAGTATGTTGTTGAGCCTCCTTTGAGGTTAGTGTACATGGGGACAGAGCTGGGAAGCACACGTAAGGGAAGGAAACTCAGGAGCAGCTGGTGACCCCTCTGTGTTGGCTGTGTTTGGGGGGGCTGGGTTGTGGGGTCATAAAATAAGACTGCTAACATATTTCCATAGACAAGGGGTGTCTTTGAGGCTGTTTAACAATGTATAAGCTCTACCTCAACCTCCTAGACGCCTGGGTTTCAGAGCTGCTGGGCTGTCTCAGCATAGCAGTTAGGTATACTGTCTGCATTTTGTTCAACCAGACCCGGGTGAAACCAACCTTGCGCACCCAAGCAGGGTAGGATCACCTAGGGTCTTCATCTGAATCATCCCCCGACCCTGCCTGAGGTCTGATCATATACTCAGCCACAGGAAGCTCTAACTCTGACCTACTGGAGGAAGCTGAAGTTTTCAAGTTTAGCCCCTAGCCTGTCTACAGAGATACAAACCAAATCTGGCCTTTTTTTGCCTGAGGGTCTGTCTGCCATAGCCGGGTTTCCTGCCTATCCTGCCTCGGGACTGTATGGATGGGGTGCCTGGGAGAGAGACTCACACCCAATGAGGACCGGTCATGTTTGGAAGAGGCAGATAGAAATCAGATCACCCCTCCCCTGTGAGCTGCTTGTGGTCTCCTGTCGGACAGGAAGGGCCCTGACTGCTAATTACTGTAAACTCTGAGCAGAGGTGAAGTCCTCAGCACTTGATGCACAGAGCAGAGTTCTTGCTGTCCAGAACCAGGGGAGCCCTGGTTGGCAGAGCTGGCAGAGCTGGTGGCTGAGTGGTGTAGACCAGTTAAATGCTACCATCCAGGGGATTCCCGTTCTGAGATGCTCTGCGGGGAAAGTCGCCGAACTCTGCATCCTGGGTTTCCCATCTGAGGGTGCGCTGGCTGCAGATCCCATTCTTACGCCTCTGTGTCTCCCTCCCCAGATTCAGAGGTGACTCCCAGCTGCGTTGGCGACATGGCTGACAACCCTAGAGATGCTGTGCTTAAGCAGGCACCCGTGTCGCGGAACGAGAAGGCCCCCATGGACTTCGGCTATGTGGGGATCGACTCCATCCTGGAGCAGATGCGCAGGAAGGCTATGAAACAGGGCTTCGAGTTCAACATCATGGTGGTTGGTGAGTGTTACAGGCCCTCAGACCCAACAGCCAAGCAACCCTGACTAGTCCCCACGGTAAAGCGAGGGAACAGCTCTCACCTGAAGGACAACCGGTGAGACATGTCAGATATGGTACATAAGCTGGGATGGGGGACCACACCAGCAGCGACTCCACAGAGACGTTGCTCTCTGCACAAGGAAACACACTGAGCGGGTGTAAGCCTTCTGTGACCAATGACACAAGCCTCCAGGCCTGATGCCACCTCCCTCCTGTGGCCTTGGACAGCTAGATGTCACGCATGGTAGGTGGCTAATCAGCATGACCTAAATGGGCTATGTGCAGCCGGCTTAGAAGTCCCTTGGGCGCCACACATGTGGTCGTCTCAATAACCCTGAAAAGGGGACCTTCTTGGCTGGATGGAACAAGTAAATTCATTCATTCATTCATTTATTCACTCACTCATTCATTTGGAGGTAGGGTTTCACTGTGTGATGAGGCTGGAACTTGGTTTTGTAAACCAAGCTGGCCTTGAACTCACAGAGACCTTGCCTTCCTTTGCCTCCTGAGTGCTGGGATTAAGAGCGCCACTGTATCTGGCCTATCAGCCAATGTTTTTACTCTCTGAACAGGGCTCTGCTTGCTCTTCAGGGTGGTGTCTGGGCAAACGCCTGCCATAGGCTGATTTCCTAAGCAATGGTCAGATAGACTTCTGACTGCAGGGCGTCTGAGGAGCTGTCTCTATGTCTGACCTGCACAGCTCTTCAGACGGCCCACACAGCTCTCTGGGGCTGTCATGCCTCATCTGCAGCTACCTAGACTCCTACCTTGGTGTCCCTCCTGCCTCGGGTGACCTTCCTAGAACCAGGAAAGAGCTCTACCGGGTCAAACCAGACCCTACAGCCCCACACTGGGGTTTAAACTCATCCCTGGATTTCCACTGAGGAAGTGAAGCCCCAGACAGGGCCGTCCAAAGATGTCTTAGTCATAGTGTGATGTAGCCATGAACTTTGTTCTCGGGGATTTTCCAACCGGCCTCCCTTTCTGTCCTCAGGGCAGAGTGGCCTCGGGAAGTCCACCCTAATCAATACCCTCTTCAAGTCCAAAATCAGCAGGAAGTCGGTGCAGCCTACCTCAGAGGAGCGCATCCCGAAGACGATCGAAATCAAGTCCATCACCCACGGTCAGTGCCACGGAGGCTGGGTGAAGGGACCGCCCGCCTTTTCCCAGAGTGTGGGGTCAAGGGAGAGGTGGAGAGGTCACCATGACCTTGTGGGTACATTGAGATTGAGTAAGAGTGGTCCGGATTCCCGTGGGCCCACCAGATGGAGCTCCCGCAAGCAACTGAGCTTTGTACTGAAAGTCACGGCTAGCACCACCCAGAAGAGGTTCCGTGCTCCTTGGCAGGACCTCAACTGTTATTATTGCTTGTGGGACACGCCAGGCTGGGCTAGGCGACCCGAGGATTTGGGGTGACCCGTCTGACTTGGGGTATTATGGTTTGTGCAGATATCGAAGAGAAGGGGGTCCGAATGAAGCTGACAGTGATTGATACTCCTGGCTTCGGGGACCACATCAACAATGAGAACTGGTAGGTTCTTCCTTCATGGGGAAAAGCCCCACTGGTCTTGGGGCTCTGTGGTACCTCTGGAGGCCAGACGCACCCCCAGATAAGATCATTTCAAACCCAAAAGCCATGCATTTGGGGGGAGCCTAACATTCTAGGTCAACTAGGACCCATCTGGGGTGGGGTTCACCCCCCCCCAGGAAAGAGCAGAACAGGAAGTGTGGCAGGAAATCTGAACTGAGGCTGGTTTGTTTTGCAACAGCCCACCATTCCCGTATGAAATCAGAGACTGGGTGTCAAGCCAGTTCTGGGAATAGCCTGTCTTGGGGGCTTGGGAGGGTGGGCTCAGAGCAGACGTGGCCAGGAGGGAGACGTCTGCAGGCTAACCCGGATCTCCATGCAGTTGGCAGCCTATTATGAAGTTCATCAATGAACAGTACGAGAAGTACCTGCAGGAGGAGGTCAACATCAACAGGAAGAAGCGCATTCCTGACACCCGTGTCCACTGCTGCCTCTACTTCATCCCAGCCACCGGCCACTCGTATGTCCCATGCCTGGCCCTTTGTCTTGATGGCGGGAAGCCCCGGTTCCCATACACACAGGATTCCGTCTGCCCGGGCACTGGACACGGGGGCAGGGGCACTTGAGTCAGAGCTGTGGTAGCCGCTGTCTGGGCTCATAGAAGTTCTCTGTGATCTCTGGACTGTGTGGCTCCCTGCCCATCTGTCTTCATTTTTTGTCCACAAGAGCTGAGGACAGGGCAGGCCCTGGAGTGTTCTAGAATCGGGTAGGCCATCTCTGCAGATAGGATGAGACTCTCAGGCTCTGTGTGCATGTACGTGTGAGTATCTGTGCACACTTTCCTCCATTTCCTGTTCTCACCAAAGATGCTTTTGGGGCCTGGGAGGCTTAGGAGTCCCAGGGTAGGTAGACTGTTGATCTTAGGAGCCAGGGTTCTTGGTTCTCTGGGAGGCTCATCTGTCCCCAGGACACAAGTGTTGTTCCTCTCCTCGCTGGCTATCCCGGTCACTTGCCCTGACTCCATGTAGGGTACATGGCTAGGCCCAGGCTCAGAGAACAGCAGGAGCTAGAAGAGTTGAGGACTCACGGGTTTGGTGCCTCCTGGACACACAGCTGCCTGAGTCTGTATACTCCAGGCTGTTCCCGCTCAACATCTCACTGGGATCAGCCAGATATAGGTGTCTGGGCTTGCCAATAATGCCCATCTATAGGGCCCATAAGAGCCCGTTCATGCCATGGCGTGCCATAAGGCCTTATCTGGGGCTGGCTCATTGGGGTTCTGCAGCTGCTCTAAGCACAGCCTTGAGCAAGGCCACAGCTGACAGCAGGAGACGGACTGATATGGCTTCATTGGGAAGAACCAGAGGTGCTTACCCAGTGGTGATACTATGGATGAGAGCTCTCACTGGGCACCTCGCCGGGTTTCTTCCTCCAGCCTCCCAGTCTCAGGGGACAGTAGTGGCTCCTGGCCATCTCTGCTCGACATCTCCCTGTAGCTTCAATTCCCGCAGGATGTCTGGGCCTGACGATCGTGCCTTGAAGATGCCATTCCAATGAGAAAATGATGCCCAGGCTCAGGGGTTCTGCCAGTCTCTGTCCCCTCCCGGAGCCAGGCTGACCTGGGAACAGCCAGCCTGTCCCAGAGCCCAGAGATTCTGGACGCCATCTCCCATGTCTCCTTTTCCCTGACACTGAAAGCCCCAAGGCATGACAATAATGTGAGCCAAGTCACTCTTTGGGTGGACAGTGTCCAGGGCCGGTTGGGCTCTGAGGACCCTATGGATGAGAGCGCTTTACTCCAGCTCCCTGCTCTCAGCTCCATCAGGGGAAGGTTCACCCTGCACCCTTCTAAGGCCCAACCTCACCCCTCTACCGACATGGCCCCCACTGTGACGCCTGAGGTGGGGAACCCCTAAGCTGAGTCTTTTGCACTGTTTTATTTCAGACTCAGACCCCTGGACATTGAATTCATGAAGCGCCTAAGCAAGGTGGTGAACATTGTCCCTGTCATTGCCAAGGCTGACACGCTGACCCTGGAGGAGAGGGTCTACTTCAAACAGCGGGTAGGACTCACGGCCCCTACCCAGCCACTCTCCCTCTAGGACTGCATGGACAAGTTATAGGCTTGACAGGTGCCTGTCCAGTTCCGGGGATATATAATAGAGTCACCTTTGAGCCCTTCACAACATGTGTCCAACTTTGGGGGAGCTCCTGGCCTTTGTGGCTATGGGGGTTCCCCATTTCCAGCAGTCTCAGTGGGGTTCAGAAGGGAGTAGGTCAGGCAAAGGCAAACATCTCAGGGCCAGTGGATGCCTGACAGCCCACCTCAGTGGCTCCTTCCTTCTCTGCCATGATCAAGGTCATGAGTGGGTGACAGGGTTGTTCCTGTAGACATCTGCAGTAGGGTAAGTTCTGGACACTTCTCTGCAAAGCAACTTCAGACTCTCCTGGGAGCTCCAGCCCAGGGCTGTAAGAGAGGCCCCAAATCCAATTCCAGAAGCTGCCAGGGCTTCCTTCCCAGGCTGTGTATTGGGGATTTTCCCAGAATGCATAGGGGAGGGTAGTCAGTGGCGCATCTGCTGGAGAAGAGAACAGGAGGCTCCCCAGTGTATGAGAGCCCGGATCTGCTTGAACAGATAAGAGAGCTGTCCCCTCGGCTGTCCTCTCTCGACAGTCACATGGGCTGTCATTAAGTCATCAAACTGAGGAGAGTTTCAACCCAGGTTCAACTGGGCCACCATGCTCATCCTGAGAAGAAAGAGGGTTCCGCAAGCTTGAGTTGTTTTCCGGGGGGGGGTAGTGATGAGCTGCACAGTAACCAGAGAGTCTCAGGACAATGGCTGCAGGGCCCCTCGGGCCAGGCCAGTGCTTCTTAATGTCTAAGAGGCTTCAGAGCTGGAGATCCTGGGCCGGAGGGTGGAACTCAGGTGTAGAGTGCTCTCCTCCCATAGGGAGGGATCAAGGTTTGACCCTCAGAATCACACGGAACTGGGCATGATACCTCAAGCACCAGCATTAGGAGGTAGAGGCAGGAGAGTCAGGAGTTCGAGGTCATTCTTGTTTACATCGCCAGGTTGGGACTAGCCTGAGCTAGAGACTTTGTCTCCAAAAACAAAATGGGGCTGGAGAGTTGACTCAGGGGTTAAGAGCACTTGCTCTTGCAGAGGACCCAGGTTCAATTCCCAGCATCCACATGGCAGCTCACAACCAGTTCCAAGGGAACTCAGTACGCCGTCTTCTGGCTTCTGTGGGCACTTGGCATGCATGTGGTACATACATGTGCCCATAGAGGTACAGGTGCATACATGCAGGCAAAACGGTTGTATACATAAAATAACAGTAAAGGGAACCTTTGAATAAACTAGACATTCTCAGGATGGGGCCGCTCAGAGCCTGCCTTTGTAGGGGTTCATGGCTGATAACCTGATTCACCCCATATCTCGCAGATCACTGCAGACCTGCTGTCCAACGGCATTGACGTGTATCCCCAGAAGGAGTTTGATGAGGATGCAGAGGACCGGCTGGTGAACGAGAAGTTCCGGGTCAGTGGGTCAACCTGGTGCTGGGAGGTCAGGGGCGGCGGGCAGACAGATGGGAGCCGTGTGTCCACTCTGGGTCTGCTGAAGGCAAGGCCTGCAGATTTCCAGGACACTGGGGTGTTCTACGGTAGCTGGGACTAACTCTTCTGTCCCTCCTCCAGGAAATGATCCCATTTGCTGTGGTGGGCAGCGATCATGAGTATCAAGTCAATGGCAAGAGGATTCTGGGAAGGAAGACCAAGTGGGGCACCATAGAAGGTAGCAGCTCCTGTGTTGCCTTGGGGTGTTGAAGCTGTAGTTGGGCCTGGGCCCTCACCCATTGCACTGCGGGTCCCTGTTTCTTCCCTTCTTGTAAGAAGAAAGAGTAAGGGAGGGAAAGCAGTGAGTGAATGAGTGAATGAACGAATGAATGAACAGCCAGGACTCCATACTGGGAGGTGGTCTGGGGCTCAACATGCAGCCTTACACTAGAGACCCCCGGAGCTGCACTGGAGTCCCAAGAGTTAAGAAGTGTTGTTCTGAGGTGGCCACTGAAGAGGACCTGTCTTTCCTTTCATCCCTTCCTGTTCTCTACTGTGCCCTCCTTTTGGGTCTGCCAGGTGGGGGTGTCATGGAGACTGTCTCTAAATATGCTCTGGGTGTTTTCAGTCCTGTGGCTTCCTGTAGCACTCCCCTCAGTGTCAGATGTTGACCCCAGAGGTGACTCTAGGGGCCTGCTCTGAAGCTATTCTCTCAAAAGCTTGTCCTCAGCTTGGTTCCTCTCAGTCAGTTCCTTCCTGTCTTTGATGTCTTCCTCATCCTCTGCATCTCCACAGATATGCAAGGCAGGGTTTGGAGGAACAAAGTTTGGGGTAAAAGCCCTGCTGGGACTCTAGGAGAGGCATAGAATGCTGATGTCTCTTCTGACCCCTGATGGCCAAGTTGGGTACTGCACACACTCAATGAGAACTTGTCAAGAAATTAGCCAGGTTAGATTACTGTTCCCAGATGAGAATTCAGGCAGCCTCTGGGATCCAGGCTCTCCCTGGTGGTCGTTCCCACATCCAGCATCCTTCTTACGAAGACCCTGCGAACTTACCAGACCATAAGTTCCTATCAGTAAATTCATTACTGACCAAGTCACATCCAACTGTGCCTACACCTACCTCTTGGTACACACCATCCTAAGTGCCCGCTCCATCCTCGGAAGGTATCTAGAGTACTACCCGGAAGACAGTAAGCTACTTTGCTCCTCGAAAGCTTCAGAGTCAGATTATATCATTGGCCCATTTGGTCTTTTGTGCCCTTGAGGTCCGAGCTGTGCTGTTGTCCCGTTTCAATTTCTCTTTACAATTATTTATTAACTTATTTATTTTATTGGGGGAAGAGGGAATGCACATGCCAAAACACGCATGTGGTAGTAAGAAGACAGCTGGCAAGAGTTGGCTCTCCTTCTACCCTGTGGTCATTGGATTTGGCAGCAAATGCCCTCACCTACTGAGTCAGGGCGGTAGGACCCTGTTGATCACAGTGTATCAGCAGTCAGAAAGCAGATCATGCTGGGGCTCACCTCACTTTCTTTCTTACTCAGCTGGGGAAACTCCGCCCACTGGGTGATGCTGTCCCCATTCATGGTGGGTCTTCCCTCAGCTAAACCTCTCAGGATGCACCCTCATAAACACTAGAGGTGTGTCTCCCTGGTGACTCCGAGAAACAGGTCCATAGCTGTCAATCATCCTGCCCATTGGGCGGGGTTTCTGGAAGCTGTTGGCTTCACTGGGTAGGAGAGGGGCTCTCTCGCCACAGGACACTGAGTTTCCCACTTTCTCTTATTCTTAGTTGAGAATACCACTCACTGTGAATTTGCCTACCTGCGGGATCTCCTTATCAGGTGAGTAGCCAGCGCTTAGCTCTAAAGGCCCCTGGGGAGGACCAGCTTTGGGGGTGGGCGTGGCAGGTGGGCGGGCGGAGGCCCCACCCCGGCTGCCTGTTGTCAGCCCTGTCCTTGGGAACAAAGCTGAAAAGAAGCTAACGAAAACCCAGGGACAGATGACTAAATGACGATTCTTTCTAACCTTATGAGGTCACCAGGATGAGAAGGGCTCGATTCTGGTCCCCTGTGGGCTAAACCTCCTGTTTCAGATATGGCTACTGTGCACACAGCACAGCCTCCAAGTGTCTCAGACAAAACAAACAAATGAAAAGAAAAACTTCTAAAATAAGACATTTACCTTGTGTTGTTTTATATATATATTATATTATAGAGATATATAAATAATATATATATAATATTAATATTCTCTGTCCTTGTGCAGGCCCCTGACTAGCCAGTATGGACAGTAGAGAAAGAATGGGTTAGAATGTGAGGCCAGAGAGGATCTGGAGTCACCAGAGAGCAAGTAAATTCTGCCTAGTTCTAAGTGTATAAAAAAGCCTGCAGGCTGGCTCTAAGGGCCAGGAGGGACAGGTGATTGTCACCCCAGGCAGGCTAAGTGGTCACCCCCATGTTGGCCGTGCCCCCTGCAGGACGCACATGCAGAACATCAAAGATATCACCAGCAACATCCACTTCGAAGCCTACCGTGTGAAACGCCTCAACGAGGGCAACAGCGCCATGGCCAACGGGATCGAGAAGGAGCAGGAAGCCCAGGAGATGTAGATGCGCCCCGCCCCTGGACCCCACCCCCAGATCTGTTCATCATCCCTGGCCCACCCACCTACCCTGTCTTATTTTATATAATTATCTCCATTCGTCACCTGCCTACATCTCTTTCCCCACTTTGCCAGGTAACAAGAGAGGGCTTACCTCCCAAGTGTGCTCTTATTGGCTGCAGCAGCCGGGTGGGCGGGGCTACAGCTTGGGCTCGCCTCTGCGCTCTACTTCTTCCTCCAGAGTTGTGAAGGCTAGACCACCCGGCTCAGCCCCTGAGGGGTTAGAAGAGCTATGAGTCTGCGCCCACTCTGAGTTTTTAGTTCAAGCCTGTGAGGGCCAGATCCTAGGGGGTGCGGAGAAGCCCATTAGGCCGCAAGACCCTCTGGCTACAGCCTCAAGCAGGTTAGAGGCTGTACCAGAGGAAGGCGGAGCTGGCCAGGTAGTCCCGGTTCCCCACCTGCACCCCCCCAGGAGGTATTGCTCACAGCACCCTCAGCTGCCTGCCCCTCAAGGGAACTAGAGGCGTCACCGCCCAAGTTGCCAATCACTAAGACAAAGTGAAGACCGTGCACCTTGAACTTGTCCCAGAGCAGAAAGTGCCTTGATCCACAAGAGCCAGTCACCTCTTCCCAGACGTCCCTTCGGATAAAAAGCGGGGACGTGCTGGAGAGGGGGAAGTGTCGTTTCTCCCTCGCCCTTCCGTTCTCCCCTGTGCTGTAGATACCGCTACTTCACTGGGCTTTAATTATGAAAGACGCACCCCGGTCCCCGCTCCCAATATTAGGAAGGTCAAAGCAAGAAGATGTGTCGAAGCCACGAGGGAGGAAGCCATGGAAGGAAGGCATAAGGGCGCATGGGGAGCTCTCCTGCCCAGGTGCCTCGTATCTGTCTGGTCCCGTTTGGCCCAAAATGCTCTGGTTACATTGGCGCTCCGTTGCCTCACCCTGCATCGCCCCACGCACCCCAGGCTCAAACCTTGATGATTCAGTGACTGTACTGGGTGGGAACCAGAAAGCTGACCATTTTGTTGTCTACATGAGCCAAGACCCCTGTGCCCCAGAACCCATAAAAAATACCCCGGTAGAGGGAGAGGTGAGGGAGATAGAGACGGATAGGCAGACTCCCTCATCTTCTCTCGGAGGGAACCATTAGGGACCATCCATCCACAGCTGACCAAAGCCATGTCCTTCCTTCCTTCCTACCTGCCATGCTGGTTTGTCCCCGGGCCGAAGGAATTTGGTGAGGTTAGTTAGGTCGGACCTGCTTGGGGAAGGTGCCTCTACAGACCCGGGGCTAGCTTTCTGCAGCCTAGAAGTGCAGTGGGAGAGTTGGGGTGCAGACAGATGAGAGGCTCCCTGCATTGGGCGTCTACTCCCCCACCCAACCATGGAAGGCCCCTTGTCACGCCCTACGGCCGAACAGTTCGCTTGCCAGCTTGCCAAGTTCTTTTGCCAAAACCAGGACTTTGAAGGAAATCTCCAGCACGCTGAAGTCAGGGCACCCAGCCTTTTCCAGCCTCAGTGTCCCTGGGGGTTTAGCAGCATCCGGTGTCATCAGAATGACTTTGTGCCTCTGTAACCAGGTATTGAAACTGTTCGTCTCACCAGGCCGTTCCACGTGGCCCTTTGCTGGGGGCTTCCTGGTGGGGGGGGGGCGGGAAAAGTCTCTTTTTGTATAAATAACAAAGTGTTGAAATGTATTTCCTGAAATAAATGTTTCAAATACAAACTGGCTCTTACTCAGGGCCTGGTTGGTCCATTAACAGGTGGGCGGAGGCTCCCGTGGGAAGGAAGTCAAAGGTCTATGTGAGATCCGGAGTACAAACTTCGGGAATCAGCAGTTCGGTGGTGAAAAGTCTGCTGCTCTTCAAAGTCTCCAGTTTAGTTTAGCAGCAGCCACTGCTCCCGGGACATCTGTCACCCTCTTCTGGTCTCTGATGGTACCTGCACACATGTGGCAGACACACAAACACATACATACAAATGTGAACTGTATTATGTCAGGCCCTGATAACTGGTCACTTACAATAATGTTATTCCAAGAGGAATTCAACTGTGTGTGGTCCCCAGTTTTGTGCACAGGGACCCTCTGTGTGCTTGAATGTCCCACAGCTCCTGTGACGCAACTGCAATCCAGGTACTCTGAAACAATAATAGTCTACACTGTCATCATTCTGGAAGCCCAGGACCTAGTGCTGGCATAACCCTGTCCACAGTGCCCTGCTTCTGGGGACTACATTATTCCAGCCTTCACAAGGGACACTCTTAGACACAGGAGGCATTTCAGCCTAAGACAATCTCATCTTGACTTTAATTACATCTGTAAAGATCCTGTGTTCAAATAAGGTTTTATTCTAAGCCTCTGTGCAGGTGGGAATCTGGGGCAATGCGGTTCACCTCCCCACGCCCCATTCCTGCTTCTCAGGAGTTCCAGAGCTGCAGGGGCAGATGCATGTGAGAACAACCAGAGGCTCACTTACATCCACCAAGCTGAGTGGTGTAAGGAAGGACCCTGCCTCTCTGGCCTGCCCACACTCTTCTGAAGGCCACCTGAAGACAAGTGGGCTTTGTCAGCCAATGAGTTGTACTCGGTGGCCTCGTGGAGTCAAGCATCAAGTTGTGGGTTTGGCTGTTAATGGCACTGAGGTGGGAGGGGAGCTCTGGTCCATGGAGGCAGCTTGTTTGAGCCCACCCCACCCCCCCATTTCTAAGTCCCTGGGCAAGCTCTCCCCTCCAGCCCCAGATGCCTAGGCACTTGTCAACTCATTAACCTGACTGGCCACCAGCCAACCCCACCTGCGCCTCCAAGCCGGTGATGGAGAAACACCGCCTCCCCTCAAACAAGCAGACACACTGTAGGACCAGAGTGGCAAGGCATTCTCATCCACCCAGGGGCACGAGCTTTCTTGTGCCCCCCCTTCCAGCTAGTAATGGGGGACTCCTCACCTTCCACCAACAAAGTAAGCCCCAGGGATCTTGTTTCCACTCTCTACAGCGCCAGGGTTACTGCACGCATGGCTGTGCAAAAAGAAAAGATTCAGGGTGCTGGGGCTCCCTGTTCAGGTACTCGGGTTCATGTAGAGTGGGCTCTTGTCCCGCCTGGTGTCCAGCCCTGAATGTGAGCTTTCCCTGGAACTCTTGGAGCTGGAATAAGAGGGGGTAGGGGAAGCTGAACAGAAGGACAAGATGGCTTCATGGTGTGGAACCCCATGACTTCCTTCCCTCCTGTCCAGGCCCCAGCGTCACACGTAGCCAGCACAAGTGGTTCCTGGGACAGTAGCGGTTCACCCTGACTGTCACCAAGGCAGGAAGGCCCTGCTCCTGCTGGCTTAGGTTTCTATGAGATTTGGGGTGTTCCACAGAGTCTGCAAATGCTAGGTGTCCCTTCCCCCACCCCGAGCCTCGGGATTTAAAGCCAAGAAACAGATAGAAAGCCCCTGGGAATCACTGGAGGGAGGTCTGCTGGGAGAGGGCCCTGTTGGATTTTTGTTTGTGAGCTATGTGCGCGCGTGTGTGCGTGTGCGTGTGCGTGCATCTGTGTGCATGTGTTATTTTGTTTTCTTACTTGAGATGAGGGCTCTCATTGGCTTGGCGCTTCCAAGCAAATAGTCTGGCCCCGCCAGCCAGTGAGCCCCGTGGGTCTGGCCAGTTGGGTTGCTGAGGCTGTGAGCACGCCTCCACGCCTGGTCTCACCTGCTTCAGAGGATCCAAACCCAGCTCCCCGTGACTGAGCCATCTCTTCACTCAAAAAAAAAAAAAAAAAAAAAAAATATTTAATGCATGTAGATGTTTTGCCTACATGTATATATGTAAGCCAGGTGTGTGCCTGGTGCCTGAGGAAGAGGGGGTGGGATCCCCTAAGACTGGAGTTACAGACTGTCCTGTGGGTGCTAAGGATGGAATGGGACCCATGTCCTCTGGAATAGCAGCCAGTGCTGCTAACCACTGAGCCATCTCTCCAGCTCTCTGCTCATTTTAAAACACCACTTTCTAGCTACAATTCTCGCCTTATTCAATATGGAAAATGACAAAAAACCAAAACCAAAAAACTTACACAAAAGGGGAATATCCGCATTCACACCCAATGATGCTACCCAGCCCTCATAACTGGGGCACAGCCTCAGACTCTAGGGAGGACGGTGGTGATCCCAACATTTGAGGAACTGAGGTGGGAATATCAGGAGTTTGAGGCCACCATGGGCTACACGGTCTGACTGCGCAACGATCCCCAACCCTGACCCGAGGCCCTGTGTCTTCTGTCCAGAAGAATCCTTCAGCCAGTGGCTTTCCCCTCTGTTCCTCTCTCCTCTGGCCTCTTGGAATGGGGGGGGGGGGATTTTGTCCCCATCCTCACTTTATTCCCCTGCCCCCTCCTCCCACCCCCGCACTGTCCCATAAGCCCACTGGGGACCAGTGTAGGATTGAGGTGCATTTCCTGAGTTCGAGTGGAAATACTTTCCAGATGCTCTCCTGCCCGGAGGACAGACAGGAAGGGTCTGTGTAGCAGCTAAGTGCCCATGGGAGGGATGCTGTCTGGCACCACCCCAATTCAGGGTGGCTGTCACTCAACATCCGTTGCTAGGAGCCCTGGGAGAGTCCTGGTCTAGGGTTGTTTGGCTTTGTTGGCCCGTCAGTCGGGGCTGCAGAACCTATGCTACCTCCGCACCAGGTTTCCTGCTGCCAAGGGCCACCGCCCCGAAGTAAGACCTAAAAACTGTTGTAAATCAGGCGCGCTTACGTCATCACCCACTGCCGCGAGGTGCAGAGAATTTCCACCGTGGGGGAGGGGCGCCCCATCTGGTCTCTCGATCTCCTGGTCTTTCTGTCAGTCTCTCTCAAGTTACCGCCCCAAGAAGGCCTTTGGCTCTTCCCTTTTCCCGGTAAACGTCTTGCATTAGGTCTGTTGAGTGATGTGATCTCTTAGCGGTGCACCCTGGCCCAGGAAGAGCCAATGTACCTTTTCTCCGCCTCATCCTAACAGTAAGACCAGAAGTAGCAGCACAGACTGTGTGATCCCTACACTCTGCAAATGGAGGTTGGAGGCCAGACAACCTGACACCAGCCTGGCTACATAGTGAACCAGTACAAGTGAGACCCTGTCAGGAAAGACTGAAGACCCAGGTCCCTGACAACTCACACGGTGCCTGTCTGCTATAAAACATTTGAACAGTAGGCATGGGGACAGCAAATAGTGACCGTGACTTCCATTTAAAATATAAAAATAATGTATGGCAGATACCAGATAACAAAGTTAAATCAGGATCAGATTAAACAATCTAAACAGTCCCAGAATACCTAAAGAAATAGAATCAGTCATCAAAAGCTTCCAAAAAAAAAAAAAAAAAAAAAAAAGCCCAGGACCAGATGGGTTTAGTGGAGAATTTTATCAGACTTTTATAGAAGACCTAATACCTATCTATACTCTCCAAATTATTCCACAAAATAGAAACAGAAGAAACACTATCCAACTCGTTCTTCGAAGCCACAATTAGGCTCATACCTAAACCCCACAAAAACACTACAAAGAAAGAGAACTTCAGACCAATTTCCCTCATGAACATCGATGCAAAAATACTCAATAAAATTCTTGCAAACCGAATCCAAGAACACATCGAAATAATCATCCACCACGATCAAGTAGGCTTTATTCCAGGGATGCAGGGATGGTTCAATATATGAAAATCCATCAACATAATCCACCATATAAACAAACTCAAAGAAAAAAAAAAAACCACATGATCATCTCACTAGATGCTGAGAAAGCATTTGACAAAATTCAACACCCCTTCATGATAAAAGTCTTAGAAAGATCAGGAATCCAAGGCCCATAACTAAACATAGTAAAAGTAATAAACAGCAAACCAGTAGCCAACATCAAACTAAATGGAGAGAAACTTGAAGCAATCCCATTAAAATCAGGGACTAGACAAGGCTGCCCACTTTCCCCTTACCTATTCAATATAGTACTGGAAGTCCTGGCCAGAGCAATAAGACAACAAAAAGAGGTCAAAGGGATACACACTGGAAAGGAAGAAGTCAAAATATCACTATTTGCAGATGATATGATAGTATACTTGAGTGACCCTAAAAATTCTACTGGAGAACTTTTACAGCTGATAAACAACTTCAGCAAAGTGGCTGGATATAAAATTAACTCAAACAAATTAACTGCCTTCCTCTACTCAAAGGATAAATAGGCTGAGAAAGAAATTAGGGAAATGACAATCTTTACAATACTCACAAATAATATAAAATACCTTGGTGTGACTCTAACCAAGCAAGTGAAAGACCTGTACAACAAGAACTTCAAGTCAATGAAGAAGAAAATTGAAGAAGATCTCAGAAGATGGAAAGATCTCCCGTGCTCATGGATTGGAAGGATCAACATTGTAAAAATGGCCATCTTGCTCAAATCAGTCTACAGATTCAATGCAATCCCCATCAAAATTCCAACCCAATTCTTCATAGAGTTGGAAAGAGCAACTTGCAAATTCATCTGGAATAACAAAAAACCTAGAATAATTAAAACACTTCTGGGGGAATTAACATCCCTGATCTCAAGCTATATTACAAAGAAATTGCGGTTAAAAACTGCATGGTTTTGGTAAAGAGATGGGCAGGTAGATGGAACAGAATTGAAGACCCAGAAATGCACCCACATCTTTGATCTTTGACAAAGGATCTAAAAACATTCAATGAAAAAAAGAACAGCCTCTTCAACAAATGGTGTTGGTTCAATGGGGGCAGTCAGCATGCAGAAGAATGCAAATTGATCCTTTCCTATCTCCTTGTACAAAGCTCAAGTCCAAGTGGATCAAAGATCTCCACATAAAACCAGGCACACTGAAAATATTAGAAGAGAAAGGGGGGAAGAACTTAGAACACATAGGCACAGGGGAAAATTTCCTCAACAATACATATAATAATATCATAAGCCATTTTTTTACCAATGACTTATGCTCTAAGATCAAGAATCGACAAATGGTACCTCATGAAATTGCAAAGCTTCTGTAAGTCTAAGGACACTATCAAGAAGTGTCCTACATCTGATAGAGGGCTAGTATTCAATATAACGAACTCAAGAAGCTAGATTCTAGAGAATCAAATAATCCCATTAAAAAGGGGTACAGAGCTAAACAAAGAATATTCAGCTGAGAAGCACCTAAGGACATGCTCAAGTCATTGGGGAAATACAAATCAAAACAACCCTGAGAGTCCACCTCACACCAGTTAGAATGGCTAAGATAAAAAATTCAAGTGATGCTGGCAAGGATGAGGAGAAAGAGGAACACTTCTCCATTTTTTGGTGGGGCTGTAAGCTGGTACAGCCACTCTGGAAATCAGTCTGGCAGTTCCTCAGAACACTGAACATAGTTCTACCTGCAAACCCAGCTATTCTACTCCTGGACATATACCCCAAAGATGCTCTGACATATAACAAGGGCACATGCTCCACCATGTTTATAGCAGCCTTATTTATAATAGCCAGAAGCTGGAAAGAACCCAGATGTCCTTCAACAGATGAATGGATGAAGAAATTGTGGTACATTTACACAATGGAGTACTACTCAAGCTATTAAAAACAATGACTTCATGAAATTCGTAAGCAAATGGATGGAACTAGAGATTATCATCCTTAATGAGGTAACCCAGTCACAAAAGAACACACATGGTATGCACTCACTGATAAGTGGATGCTAGCCTCAGAAAGCTCTGAATACCCAAGAAACAATTCACAGACATTATGAAGCTCAAAAAGAAGGAAGGCCAAAATGGGGATACCTCAGTCCTTCTTAGAAGGGAGAACAAAGCACTCATGGGAGGAAATACAAGGTCCAATAGAGGAACAGGGATTGAAGAAAAGATCATTCTGATGTTGCCTCACCTGGGGATCCACCAAATATGCAGCCACCAAATCCAAGCACTATAGCTGATGCCAAGAAGTACTTACTGGCAGGAATCAGACATAGATGCCCCCTCAGGGACTATGTTAGAGTCATATACATACAGCTGAGCATGCTTGCAGCTAACTATCAGACTGAACTTGGGGACCCCAATGAGGGTTCTAAAGAAAGGACTGAAGGAGCTGAAAGGGGTTGCAACCTCATGGAAAGAACAACATTATCAACCAACCAAACCCTCCAAAACTCCCATGGAGTAAAACACCAACTTTTTTGCATACATTGAGAAACCTATTGATCCAGTTTTATATGTAGCTGAAGATAGCAGTGTCTGGCATCAATGTGAGACGAGGCTTTTGTTCCAGGGAAGGCATGTTTTCCCAATGTGGGGGAATGACAGGCAATGGGGTGGAGAGGGTGGTTAGGAGGGAGTGCACCTGTGTGAAGGTAAATGGAGTGGGAGGGGGATGGGAGCAGGGCGGGGGTAAAAGGATAACATCTCAAATGTAAGTACAGAGTATCTAATAAAAATGAGAAAAAAAAACAAAAAATAATATATGATATATAATAAAATATTTAATAAAATAGAAAATTTAAATGTGTGCATGTATGTGTATGCATGCCTTCCTGCATGTAGGGTGTGTGCATGTGTGTGGACATGCATGTAGGGTCAGTGTGGGCATACATGTATGTGTGTATG
Organism: Micromys minutus; assembly: GCF_963924665.1. Taxonomy (NCBI): domain Eukaryota; kingdom Metazoa; phylum Chordata; class Mammalia; order Rodentia; family Muridae; genus Micromys; species Micromys minutus. Next base: position 62,631,616 of record NC_137979.1, read on the forward strand.
TTGCATGTATGCATATGAGTGTATGAGTAAGTGTACTCACGGTGCATATGGAGAGAAGATGAAGCAGGAGATGGGACATTTTTTCCACTTATGCCTTGTGACAGGTCTCTCACTGCACCAGAAGCTTGCCATTTTGATTAGGCTAGCTGGTTAGTGAACTGTCAGGATCCAGAAGTCCAAACAAGGAGTCTCTCTAGAGCAGGAGACAGGGAGGTTCCTTCATCTGAGGCGTCCCTCTTTCCTCCTGCCTGTTAAGGTTTGAATGTGAGATGTCCCTCATAGGTTCATGTGTTGGAACGTTTGTTCTCCAGCAGGTGGCGCTGTCCTGGGAGGTTATGGAGCCTTTTGGATGTGGAGAGGGTGAGGCTTAAAGGTTACATACAGGCTGGCCACACACAACATCTCCAGTGTACTTCCTGCTCCCTTCCTGTGGCTTAAGGTGAGAGCCATCAGCTTCTGCTGTGGCCACCATGTCCTCTGCTCACCTCCCTGCTGTGCCGGACTCCTACCTTCTAGCAAGGAAACCCAAATAAATGCCTCTGTAAGTTACCTTGGTCATGATGCTTTATTACAACAGTAGAAAAAGTAGCTAAGACATAGCCAAGCCACAAGCCTGTGGCAGGACAGATTTTGCACTAAGCCTAGGGCCACCTGGACCTTGTGCCGACTCACACCAGGTTCCAGTCTTTCCTTGTCACAATGTCACCCTTTCATCTGCCCTGGCAGTTAGGCCTTCTTTTAGCATCTCTGGAGCCTGAGCATGTGTGTTCTGACCCAGGCCTTTCCCTTACACACTGGAGAGGCACAACAGTACTGTTCTGCTCTGCAGGATCAGATGGACCCAGGTCACATCTGAAACACAGTTTCCTAGGCCACAGGGACATCACCGCCATTGCTAACAGGATCTTTCTGCATCCACGGCGGCTCCTGAGCACCTGGGATGACACTGGGCCTCAAACGAGTTGTAACCCTGAGCACTCTGCGGGAAAACCATCTTCCTTTCCTTTCATAGAAGGTGCTTATAAATAACCAGAAGAAAATGGGCCATGAATAATTAAGGCTGCCCAGAGTAAATGGTTCTTGATCTGTCTGCTTGAATTAAAAAAGCCATCACTTGAGGGGCCTGGGTGCCCGAGAGCTTCTGTAAGATGTCTTTACCCATAATGCCACTGCTTGCTCTTCCCCCTTTCTCTTCCTCCCTCTCCTTCTCCTTCTTCCTGTCTCTCTTGGGCTTCAGGGACATCAGCATTGGGCTCTTCAGCCAGCCCTGCCACCAGAACACCACCATGGCCTCTTGTCTATCCCTGGTTAATACCTACATCCAAGCTCCACCCCAGGAGGAAACAGCAGCCCCTAAAGAGAAATGGCTTTACCTCCGTAGAAGGGTCCTTCTGTGGGAGACTGAGTCCTGGCTGGGATGCTCAGGAGTCTCAGATGCACAGTCACATGCCCAGCCAATGTGGGCATGGCTCAGAACTAGGGTTTTCGTCCAATGTAATATATCTCTGTAATGGACTTGGGGACAGGCCTGTCACGTGACCTGTCATATGACCTGTCACATGACCTTTGCCTCTCTTTACAGAGCTGTGGTGCCCGGTGGCTAAAATCTGTAGGACTTCTTTTTCTTGGGATGGTGGCTGCCAGGGGCTGCTGGGAAGAATGGGTATGGGAATTAGGATCTGTCTATCTGTCTGTCTATTTTGCAGTAATGAGGAGGGAATCTGGGCTCTTTACAGCATATGGTAGGCTCCCCCCGAGCCACACCCCAGCCCCTCTCTTTGGCTATTCAGATGTTTCTATCTCTGTTGAAATTCCCATCTGTTCACATGAAGATTTTTTCTATCCCTACTCTTCCCCCAATAGATCTTCTCACATATGTTTATTTACCTCAGTGAGCTAAGACCTTGTCTGTTGTGATTTGAATGTACACGCCCCACAAACTCCTGTGCTTGAATGCTTAGTTCCCACCTAGAACACCATTCTGGGAGTCTGTGGAACTTTTAGGAGGCAGAGCTGCCTGAAAACACGAACCACAGCTCTTATTCTGATCTGAGCTTCACATAACAGCTGCTCTCCCACCCTGGCCACCCGGAAGCCATGCTCAGCCAGCCATATCTTCCCCATCACGATGGACTTACTTATTTATGTATTTATTTGTTTGTTTGTTTGTTTGTCTATATTATGTAGCCCTGGCTGTCCTGGAACTCTCTCTGTAGACTAGGCTGTCCTCGAACTCACAGACACGTTCTTGCCTCTCCCTCCTGAGTACTGGGATTCAGGTTGTGTGCCCCACTGCTGTGAAGGGCTTCTTATACTGAGTCAAAAGAAGTGTTTCCTCCTTTAAGTTGTTTCTGCTGGGTATTTTATTGCAGTGATGAAAAAGGGAAGTTAACGTTGACTAACAATCCCAGCATCCCTGCCTTTTCCTGGTGAGAGGTTTCCCCATGATATGTTTTCTTGCTTTTTGGCATGTCCTGCAGCTTGTTTCTCTGTCCCCAAAATCATGCCTTAGAAGAAATGGAAAATGCACATCAGGTTTGTGCTGCTGGCTCCCAGTGATTTGAAGACAGAATCGGGTCTCTCCCTGAAGTTGGTGTGGAGGAGAGAAATGGATGAAACTCACGTGGGCAGAATGGACTTATATGCAGGGCATGTCAGAAGCTTGGAGGATGTGGTGCTTTGGATAAGAATGGCCCCCGCTGGCTCATATTTTTAAATGTTTGGGTCACAGTTTGTAGAACTGTTTGGGAAGGCTTGGGAGATGTGGCCTTGTTGGGGGAGGTGTGTCACTGGGGGTGAGCTTTAAGGGTTTAAAAGCCTATTCGACCTCCAGTTCTCCCTTTCTCCCTCCTTCCCTCTCCTTCTCTTCCCTTCTCTTCCCTCTTCCTCCCTCTCTCTCCCTCCCTCTTCCTCTCCTCCCCCTTCCTTTCTCCTTCCCTCCTTCTCTCCCTCCCTCCCCCTTTCTCTCCTCTCTCTCCCTCTCTCTCTCCCCTTCCCTCCCTATTTCCCCTCTCTCTCTCCCCCTTCCCTCTCTCTTTTCCCTCTCTTCCTCCCTATCTTTCCTTCTCTCCCCTCTCTCTTTATCTCTCTCCCTCCCCCTTCCCTCCTCCTTCCCTCCCTCTTTCTCCTCCTTTCCCTTCCCCTCCCTCTCTCTCCCTCCTCCTTCTTCTGACTCCTGCTGCCAGTGGATCAGGTGTCAGTTATCAGCTGTTCCATGGCCATGCCTGCCTGCCTGCTGCCATGGCCCCCACCACAAGAGCCACGGACTCACCCTCTGAGACTGTAAGCAAGCTTCCAAATAAATACTCTATTTTATAAGTCGCCTTAGTCATGGTGTCTCTCCACAGCAACAGAACAGTGACTAACACAGAGGATGTGACTGTGGTTCCCGGAAGCTGGTGTAGCCACACAGGTGCCATTGCTGTAGAGAGTGTGACCTCCTGACTTGTCAGATGTTACAGACGTGAACCACGTGATAGGGCCATCCTGTTCACACTCACTGTCTGCTCAGGTGACCTTAAGATGACATTGAAAATTCTGCTCCCCCAACCCCCACAACTCCACTGACTGCAAGCAACTGCTGATCTTATGAATTCAAAATCCACCAAAACCCCCATCCAGTCAGCTTTCACCTGGTCAGTCCCAGGCTGCATGGCTCTCCGGAGACTCTGAGGGATTCACTCCCAGAAACCTGGACCCGATCTCTGTGTCTTGGCCTCCATTGTAATGGGGGCCTCCGTTGACTCCCTGCCCAGATTCCTCCAGAAGGTTCTGGCTTTTGTCAGTTCAAGGCAGGCCCTGGCAACTGTGGAAGCAGAGGGGGTGTGTGTCTAATAAAGTCAGAGCTCTGTAATTTAGCAATTACCGAAACCCACACTTGTAATTTAGGGGGTTTCTTGTAATTCTTTGTAGTCTTTATCTCTCTTTGAACAAATGTGCAGCTTAATAGCTTCCTCCATCCTGCTCCAAGGGCTGGCATTTGCCACCCCTCCCCCACTCGGCTCCAGTTCATCAAAGTGTCTACATTGTGTGGAAGCCACTTTCCAGAATCCAAAAGGTTAATTTAAAGACCGGCATTTCCCCAACACCCCTACCCCTACCACCTGGTGGGGGCTGACTTCTGGCAGTCACGTGGTGCCCCCAGGGCTCTGAGCTTAACACACCAGCTAGTGGTCAGGAAGATGGCATGATCCACCACCTCTGGCAGGGTCTGTCATTGGGTGACCTCTGATTCTTTGCTCAAGGGAATTTGGTTTTGAGACTCCATTGGAAATCTGAGCTACCAAGAATGGCTGCTCCTCTCCAGAACCCTTCAGTCTAGTGGGAAAAGAATTTCTGTCTGTCTAGGATGTCATGAGTCCCAACAGAGTTGGCACCCAAGACTATGGCAGCCAAGGGAACCACCCCTGTCAGAAGGAGCTGTAAGAGGAGGGACAAAAACCTGAGAAGGAGCCCTACAGAGAACATGGAGATTTGGGCTGGGAAGTTTTTAGAAACTGTATTTAAAACTGCATTGGGTCAAGATGTGGCTCAGTTGGTGGAGTCCATGCGTGAGTCTTGGTTCTGCCCCCAGTGTTCTGTGAGTGCGGCCACACATGCTTGTAACCCCAGCATTTGCAAGTTGGAGGTGCTCTTTCCTGCCACATGGACTCTAGCCCTCTGGAACCATAAGCCAAAATAAACAATCAGCTTTGAAGCTAATTGTAAGTTTGAGACCTTCTTAAGTTGCCTTTGGCCATAATATGTATTACAGCAACAGGAAAGTAACACAATCTAGATCGGTTTACATGACACGGTCTCAGCAGTCCAGCGATGGCTGACTCACACCGGAGGGGTTGAGAACCTCTCAGTCGGTCGGTCACTGAGGCTGGTCCCCGAGGTGGCATCACCTTCAGCTCTGTCGTTGCTCAGACCACAAGACTGGGTGCCTCAGCCATGGCTGCAGAATTCCGGTCTTTGGTCAATGATGGAAACCCAAAGAAGCCCGTGCTAGCATGAGTGAAGGAATCAGCAGGGGCAACAACAGGGTAGATGAGCTCAGAAACAAGAACAAAAGCCATGCAGGCAAAATAGCAGGAACCACCCAATGTGTCAGAGCTTACCCACGACCTACCTCACTGTGGGAAAGAGTCCCTTCAAACACACACATGCAGATACATACGCTATTTTAGAATGTTTAATTTCTTGAAAGTACATACCTATACTTTTTACCCCTGAACATGAGAGTGTCAGTGGTGAAACTGGCTCATAGTGGACTAATTCGAAAATCCTCCATCTGGAGATCTGAGAGCCAGTGGCTAATGTTTTCATCTCATGAGACACAAGGGTCAACACAATCCAAGCACAGGAAAAGTTTGTTTTTGCCCGCGTGAAGGCTTCATGCGCATGCCTGCTGCCCACAGAATCAGGAGAGGGTGTGGGAGCTTCTGAAACCATGGTTACAGTTGGCTGTGAGCTGCCCATGGGAGTTCTGGAAACTGAATTCCGGTCCTCTGCTGGAGCGAGTGTTTTTGACCCCTGAGACATCTTCTCCTTGTCCTTCTGAAGCACAGGGGTCCATTCTGCCTCCCAGATGTCTTGCTTGAGAAATCTGTTCTTTTTTGTAGGAGGCTTTTCTTGTGCTCCAGGCCAGCCTTCAGCTGCTGAGGCAAAGAGAGGATGGTCTGCGGCACCCTTCCTAAGGCAGCCTCCGGGAAACGCCGGGGTAAACTCAGCTGGATATCTGAGAGTCTTGTGGTCCAGTTGCACCAACACATAAAACAAACAATCTAACACTCAGGAAATGCCTGGCACTTTTTAGATGTGGATGAAAGAACCCCTAATAAGCAAACACAGACCTTGGAGCTGGGCCTCGATCCCAGCTCACATTCAGATCAAACAGAGAAAAGGCAAACTAGGCTGGCGGGGCCTGGAATCCAGTCCTGGGGAAGCTAAGGGGGGACACTCCCGAGTCTGAGGTCAGCCTGGGCTACTCAGTCATGTCTGTTTGTGAGAAAATCTCTCATCCTCGGAATCTGAACCTCTGCCAGTCTCTGCCACCAGGCTGATAGTATGATTTGAGATCATGTAAGACCGTGCACTTAACCTGCTATCCTACTGTGTACTTGGCCAGTTTAACTGGCTTTTAAGACAGCAAGGTAAGCAACCTCAGTGTGCCTTGGATTTCCCATGCAACCAGCCTTTATGATGGAAGCTAAATGCGTGGCTTTAATCTTTTTTTTTTTAATATTTATTTATCTTATTTTATGAGTACACTGTAGCTGTCTTCAGACACACCAGAGAGGGCATCAGATCTCATTACAGATGGTTGTGAGCCACCATGTGGTTGCTGGGATTTGAACTCAGCACCTCTGGAAGAGCTCTTAACCACTGAGCCATCTCTCTAGAATCTTAAACCGTGTGTTCTTCCATGTCTCTGACCCAGACTTCTGGTGTGTGTGTGTGTGTGTGTGTGTGTGTGTGTGTGTGTGTTTGTGTGTGTGCATGAGTGTGCGGGGATCATTTGTAGAAAGCAGACTCAAACACATGTGCGCCATGTCACCTGGCCTAAGGACACAACAGTATCCAAGGCCACTTCAGGAGCAGCCCGGGCATTGGCGTGAAGCATCTCCTCTCATTTGCAGACTCACTCTCCCGTTTCTCCTCAAAGCACCATTTTTGTTCAGCAGATGTTCCACTGGCAGTGTCTCCTCCCCCTGGGGAGCTGGAGAGGAGAGTTTCGAGTGCTCTCTGCAAAACATCTTAAAGGAGAACAATCTGCCTCGGCAGTTGAGGACTCTCCTCAAGGTCGAGCAAGGCTCAAGCTGTGGACAGAAGGGGTGCGGGAGGGCTGCAGGATCCTCTGCCGTCTCCTGGGTCTGGCTCTCAGCTCGGCCATTTTGGAGAGAGCAGAACAGCTTCCAAGTCCTGTGCCAGATGGAGAGAAAATGGCGCCTGGGCCATCCTCCTCCTCCCTCCTTCTCCGGGCTCGGTCCCCTCCTCCACTCCCCTCTTCTGGTAAGGGGTTCAGAGCTTTAAAGTGCAGCCAGGTGAACCTCCTGAGCCACCTCCCTGGGTAGCCCAGAGAGGGCATTTTACACCACATCTCTCCTCCAGGTCCCCTGCACAGACACCCCAGAACCCCTGGGATCCCATGTGAATCCTCATTAATATGGAATCCATCAGAGCTTAATTCATTGTCTTGTTCTATAGAAGGATTTTAAAAAGAAAATCTGACTAAGACAGCAGTCCCAGGGAGAGTAACAAGACCCCATGATCATAGAAGCCTTCCCACAAGCTGTGGTTCCTGCAGGATAGGTTAGAGTGAGCCTCCTCCACACACCCCTCCACCCCGCCTCCTTCCTTAAGTTGGTTCCATCCCTGGCAGCAGGAGAGCTCTTCCATGCCAAGCTGAGGGAGAGTGGGCCTTTCTACACTTGATCGGAAGGAAATAAACTCAGCCAAAAGAGAGCCTGCAGGAAGGGTGTGGCTTCCCATGAGGCATGTCTGAGTGGGTCTCATCTGTGTGCTGGGGTACGTCCATGCTGGTACCTGGCTTTGCTCTGGGCCTGCACGGTGTGCATGGGTTATGTGGGCCTCTTGGGGGTGGGAAAGACAAGGGTTCATAAAGGTTCTTGGCTAACCAGACCTGTCCCTTGATAGCCACTATGAAGAGATCAGCTGTGGTCTTGGTCCCTTTACCTGGCTTCAGAAAACAAAGCTGGAGAAAAGGCAGAGATGCTGTGGCCATGTACAGCCATGTACAGCCATGTACAGCCATGTACAGCCATGTACAGCCATGTGCAGCCATGTACAGCCATGTACAACCATGTACAGCCATGTACAGCCATGTACAGCCATGTACAGTCATGTACAGCCATGTACAACCATGTACAGCCATGTACAGCCATGTGCAGCCATGTGCAGCCATGTACAACCATGTGCAGCCATGTACAGTCATGTACAGCCATGTACAACCATGTACAACCATGTACAGCCATGTACAGCCATGTGCAGCCATGTGCAGCCATGTACAACCATGTGCAGCCATGTACAGTCATGTACAGCCATGTACAACCATGTACAACCATGTACAGCCATGTACAGCCATGTACAGCCATGTACAGCCATGTGCAGCCATGTACAGCCATGTACAGCCATGTACAGCCATGTACAGTCATGTACAGCCATGTACAGCCATGTGCAGCCATGTGCAGCCGTGTACAGCCATGTACAGCCATGTAGAGCCATGTAGAGCTGTGTACAACCATGTACAGCCATGTGCAGCCATGTACAGCCATGTGCAGCCGTGTACAGCCATGTGCAGCCATGTACATCCATGTGCAGCCGTGTACAGCCGTGTACAGTCATGTACAGCCATGTATAGCCATGTACGGTTGTATGATCACTGCTGCCAGGAGCAGGGTGGGCAGGCGCCCCTGAGCTGCTTCAGGCCTCCAAGGAGGGGCAGGGCAGTGCGTGGGAGTGGAGCAAAAGAAAGTGAGGCCGACTGGAGTAATAGCTGAGAAAATTACCAAAGAGGACCCAGGGGCTCCCAAGGAACCATGATTCATGTGTGTGCCCTCGGCTTAGAAGCAGAGCTTAGAATGACCAAGAGCGGCTCTGACATCAGGCTGAGCAGTCAATGCCCAGGGACAAGTGGAGGTCACTGCAGGTAGCTGCTGGTTTGTAGGAGCGAGGGGCAGCGCCTTGGGAAATAGTCCTCCACCCTCCAGTCTTGAACTTGCTATGTAGCTGAGGCTGGCCTTGAACTCCCAATCTTCCTGCCTTTCCACAGTGCTAGTGTTGTAGGGGCGGATTACTATATCCTTCCTTTCCATGTTTTCTTTCTGCTGCTGGGAAGGATTTGCTGGGTGGGTAAAAATGTCAGCCCCTACCACACCCCCATCTGACACAAGTCCCTCCAGAGGGTGTTTCATTGCCTCTGGGAGTCATTGATGTCAGAAGCCCACTGGGGGCTGCCTGGCATCATTACGGGGCTCTCCCTACACTGGCATGGCAGGCTCAGGGTGAAGGACAGAGATGAGGAGGATGATTCCAGATTCAACTTGGCAGGTGTCAGGGTGGCCCTGGTCTCCTGAGGTGTTCCCCCAGGGAAGAGCCACTGTATCCTCTAAGGTAGTGTCACTGGTTCCTCTGTGTCAAGACTGGCTGCTAATGAGGCTGCTGGGGGCCTGCCCACTGGGGAAGTGGGCAGGAACTGTGGAGGTGCACCGTCTGCCTGAGAGGCCTGTGGAGGGGCTGCCCCACCCCCACACTCCTGGCCTCCAGTCTGTCCATAACATTAACCCTAGAAATCACCTTCCTGCTGCTCTTTCTAGGACACCCAGACTTCCTGGGACATTCTCTCTCTGTCTTTGAAAGGTTTCTTTTATTACTTTCATTTTGAAATCACCCTCTAGAGTAGAAGTTCTCAACCTATGGGTCGTGACCCCGTTAGGGGGTCGACCCTGTCACAGGGGTCACATCTTAGATAGCCTGCAAGTTAGATACTTACATTAGTGTTCATAACAGTAGTAAGATTACAGTTATGAAGTAGAATGAAGGTAATTTTACATATGGGGGTCACCACAACATGCTGTATTAAAGGGTCGCAGCTTCAGGAAAGTTGAGAACCACTGCTCTAGAGTGTTTCTCCTTGAATAAGACCAGGGCTGAGCCAGCAGGGGGTTGACTAGGGGAGCTTCAGGGGCACTTTTGGGAGAGCAGGTTTCTTCCCAAGCAGCGGTGTTACAGCTCTCATAAATGATTCCTGCACACCTTTATTCCTTCTGGATGGGATTCTTATATACAGTTTTGGGTTGGATCACTGTCTGAAAGCAGGTACTTCCTATTGGCTTGTCCTGAGAGCTTGGAAATACCTCATCTACATATTTGAGGGCGTGGTCCTGCTCTTATAGTGACTGATGACCACAAACCTCTCTACAGGGGGTTGGGGGGGATGTGGTAGCTACAAGAGAGAGGCCTGGCCTGGGAGGCTAGGAAGTACCTACAGACCCTTAGAGTCGCTGGGGCTTCGACCCATCTCTACTGGGAATCAGGATGCCTTTCACAGCTGCTGCCCCACACCAAGGCTCCAGCTAACACCTGCCAGTTTCCTGTACTGGGGCTCCCCTAATCTAGCTACTGCCTGAACGTCCCTTCAACAGCATTTTCTTTTCTCTTTTTTAAAAAAATTATTTATTATATTTATATAAGTGCACTGTAGCCTTTTTCAGACACACCAGAAGAGGGCATCAGATTCTGTTATAGATGGTTGTGAGTCACCATGTGGGAACTGAACTCAGGACCTCTGGGGGAGCAGTCAGTGCTCTTAACCACTGAGCCATCTCTCCAGCCCTCACCAGTATTTTCTTACAGAGTTCTTACCGAGTGTCTACACAGTAGATCAACACTTAAATATGCCCCTGAAAAGGGATTGTGGGGGAAAGGCTGGGAAGAGTCAGCAAAGGAAGAGCGTGTGGAAGAACCTCGTAGAAACTCGCTGGCTGACCGGCAAGATGGCTTAGCGTTTGCCAAGCCTGCAGGCCTGAGTTTGCGCTCCGCATGGTAGAAGGAGGGAACTGACTGCAAGTTGTCCTCTGACCCACATCTGAGGATCGCTGTGAGTTCAAGGCCATCCTGGTTTACATTGAAGGTTAGAGAGATCATGTCTCAGGAAAATAACAAGAAAACGTCCCTGATGACACTAGAGAGGAGCCCTGGTTCTGGGGATGGGTGACAGCAAAGATGTGTAGTGCAGGCATTGGTGACCGTGTAGTCACACAGCACGGATGAGCCCTGTCTCTCATGGGCAGTTGGTATTCACAGTGTCCTTTTTGGGGTCACCATTTTGTAGTCTTACCCTGCTCAAGAGTTACAGCTTAAGTCTGAAATGCTCCCACAAGGTCATATTTGGATTGTTTGTCCCCAGCAGGTGGCGTTGTTTTGGGAGCCTCAGAACCTTTAGAAGACCGTGCTGTACGAGGTGGGTCTTTAAGGAGGGGCTTTGAGGGTTACAGCCTGGCCCCTGGCTCTGGCAGTCTGACTGTAGCTTGATCCACTGTGATGTAAAGATTCTTTGCCATGTACTCGGATTGCCATGAGCTCACTGATGGACTGGATCCCTCAGAAACGATGAAATAAAACTCACCTCTTGTTCTTTGAGTATCTGACAAGCAGTTTGTCACAGAGACATAGTGTCTGCCAGGTCCCTGGATCAGCCAAACAGAACCTGTGTTCGAGGCAAAGCTGGGAGGAGCCAAGTAAAGGATTCCTGTGCCCCAGACACTGGGCCCACTAGTCCAATGGCTTTGTATCCTGCATGAAGTCTGGTGCCCTTAAAACAATGAAAATAGAAGCGGCAGCCCGCCCTGTCCAGCCCTACGCAGGTAGGCGGCAGCCCGCGGGCTCAGGAGCCAGGCTCTCAGTGGGTGAGTGACGGCGCGCCCGCGGCCGGGTGCCCTCCCTCGCTGTGTTCTGGGTCCTTTCGCCACCCGCACCCGTCCGACTTGGCCCCAGGCTCCTCAAACTCCCCCCGCAGCTAGGCTATGACTAGTGCGGGACAGACAGACGTCTTCCCTCTCTGGCTAGTGTGGGAGACCTCCCCTCTGATGAGTGTGCGGTGCTGTACCCCTGAGAAGCAGGGTGATACTTCCTCCTCTCCTGACTAGTATGCTTCAGTTGCCTCTAGCGACAGTCCCGTCACTTCCCTCCCTGCCTGGCCTGGGCAGGGCCTCTTCAGTTTGGCACTTGATCACCTCTCTCACAGACCCACCTACCCGCCCCATCCTCCCCTGTAACCGCCCACCTCCTTGCTCCTGTCCTGGCTCTTGCTGTCATCCAAGACTGGACCTTCCCCTAGGCAGCATAGTGCATAGTGCACTATCATTTTTTACTTCCCAACTATACACACTATCTGCCCCTTCGGCATATCCCCTAGTCCCTTTCTGCACATACAACCCCAACCTCGGCTAGCTTCTCCCAGCCTCCAAGACTGGCATCCCCTGGTCCCCCCTAACAGTGCTTCCTGCCCTAGCACCCATGACATTCATCTGCCTCCAGTAAACCAAGCACCTTCCTGGAGTCAAAAAACAAAAACAAAAACAAAAACAAAAAAACAAAACAATGAAAGTGAAATCTCTCCACATTCCACATTAGTCATTTCAGGACCCTAAGTCATCTGCCTACAGGGTCTTGCATCAGGAAAGGCATCGTGGCTATACACTGAGAAGAAATTCTGCTTCAGAAAGACATCAGTACAAAATGTGGATCAAGAGACAGCCCCCCGGCCCTTCCAAGGCTCTACACTCTAGGTATCTTTGCTTCTTCCTGGACATCACTCCATCATACGGATTCCCAGCATGCTGTGCTGCTGAGATCTGGCAGCTCTGGAGAGACATGACCTTTGGAAGTATGGAGCTCCCTGCCACTCACCTCTGCTGCCCCAGGTGACCTCCACAGGCCACGTGGCAGAGGGAACAGGTGATTCCATCTCTGCCAGAGGAGCCCAGTTTGAAAAGACGTTTCTCAGACCTTCTCAGAGAGAGATCAGTGGGTGGTTTATCAGTATAGGATGCCAAGGCTCCAGCTTCTCCTAGCCTGCTCCACAGGCGGCCGCAGGGGGATGGAAGTCACTTCTCACTGCTCCTCTAGAGCCCCAGACATTGCTTGGCCCAGAGCCACAGCTTAACGACAAAATCAAAATGTGTAGAGGACGCTCACACCAAGTTCGGCCTGGACCTGCTAAGAAATGCCGTCCCAGCCTGGCTGGCTCGAGGGAGTTGGCAGAAGAGCTGCCTGGGGTCTCCGGGGTCTCCGGGGTCTCCATGGGCCTCTCGATGGACAAGTACAGAGGGTTTGGTTAGCAAACAGCCAATGGGGGATCGGAAACCACCCCTGGCTTGAGTGCTTGCTCAGAGTCACGGATGCTATGCTGGTCTTGTGCATGTACCACTTCCATGGCTGGGTCAGCCTGGGAAAGCTGAGCCTCAGGGTACCCCTTGGCCACTTTGAAAGAAGACAAAAAGGAAATTTCTTGCCTGGGGATGTGGTTTACCTCTCTGTTGGAACAAGAGCCCATGAGTCTGAGAGAGAGAGAGAGAGAGAGAGAGAGAGAGAGAGAGAGAGAGAGAGAGGCCCGCGTTATCCAGGACCCTGTGTGTGGTGTGTGGAGGGTTTCATTGCTTTCAGGCAGAGCCTGAAGGAAGTGCAGGCTTCTCTCTGCCGTATTTCTGTCTGTTTTTAGAATCTCTTTGTTTTTAGTATATGGGTGTTTTGCCTGCCTGCATGTCTGTGTACCACACGAGTTCAGCTCCCATAGAAACCAGAAGAGCTAAAGAGGGTGTTAGATCCTTTAGACCTGGGGTTATAGACAACTGTGAGCCGCCATGTGGGTGCCGGGAACTGAAACAGGTCTCTGCCGAGCAGTCACCTCTCCAGCCCCTGCGTATGCGTCTTTACATCAACACGAGATTGTTCAAACTGTCATAAATTGACATTGCACAGCAACCCCAGTGGCGATGAAAATTAATTCTTTATTCTAAACGTCATTAGACAGCTTTTGAAATGAATTGACTGGCGGTCGGGTTCCCGGTTTGAGCCGTTATCAGTAATTAGTGTACTCAAACAGCATTCTCCATAAAACTGTCTCTTCCGGATCCAGCCCCACCAGCCCCACCCCTGCGGTGTTGTGCTGGGAACTGGATCTGCCCAGTTTTGTAGCTGAGATAGGAAAAAGGTCTTATATAGCCCAGGCTGGGCATCAGCTCAAGGTCCTCCTGCCTCAGACTCCTATGTGCTGGGCCTATGCGCACGCATCAGCACCCCAGGTCTGAAAGACAGTGTGTTTGTTTGCTTGTTGGTTTGTTCTTACTTGCCTGCTTGTTCTCAGATAGGGTGTGATGGGGTCCTGACCGGCCTACAATAAGCTTTGTAGCTGAGGGTGACCTCGAACTTCTGTCTTCGCTTCCCAAGTGCTGGAGGTGCAGAGACACCAGCAGGGCCAGATTTGAAAGACTAGTTGTTAATGTTTGTGTTTTGAGATAGGCTCTATGTAGCTCAGGCTGCCCTGGAGTAGCCTGTACAGGCAAGGACAAGCTTTGGTCCCCAGGACCACTTCCCAAGCACCGGGATTGCACCTGTGAGCCAACCTGCCCACTTCACACCGCAGAGGTTTTATAAAACCAAACCCAGGGTTTTATTCTCGACAGGAGGGAGGGTACCCTACTGTGGGCCCCAAGGTGGGCTTCTGAGGACTGGGGTACCCAAGGTTGTCTAGAAAACCGTGACCAGGGGCAGACATAGATGGTGGTGTCCATGAGGAACAGGTCTTTCCTTCTGGCAGAGGGAATCCAGTGACAGGAGCCAGTGTGACCTGGGACACAGTGTGGCTGCTGTGGTCTTTGGACTATTGGCCCCTAAAGGAATCAAGGACACTAGAAGCTTTTGGGACACAGTCTCTCTTTACTTGCAGGAAACCTTTGTTTTGGGTTAGCAGTTCCTTCTTTACAGTGGGAGGCAGCGCCACGCATCAGGACACACTTCTTTCTCCTGTGTGCTCTAGGGCCGCTGTTCTCTCTCTCTCTCTCTCTCTCTCTCTCTCTCTCTCTCTCTCTCTCAATTGTTTTAAATTTCTTTTATTCTTTGTGTATATTTTGCTTGCATGTGTGTATGTGCACACATGTATACCTGGTGCCCACGAAGGATCAAAGGGATTGTTGCATTTCCCAGAGCTAGACTTAGAGACGTTTGTGAGCTTCCGTGTGGGTGTGGGAATCGAACCTGGATCCTTTGGGAGAGCAGAACTCTTTAAGTACTCAACCTCCACACTCTAGTTTCATAGCTTGCTGGTTTATTTGTGTGTGTGTGTGTATGATTTATTTTATGTGCATTAGTGTTTTGTCTGCATATATGTCTGTGTGCGGGTATCAGATCTCCTGGATCTGGAGTTATTGACAGCTGTGAGCTGCCATGTGGGTACTGGGAACTGAACCTGGGACCTCTGGAAGAGCAGTTAGCACTCTTAACCTCTGAACCATCTCTCCAGCCCCGTTTGTTTGTTTGAGACAGGGTCTCGATTGTAGCCCTGGCTCTCCAGGAACTCACTCCATAGACCAGGTTGGTCTCAAACTCACAGAGATCTGCCTGCCTCTGTCTTCCAAGTGCTGGGATCCAAGGCGTGTGCAACCATGTCTGGCTGTATTTTACATTGGTTGATTGAGTGTGTGTGTGTGTGTGTGTGTGTGTGTGTGTGTGTGTGTGTGTGTATTGCCATTGGGCAGGTATGGAAGTCAGAAGGCAGCTTTGTGGGAGTTGCTTATCCCTGTGTGTTGTGCTGGTCTCAGGAACCGAACTCAGTATTTCACACACTGCTGCGATCTGCAAGTGTTGCGGTAGCCATCTTACTAGACCACGAGCATCTTCTTTTCTGCTTTCCGAGACCTGACCCAGCTAAACTGGCTGACCAGCAAGTCCAAGGGTGCCTCCTGTCTCTGCCTCACTAGGCTGGGGTTACAAACGTCACCAACTGAGACATCTCCAACACCCCGAAGCATTCTTGAATTCAGGAGGTTTCGGGGAGAACAGTCTTCCTCCAAGCCTGTCTTCACCTGGGGGAGGTGCTCGATATTTACTGACACGTTTATTAACATTTAAGGAGCACCTGGTTTTAAAAGCTCCCTTCTCCCTCCTGCCATGGGTTTGTACTGTAGTACCAAAGTAAGGGGCTGGCCTCGTCTGTTCTGGACCACACTCACAGGTGAGGCTCCTGTCATTTGGCTCTGCCTGGCTGGTGTCTCTCTTCCCTCTATTGCCTGTTCTGTGTGTCCTAAACACAGGAGCCACCTGTGAGGAGCCTTCCTGCTCCTCCAGGTGATGGAATTGGACAAAGCAGTACCGTCTGTGACATCATGGGAAACAATGCGTCCAGGGAAGGCCTGTGTGAACTAGGCCATCCTCCCAGCTTTGGTGGCAGTGATGGGCAGAATGAATTCCCTACGACAGAGATGGCTCATCTGTCAGAGGGAGGTCAAGGCCAGGCTCCTGCTACAGTGTCTGTCCCTGGTGTCTGGCTGCCCATCTCCCATCCTGCCCCCTGAGTCACTCTCGGCAGAGTCATGGGACTTGTGGTCTTGTCACTGAATGTGGAGTTAAACCTGCCAGACTCAGGGCAAGTGGGGCTGACAGTGAAGTGGCCTCAGGGACCCTGATGGAGATGTTCACACGTTTCCAGCGCAGGCTGACCCTGCCGTGGGCACCTGCTGGGACCAATTAGAATCTCCCAGTTGGGCCAGGGCTCATTTGCATAAGTCTCCTCCTCAGGAAATCTTTCTCCAAGAGCCTTCCTACTCTGCCTAATTAAAGACTCCCAGTGCCCCTTTGCCTGGCAGGGTTCTGTCCCTGTCTCCAGCAGGTGGCCCAAGTGCTGAGTGTGTGTGTGTGTGTGTGTGTGTCTTCCAAGACTACCACCACAACCAAAGGACAGACCTGTCTCTGGGACTGTCATTTTATTGTCATTGCAAACCCAACACCCAAGCCATATATGGTTTTTATTCAATAAAAGGATTTTCTGGGGGTGAAGAGGTGGCCTGTTGTACAAGCAGATTCCGGGCACCCATGTAAACGCCAGCCATGGTGGTCTGTGTCTTTACCCCAGTGCTGGGGGCGTGGAAACAAGATGTATCCCCGGAGTCCATTGACCAGAGGGCATTTCAGGTTCACCGAGAGACCCTATCTCAAAAAATAAGGTGGAGAAAGGGCACTTGTTGATCTTACAGAGGACCTGAGTTTGGCTCCCAGCACCCACACGGTACACAGACACACACTGAAACATACACAGACACACAGACACACTCACACACAGAGGGAGGGAGGGATAGAGATAGATAGATAGATAGAGAGAGAGAGAGAGAGAGAGAGAGGGAGAGAGAGAGAGAGAGAGAGAGAGAGAGAGAGAGAGAGAGAGAGAGAGAGAGAGAGAGAGAGACTTCCTATGGGACCCTCCTTCCCCTGGGCTCCTTGAGATACCCCAGGTTCTACCTGAAGTTGCCGGGCACTGCGGGTCTGCCTCTCCCTAGGAGGCCTCATTGCCTGTTTCCCGGCCCCTCCCCGACAGGAGCTTACAGCTGAGCCGCCTCCGTAATACTATAGAGTTCACGGAGTTCAAGGAGAGGTTATTTCTATTTCTGGCAAGTTGAGCATTCGAAGGCTCCCGTGAGGCTGTGAGGCTAGGCTGGAGGTGGAAGAACATGCCCATCGATGGAGTCGCTCGGGTTTCCGCCATCCTTCATCCTTTTTATTTCTGACATTCTCCCGAGGTTTGGCTTGGGACAGAAACAGGTGCCAGACTGTAAAGGAAGGAAGGAGCCAAGCGTCCTCGGAGATCGTCCTGGGAATTGATCTGGGGGCCTGATTGGTTATTGTGAGAAGGCTGCTGGGTCTGAACTCCGCATCCAATACCAGCATTTCCCAGCTCCCCCCATTCCTGGAGGGCGGTGCCTGCAGGTGTGAACTTGGAGACGGAATGACTCAGGATTCTACAATTCTTGTCGGTCTCAGGACTTGACTGAAGGTACTAAACCTTGGTCAAAGCAGAGACTCCCCAAAGCTGCAGGGGGAGGCAGCATTTCGAGAGTGTGAACGAACTCGGCTCATCCACGGGAGGAGTCACAGCCACTGCTAGTTAATGGATTCCTCTCTTCATTGGAACTTCAGCCTAAGAAGCTGGGGGCAATTCAAGAAGTGGCCACGGGGTGGCAGTATGGAACCAGAAGCCCTGCTGGCATTGGCCGATCCTTCATGTTTGAGATTTCCCAGCTCCATGCCGGCTCCGCCAGAGCGCTTCCTTAATTTAATCGCCTGTCCACCGAGCTGGGAACAAGCCTATACCATCCTTTCAGCCTGGGCAGTTCCCACTGTTCCGAGTCTGTCAGGTTGTTTAGTAGCTGGGCTGGGAACATGCTGATAAAACAGTTAATTTCTATTTGCTGTTGCAGCGTAATTGGATGAACATGAAAGCAATTAAATATTAAAACATACAAACAAATAACCAAGTCACCGTAATTAGCCAAAGTTTGATCACTGTCATATTTATTTAGGGAGAGGTGATATGTCTCAGCAGGTGACATTTTAAATACCCCGGGCCACTCTGGGGTTGTCTTTGGAGAATGTTGAATTATGTAGGGAGAATTTAATTAAACCCTGTTGTAAATCAGCTGAGATGACAGGGGAATGACAGCCACATGTTGAAAAGAGAATTAGTCCACAGCGAGGGATATTAATTAACTCTTTTTCTGAAGGCCTCTGGCTCAGAGCGACATTCAAAAAAAAAAGCCAGCCTTTGACGCAGGAAGGGGACCATGTCTGCTTCATTATTTATAGATTGAGTTTCTTCAGTAGCTGGTGTGGCTAATAGACACACACCATACACAGGATTAAACAGTAGTTCTCTCCCAGGAGCTGGGGATGCAGCGTGAGGTGGGTGTGGGGGGTGTTGGTGTGTGTGGGTGTGTATGTGTGTGTGGGGTGTGGGTGTGGGTGGGTGTGTATGGGGGGTGGGTGTGTATGTGTGTGTGTGGATGTGTATGTGTGTGAGGGGTGTGGGTGTGGGTGGGTGTGTATGGGGGGTGGGGGGTGGGTGTGTATGTGTGTGTGTGGGTGTGTATGTGTGTGGGTGGGTGTGGGGGGGTGGGGGTGATGGTGATTCAGGAGACAGGTACAGGACCCAAAGCCCCACTTGAGGGTTTTGGCTCCTGAGAATCTGAGCATCACAGGGGTCAGACAGGAAGCTCGGGCTTGAGCTTTTGGGAGAACCAGACCTTTGAGGACAGGAACAGGGCTCATGGAGAGACACATTTGCCTGTGTTTCCAGAGCCCCTGAGGGACAGTTACAGTGTGACCTGACTCAGCCAGTGGGGTTGAGCTGCGGGAGGCTCAGGGCCAGATGAGGGGAGGTGGTCAGATTCGTTTTCAGATCCTGTGCGGATGGAGAGCTGCGTGCGTTCTCATGTGATCACCCATCCCCAAGCCGGCTCAGGGCAGCATGAGCCCCGCCGAGGCCTGGTGACACTGGCAGCCAGGACATGCTACCTGAGCCTGTAGCATAGCTGTGATCTCAGCTACTTTGGAGGCTGAGGCAGAGGAATTACAGGTCAGGGCCCTCTTGGGCAATTTAGAGAATTTTTGTCTCCAAACAAACAAACAAAAAGAATTCCAGGCCGAGCTCAGGGGTAAAGCACTCAGGGGCTCCATGTGATCTTCAGCACAAACAGCCCCAAAGAACAACAAAGCCTAGTGACCCGAACACCCCCATGGCCTGACCTGTACTCACCCTCCATGACAGCTCACAGCCAGCCAGGCCAGGGGCATGCGCTACCCCCTCCCCTGCCCCCAGGACAGTACTGTCACTGTCTCCAGGCATGTGGACATTGTCAGCACACAGGAGTCCTGAGGATGTGTGACAATAGTCAGTAGTTAAAGCAGCCTCACAGGGCCACAGACTAGCACCCTACTGCTGTCTATGATGGGCAGCTGCACCAGCCAATCTCGAGCCCAAGAGGGCAGAATGTCAGATACAGCAGAGGTGGTCTCAGTGGGTCCTGGAAGCAAATGCAGGTAGACCTAGGGCTTCTAGAACATTCTGGAACATCTCCCCTATTGTCCCATAGAGAGAGTCAGAGTTGGAGTTGGTTGTTTAGCCACAAAGATTGATGCTTCTTAGAGGCACTGGCCTGGTGTTGGTGACTCGGGAGTGTGTCACGAATGTCTCCAGATCTGGGCCCTCCCGCCCTTGGAGGCAGGCTGGGCTTTCCTGCTGGGGTCTGAGGTATGTTTGTGTGGAAAGAACAAATCTCCTGCCGCTTTGACTCAGATGATTGGCAGGTTGGCTGTAGGAGCGGTTTGAATGAGATCTCCCTTGTCTCAGGCATTTGAACACTCCAGATTTGTGGTTCAGCAAATGAGCCTTCAGCTTCTCCCTGAGCTGCACGTGTAAATGCACTTAGGTGTGGTAATTGGGTAGCTGGGTCCTTCAACAGACAAAATATCCCCCCAACCCATGTGTGTGTATGTGTATGTAGATGAGTGTATGTAAATGTGTGTACATGTGTGTGTAGATGTGTGTACATGTGTATAGATGTGTGTATGTTTGCATGCATGTGTGTAGATGTGTGTGTAGATTATGTAGATGTGTGTAGATATGTATACGTGTGCGTAGATGTGTGTACATGTGTATGTAGATATGTGTACACATGTGTATATGTATGTGTGGATGTGTATATATAGATGTGTTTACATGTGTATAGATGTGCATACATATATATAGATATGTGTATATGTGTGCATACATGCACATGTGTGTAGGTGTGTATGTAGGTGTGTGTAGATGTGTGTGGATATGTGTGTACATGCATGTGTATATATGTGCATAGATGTGTATATATAGAGGTGTATACATGTATATAGATGTGTATATATATGTGTGTGCATGTGTGTATATATGTGTGCCTGTGTGTACATGTATATACAGATGTGTGTATGTAGATGTGTGTACATGTGTGTGTATGTGTATCTGAGTGTACGTGTGTATGTGTGTGTGTGTCCTTTCCTCTTTCTCTCACTGCCCCACTCACTTCAGTCTCTGAAGCTGTACCGAGCGTGGCAGCCCAGTTCAGAAGCTTGTCCAGGGCTCTGTGGACCCTCCCTCAGAGGGCGGGCAGTAGCGAGGAGCCTTTCCAGGTGGTGATTTAGTGACAGATGACAGAGCAGGGGCTGGAGCAGCAGACATGCCTGATCACAGCTTTGTATGAAGGATATTAGGACTTCATTGTAGGAACCCCTTCCCCCCAAAAAAACCCTCTGAAAGGAAACTGAGGTCTGTGCAGTTGTGGGGGGGCACCTGAGCTTGTGAAGCGGGTGGGCGGGGCCTCGGGGACAGGATTGAGCCGGCTGTAGAGGCTGCAGGTAGGGAAGGGTAAAGAGGTGTCCCAGAAGCTTCACAGCTCTTCCCACAGAGCTGGTGTCTGGGTTAGGGTACTGGCTGGGCTGTGGTCGTCAGGAAGAGACGATCCAGTTCTGGCCGCTTTGCTCTGCTTATAGGCGCTGCTTGTCTACCGAGGCCCCGGCAGCTGGGTTCCAAGGGCTGGGCCCCTTTTTACAGGGAAGAACTAGGGTGGCTGTGAGCTTAAGGTTGTCTAGAACATTCTGCGTTCTGATTTTTTTTTTCTTGTTGAGGCTCCACTTCTGGGTTCTGGAAGGTCTCCTCTAGCGAGAACCGGAGCTCAGGGGCACAATGTGGGCCATTCCCTCTGCACTTGGGATGGGGCAGGAACCAGAGATGGAGTTTCTTGACCACAGAGTGGGTGGTGTTGGGGCCATGGTGGAGCCTCTAGAAGAGAGAGGATGTGTGCGTGGGGGATGTTCTGTGGACATGTCTGTGGGGGGACAGTCTGTGGACGTGTGCGGTGGGGGATGTTCTGTGGACATGTCTGTGGGGGGACAGTCTGTGGATATGTGCGGTGGGGGATGTTCTGTGGATGTGTCAGTGGGGGGATGGTCTGTGGACATGTCTGTGAAGGGATGGTCTGTGGGGGGACAGTCTGTGGACATGTCTGTGAGGGGACAGTCTGTGGACATGTCTGTGAGGGGACAGTCTGTGGATGTGTGCGGTGGGGAATGTTCTGTGGACGTGTCCATGGGGGGACGGGCTGTGGACGTGTGCGTGGGGAAACAGTCTTGATGGCTGTAACTGATACCCAGCCTGAAGGTGGGCAGCGCGGTCCTTGGGTAGAGAAAGGAAGCTGAGAAAGCTGCTTCTCTGCTTTGCCTTGTGGGTGTGACATGACTTCAAGTTCCTGCAGCTGTGACTGCCCTTATTGATGAATTAAAACCTGGACTTGGGAGCTAAAATTAATCCTCCCTCCCCTAGGCTGTTTGTTTTAAAGCCTCTTTTTTTAAAAAAGAGATTTAGGACTGGAGAGTTGGGTCAGTTGGGTGAGAGCACCTGTTGTTGGGACGGACCAGGACCTGGGTTCAATTCCCAGCCCTGACATGGAGGCTCGCGTCATCCTCAAGCACCAGCAAAACACGCCTACGCATGAGGAGGATTTAACGCTGGGAGCGGATGAACTGGCCCTTCAGGGGAGCTCACCCTGCCTCCAACTCATGGCAGGATTGGGGGCCCAGCCAGAGCAGGGCTGGAGAGCTCACCCCCGCCCCGCCCCCGCCACCTGCTGCGGAGATGTGGGAGAGCCAAACCAGCTCAGCTGCCACCAGGTCCGGCGCCAGGGCTTTGAGTTGCCCCCCCACCCCAATTCTACGAACTGTTGGGGCACGTTAAAGGAGCAGTCCTGCTGATCCAAAGCTGCAGATCTCCCGGACACAGAGCAATATCCGGGAGGATTCAGTATTGATGGTGGAGGGAAGCCAGAGATCCTGAACCACGCCGATGACTCATTGCAACCGCCACCTGCTTGCCGGTGAGGGTGTGTGGACAGAGGGATCCGCTGTGGGACACGCTGTGACACACCGCGGCTTCCACGATAAGATGTTTTCTGTTTTCTTTTGCAAGGGCGGAGGGAGGATGCGAGGTGGCGGGGTGAGTGGGACTGGGGAGCAGGCTGTGACACACAACAAAATCAATTGTTTTAAAAATTAGAGCTGTCGTTTAGAAAAACGACAAACGGCGGCTGTGCGCTTTCTTTCAAGATAAAAATCAAAGTTCAAACTAGAAGAGATTTAAAGTTTTCAACTATTCATGTGTGTGTGTGTGTGTGAGTGCAGGTGTCTGTAAAGCCAGATCTTGGTGAAGCTACAGCCATAAGAGATTGTGAGCTGCCCACATGGGACCCTGGGAACCAAAGGGAACCAAACCTGGGTACTCTGAGAGCACTGTGCTCCTGGCCCCTGAGCCATGCTCCCTAAGTCCCTTGTTATCACAGCAACAGAAAGGACACTAGGACAGGGGAGGGGCGTTTGTGACCGGACACTGACCACACTCCTCTGGCCCAGCAACTTCACCTCTCTGAGCTTCTCAGTACCAGTGAGTCAGAAATGATTCCTGGGTAAGAGAACCTTCTAGGGGACACGTCTAGAAACAAGAACGGGCAGGGCTCACACTTGGGGGAGGTGTGTTTGTGGTCTTGGGGTTGTGGAGCTCTCCAAGATGTCCAGGTCTCTAGGTTGTCTCACCTTCCCAAGGACCCCATGGTGGGGGTGGAGGGTGGGGAGGGAAGGAGAAGGTGGAAGAGGAAGGGAGAGAGGGAGGGGGGTGGGGAGGGAAAGGGGATCTGGAGGGGAAGGAGGAAGGGTGAAGGGAAGGGGAAGGGGGGAGGAGGAAGAAAGGAGGAGAGATGGGGAGGGTTCGAGCAGGGACGCTTGGTGGGTAGAGACGTATCCATCTGTCCTCTGTCCTCCTGGGAGCAGAGCTTCTGTCCCTCCCATATTTAAAGGTCAGGCAGGACAGTGGTGACTGGTGACCACCCATGTCAGGAGGAGCTCAGTCTGGACATTTCCCAGGCAGACTCCAGGCCCCCAGCAGAGCCTTTCCCTCGGAGTCTGCGCTTCTCTTCTGGGCTTCTGGGCTTTGCAGACAGTTTCTTAAGCAAACAGGATAGTTTATTTATCTCAGGTCAAACCACTGAGAGGTCAGAGGGCTGGGGACCGATTTCCCTTTGCAGTGACCAAATGAGGAGGTCATGTTTGCAAGAGCTTGGAGGGTCCCTCGTGGATCTGGGAACTGGCCTGGCAGTCGGAGCTCAGCCTTCTGCCCTTGGGCTGGGAAGGTGTGCAAGGACATACCGATGGCCGGGGCAAGTTGTTCTGAGTGGCACCTGCCACCACGCAGAAGAAGCTCAGCTCAGACCCTCTCTTCCCCCACCTCCCTTGCTGGGTCCATTTTTTCCACCCTTCCGAGTTCTCACCCATCAATCACGTGCTCCCTGGGTGAGTGCTCCTCAGCCCTGATGGCTGCTCCAAATGGATGCTGGCACTGAAGACTTGAGATTACCCCAAGATGTCCCCAAGGCTTAAGCAGACACAGAAGAGACCACAGGAGGCAGCCATGGGGTGGGAGTGGGAAGCTGACCCCCTCCTGCTGTTAAAATTGCTTTGACATGCATGGGGCAGAGAAAAAAAATGTTGTATAGAAAGTTCAAATGCTAAAACTATGAGAAAAGTCATTGAAGAAATGTCTTGGGAGGCTGAGGCATGGTGAGGGTAAGTTAGAGGCTAGCCTGGGCTATGTGAGACTCTGTCTCACAACAAAACATAATGCTGGGCAGTGGGGGTGCACTTCTTTGATCCTAGTACTTGGGATGCAGAGGCAAGCCCTGTGAGCTCAAGGGCAGCCTGGTCTACAGAGTTCAAGGCTAGCCTGGGGTACACAGAGAAGCCCTGTCTTAAAAAAACAGAAACGAAAACAAAACAAAGCCAAAAGAAACCCCACAAAACAAAACAAACAAATAAATAAAAAGCAAGCAAACAAACAAACAAAATAACCAGGGGCTGGAGAGATGGCTCAGTGGTTAAGAGCACCGACTGCTCTTCCAGAGGTCCTGAGTTCAATTCCCAGCAACCATATTGGAGCACTCAAGCATTTGTAACTGCAGTTCCAAGGGATCTTGCGCCCTCTTCAGGCCTCTGTGGGCACTGCATGTCTTCCTAATTAGTGACTGTCCCGCAAAAAACAACTCATAAACATAAAATACATAGTAACCGGTTTTCTGGTTGTTCTACAGCTTTGTTGTGGATCTCAGTGTGAGATTTTCCCTCTACTATGGTAGTTGTTTTGAGACATAGGTCTTACTCTATGGCTCAGGCTAGCCCATGCAGATCAGGCTGACCTCAAACCCAAAGCAGTCCTCCTTCCTTTGGAGATTTTAGAGTTCACGATTACACACTGAGATCTGTGTCCCACCGGCTTCATGTTAATACCTGGGATCAGGAATGAGCTGAGAGGTAACACTGATTTTATTAGAATTTTCTTTCACTCCGCCTCCCCGATTTATTTATTATATATGAGTACACTATCACTGTCTTCAGACACACCAGAGGAGGGCATCGGATCCCATTACAGAAGGTTGTGAGCCACCATGTGGTTGCTGGGAATTGAACTCAGGACCTCTGGAAGAGCAGTCAGTGCTCTTAACTGTTGAGCTATCTTTCTAGTCCTACTTTTCTTTCTTTCTTTTTTTCATTCTTTCTTTCTTTCTCTCTCTCTCTCTCTCTCTCTTTCTTTCTTTCTTTCCTCCTTCCTTCTTTTTTTTAAAACAGGTACTGTCTTTCCCCAGTGGGGTGTTTTTAAATTTCTTTGTGGGGGGAAAACAACTGCCCAGGCTGGATCAGCTTTTGAAATCTGTCTTCCTAGTTAGTGACTGTCCAATAGATTTATCTGCTTGGAATGCGATTCATCTTTTTCTGTTCTCTCTCCCTCCCTCCCTCTCTCTCTCTCTCTCTCTCTCTCTCTCTCTCTCTCTCTCTCTCTCTCCCTCCCTCCCTCCCTCCCTCCCCCCCCCCATGGAGCCTGTGTCCAGCTGCTGGGAATAAGGACATGTTCATTATGGGAAGCAATTACTGGTGGGGTGGCCAGGTGGCTTACCGCTGCCGCCTGGTGCCTGATCTCGACCCACGGGGCTGAGTCGAGTGTCCAGTCATGTCCCAGGGACCAAGCCATGTGGGATGGGCTCTGAAGATGTCCCTGGGGTTCTCACTTTACCTCGATTCTCCCGTCTGAAGAAACCAAGTCACAGTTCCAGCTGTCACCGGGGAAGTTAGAGCTCTGGGCCAGGTGAAGCAGGTCCTGTGGTCAATGACAGACGTTGGCCACAGCTTCGCCCACTGAGTACTGGCTGTGCACACGGAGGGCAGCTTCTGGGACGGTGGACTGATCACATCCAGAGTGTGGAGAGGTGGGAACAGGAGAGGAAAGGGGACCAAAGGGAGGAGGGGAGAGAGAAGGACGTTTGAGAAGAGAGAGGGAAAGAAAGGGAGGGATGGAGGGAGGAAAAGGTGGAAAGGAGCGAGTAGGGGGATAAAGGCACCGGGGAGGGAAGAGTATGGGAGGGGGTGGGGAGGAGAGAGAAAGGGAGGGCAGGGCCCAGCACAGGCGCTCACACCCAGCCTGACTCTAGTACCCTGATCAGCCCGTTAAAAATAGAACCCACTCCCTGCACAGATTCGCAAATGACACCCACCAAGTGCCCATTAACTCATCAAAGTGGCGATTCCAAATTGATTATCTCGAGTGTAAGACATAATAACATGTTCATCATGGGAAGTAATTAGTGGTGGAGTGGGCCGGTGGCTTGCCGCTGCCGCCTGGTGCCTGCTCACGACCCGCGGCTGAGCTGAGCGCAGTGGCCAGTCAGGTCCTGGGGACCGAGCCATGGCTGGGGGCAGTCCTTGCTCCTCTCTTGCCGCCATCCTGAGGGGGAACCGGCAGGGCTCCGTGGAGCCTGCTCTGTCGCAATGCCCGGCGTTTCCGACTGGCTGAGCTTGGGATGCGGGGCCCTGCACAGTTGCCTTGGAAACCGAGCAGCTCCACCACATTCCTTTGACAGGCATCCCCAAGTACCCCTCCCCCGCGAGAAGGTCAAGTGGCTCTGGAGCGCCCTTTTTGGAGTCCCAAACTTGGGTCAGATGCCACAGGGTCGGGGACCACAGGGATGGAAGTAGCAGGGAGCAGGGACTGCGAGGGTGGGGAGCGGTGCGGAGGATTGCAGGCCATAGGGATGAGGACATCAGGGGATGGGCACCGCAGGAGTGAAGACAGCAGAGACGGGGATCACAGTGATGGAGACATGTCCGTTCACTTGGCGTGGCAGATGGAGATGATGCTGAAAGGGACCATCTCCCGAAAAATGGCTCCCGAGGGTGCACAGAGCAGCCGCTTGTCAGTGGGGGCAGGGCTCTGGAAGCATCCTGCTATCCTTCGGAGGGAGGCTTCGGTCTAGATCTGTGGCACTTTTGTCCTCTCCCCTGCCCTTCTGTCTTGGATCAGGAACCTCTAGGGGGTAGGCTGATGTATGGGCAGGGGCTCCCAAGTCCTCTCAAGCCCGGAAGTTCATTTCCTGCTGAGTTTTCTGCTGAGTTGATCTCCTGTGGGGGGGGGGGTTCTGCATCCCTCGAGGTCACATGGGCAGGTCTGCCTGGAGGAACACCCTCTTTGCTGGGAGCCTCCTTCTCAGCTCCTTCAGATACCTCGAATATGGCAGCTTCTTCAGAACCACGTTCCTGTTCTCGTGAATCAGAAGACACAACAAAACAAACAGAGCAGGCAGAGGAGGAAGTGGAGAGAAAGTGGAGAGCCCGCTGCAGAGCTAAGCTGGGTTATCCGACAGAAACTGCGGTGGCTTCATTCAGTGTCCAGGAAGGTGACATTTCTCTGAGGAGGTGACCTTGAAATTCTGAGAAGAAAAAGCCAAAGAAACCTCCAGGTGGACTAAAGACCTCCAGGCTCAGCCACACTTGGTACATCAGGGGCAGAGCTGAGGTGTCTGGCTAGTGATGTGGGGCCAGGGGGCAGGGTGTGAGGCTCTCCCATGAAAGGAGCCCGGATCGGTTTCGGGGACCATGGGAGGCCTGTGGAGTGACCAGATGTGATTTTAAAGTATTTTAGTCATTTTAAATACTGTTCAGTATATTTAACTTATTGCATGTGTGAGTGTATGAGAGTGTGTATGTCAGTGTATATGTGTGTGTATGTGAGTGTGTGTGTATGTGTATGTGTATGTGTATGTGAGTGAATGTGTATGAATGTGTGTGAGTGTGTAAATGAGTGTGTATATGTGTATGTGTGTATGTGTGTGAGTGAATGTGTATGAGCATGTATGTGTGTGTGTGTATGTGTATGTGAGTGTGTATGTGTGTGTATGTGAGTGAATGTGTAAGAGTGTATATATGTGAGTGTGTATGAGTATGTATGTGTGTATGTGTGTGAGTGAATGTGTATGTGTGTGTGAATGTATATGAGTGTGTATGTGTGAGTGTGTATATGTGTATGTGAGTGTGTGTGTGTGACTGTGTGAGAGTGAGTGTATATGTATGTGTGAGTGCAGGGGCCATACATGTGCCACAGTGGGTGTGTGGAGGTCAGAGGTCAGCTTGCAGGTGTCACCTCTGTGTTTTCCTTAAGTGGGTGCTGAGGATTGAACTCTACTCAGCAGGGTGTCTTTACCTGAGGAGCCACCTCACCAGTCCAAGTTGTTGTTTTTAAATTGTGGTTAAACGTGCTTGACAGAAAGTTGGCCATTTTAACCACTTAAGAATGTTAAATGACATTAAGTTATTGAATGATTCAAAGCAATACGAAACCACCCTGTTAGCCATCACCAGGGCCTTGGCCACACCCCGTTCAACACTGACCCCACCGCTCTCTGCCTCCCCAGCCTGGGCAGCCCACACTGCACTCATCTCTAAATTCAATGACCCCAGGGACTGTACGTGGATCCTACATCCATGATGGGACAGGGAAGGGAACTTACATTCTGAAGACGTGCGTGAGTACTTATTCACTTATTTGAGAAAACGGCTCATGGTGCAGTGTAAGAGCAACCCTCCTGCCGTAGCTTCCAGAGTGCTGGAATTACAGGCAGGCACACACCACAGCCAGTTTACCTTGGTCCAAACCGAGGCTTCAGAAAAGCCCTCTGCTGACTGACCCATGTCCCCAGCCCCGTCTCTTTTCCAGTCTGTACTGCCTGTCCGTTCTGGAGAATAGTCACATAAGCACCTTGACCCCAAACCTGATCTCTACCCTGTCTGTCACACGCCCCTTCTGTGAAATGGGTACCTCGGGGCTGTGGGACCCTCGGAGACGTCAGACCCCAGTGCCCAGCGTAGAGGTAAAATGGAGCGCGCACAAAGCGGCAGACTCCCGGAAGGAAGGCAGACGTTCACCGTGAGAGAATCCATACGTGGCTCAGACACAGTGAGCCTCCATCCTGTCAGGGGAGGCCCTGGGTAGCCCTCCTGCACCCTGGGGCCCTGGACCCAGCAGGCTCCCTGAGGACAGCCTACTGTGGCACTCTTCTGCACACACTGGTCTCTTTCGTGGCAGAGAGAAAGCATTTCACTTCCTCTCTAGAGTTTAGTGCCTTTGGTGGGTTAAATTTACAACTGGTTCAGGAGTGCACCCTTCCCCTGCTCACGGTCCGAGAGGAAGGGCAGTGACAGCTTTGATTACACACACACACACACACACACACACACATACACACATGCACTCACTGATACACACACACATACACACATATGCACTCACACTCACACATACACACACACACACACACACACACACATGCACACACACACACAGGGCTCTGGGTGCCTTAGGGGAAGCCTCAGATGGCTCTTGAAGAGGGAAGAGCTGCCCAGTGGTGGAAGACGGGGGTTCTGCTTCTGTCTGGGTTTGGTCAGCAGCATCCTTTACCTACCCTGCTGGAAGCGCTGAGGGGCAGTGTACCCCAAGTTCAAATGGAGGTCTCAGTTCATGCACAACCATGGGCAGCTTCATGCAGGCTACCCTGCACTTGGTCCTGTTATCTCAAGCCTGTGGGGCAGCTACTACTATCCACCCATTTTACAGATGAGGAAGGTGAGACCGAGAGAGTCTAGCCTGTCCAGTGCAGACAGGGCAGGGATCGGGCTGTCTGACTCCAGGGTTCCTGTTCCCTCTACTGTAGATAAGTTTTTCCCTGGGAACCCAAGTTAAAATATTCAGCCATTTTTTTTTGCCAAGAATACCTAAGCACCTTCTCCTGCCCCAGGCTGGCGATTCCACAGGATGGCCCCCATCTCCAAGCCACAGTCAGAGCTGACAGCCTCACCGGTGTCCTGGCCGGTTCCATCACCTTCACCTCTAGGTGTCACCTTCACCTCCAGGTGTGCCCAAGCCTTCTTCAGAGACAAAGGCTTGGGCTGCAGGCAGGGGAGTGGTAAGAGCAGTGGTGGGGGGGGCTGGGGGGCTGAGGTGGAGAGATGGGGTACAGAGGAAGGAATGCTGTGCTAGTCTCAGCATTGCACACACCCCACCTTTTAAACTCCTCTCCCTTATGAAGGTTTGTTCTGTTCTCTCACTGACACATCAGGAAACTAAGGCTCTAAGGGGTTAAATGGTCCCCTTAATGTCAAAGTAATTATGAGTGGTGAGGGCAGGGGCGGGGAGTGGGGGGGGGGACCGGACGGTTGGAATCCACCCTACCCTACCCAAACCGTACCTTCTTCCTCACAGCCACTCCGTCCAAAGATCCCTCTCACAGACAGTGGCTGCCTTGAAGGTCGCAGACAGATGTGCCCGGGGTTCTAAGAGGAGGCATAGGAGAGGCGTGTCAGTGTGTCCGGAACAGGGGGTCAAGCGGAGCCTAGGTCTGGGCCCCTCCGGCTCCTCAGGTCACTCACTTTCGTGCTGCTGTTGGATCACGGGAGACCTGCGGCTGGTGAATCAGCTCATTAACAGTCACCTCCATGGTCCGTGTGTCCACAGAGGAGGGCTCTGGGGTTCAGCTGTGAGCCATCATCTTCCTCCCACCTCTGCCGCTGCAGCTTGGCCTCAGATGTCTCTTCCCTCCACCGCCTGAGCACTGTCTCCGGTTACAGACTCTCCTACGAAAACGGGAGGCCCAGAGGTATGACCTGGTGGCTTTTGACAGTGGCACCCTGGACACCTCCCACCCCGTGGAGTCCTCTGCCTACTGTCTGTGGGGTAGGGCCCAAGACTTGGATGACTGAGTTCTGGAGTTAAGGCTTGCAGGTACATCAAAGGTGCCTAATAAATGCTCATGTACCCAGGCAGGCTATACCTGGATCATAGGGTAAGGCAACTGTTAGTTTTTTGAAGACCGCCTCATCCTGGTTTCCATGGTGACTGAAGGTGCCACGTTTACATTCCCACCAACAGAAAGCCAACACAGGGACGCCTGTGTGTGTTTATTGCTTTCATTCACAAGAGTCAAGTTAATGAATTGGCCCAGATGCCCATCACCTGATGAATGGATAAAGATGAGGTTTAGACAATGGAATTTTATTCAGCCACAGGGAGAGAGAAACTATGGCGTTTGCAGGAAAGGATAAAACTAGAGACATTCTCATGATGAAATAAGCCAGTCTCAGAAAGACAAATATATGTCTTCTCAGACGGGGAGTTTAGGTTTTGAAAATGTGTGTGTGTGTGTGTGTGTGTGTGTGTGTGTGTGTGTGAGTGAGAGAGAGAGAGAGACAGAGACAGAGAATACTCATGCATGCATACGTGTGTGAATGTGCATGTATGTTTGTGAGAGTGCACACATGTGTGTTTGTGTGTGTAAGAGAGTACTCATGGGTATACAGATTCGAATGTGTGTATGAGGGAGTATGCTTGTATGTGTGAATATGTGTGTGTGTGTGTGTGTGTGTGTGTATGTGTGTGTGTATGTACATATGTTGAAAACAGAAGAGGGGCTGGAGAGATGGCTCAGCAGTTGGGAGTACTGACTGCTCTTCCAGAGGTCCTGAGTTCAATTCCCAGCAACCACATGGTGGCTCACAACCATCTGCAGTGGGATCTTGGCGCCCTCTTCTGGTGTGTCTGAAGACAGCTTCAGTGTACTCACATACATTAAATAAGTAAATCTTTTTTAAAAAAGAAAGGGAAACAGAAGAGAGATTATTTGACTGTTTGGTAAGAGGAAGGACACCAACAGGAGACAGGAGGAGACAAGAGAAGGTGACAGGGTGAAGCTGAGCTCCGACTCTGACACACATCTAGTGATGCTCTAATGAAGCCCATCGTTCCGGGCAATGGACACATGCTAATAAAAAGTCAAAACGTACTGTCCCATACACAGTTTTTAAAGTCCCACTCATACTTTCTATGTCCTTTTGGTAGCCAGTTGGCTACTGTGAATTCTTAGCTGTTGCCCCTGCATATGTGAGTCAGTTTCCATAATTCTAAAAGATGCTAAAGTATTATGAGTCTTTTTTTTTACTTCCTCCTGTGGCCAGAAACATGGGAACTCAGATCTAACAAGATATAAACATTATTAACATTGGGGTGCCCCACTGAACATCACGCTGCATGGGGACAGAAAGACAGGACTCACCAGGGCTAAGGAAGGGTTCCCCCATCATGCCCTCTTCTCTCTCCTCAACCTCCCTTTACCTTTAGCTCCACTGACTGTTAATCAATGTACAAAGTGGAAAGGCCTTGGGTGGGGAAGGAGGGTGCCCCCCCACGACCTTGACCTTTATTCACAGAGAATTAAGCTGCTCTCAGACCTGGAAGCCTGAAACATCCAGGCCCTGATCATCTGTGTGTGAGCAGCCCTGGGCTTGGGGACCCAGCTAGAGCAGTGTCTGCAGCTGCCCTGAGGGATGGAGATAACGGTAGATAAGCAGGTGCCTGCTCCCCTCCCCCCACCCCCACCCCATAAGACATTCTTTATGGGCCTTCGCAGGTAGATCATTATTACCATAAATTTTCTTATCTCTGATGCTTTTCCAATTACGGGTAACAACAGGAAAAGCTGCCTTTGGCTTCTGAAAGGTCACCAAGACGTAGAGCCATTTGGGAAGGGGTGACGTGTGGCTGGCGCATGTAAATCTCTACAAGTTTTATGTACAAGTCAGGGCAGAAATGTAAGTGAGATTCATAAAATATATCTAGATTTACAGGGTCTCAGCGGGTGAACCTTGCCTCTCGAGCAGTTGGTGTGGGATTAACAATTGTTCTTTCCCAGTGTTTGCACACAGCTCCTAGTGATGCATCTAGACAGAGCCACCAAAAGTGCCCTGAGCATCCTCCTGAGGATGAGGGTGTTAACTGTTGGTGACTGGCTCCCTGGGGACACCTAAGACGTGTCTCTCTGTGTAGCGTCCGGCTGTCTTTCTGGGATCTGATGCATGGCACTCAATGGCCTGACTTCACACATCCCAGTATGGCTCTGAGACCTCCTTGCTGATCCAGACAGACCCTCAGCTCGGGCTGGGGACTGAAGTTGAGTAGTGGGAAGGTAGGTCTGGGCACCTGTGTTCCTAAGAGGTTCCTCCCTCGGGGGTAGGCCAGCATGATTTAAATCCCAGAAGTTTAGAAGACAGGAGGATTAATAGTTCAAGGTCATTGTTGGTTATATTGTGAGTTCAAGGCCAGCCTGGAATATATGAGACCTTGTGTCAAAAAGAACAAAAGAAAAGAAAGAAAAAAGGGAGGAAGGGAGGAAGAAAAAAATGAACAAGAAAAGAAAGAAAGAAAGAGTGCGGAGAGATGACTCATCAGTTAAGAATACTTGTTCTTGCAGAGGATGTGAGTTCAAGTCCTAGTGCACAAGGAGTGACTCACAACTGTCCATAACTCCAGTTCCAGGGCTCCGGTACCTCCTTTTGGAATCCACAGGCACCAGGCATATGCATAGTACACAGAGTATGCAAGCAAAACCCCCCGTGTACACAAAATAGGTAAATCTTTAAAAAACTTTATTTTTCTTTATTGGTTACAGTGTTCTGCCTGCGCGTATGCCTGTGGGCCAGCAGAGGGCGTTAGACCTCATTATAGATGGTTATGAGCCAGCATGTGCTTGCTGGGAATTGAACTCTGGACCTCTTAACCTCTGACCCATCTCTCCAGCCCCCCAGATAGTAGATCTTAAAAACCAACAGAAGTTTCAGGAGCACGCAGAAAAGGGTTCTTGCAGATACTCCACGGCCAGCAGCTTGAGTTACACACAGACACACACACACACACACACACACACACACACACACACACACACACCAGATACACTGTGGCTTCAAACACCTCTGGTGGCCTCTTTTCCCTTGTCACACTCTTTGTTTTTACCTGGATTCGCTAGTTTTCTGTTGCTGTGCTAAAACACATGGCCAAAAGCAACTTACGGAAGAAATTGTTTATTTGGACTTATGGTTCGCCTGGGTGGCTGGAAACATGGCAGCGCGCATGCTCAGTGGCCAGAACAGGAAAGTGAGCGATCTCTTCTCAAACCCGAAGCAAGGGAGGGGACTGGAAATGGCCATCTGCTCTTAAAGACTGCCTCCAGTGACATGTTCTTCAGTAAGGCCACACGTCCTAAACCTCCAGACCTACGGGCACCACCAGCTAGGGACCAAGTGTGCAAACCCCTGACCTGGGGGGGGGCACCTCATTCAACCACCACCGTCCACTCAGTGCCCCGCGTTCCTCAGCTCGCAGCTTCAGCTGCATTTCTGAGGCGTTAGGCTCGCGGGCAGTGCGCATGCTCTCGACAGCCCTGCGGATGTCATGCCTTCATCTGCCTTCAATTCCCTTGAGGCGACAGACCTTCCGGTGGCACAGGTGACCTCTGCCCCGGTGAGATGGAGTTCTTCTGGTCGTCCAGCTGGTGCCTCCTCTTCGCTACTGCTGAACTCACTTTAGGGTTAGGACCAGGCATCTCCTGCATCTCAACTGGGACCTCATGAGGGTCTTATTTTCTCACCCCAAGCAGCTGTTGCTTCCTCCTCTGCTGCACTGGAGGGGACAAGATCCCCTGTCTTTATCCTCAGCAGTCTGTCGTGCAGCTGTCGTAGGTGACCCTGTCCTGCAGGGCTGGGGTCCATGTCTGTCTTTCTTCAGGGGCTTCTTACCCAGCCCTTCCCAGATCTCCCTCCTAGAGACATTACCAAGAAGGTTTGGGGCTAGGGCTGTACTCGTTTGGTAAGAGAGCCCTTCCTAGCATGTGCAAAGTCCTGGTTTAGCCTGACATCACATAAACTGGGCATGGTGGTACAGGCCTGACATCCCGGCAAGGTCACTTTTGGCTCTGTGTCCAGTTTGAGGCCGACCTGGGCTATGTGAGACCTTGTCTCTAAATGTAAAGAGAACAGAAGACGTTCAGGATGCATTTGCTGATGCCAGGCCTTCTCTGTGGGTAACACTGCCTACCTGCTTGGCACACTCTGGAGATGTTGTGCCCATTCACTATTCCCGAACCCCCAAAGACCACCATGGAGCTAATTCCAAGGCAATCACACCAGGGTCTTATTCACAAGCTTGAGCCCGGGCCACACCATCATCACCGACTAAGAAGAATGGGAGGGTGAAGCTTCAAGTTCTCAGGGGGACAAGGTAGGCAAGTGAGGGGGGTTTCTAGACATATCTGGTTGGGAGGCCATTATGGAATTGTGTTGCGGGCTTGTAACCTGGGGGTGCAGGTTTGTTGGGGGAAAACCTGGAAGCTCGTGCTAGGTTCCAGCTTGTTAGCTAACTTAGGTCAGGTTCTCTAAGATAAAGTCTGAATTCAAGGTCTGGTCTGTCTGAAACTCTGGGCATGTCTGTGAGGAAGTTTCTAGATTGCCTTAACTGAAGTCAGGAAACCTCCTCCCCGCCCCCTCAATTCCCTGCTCTGAGCTCGGGTGACAACAGCCCACAGGCTAGAGACTAGAACTGCGTTAAAAAAAAGAAAGAAAGAAAGAAAGAAAGAAAGAAAGCAGGGGCTGGAGAGATGGCTCAGTGGTTAAGAGCACTAAGTGTTCTTCCAGAGGTCCTGAGTTCAATTCCCAGCAACCACATGGTGGCTCACAACCATCTATCATGGGATTCGATGCCTTCTTCTGGTGTGTCTGAGGACAGTGACAGTGGACTCATAAAAGGAGAAAGTGAGCCCAACGCCAGTGTTCAGCCCTCTCTGCTCCCTGGCTTTGGTGGTGGCAATGTGCGAAGCTGTCCCGAGCTCCTGTCCCTGCTGTGACTTCGCTACAATGACATGACAGACTGTAGCCTTCAAGCTAGTCTTTCCTTTAACTGTTTTATCACAGCACCAGATGTGTTTGCTGTGGTCTGCTGAGATGACATGGGAAAGCAGGGGGAAGCAGCTAATGAGACTTAGCGCACACACAAACAAACAAGCAAATCTATCTCACCCCAGGGGGTCCAGGAGCCTTTTCCCTTCCCTTGGCTCTCACCACAGCCCCGGATGTACGGTGGGTATCTCTTATTCCCCATGCCCAGGGTACCATGCTCACCTCTCTTGGAGACAGCATCACAGGCAGGATCTCCGCAGCACAAGGAAGAGAGCACAGAGCCTAGGACCGCAGCGTGAGGGGATTTGATTTTATCAGAGATGAAACGGACGGCTGACTGTTTTCACAAACAGATCAGTGCAGGGAGGTGACTGGCTTTCCACTGTACTAACCATTCCAGCTTTCCTCTCTGGGGCACAATTCCTCACCCTCTAGGTGTGTCTGTTTCACCCCCACAGGAGATGGGGAGAGGGGACCCCTTGTCCCTGTGGCCTCTGGGGGGCTCAGCTCTGATGGGAGTTGGAGCTGCTGGGACTAGATGCTCCTCACCTTGCGACAAAGAAGCAGGTCTCTGGCTAGGGATGGCACGGGAGCAGAGAGGGCAGAGTCCTTGTGTGATTTTTTTAGCAGCATTTCCCTCCACGTATGGTCCTGCAGATTCCGGGGCCCAAGTGCTGAAGCCTGTAAGCGGTATGAGGTGGGGGTGAAGGTTTCCAGAGACGGAGGAAGTAATTGTGAATTTTCTATCCCACAGACCTGCACCGTCCGCAGAGTGCAAGGTCTAGTTTTGGTTTGTTCTGGATGAGAGCAGGGGTCACAGACCTCCTTTGTCACGGGGAAAGAGTGAGACTGCCCCCCACCCATTGTGCTTTCCTCTCCTTTGGTGTTTCGAGACAGGATCTTGCTATGTCGCTCACACTAGACTGATATTCACCATATACCCCAAACTGGCATCAAACTCATAGCAATCCTCCTGTTTCTGGTCCCAAGTGTTGTGTTGCAGGGGTGCCCCCACTGAGTCCTGTCCCTTCACACAGGCAAGGATGAGGTGCCTCTGGGTCCTCTTCCCTAACTCTGTCCTGGAGCAGCAGTGGATTTAACGCCGAGTGTTTCTGCGAACCCTTCAGCCTTTGGTACCATCTCTGCATTTATCAGGGGGAAGGAAAAGCTGGAAATACCCAAAGATCATGAAGAACGCACCCCAAATAGGAGGGTGGGAACTAGGACCCTCTTCCTCCTGTGCTTCTGGCTATGTGAGAAGCCGTTTGCTCTACCACAGGCTCCCAGCCATTCTCCTTGGCATCTCTAATGGAGACCTGAAAGTCATGAGCCCAGCTGACCACTCATGGGCCTTTTCGAGACACAGTGTCCAAACGCTAGCAGTTTCCTTTGATGGACGCAAAGAAGGTCTAGAGGGCTGGGAGGGTAGTTTTATGACCCCGAGTTCTGTCTCCAGCACCAAGAAAAGAAAGATCCAGAACACGATAGAGATGCTGGTTGCTCAACATTGTGGCTGAGCCAAGTGGTATTGAGTTGCTACTTTCAATGTTGTTGTTTCTTTGTTTTTTTGTTTGTTCATTTGGCAGGGTCTTGCTATGTCCTCTTGGCTGGCCTAGGACTCTTGGAAAGCTGTCTGCCTCTGCCTCTCCGGTGCTAGGATTAAAGGTATGTACCACCATGCCCTGCTAAAATGGTCTTTTTCATGCCATCCTATTTTTTGCCTCTATATAGACATGTGTGTAAATCTGAAACTCCATAGGACCTGGGGAAGGGCTCTGAGAGGGAGAATTGGGGGTGGGGGGAGGACAAAGAGGGGTAACTTTCTCTTCTTGCTTTCTGCAGCTCAGCAGTAGAGGTTGGAGAACACCCCCTTCCTACCCCACCCCCAGTCACCTTGGGTATGTCTGGACGGACCAAAACCCAGGTCTCCATGTCTTCTCTGACACCCATTGTCACCCAAGTGACCAGGCACAGATAACCCGGCAGCCAGGTCAGAGTGTTGGGATTCTGTAAACCCCACCCCACAGTTACCTGGCAACAGCTAGGCATGCTTCGCCCCAGTTACATGGTACTATGAAGGGGTCTGTGTGCCCCCTCCTCTCTCTCTTGTTCTCTTGCTCTCTCCTGCTTCCCCCCATTCTCCTCCCCCTTCACGTGCTCATAGCCAGCCTTTACTCCTCCTCTCTCTCTGCCTTTACTACCCTCTTAACTACCCTCCATGACCTGAATAAACTCTGTACTATAGTCACATAGTTAGTCCCTCAAGGGGAAGGGATTCCCAGCATGGGTCTCCCTTGCCCCCAGGCCTCATCGCACCTCCATGGGCCAAATCTCTCCCCCCACACCCCGCGCACACATGCATGTTCTCTTCACCTTCTTCCTAACATTGGTGCCGAAACCCAGGACATCATCTTTTCTTTTTTACACACACATCATTGGTGCCCTGTGTGAGGAGTCAGACATCTCTCTTCTTTCGCAGAGGACACTCCAGAAGGCCTTGTGCCAGGGAGGTTCATGGCCTCACTGCTGCCTGGCCTCCCCTCTGTAACCCCAACAGGCTTTGTCTGGCCCTTCCCTAAGCAGGTGGCCTAGGTACAACTTCTTAGTTGGCTTTGCCTGTGGCCTAAGAAGGCCGCCTGTGTGCTAGGGTCCTGCTTGGGTCTTCCAGGTCTGGAAGGTGCCATTCTCAACTCTCCTGACCCCACCTCACTGCAGAGATCCCTGGCTGGCTTAACCCCACTGTGGACCGGTCCTGAGGACTCAGGGACTGTATCCTGCCCTTATGTGAGCTTTGCATTACTCAAGCCCGGGGGTAGTGCTGACCAAACCTGCCACCCTGATTTACCCAGGGCCCACCAGTCCCAGCCACATTGTCCCTAGCTTCACTACCAAGCTGCCACCCCTTAACCTGGCCCTCTGCCCACCAGAGTCAGAGAGTAGCCCCAGATAGACCTTACTTTAACCGTCTAACTTGGCTAGGGAGTGGCTTGGCAGAGATCCTTCACATTGGTGGCAGAGGGACCTCAGAGGATTCCCAGAGCCCCCTACCCCAAGGTGAGCTGATCTCTATGAATTCTGTGCTGCTGGGGAGGGGTGGGGTGAGGGAGGGGTGGGGTGGCTGGATAGTTCAGCAGGCTCCTGCAAGGGTGACTAAAATTGCCCTTGACACTCCCTCCAGTCCTTGTCCAGGAGCCTCCAAAACCTCGCAGCCTGACTCTTTCCTCTTGCGGACCAGATCCTCCACCATCTATGACCTCTGCTTTATTTAGGTGTAAAACAAACCTCTGGCCTGGCCTTGCCTGGACCCAGGGTCAGGAAAGCAGTTTTATGAAGGGGTTTTCGAGCTAAGGAAACAAACTGTTCCTAATTCGGAGAAATTTCCCTGGGCACGGTGGCTCTCAAGAGCCCTTGCATTAGAAAGCAGAGATTCCACCATTATCACTTCTCCTCCCGTGCTGCGCTCCCCCGCCCCCCCCCGGCCCCCCCCCCCAGGATCCTGGCTGGTGTGTGGAGCCTGCCCCAACCCCCACCGTAGCCATGGGACAACCCCCCCCCACTCCGTGCCCCCAGTAATCCTCCTGAAGAGAGGATAATTAATTCAAACAGACCCTCATCCATCCTGGGCTGGGCCCTTTGACAAGGCAGAGGCGGGAGGCACGGGCAAAGTGCTGCTCAGAAGTCTGGCAGGCTAATCCAGGGCTCAGGGCGAGCTTGTTCCGGCCCTAATGAGACTCCCGGGCATGAGCCAGGCCTGCTTTGTCTCTGGCGGATGGGGAAGAAGGCGAGACCAACTTTATTTCCGAATCTGGATTGACTCACAGAAGTGGCATCGCACTTGAAGGGCGCCCCATCTATCTGTGGCCCTCGCTGCATGAAATTGTATTGGCTCGCCACTTGCTATCTGGCTGGGCGCAGCTGGGCCGTAAGTCATCGGCGATAACGTTCTTTATTATGCCGCCGTGTTTATGAACTGTGCCTGCAAGGGAGATGATAGAAATATGCAGCCGTATGCAAAGGCGGACGGGAGGGGGAGGAGGAGCATATGCTAGTTGCTAGGGCAACCATGGGGCTATTTTGGGCATCGGGTTTTTTTTTTTTTTTTTTTTTTTTCCCTCTCCTGGTGATAAAAACCATTTTCTTGGGCTGGCTAGCCTCTCCCCTCCCCCTTCTTGAATTGAATATTTAGGAAAGGAGTGGCTTAATTTCTTAATTAAACATTATGCTATGCCCCTCCCTTGCTTCCTTTTAAAATGGACCGAAAAATAGAAGGGTGTTGATACGTGTTCTTGAGTAGAAGGGGAGCCAGTGTCCTGATGGAGAAGTGTGAATAATTCACTAATCTTTGCTTATCCCCGCCAC
This sequence comes from Micromys minutus, assembly GCF_963924665.1. Classification (NCBI taxonomy): domain Eukaryota; kingdom Metazoa; phylum Chordata; class Mammalia; order Rodentia; family Muridae; genus Micromys; species Micromys minutus. The sequence continues at coordinate 62,671,693 of NC_137979.1, forward strand.
CTCCCCCTCCATAGACCCCCCTTTTCCTGCCAGCGACTTAACTGTGATAAACTCCCCCACTTCCAGACCTCAGCTATTCCCAGACACTCCAGGTGTTTGTAAGCAAGAGGAATGGGGATGAACTTGGGAAGGGGGGAGGCGAATCCCTGGGCACTGGCATTCCTGAGAAACAAAAGCCAGGGCAATGAAAGGAACCCACCCTGCTCCTTCTCCTCCACCTGTGACACAGATATCCCTGCCTGGGGGTGGGGGGGTGGGGGGGGAGACGGACCCTGAGCTGTTTTTAACTCTAACCTGGTCAACTCCTTGACCAGCTCCAGCAGCGGTTCTGGGCCTATGTCCTCGCCCATAGTATGCAGGGTACCCAACTGGCAACAGCCTTTAAACTTGGTGGCAGTGCAAAATCAGGTGCCTGCTATGTATGCACACACTGGGCCATAAGCTGGAGCGGCGTTTGGACCATTTCAGTGAGGTGCCCGAGGGAGGACTCTCAGCACGGTGGGTGTGCCGACGGGACCTTTTCCTTTTGGTGTTCAGTTTTCTCTATTCTGTTCCCTGCCCAGACACTCCACCTGGGACAGGTAAGTTGCTGGGTGTCCCGAGGACGGGGATAATCGGACAAGCCCCCTTTGTCCACTGAGCTCTGATGTCAGGTCTACAACACCCACCTGGGTCTGGAAGCATTCTACGGGGCCCAGTGGGCTCTGGAAGCTTCCCTAGATGCTATAGTAGGTGGAGTGGATTCTACCTGTACCTGCCTGGAGTGGTACGTGTGGTGAGAACGGACCTGTGCCATCAAAGTATCCTCTGCCTTTAAAGATTTGTCTGCTTTATGTGGGGGTGTTTTGCTTGCCTGTTTGTATGCGTGTGCACCACACACACACACACACACACACACACACACACACACACACACCTGCTTCCAGGGAGGTCAAAGGAGGACACCAGACTCCTTGGAACTGGAGTTGCAGATGGTTGTCCGCCACCTGAGATGGCTGCTGGGAACTGAATCAGCTCCTCAGGAAGAGCCGCCAGTGCCCTTACCCAGAGTCATCGCTCCAGCCCTGTGCTTTGGTTTTTTAAAACAAACGTTTAATTGCACATTATGCATGGAGTATCTATGTGTATAGAAGAAGAAGAAAACAGAAACTATGGAAAAACACAGAAGAGCGAACACATTTTCTGTGCTTTTTTCCCCCTTGCCTAGAAATGAAAGATGGTCTCTTATCTGCCTTTTTATTCCCCTTGTTTATTTTTACACACTTGAAATTACATTGTATCTCGACCCCCCCCCCCCATGTTGGAATTCTATTCCTTAAATACTTCTCAACGTATATATCTATTTCTCTTTAGCGGCTACATGCGATTTTACAGTGTGGCTGCATCCCAGCAAAGCATTTTGTGTGCGAATAAATTTATTTCCCACGCCTTTCTCAGGCTGTGCAAGTGGCAGCTTACGATCTCAACGGAAGCCCTGCACTTGGAGCCAAGCTCCTTTGTCTTCACTGCCTAGCGCTGGAGCCAAGGCTGGGATGAGGAGAAGTCAGTCAGCGGAGACTGAAGTCAGCCTCTGCCGTGGCATCCAGGGATAACAGATCAAACGCTCCTTCTGCCCCTGGACAGCTGGCAGCATTTGGCATCTCGGGCTGTAAGGGGGAGGGGTGGAGTAAGAATAAAGCTTGTTGGGAATCAATTGAGCTGGAGCTGTCAGAGGGGCAGGTTAGGCTGGGCTTGGGTTCTGAGACCCTAGCCAGTTGAGGCTGCTCTGAAAGCTACCTTTGGCTTTGGGGGACCTGCAGGCAGTGCCCTTTCTGGTGTCACAGAGAGAAGCTGGGCCGGTGTGAGGTCCACACACTTGAGCAATATAAAGAATGCCATGACATCATCTGGTGGCTCCAGTGACGCACACACCGGTTTGTACTCCTGCTGACCACCCTTTCTTCCTTAGTAAATACTAGATTTCTTTGTTTGCTTCTTTGCTTTTTAGAATTATTTATTTATTTTGTGTATGTGAGTACACTGAAGCTGTCTTCAGGCACACCGGAAGAGGGCATCGGATCCCATCACAGATGGTTGTGAGCCACCATGTGGTTGCTGGGAATTGAACTCAGGACCTCTGGAAGAGCAGTCAGTGCACTTTAGCTGCTGAGCCATAGGTGGTACAGGCCTTCACTCTGAATCCGGACAGAAGAGGATGTCGAGGACGGCTGCTGTTGATTCTGGTGAAACCTCTGCTCTCAAGAGAGGATTTGGATTTTTCCTCCCCACAGACAGTCTCTTATTCTGTGCCCTGGCCCCTCTCCCAGGGACATGTGTTGGTGTTCCCAAAGGAGAGACTTCATAAAAGCCAGGTCTAAGGCAGTGGAAAGGGGACAATGTGGCTGGTGTCCTGTAACAAAATGGTTCTGCTAGTGAGGAGCTTTCCTTCATAAATTCCTGTCTTATTTCCAGCCACAGGATACTTACCCAAGAAGAGAAGGACGCTTTAATCCCAACCCACACCATCAGGGCTACAGAACACCTGAATCCTGAGCCCTTGGGAATCAGAGGTGGGAAGATCTAAGTTTAAGATCAGTCCTGGATAGTTTTTGGAGTTCTAGGGTAGGCTGGGCCAGATACCCTGTATAAAAACAAGTAAGCTAACAAACAACCTTTTTAAAAGGCAGGTCTGCAAAGTGCTCAGCTCATAGCATAGAAATGAATCAACAGTCCCTTAGGGCTACTATGGCTGCAATGAAAGACCCTAAACAAAGAAATTTGGGGATGAAAGGGTTCATTCGGCTGACACTTCCACAGCACTGGTCATCACTGAAGGAAGTCGGGACAGGAACTCAAGCAGGGCAGGAACCTGGAGGCAGGGCTAATGCAGAGGCATGGAGGGTGCTGCTCACTGGTTTGTTCTGCATGGCTTGCTCAGCCTGCTTTCTTGTTGAACCCAAGACACCAGCCCAAGGATGACACTGTTCCCAGTAGGCTGGGCCCTCCCACATCAGTCACTAATTAAGAAAATGCCCTCCAGCTGGATCTTATAGAGGTTTTTTTTTTTTCCCCCAATTGAAGTTTCCTCCTCTCAGATAACTTGAGCTTGTGTCACGATGACATAAGACCAGCCAGGACAAACAAGGTAAAGAGGGAACACTCGAACTGAAGCAAAAATGTCCTCTAGGCAGGTAGACCCCACACACAACACGAACTGGTAGCTACAGACTGTCCCTTTGAAGGACCACCCAGGCACGAGCCAGCAGCTGTAGGTCCATCCTGAAGGAACCACAAGGCTCACCAAGCAGCTCCAGGCCACTCTTGGGCGGGTGAGCTTCCCTCATTGGCAGGGAGAGGGCGCAAACTAAACCAATGCCCACTGCCCATCCCCCACCGTCTGTGGGTTGTGTTTATACCCTTTCATCAAGTGTCCTTTCATGTGTCTGCTTTAGGGAGACATCCTGTCAGCTGTGCACCCCAGCAAAGTATCATTGGATATAACTAACTTTCCAAAGGAACTAGAAGTTTCCACTTCAGGAGACTCTGTATTGAAGCAAACAAATGCAATGAGGTCTGAAGTGCACTAACGTCTTGTGTCCGTTGGATCATGCCTACAAGTAAACGGAGTTTCCAAGACTCATTACCGAGTGAGAAAAACAAGCCCAGAAACTGTGAACATGGCAAAACCCTAAGTGCATAAGAATAAGGAAGCAGAAAACACACAACCAGTCATCTGTGCATGAACATGTCTGTGGGGCAGCATCAGGAGCCTGGGGGGGAGGGCATGGTTACCGGAGGAGCTTTAACCCTTCTGTTACCACAGAGAGCCCTACAGACTAGTCATGGGGACAGAACATAGATAGATACTTAGCTGTCAATGTGACACAACGCCCAACAAGAAGGAACTTGAGGGAGGGAGCATTTATTTCAGCTCAGAGCTGGAATGGATACAGTCCATCCTGCTGAAGTTACAGTGGCTGGGTGTGAGGTGACTGGTCACATTGTATCTATCCTCAGCAGGAGGAAGAGACAGATGAAGGCTTCTCCCTTTTATTCAGTCCAGTCCTTGGCATGGTAGTGCCTACATCCAGGGTGAACCTTCAATGTCAGTTAAGCCAGTTAAGCAAATAGGTCGCCCCACCCCCCCATCCCCAAAATAGTTGGTAGCTATGGTGAAAGGATTGGGAGGCATGGCCTTGCTGGAGGAGATGTGTCACTGGGGATGGAGTCTCAAGAACTTGGGACCATTAGTAATGTGCTCTCTTTGTATCTTGATGGAGGTGTGAGTCCTCACGTCCCTGCTCCAGCTGCCATGTCTGCACCTGTGGAAAGGTGACCTAATCGTTATGGACCCCAACTCTCTGGAACTATAAGCCCCAAATATACCTTTCTGTCTCTTGGTTGTCTTGGTGTTTTATCAAAGTGTTATAGCACAGTGACAAGGACTTCGGCCTCTGAAGTGAGCATTGGAGTCACTGGGAATCTAGCAAACTGCAGACTGGTGGAGGTGGGAGTAGAGACGTGGGGAGTCTCCAGTCTGAGGCTACCACACGTGGACCTGGAGGAGGGACCGGAGTCAGAGGCCAGGATGCCATAGGGGTGACTTCTGCTTGGGCCATGCTGGTGCTGTGAAGAAGTTTTTTCCTGTGCTAAGCCTGGCCAGCCTTTTGACATGGCCATGACAAAGTTCACGATGAGAACTATGCAAAGGAGTTACAAAAAAATTTTTTTTTTTCTTTCAAGAAACTCTTTTTCTTATATTTCGAGTAACTTCACAATTTTGTGTTGTGCTGCATTCGGGCGCAGGCCACAGACCGGAAATGCATGCTTCTTCTAGAAACTTCCATTCGTTTTCCTCCAAGAAGAGTTCTGACCCGAGCTGCTGACCCAGAAGACGAAATGAGAAAATAGACTGGAAAGTTCATTCCGGCTTAATCCAGGTGGAATTTCATCAGAGCTCCTGGAGAGTTTGACGACGGCCGCCGTGCCAGGAGGGAGCTGGGGCGGGAGGAGAGGCAGAAGGGCGGACCCTGAACCGTGGAGGAGTGGGGGCGGTGGGGGGGGGGATGGCTGCTGCTGCTGCTGCTGCTCCTGCTTGGCTTCCTGGGGTTTCCTGGTACTTCTTGGGACCTAGCCGTAGGATGAAGGGCCGAACCCTGTCTTCATTTGTGCCTCCAGACTCTTCTTCCCCAGGAAGTGATTAGCCAGGCAGACCTGTTGCCCTGTGGAGGAGCGCGTTACCCGGCGGACGTAATTACCCATTCGCTCTGTTATTAGCTGGGGTAAGAGACGGAGGCTCTCGCCCTGCTCAGGCATTTCAAAGCTTCCTCACACGCCCGCATCCCTGACATTAAAGCACAGTGAGACTTTTTTGAATTCAATTAAGCATTTGCCTACTGTGACTCTTTATTCTCCACAAATTGTCTCAGTAAATAATCTTCATCAAAAGTCAGAACCAATCCCCATTAGTTGTTTAGATTAATTAATGGGTCCCCCCGGAGCCACCCAAATGAATTCAATTTGAACGTCAACAACTTGCGGTGGAGTTTCCCAGGCTGGCATTAAGACAATATCAAACCTGCAATAAGTCACATTTAAAATGTTAATTCAGGGAAGCTTTCCATTTACAGTATTTAATTAAATCTTTAAATAAACGGCGCGGGCTCAGGACCAGATGGTTCTGCATTTTCTTTGTGGAGCGGAGCCTCGAAGTCATCGGGGGAAGTATATTGGAGGCGCAGCGTAGATAAGCAGGATATATGGAGCAATAAAATCTAATCTGGTTTCCAGTGGGGAGATTTGGTGTATGTACACAACCCAGGCTCAAATTGTAAGTTAATTACATTAACCCCGGTGTACTCGGGGATCCGAGCAGCCCGAGATGAAATTAGTCTTTTTCCTATCCTAAGATTCTTTTCAACTTCACTATATTAATTTTTAGCCAAATACTTACTCATAAGGAAAATTGAAGTTAATGTAACCAAAGATAAAGGAACGTAGCCTTAATATTCTGAAGGGATTACGGAGACCCGAGGAAACGAGCTGTGCAAATGTCACTGGCTTGGGTGGATTTATGCAGAGGGGTAAGGGGAGCGATAAAGATGCCAGAGAGACCTTGCTCTGCCCATGGCTCCGCCACGCCCATTGCCACGCCCACCTCCCCGCCCATAGCCCTGCCCAGCCAGGGTTCTTAAAGAGCCTAAATGAAGAAAATCCTGTCTTTGGGACCACACAGTCTCCTGAGGTCCACGGGGGTTCTGGGGAGCGACCCGGGTTCTGGAAGAAGTCGTAGCTTTGTCTTCGACGTAAGACAGGCAGCCAGCCAGATGTCTAGCTGTGGATAGTCTTCACTGGTTCTCGAGACACCCTCCCCCCCAACCTCCAAGAAGTGTGAATTTTCAGATCTCAGCGTCTTTATCTGAAAACACCTGCCATTCTGTCTTTGAGGGAAGAGGCTGTTCACCTCCCAGCCCCCTTTTTTGGGGGCACCCAAAAGGATGCTTTGTTCCAAACTGCGTTGGGTTCCGTAGTGGCAGTTGTATCTCTTATGAGTACAGAGACACGGAGCTGGGCCCCATCTGTTCTCCTAGGCACTTTGGCGGGGCATATTTCCCAAAGCCACAACCTCAGCTAGAGGGCCTGAAAGCCTGGACCCATAGGGGAGACCCCAAAAGGCAGGTTTTACGGGTTTCCCTGAGGGGTCCTCCTACAACAATCACTGGCCACAGGCATATGTCCTCAGTTCCAGACTTCTGGAGACGTCTCTCCCAAAACCACTCACCTTGTCTTAGGCTCTGCTCTGTGTGGAAAGGGAGGAATTAAGAGAGAGATCCAAGAAAGGACAGGAAAGTCCTGTTGCCGGATGTCTGGTAAGCCAAACACACAAGCACTCCTCTATCCTATCACCGGCCATTGCAGATGGTTCCTTTTCTCTGTTTCCTGGTCCAGTCTTCCCCAAGGCTCTGGTCCTTAGGCCAGGCACCCAGTCCCCTGCAGGCAGACACATTCTCTGTGTGTGGCACGGGCCCCCTGCCTTGGCTTTGAGTGTATGTGCCCACATTTGTCATTAATATGCTTGTTCTGAGGTTTTTGTGAGAATACATCATTCTACCTTGTCCGTACCCATGGTACCACTCACCCCCCCATGTTGCACCCCAATCTTTTCCTCAGTCTGTCCTTGGGTGGTGCGCATGTGCAAACTCACCTATGGTAGAACATGTGATACTGTGTGCCTTTCCTCACCCCGTTTCCTCGTCTGTTCCCGCTGACCTCTCTCTGCTCGTCTTCCTCCTCACAGCACCCACTTCCTTCCTATCTCCCCACCGCCCACAAAAGGGGAAATGTGGTTGTTCGTCTTTGGCATCTGGCTTAGTTCTCCAGCCCTGTCCACTCCATGCTTCCTAATGAGATCTGGAGAAGCATCGGGGTCCCCAGGCCATTTCAACTCAAGGTCCCGTTACAAGTAAGGCTGCATCACAGGTTCTGGGATGGGGGCGTGGACACCAGTGTGGAAAACCAGTTTTCTCTGTGCTTTCTTTCTAGAGCTTTCCTTTTCCCTGAAAGGCTGGGATGGGCTAAGCACGTGGTCTAACCTGGAGCTTTTCCTCTGACCCTGTCTGCAACTTTACACCTTTGAGGCCAAACTTCTAAACAATCTTTCCCTGTTTTTTTTTTTTTGGGGGGGGGGGCGCATGTATTCCTGAAGGACCCTTGGCCTTGGTGGCCTCTTCTAATATGGTTTCATTGTTGTTTCGGTAAATATTAAAAAACAGCTTATCCTTTTATCCCAAGCTAGTGCCGGCACCCACGGGACCATCAGGTACTGTGGGAATCTCAATCTTGGAGCTCCAGGTCACCTCTAGAAACTCAGGCACAGTTCACTCTACTGCCCCTGCTGCTTCTGTCCCGGGTGGATACTACAGCCCCAGCATGTTGTTTTCACTCACTTCCCCTTGGTGTGTTGTTGCCAAGCCTTAGACACACTCATCCCAACTCTGTGGAGGGCTTTATGCGCTCCTCCACTACACCCTTTGAACTCGATTATGTAGTCACATCAAAGAACACGACAAACTTCTCTGATCCAATAGGTATCAAATAATTTGCCAACCTGGATAAGTCAAAAGATCTTGTACAATTCCATCCCTTATAAAACATTCATAACAACCTCATTTATAAAGAGATGCACCGAAAGAAACATACTCATCTGCCTCTATCTTCATTCCTCCCAGAATCCCTCCCCCTTCCCCTCTTCCGTTTCCCATGCCTCCCCCCACCCCCCCCCCGCCTAACTCTCCACTGTTCAATCATGAATCACCTTAACATCAACCCACACATTGTAACAGATGCAGAAACCCAGGTTTGGCTTGTGAATCCTCTCACCGTGAAGAACACAAAGAATCCACGATCCTAGGTCCTTAATGCATGTTGGGTCCAAGACAGCTAGCCCTTGAGAGGAAGGTGGGTGGGACTTAGGCCCAAGATCATGGTGGAGAACTCTGAAGTGGCAAGTCACAAAGCCCCGGAGAGGACTGAAGCCAGGTTCTCAGACTTCAGATCTGTGCTATCTGTGCTATTGCTGGGGACCTGGTAGGCCTCCATGAGGTTGCTATGTAATGAGACCACTGCTACTCCAGGCTCCCCAGAGAAGAAGGATTTTCTTTTTTCCTTTTCTCCCCTCTCCATCCTGTATAGTCAAACCCCCTCCCCCTCTCACTTATCCTCTGAGGCTTGGAACTCACAAGGCAGAGTATGACTTGGAACTTCAGATCCTCCTGCCTCTAAACCTCTGACGCTAGGATTACATGTGTACTACCATACCCGATTTACTCAGTGCTGGGAATGGAACCCAGGACCTTGAGCATGCTAGGCAAGCTCTTGACCAACTGAGCTACATCCCCAGTCCTGAGACAGGATCTTCTCCCAGCAGCCTCCCCACAACCCAGTACCCTATTATGCTGTCCTGTTGTTGAAGGCCAGTATGTGCTGTTTTCTTTCACACGGGGTCCAAGTAGACTCAAATCCTGAAATGAGTTTTCTGCATTTGGAGCTTCCTGCTCTGGGCTTGCTCAGCTGAAGAAGAGTCCCCAGTTTCAGCCTGTTCTCACTTGATGCCTCTGGACAGCCTCAGGAAGGGTCCCCTCAAAGCTGCGGCCTCTCCCCCCTCTCCGCCCTACACCACTGCTCCACACGACAGCACTGGTCTCTGCTCTCAGCTGGTCCCCTGGCTCACTCTAGTTGCTATTGCATGAAATCTCCAGTTGTGAGTCAGGGGCACACCCCAGATCCACTGTCTGGTCACCTAGCCAGCCTGAGGACAGCTGCTTCTCCTAGGAGGCTTGCACACCTGTACCTCTCCCTGCCCTTTATTTTGGGACTTTGAGACCCTTGTCATAGCTGAGCCAGAGCGTTGTGCTCCCAGAGAAAGAGGGAGGGGTGGTGCTGGCCAGACACAGTCTTCCTCTTCACCTCACCTGCCCTGCTGTCCCAGTGTGAACAGCCTTTAGGGATCAGGAAATTATTTCTGGGGCCAGGGTGGTGGCCTCTGGAGGCAGAAGCAGGTAGATCTCTAGGAATGTGAGCAGCTACATAGGGAATTCTAGGCCAGCCAGGGCTACAGAGACCAGGCCTACCTGGTCTCAAAAAACGTTATTTCTGCCCCCAGCTCCATCTTTTGTTCAGAAGCCATGGGGAGATACTTTTTCTCTGGAGTGTTCTGTGTCTCTATTAGCAATCTGACTCCCCACCCCCACCCAATCCCCACACACCACATCTACTTTGTGTCAAAGATGGTTTTTCTCTAAACTCAGATGGTTGAGAACTTAGCTGAGCTTACTCCTGAGAGAAAGAACTCCAGATTTTTGGAGGAATCTAAGATCTGGACCTGCCTAGCATCTTACTCTGGAGAGCACAGACTAACACAAAAGTGCCTTTGCACTTTGCAAATGATGGGACGTAGGCACTGGTCCGATCTGTCCCTTGCTCTGTGGAATTAGTGGTGGCCCCAGGCAGCTTTAGGGATGACCTGGAGCATGTCCCTTTTTTACAGGGCTGTTTTTCATCTCCCCAGTCCTTTAGCTGGGCACTTCTGGCTTAGGACCTTTGCTGAGGGCACGGGCCTCTCTCTGTGTGAGCATGCCTCCTCTGTCTCTTCCTTGTGGGAAGGAGACAGCATTGGCCCTGTGATGGGCATGTGACTGTGGTTATCTGGGACAAACAGTGGTTTCAAAGCCAAGGGTATGTCCTGAGGCTATGTCCCTCTTAAACACATCTGGAAAGCATCAGCAAGAGAGGGGACGGACAGAGAGGGGGTGAGGGGGGGGAGAGATCCATGTTCATGTAATATGAACCAGGTCCAATGCCCTTATGCAGAAACCTTTTATGAAGACCAAGTTCTTCTATTCTTAAGGGACTTAGGCTCCTTCTTCCAAGTTGGTAGTTATTAAATAAACCTCTATTCGAAGGGAAGGAGGCAGGTCAGCAATGGTGAAGGTACACCAGGAGGTCTCTAGCTCCCAGGGATCTAGCTCAACATCCTACACTGAACATACATGTGTGCGTGGTGCCCAACAGCAGGAAGAGGCCACACAGGTCAAGGGAGAGCTGTGCCGCCTCTGAGAACCAGACAGCAGGAAGGAGACCGCTTCTGTCCCTGCTCCACACTGCTCATTCCTGTCGGGGGTCCCTTGGGTGCCAGGCAGCACACTTCCAGGGATTAGGAGCAAGGCATCCTCCCTAGCTTGCAGAGGTAAACTCAGCATCTTCATTTTCCAGGACAGTTTGGGGCCCAGTGACTGTGACTGTAAGAAAGGTGACAGTCTCCAATTGCTGAGCCCTGCTTCTCTGTACCCTTGATTTTCTATTTCTCTATTTTCCCTGAATCAGTCAGTTTGGCGTCCAAGATTCTCCTGTCTGGCTTCATTTGTTCAGCAAAGACCATAGACACCATTGTCCCCCGAGCCCCATCCAGGTGGGCATGACACTGCCTGCACCTGGTTGCACCTATCCTTGGCAAGATGGGTGTATTCCGCTGCAGCCTCTTCTAGCTATCCTGAGGGGCACCTCCTTGACTGGCTCCTAGTGCCTGTGTCCCAGACCCAGCAGGCAGGGCTCCGGCTTGGACAACATGCACAGACCATTGAGAGCATGTGGCCTTTTTTTTTCTCCCACAGGAAAGAAAGACCTTTCCTGAGTGTGATTTCAGTTTATCCAACAGTGCGGAGAGTAAGAGGGGGAAAAAACATAGCACATGCAGCTAAGCTGGGTATGGTGGCACATGCCTGTAAGCCCAGCACTAGGAAGACTGAGGCAGGAGGATCACTGTGAGTTTAAGGCTAGCTTCAGCTACAAGGTGAGGCATTGTCTCAAACAAACAAACAAACAAATAACAGCAACAACAAAAACCAAAAATAAGACCAAAAACCAAAAACCCACCAGCAACAGAAAGATAGCTAAGTTAATTTTCTCCATGATGCTGAGGCTGAAACCCAGGACTTGGCAAATGCCCAGGCAAAACTGCCACTGAACTATGTCCTAAACCTCCACATTCTTGCACTAGAGCAGTGGTTCTCAATCGGTAGGTTTTTCTCCCCTTTGGCAAACCTCTATCTGCAGAAATATTTACATTATGGTTCACAACTAGCGAAATTACAGTTATGAGGTAGCAACAAAGATAATTTCATGGTTGGGGTCGCCACAACATGAGGGACCGTATTTAAGGTCACGGCATGAGGAAGGTAGAGAGCCTCCTGGCCAGAGACTGGTAGATTGTAAAATGCCTCATCCTGTCTTGGCGACGTGTCTTGAATTCTGCAGGAGGCAGGAAGAAGTTCCCCACCTCCCAGTCTGACACTGTCGGATGAGTGGCCCTCAGCTCTGTTGAATTTAATGATTAAGTCACACTAAATAGGGTGTTTCCACAACTGTAGGGATTTATCCTTACCCTTCATGTCCTCTTGAGGGGACACCCTGTGGAACCAGTGCTAGGCAGGCTATCTGGTATCTGGAGAGAAGCTGAGGCTGTCTTCTTTGGAGTCAGCACACTGGGGGACTGAATACAGGTTCTCCCTTACCAGTGGTGGGATCTCAAGCCAAGCCTGTGGATGGAGCCGTCAGCTCCCTCTCTTGTGTCTTGATGACACACTGGCCAACTCACGGAGCTTCTGATAAAGTAGGTAGAGGAGAAGATGCGGGGAGCTTAGCGGGGCCTGGGTAGGAGCCAGCATTCTCTACGGCGGCACTGGACACTCATGGACCTTAGTGATTGGGTCTCAGAACCCACTGAGGAGGAAGAGGCGCTGGAGAAGCTAGCTCACAGAATACCAACTCAGATGAGGATGCCAAGGTCCCTAACACAAGAGACCCATGGAGGGTAAAAGAGTGTGTGCCCATACCCTGAGGGTGCCTGCACTTTGGATCACCCGGGTGAGGGTGTTCTTCACTTCAGGAAAGACATTTGTGAGGGGAGGTCTTTTTGACATATGGGTAGCCTCACTCCGGTCACCTGTTCCACCTTTGACTAATGACCGACCTGACATCTTTCAGCGGGTGACCTTGCTGCTTCTGGTAATGCAAATATCCTTCAGTGTCAGACGCAATAAGAATCACTATGAGATGAACAAGCAGAGCTTAAGTTGAGTGCAGATTAATGGGGTTTTAATATTCCTAATTTAATCAGTCCTTTCTGTCGCACTGTGGGCAACATGATGTAGCAGCTAATTATTTTTTTTTTAAACTGTGATGGGGATCTTTCCTAATCAATTTCATATTTAACGTGAATGAGGGGAGGGTGGTGATAAATGAGAGAATAAATCTTACTAAATAGACACAGAGAGATCAGTTAAGAAGAAGGCCAGATAATTTTTTTTCTTCCTTCTATAGCAAGTCCCCTAGCGACAGGGTACAGGGTGCTGCCAGATCTGGTTCTGAAAGGAGAAAGAAAAGTTTAGGGGGTGTGTTGTCTGGGAGCATACGCTCAGGTCTTTATGCGATAAAAGCTGTGCCCTGATGAATGCTGGTCTCACCTGCCCCAGGGAGCAGGCTTTGGCTACAGTGAAAACCCTGGGCATCCTGTATCTCACGCTGGCTACAGTGTGTATCCACAAGTATCCCTGTGCATGGTAAAGGGACTGGCAAGATGGGATCCAGCAATCATCTGGGCACTTCCTAAAGGACCCCAGTTCTGATGCAACACTCACATCCGGCAGCTCACACTACCAGCTTTGAGAGATGGGCGCCCCCTTTGGGCCTCTGCTGGCATTGCACTTGCGTGTATATCTCCCCTAAAGGCAAATAACACAACACGTATCATAACGTTGATAAAGGAATATGGTTTATTCACAGTTTTAACAAATCAGTGGACAAAAGAGTCCCAGTTCTCTCTGCCTTCTATGTAGCCCAGATACAGTTTTAAAGACAAGGTTAAACAAAAAGCCAGGAAATCAGGAGGTGTTATCAACTTGGAGGGAAGCTGTGAGACCTGGGCCGAGATCTCTTCCTTCAAGGCAAATTCCTCCTCTCGGTGATGATAGGGCCACACCTTTCCCTTCCCCAGCATGAAATTCCCAGAGAAACAATCATTTTTTTCTGGAACGGTCTATTGTTTTAATGGTGTGCCGCTGGAGACAGGGAAGCTCCAGCCTCTCTTTGGAGTCTCTCCTTACCTACCCAGGCTTCAGCAGGTGGTCACTGTTGAAAGTGCATTGTGCTGTGGCCTTCTGGGAGCATATGCTGAGCTGAGAACGGCATTCCCATGCCAGGACAACATTCAAATGCCTGTGCTGCCCTTGACCATGTGACCTTGGCTCTGTCCTTTAATTAGACAGGATGACAGTAGAGGAATTGGCCTGTGGGCATATCTGAGGGGTCACTTTGATTGCTAACTGGTGTAAAAAGAACTAGCCCACTGAGGGCGGCAGGTGACCCGGACTGTATTAGAAAGCTGGCTGAATAGGAGTCTTCAGCCGAGCCAGCAAGCATGCTTCCTTCATGGTTTCTGCTTCAAGGTCCTGCCTTGATTTCCTGCAGTGATGAACTGTGACCCGGAAGTGAAAGTCACATAAGCCCTTTCCTCCCCTACCTTAACTTTTGGTCAGATATCTAGTCACAAACCTGCTTTCTTATGTTTTAAATGGATGCAAAAGCACCCCCTGGGGACCCCTGTGTGGACACATGTAGCAGTTTCTGATACAAGTGCACCCCCACATCTAACTGTGGCTGACTGGCCCAGGTAGACCTCACAAAGAACTCCCCGACTTGAAAAGCCTCAGGGGCAGGATAGAGAATAGAACTCACTGTCATTGATGGGTCAGGGAGACAGGAACTCTCAGGCTTTTCTGCCTCTCCCCTCCTCCTGAAACTGGTCTCCCGCAATCTGAGGATAACCTTCCAGTGAGCAGGCGACCCAGCATCATCTGTGGATACAAAATGGAGAGAGACTGAAGCCCACACTCGTTCTGAGTATTGTGACTCGATAAGGAAGCTCAAAGAACAGGCTGCCAGACCCCTCAGGTCAGAGGGAGCTCACACACACAATTCTTACAGAACACAGCGTTACACATGTGCTAACACATACATGTAAGCACCTATCTATCTGCACAGCCATCCATCCTGCACACACATCTCTTCCTGTTAGCATTTCTTCTAGGCACTGCCCCACAGTTACCTGGCAACAGCTGGGTATGTCTGACTCACTATAAAAGGGGCTGCTTGCTCCCTCCTCACGCTCTTGCTCTCTTGCCTTCTTCCCCCTCTGTTCCCTCTCCCTATTCCCCACCCCCTCTGCCCAGCTGTTCATGGCTGGACTCTTCTCTCTCTCGCTCCCCTTTCTGTGCATCTACTACCCCTTCACCTCCCCTCCCCATGCCCTGAGTAAACTCTATTCTATACTGTATTGTCACATGGCTGGTACCTCAGGAGGGAAGGGATGCCTCAGCATGGGCCCGCAGAGGTACCCCCTTTCCCCGCACCATACCTCGCCTCCACCAAACATATCCATGGCTTCTTTTTCTTTTTTATAAAACACAACACTTCCTGTTATCCATTCACCCACAGTCCACTCATCCACCTATTCTCCCCACCCCACCCTTCCATCCATATATCCATTCATCTACTTTTCCTCCCTCCCTTTCTCCCTCCCTCCTTCCCTTCCTCCCTCCCTCCTTCCCTCCCTCCCTCCCTCCCTCCCTTCCTTCCTTTCTTCCTTCCTGGGACCAGTTGCCTAGACAGAAGCCAGGTCCTTTCCTAGGCATGAGGCACAGTAAACAGGTGTTTAAATAACCCGTCTTTTCCACAGACCTGACATTCTTCTAGAGGGAGGAGACTGTAGCAAGAGCCACTGTAAATATGCTATGTCTTAGAAAGTGATAATTTTAGGCAGAAGAATAGAGCAAAAGAGGACACGGCACTGGGGCTAGGCTGAGCACCTTGTTTAGCGGGTACCTGGAAAGCCTGGCAGTTGGGGCTCCCCCACAAACAAGGACACCAGTGCTACTGTATGGCCTTCTGCAGAAGCTCAACCGGGCTGAAGTTGTCCTGGTCTGTGACAAGATGTTGAGATAGAGCAGTGAAACGGGTAAGAGATGAAACTGTGAAGGACAGAAGGGGGCGTGGCCTAGTGATAGACATGACCGCAGGGGGCTTGGCTTGATGATGGACAGGTTTAGGAGGGCGTGGTTTGATGATGCCCGGGCCTAGAAAGAGTGCTGGTTTGTGATAGCAGGCCCAGAAGGGGCGTGGCTTAATGATGCAAAGGCCCAGAGAGCAATGGCTTATTGGTGGATAGGTTTAGAGAAGGTGTGGCTTAGTGGTGGAACACAAGGGGCATAGTAATGGACACGCCCAGGAAGTACTGGTTGTGTGGGAAGCTGCTGGAGAGAGGGGGCTGTGGAGTGACAGCTACTTGTCAGTTACAATGCCATCTTTGGAGCTGGGGATGGATCTCAGTGATAGAGTGCCTGTGTGGGATGTGCCGGGCCATGAGTTCTATTACCAGCACCGGTTTGTTAGCTTTTAAAAATATTTTTAAAGATGTATTTATTTTTATTTATATGCGTATACTGCAGCTGTCTTCAGACACACACCAGAAGAGGGCATCGGATCCCATTAGAGTTGGTTATGAGCCACCACGAGATTGCTGGGAATTGAACTCAGGACCTCTGGAAGAGCAGTCAGTGCTCTTAACCGCTGAGCCATCTCTCCAGCCTTTTAAAAATATTTTTTAAGGCTTTAAAAACTTTTATTTTTGTGTATATGTGTGTTTGCATGTACGTATGTGTACAAGCATGTGGATGCTTGAGAGAGCCAACAGAAGATGTCGAGTTCCCTGGGGCTGGAGTTAAAGCAGCTGTGAGCTTCCCGGTGCGGGTGCGGGGAACTGAACCCCGCCCTCTGGAGAGCAGCCCCCTGTTTTTTCATTTTTGTTTTGAAATGGCAGCTTCTATGTTGGAGACCGGTTTATGGAAAGCTCGGGTGGGTGCAGAGGCTGTAGCGGTGGCTTCATTGAGTGCTGGAGGAGAGGGCTCCTGGGTAATGTCTCAGGGGCAGTGTGAGCACGCTCTGCTCTCATGGGTATGGGACATTAGAGACATGGCGGGGACCTGTGGGCAGGTTCAAGGCCAGAGTTTTCAGAAGGCTGGAGCCGCTGTTCATGAGATGGGATGACGTTCACAGGATGGAAAGAAGGGAGGCCGACAGGAAGGGGAGGGGCTGAGCGGTGGAGCTACACCCCAAACAGCGAACAGCGGAGCCTGCGCTCTGGACTGTCGCGTCCCTGGGGAAGAGAGTCATGTTGCCACGGAAATTCCCAGCTATTAAAGCAACATCTTTGTTTCTTATGTGTTTTCTTTCTTGTCACTCGGGGTGACTGCAGCCTCCTCCCTAGGAAGTTCCCAAGGCAACATAGGGTCCAGCCTTCAGTGGGGTGCTGAGGCCCCCACTTCTGCACCCACACCAAGCGTGGTTGAGCTCCATGCCTTAGTTTGGGTTTCTGTTGTTGTGAAGAGACACCATGCCCACAGCATTATAAAGGAAAGCATTTCACTGGGGCTGGCTTACAGTTCAGAGGTTCAGTCCATTATCATCATGGAAGCGCAGTGCTGTACAGGCTGACATGGTGCTGGAGAAGCCGAGAGTCCCACATCAGGATAGTCAGGCAGTAGGAAGAGAGAGAGAGACATTGGACCTGGTTTGAGCTTCTGAAACCCAGTGACACAGTTCCTACAGCAAGGCCACATGTCCTAATCCTTTCAAGAAGTGGCCCTCCTTATGAGCCTACAGAGGCCATTTTTTTTCAAACCACCACAGCCAGCAAAGGGATGGCTCCAAACCAAGCTGAGCTGCTTTTCTCTCCAAAATGGAATTGTAAACAAACACCGACCCGTCTTTCCATCTCTTTGCTCCAGGAATCATTCAATGACCTCAAGCAGATGTCCTAAAGTCCTGGTCCCCCAGGGACGTTGGAGGTCAAGTTCTCCAACCTTTCAGAGGAAGAAAACATAGGCCTTGAAACCTCATCTGCCTCCAGGAAAACCCAAGAGGCTGGGGGTGCTCTTCAGTTCCTCCTTCTATCTTTTCTTGCTTCTTCTTAAGGACTGTTCCCCTCTTGGGTCCACAACAGTCACATGAGAGTGGGATTATCCCTGCTTCTTTCCTTAAAAGAAGGCTTCAAGTCTGCTCTACAGGTTTGCTCTGCTACGTCCTGGGCATGCTCTGGAGTCTTCATAGTCGCCAGGGATTTTTCCTCGAGCACTTCTCTCTTGGTTCTGGAACCATTTCAGACTTTAAGGAAATTGGACCCATGTGTGTTTTGAGTCACAGCCTAATACCTCAGAGGCTGTTTTGTAAGAACTAAAATCCAAAAGGCTGTTCCGGTCACTTCCCACTCTTGGGTGCCATTCACTCTGGTTGAGAGGCCACTTGGCCAGCTCTGGACTCATAGCTGGGGCAGACTAGGGAGGAGCCTACAGCCCAAAGGAACTGGTGTTCAGGTCACCCCTAGGTAGAATGTCCTTATAAACCTCAACCCAAGAGCCAAGCTCCCTTTTGGTCTTGCCTGGTTTCTAGGCACCGGCCCTGGGCTGGCCTTCTGCGGTCCTCTGTCCAGTCTGAGATTTCCACTTCCCAGTACGTGGCTATTCCTTGAAATCAAAGAGCAGAGGCTGCAGGATCTTGACGGACACCTGCATGTGATGATGGGGACATTGCCATTTTCATGGACACAGGGACACAGTTCTGATGTCTGAGCATCCTCCTAGTGAGGTCCCACCATGGGATGAAGAGGAAGTCATCTTTATGAGTGACCCAGTACACACTAAGCTTCCTGTCTCCTGTATACCTAGGCCTCAGTTTCCCTACCTGGTGGATGATGGAGACAGTTGTGACTTCCACCTCACTGAGATGTGGTTTCTTGCTGTTTGCAGGCCTCAGGTGAGTGGTCGTCTGCTTTGTTCCTAGTGCTGTCTTGCTCAGGATAACCCCCTCTCCCTGAGCCCATCTCTCTACCTCAGGTGGCAAGCTCTGGAGTAAGCTGACAAACAAGAACATCAGGAGGTTACAGTCTGGAAAGAAGATGGTGGAGCGTGACATATGGCGAGAGTTTTTAGGGCAGGAGTTAGAAATGTTTGGGTGAGTTCAGGGGTGTGCCTAGGTGGTTGGTTTAGGGGTAAAGGCATTTTTCCCATAGGCTCACTGCACTAAGGATACCTTTTTCCAGGGGCCACCATGTTAATGAAGAAAGGACCAAGTGAGGTGCTTCTGACCGAGGACTGTCTTTTGTTTGACTTAAATCAAGTCCTAGGGGCTACACCCAGCTTGACAGGCTCACTGTTACATGGGGCCGATCTATATCTGCAACTTTTGAGAGTGTTCCCTATGCTTAAAGCGCCACAAACTTGAGAGCTTTTGTGAGGGTCATACACATCCCACCAAAAACACATTGCAGGAGCTGAGACCCTGGCGTAGCCGACCACACATGAAACCTTGTGACTTTCCTGCAGGGAATGTTGGACTAGTTCTGTGTGCCAGGAATTTTGAACCAGCCCAGAGCAATAAAGTTCTGGGCTGGTCTCTGAAATTATTTTGAGGGAGGGGGCAGGGTTTAATTATGCACAGAGGGACAGTCCATGAATATATCTGAGCCCTAGTCACTAAGCATATTTCCGAGTAATTGCTCCTTCCTGGTGGTGGAGGTGGCCCAGGGGACCATGGCTAATTTGAATATCAAGTCCGATAAGAATGTAATTAGGAAGGGAAAGTACAAACCCCGGCAATGTACTTCTGAGTCAGATAAGCTTCGCCTGTGGCTTCCGGCTTCACCCTCAGCTCTCTCCTGCTCTGTGCTTGGGAAAGCGCAAGTCTGAGGATGCTGAGGGTCCCCAGATGGACATCAGATGACTGTCCATAAGACTGGCCTTCATGAATGCATCTGTTCCGGAGGCGTCCTGGCCTTAGACCCTTGATTCTCAGGCTCCAAGTATTCATGCCCGTGAGGACCCCCCCCCCCCCCCCGTAAGCCAGCCCTGGACCTCAGCTGGAGCAGGAGGGCAGACTGTGTTCCTGGGCTTGCTGTTCTGTGGGCTTGAAGTCCAGGGCCATCAACCCTACCTACTACCCTTGAGCAGAGTCAGCCCAGAAATGAAACTGGCAAGGGTTGGGAGAACAAAGCTGAGGGACAGAGCGGCTTTCAAACACATAGTTGTCACGTGTGGGTCTGGCCCTGGGGCACATTCAGAACTGCTTAATTGTATAAACTAAGCCTTTAACATTAGTGAGCTAAAGTGGCCTTCAGTCCTTTGTCACTAGGGGTTCCTCCAGCTGTTTAGAGGCAGGGGACTGCCACAGCCGTGTTCAGACTTGGCACTGTCTGTGGAAATGGACCTGCACACCTCGCCCCTCGGTGTCTGAAGGCTCTCCCCGTGCAGCCCCCTTCTGTGGCTGAGCTCTGTCTAGGGACCAGGCACGAGGGAGCCCATGTGGGTAAAACCCTCGCCAGCCGAAGGCCAGAAGTGCTCAACTCTTATGCAGGATTTTAAACTCCCTGACTCTTCGAGGTTCTGCACGGCTGAGGCTGCGTGGACCGCTCCTGGTTTCCTGGCTTTGCTCTTTTGAAACCGCCATAGCTGTTGGTCATGAACCAGAGGAAATCCTTCCACCTTTGATTTGCCTCTGGGTGTTTTGTCAAGGAGTCAAAAAAAAAAAAAAAAAAAAAATAAGTGTGTCGTTCAGATTCACTTCTGCATCAGCAAAGCATCTCTGTCCTTGTAAAGTCCTCGTGGCCTGGAAACCTTCTCCGAAGTAATCATGTGAGCATTCCAGTGTGAGACCCAAAAGCTTATACCCCAGCACTGCCAAGCAGATCCACTCCACCCCCCCCCAAATCTCTTGGAACATACCTGAGCCCAAGCTTTTCTTCAATTCCTACCCCAGGCTTTCTTAGCATCCTCATGTCTTCCCCTCCAGTAAGCCCCCACCCCCACTTTGTTTCTCATGTGATTCCTCCTCCATCTGTTCTGGGCTCCCCCCACTCCCACTCTAAGGCTCTAACTCTCTCAGCCACGGACCTCCAACTGCTCAGCATCCATCACGGTCTGTCTTTGTCTCCCATCTTTCAGCGAGGTCAGGGGCAGGTGAGATTTATTCGCCAGCCAGCGTGATTTAAGCCACCTCCCTGGGAAGCAGCGACTCTGCAGTCACTTTGGGTTTTCATCCACCATTTGTTTTCTCCCTGTGGCACTAGAGATCCTCACCATGGTGACGAGGTCCCCCTGGGCCAGCTCCCCTCCTGGCTCTGCTGACATGACACTCCATCATCCCCTCTGCCTGGGATGCACCCTGAGACCTGAGTTTCTCCCTGATAGAACTTTTGTGCTCTGTCCCCACACTGGAGAATTCAGAACTAAACCGAAGCCCTGCTAGTGTTGGAAGCCCTAACCAGCATTGGAACATCCTCTGAGCTGTCAACACAATATCTGGTCTCAGCCAGGGCAGGCTAGCTCCCCACCTCATCTGTGACCCCCTGGCTCCATGCTCTGTGGTGCCTGGACACTACAGGTAACTTCTCAGGTAGCACCCAGCATCCTTTGGTCACAGCAGGCTTTCCAGCTCGTGATGGTGTCCTATTAAATGCCTGTGATCGCTATGAGCGTATGGCCCCTCATTTTAGCTACAGATTGTGTTTTACATCATTATATGAAAAATAGTCATCTGGTTTTGTTTAGCTTTGTTTGTATGCATGCATGCATTTCATCCTTTGGAGCTGGAGTTACAGGCATTTGTGAGCTGCCACGTGGGGTTGCTAGGGTCTGAGCTCTGCCCTCAAACTTGGGCAGCAAGCTGAGCCATTTCTCCATTCTCAGAGAGCATGGTGGTGATGTGGCTCCTTCTTTTCTGAGCAGACATCTTGCTGCCTCTCACAGTACATTGCACAGGGAACGTTCCCACCTGCAGCACAAGTGTCCCGGTGTCACCACCCGGCTCACCTGTGTATTTAGAAGATTACAGCCATCGCAGCAGGCGTGAGCTTGCTTTTCACTTCAGCTTGGTTTTGCATTTCCCCAGGACTTCATGATATGGGGCTTATATTACTGGTTTTAGCTCCCTCCCCCCCCAGTGCACGTGTGCATGCTGTGGGAGCATCTGTGTATGCATGCTGACATATGGGTGGGTGCATGTAGGTAGATTACGCATGTTGACATGTGCTTGAGGAGACCTCAGATGGGCATCAGACGTCTCCATTTCATTCAGTGCCAGGGTCTCTCCTTGAGCCTGGAGCTCTCTGATTTTATGAGTCTGTCACTCTAGCCAGCTTACCTCTAGGTCTCTGGTCTCCCAAGCTGAGACCACAGATGGCTCCTAAGCTTACCTCGATTTTATATGAAATCTGGGGATTCGTGAGAAGAACACATAGTATTACTGCAGTTCTTTGACAGTTATTGAGGGTTGTCTCATAATCCTGGGTCAGTGTTCTGTGAGTACTTAAAAAATGTGTGTCCCAGGCTGGAGAGATGGCTCAGCAATTGGGAATGCTCGAAGCTCTTCTGGAGAACAGGAATTTGGTTCCCAGTGCTCATGGCAGGTTACTTACAACCACCTATGACCCCAGCTCCAGGAGACTGATGCCCTCTTCTGGTATCTGAGGGTTCTGCACTCATATGCACAACACACATACACACACACACACACACACACAGGATCTTTTTGATATTAAATTCACCTGTATCATCCAGGATGGCTTCCTTCCAAAGTGCTCAGTTTAACTAGACAGCAAAGGCTCTCATACAAACCCACTAGGTGGGTTTCTTTCCTCACACTGTGTGGGAAGTGCTTGTCCTGGGTGCACCATCTCCAGCTCTACTCACCAGCCCCTGCACTTTGGGGGAAGAGGCATATAGAGCTCTGTGAGTTCAAGGCCAGCCTACATAATGAAACCCTGTCTCAAACAACAATAACAATTTTTTTTTAAAGTCTGTCTTAAAGGGCTGGAGAGAAGTCGTGTTAACATCACTGTCTGCTCTTCCAGAGAAACCAGGTTCAAGTCCCAGTATCCACATGGCAGTTCACAACTGTAACTCCAGGTGCAGAGGGTCTAGTGCCCTCTTCTGGGCTCTGCAGGAACTGCATGCAGGTGGTGCACAGACATTCAAGCAAGCAGAAAAGTCTTTCTCTGGGCAGGGTGGGGAGATGCTTCCTTGTGGTTGAAATTAAAAGAGGGCAGGCACAAGGCCTGTCATTGGATGAGAAGGAAGGGAAGGCAGGAAGAAGGTTTTGAGAGAGAGAGAGAGAGAGAGAGAGAGAGAGAGAGAGAGAGAGAGAGGACGATGAATCTCTGCAAAGCTACAGGTTGTTATGAATATTTTATAAGGGATGGATTTGTACAGAATGGTTTGTCTTGTCTAGGTGGGCAAATTATCATATCATATCATTTGCTCTGAGTTTATGGTGTGGACGTTTTGTGGAGTGTAAAATTTACTGAGAAAGTCTGAGATTGAGCCATTGTTAAATTACAAGTTTCTAGAGTTTTGAAATTTTCGGGCTGGTTGAAGTGTGGGTAGAGTTCGCAGCTGACCCTCTGCCAGGGGGAAGTGCCAGAGCGGAGAGGCCGCCGCTGAGATAAATATATGTTAGTGCTATATGTCCCGCCAGTGCTGGAACTGACGTGTGAGAGGCGCTGAGAGGGGTTTGGAGTCTGTCGGGCTGGTTGCAGCATGGGCAGCGTTCAAGGGTGGCCCTCTGGCAGAACAGAGAGTACCTGGGGGCAGCGTGGCTCGACGACAGGACAGAACTGGTCGCCGCCTTTTTAATATTTACCGATACACTTCCTTCAGCCCTTTGTACCTTCAGAGGCCCAGAATCCTTCCTCATTCTTGGCTCTTCCATGACAGGCGTTGTTGGACCACCAAGCTCCACCAAGACAAGGCCATGCACCCAAAGATCACCGGCCAAGGGCTCAGCGGATTGGATGGTCCTTTGCGTGGAAGTTCCGTGTGAGCGTGGCTGCTGCTGTGACCATGATGGAAGCATTCAGAGAAACAGGGAGGAGCCAGAAGGGTTCCTCTGAATGTGCAAATGCCCCAAGGCAAGGACATCATTTTTATAAGGAAAAACAAACAGAATTACTACAGAGAATCCCAAGATGGAGGGGTGTTGGCTAGTTTTGTGTGTCAACTTGACACAAACTGGAGTTATCAGAGAAAGGAGCCCCCCTTGAGGAAATGCCTCCATGAAATCCAGCTGGAAGGCATTTTCTAAACTAGTGATCAAGAGGGGAGGGCCCAGCCCCTTGGGGGTGGTGCCATCCCTGGCCCAGCCCATTGTGGGTGGTGCCATCCCTGGGCTGGTGGACCTGGGTTCTATAAGAAAGAAAGCTGAGCAAGACAGGGGAAACAGGCCAGTAAGTAACATCCCTCCATGGCCTCTGCATCAGCTCCTGCTTCCTGACCTGTTTGAGTTCCAGTCCTGACTTCCTCTGGTGATGAACAGCAATGTGGAAGTGTGAGCTGAATAAACCCTTTCCTCCTCAACTTGCTGCTTGGTCATGATGTTTGTGCAGGAATAGAAACCCTGACTAAGACTGAAGGAGGGCATTGAGCTAGGGGCTGAGCAAGCGGGAGAGACATCATCACATCTGGCTGCAGCAACAGAGCAAACAGAGGTTTGGGAAGCTCTGCCTGCAGAGAAGAGCAGGATAGCCTCCTGGAGCCATAGAGAAGGGGGCTGGGGGAGGAGCCTTCCTCCTTGAATGCAAAGGATGCTTGGCTGAGACATGGGCAGCCTTAAGGAATTCTCTAGACACGCCCAGTGGTCTTAGGGAAGCTATACAGTAGGAGTGTGGCTGCACTGACTTCTGGCATCAAAGTGCTTCCAACTAGGGTGCCACTTCTGAGCCAGGCACCTTGAACTGCGGCTTCGCTATATCTGCTGGGACCTTCTCTCCCTTGGGGGTCATAATAATTTCCCTTCTGTTTCTGGGCTGGGCTATGTCATTTTGCAGTAGGCACTGATAAAACACAGTCCCTTCTGGCAAAATCTCCTTTACTACTTCTGGGAAGGGAATATATATGAAAAGGTTATGAACGAAGTATGGGGTTCTGGGGTGTGACTCAGTGGTAGAGTGCTTGATGTATACATGGTCCCAGACATCCCTCAGCACCTCCCAACTGGCTGTAGGTTCATCTCTGGGGGTGGGGGGTCAGATGTCTTCTGTTGGCCTCTGCTGATCCTGCACCTACATGCACAAGGTCGAACATAGTCACACACACATAAAATAAACAAAAGACAAGGTGGACAGTACTTGAGGCACAAAACCAAGGTTGTCCTTTGACCTCCACATGAATGTGCACATGTGCACACCACACACACATTCTCTCACTCTCTCTTGCTCACTTTTGCTCCCCCACCCTCTTGCTCTCTCTTGATCTCACTCTCTTGATCTTTCTCAGTAATTGAGTCTCTGATGGTTTGCTGATGCTTGACCCAGGGAGTGGCACTATGAGAAGGTGTGGCCTTGTTGGAGGAAGTGTGTCACTCTGGGGGTGGGCTTGCAGACACTCCTCCTAGCTGCTGAGGTTGCTCAGTTTGTTTCTGGCTTCCTTTGGATGAAGATGTAGAACTCTCAGCTCCTCCTGCACCATGCCTGCCTGGATGCTGCCATGTTCCTGCCTTGATGATAATGGACTGAACATCTGAACCCGTAAGCCAGCCCCAGTTAAATGTTGCCATTTATAAGAGTTGCCTTGGTCATGGTGTCTGTTCACAGCAGTCAAACCCTAACTAAGACAGCATCCAAGAGAGAAAAATGACAGGATCAGGGAGATTCACTAGATTCACTGGAAACGGCAGTGACGCCTGCTCACAGAGTTCCAGCCACATCAGACTCGAGCCAGATAGGTGTAGCCTGTGCTCAAATAAGGCAGGGAAGCCCACAGAGTAGCACGGAGAGGAGAGCCATTCATTCCAGCCTGATCTAAGTCAGGTAGGGAAAGGAGTACCTCAGGGAATATCAGGCTGAGCCCTTATCTCAGCGGGTAGGTGCCCCCCTTTTCTCTCCTGTAGAAGGAAGTGGTTTCCAGAGCCTGCCCCCAGAAAACCTTTCTCCTTGTGGGTGGGTGGGTTGGGTCTTCAAGTCGGACTTTCCCATTGTTGATGGCTACTCCTGATCTGAGGTTTGCATCCTACACTGGGGGTGAGGTCATATCTACACTGCAGCAGCCTGGCAGGGCTGCCCCTCCTCAGTAACGGTCGCCTGCTATTACACCCCCCCCCCCAGTGCCTTGTGACAACCCTGGCTGCCCGGAGCTGCTCAGCCAAGCAAGTTACCATGGAGACGAGCCCACGTAGGCATCCCCATCACTTTGCCAGCAACTTCTCAAGACTGCTTGGAAGCCCCGGGGTTCCAGTGCAGGTGATGAGCAGCGAGGAGAGGAACTAGGAATGAGAGAGGGGGCAGAGGTCATTGCAAATCTCTGCGTGTTGTATAAGTTTTGTTCTGATCCTGCTGTGAGGATTATCTGCTTGGCCGGGTGAGGAGCAGTAGGGGGTGTTCTGGACCCCAGGCTGTAGGTGCTATGAGATTCCTCATGCTTGGAGGAATTGGGGGTAAAGATGGTGCAGCTGGCTTTGAGCTTCTGACTGTGTATTGCCATGTTGGAGTTTAACTGTTACTGCGGCTTCATCCAGGGGTGGAAGAGGAGAGGCTAGGGGCTCTGGAGGGCTCCTCTTTCCTTAAAGGACCCGGGTCATCATCACTGGAGAATCTGCTACTGCAGGTGCAGGAAGCCGGAGGGTTTGATTTGTTGATTTCTTTTGCTCCTATGCCCCCTTCCCCTTCTGTTCCACCAGATGCTGCTGGTGCCCTTGGTCTTCACAGCCTTCAGAACTATACAGCAAATAATGTCTGCTGCATATGAATAATTTGTTATTGCGGCAGAATATGGACCAAAACCTGTGTGTCTCAGGTAAGGTTACGGTGTGGCACAGCACACAGTTGGGGTCATTACGTTTAAGGGAGCCCACAGTCCAGCATGGCACAGCCAGGAGACTGATGGTAACGCTTGTTGAAGCTGGGCTGCTCACAGACACCTTTTATTTTTAAAAGAGATTTAGTCTCGTTACTTTTAACTCTGTGTGTACATGTGTGTGTGTGTGCTCACATGCATGCGCATGTGTGTATGCCTGTTTGTGCGTGTGTGTGTGTGTGTGTGTGTGTGGTGTGTGTGTGTGGTGTGTGTGTGTGTGTGTGCGTGCGTGCGTGTGAGTGTGTCTGTGCATGTGTGTGTGTGAGCTTGGGCACCTGAGGAGGCCAGAGATGTCCTATCCCCCAGGAGCAGGAGTAACAGTGGTTGTAAGCTGCCTGACATGGGTTCTGGGAACTAAATTCTGGTCCTCTTTAAGAGCAGCCCACACTGTTTAACAGTGGAGTCATCTCTCCAGTTCCCCAGACATGTTTTATTGCTGGTGGCTGAGTTTGCATACACTTTAGAAGTTAGCCAGGAAGTGGGGTGGAGCTTGAGCTGGGGGTAGGAGGGGATGCCATCACGTCAGGAGTGTGTGGACACTAGGGAGGCAGGGTGACATGGCCTGACAGAAACCATGTAAGCCATGGCATGGAGTCAGTGAGCTAAAAGGCACACGGAAGCCAAAAGCCTGAGAATCACACTTCAGCGGAGATAGTTGCCTTCGGAGCAAGTGAACAGCATTTGCTGAGGCTGGAAATGGATCTTGTGGTACCGGGCCACAGACCCAGAGCCCTGAGCAAAGCCAGAGAAGCACGTTACCACTGAGCTGCATGCTTCACTTTGGTTTTCTATGTAGATGTTCTTCGTAAAGGAAAGAACCATATAAACTACTCAACCAGCCCATGTGGCTGCATGCCTGGGTTTCCCTGCTCTTCCTTGGGTATTAGTAAATTCTGCTTGCCCGACAGCCACCCCCCCCCCCCCCACTCTCCAGGAATCCCACTGCCAGTCCAGACTGTCTGGGCAGTCTGATTCCTTACACGCGCCTCTCTGATAGAGACAGTAGAGGCCTCTGCTCTCCCAGCAGGCAGCCGCTCTGCCACAGAGAGTAAGCAGGCTGTGTATCCAAACAGTGGATAGGAGCTCAAAAGCCAGCCAGTGTAGGCTTTGATTCCAGCTCAGCTTGGTAGGAGCTGTGTTCAAGGTCACACCCTTTGGCCTCCCAGCTCTTCCTCCTCCCCCAAAGCCTTGAGCTCTCCGGACTAAAAGTCTTTCCTCCCACCTCACCCTGACAACTCTCCGAGAACAATAAACTGAATTGTTTAAGTTTAATTTGTTTTAGACGTCTGATGTTTCATTTAAAAATACCTAATGAATAATTAACGTTTGATAAATAATAAAATTTAGCATCTATTAACTCGGGCTTAAATAATAAACAGTTTAATTGCTTAATTTGATGTCTTTTTTAAAATAATAAAACAGGAGGACATCCTCAGAGGCATTACAGCCTAGGTGCTCCTAGACAAGCCAAGATTTTCTTTTTTATGCTAATGAGAAGAGCTGGCAGGTGTCCTGTGGCAAGTGTCCCCTGTAGCAGAGGTCCCCTGTGGCAGATCTCCCTTGTGGCAAGTGTCCTTTGTGGCAGGTGTCCTTGTGGCAGGTGTCCTTTGTGGCAGGTGTCCTCTGTAGCAGGTGTCTGGTGTTGCACATGTCCCTTGTAGCAGGTGTCCCCTGTGGCAGGTGTCCTTTGTGTCAGGTCTCCCCAGTGGCAGGTGTCCCAAGTGGAGTGGGCACTATGGAGGCCTCACCAGTTCCCCTCTGAGCCCCAGGGGGGCTTTGGCTCATGGAAGGAAGGGTTGGTATGTTTAGCTCCACAGTGTCATCAAATCATAAGTCCTTGGGAGAGTTGGCTGCTGAGGGGCAACACTCACCTGGGCAGGGGAAGGAGAGGGCGGCCTAAAGAAGGAGGCTCTGGAGCTGGGGGATGGCTCAGCAGGTAGAGGGGCTTGGTGCCAACCCAAACTATGTGGGCTCAATCCCCAAAACTTACATGGTAGAAGAAGACAACACATTCCTGCTGGTTTTCCTTTGACTACCGTATACACATGCTTTATGGCATGTATACATACAGACAGACAGACAGACAGGCAGACAGATACACACAAAAAAGCACACAGAGACACACAGAGAGACACACAGGCATACATACACACAGACATACAAAGACACACACACACACACACACACACACACACAACTTTGAAAAATGGTACATATGTTTGCAATTCCAGAACTGGGAAGGAGGAAAGTAGCAGCTCTCCCTAAGGGCTCACTGGCCAGCCAACCTGATCTCATCAGTGAGCTCCAGGTTCAGAGAGAGACTCTGCCTCAAAATACAAGCTGAAGGAATTGAGGAAGACCCCTCACATTGGCCCTGGCCTACACACACATACACACACACACACACACACACACACACACACACACACACACACACACAAAGCGGAGGCTTCTGGAAGGACACAGGCCTCACCAAGAAACCTGCACTGGGCTCAGTCTGTCACTCGTATATGTCACCAACACACAATACATGTCTAGTTACCCCAGCAATTAATTACCAACAAGGATCCGGGGTGTGGCCCAGCCTCTGGAATTCTTGGCAGAGGCGTCCTAGGCCCCAGAAAAGTCACACCACGGTACCCAGTGACAGAGAATGGCCTCCTCAGTTTCTCCTGTCCATTGGGGCATAAGAATGCCCATTCACAGGATTTATCAGATCAAATCATACACTCAGGGAGGAGCCATCTGGAGTAGCCATGTCTTATGGGTCCCTTGGGAGCATCACCAAAGCCCTGTGTATGTAAGACAAATATGGCAACCTCCCCCGAATACTCTGGGTGCCCAGAGCCTTTTCTGCTCATTCTGTCCTGGAAGGTCTTGAAGATGTGGGGACCTAGAGATACAGACTGAACAGGAGCCTGTCCCAAACTTGGATGCTACCTAGCCAGGGAACACCCACAGTGCCCTGTCTGCCCTGGTCAGCAGACTGCAGACCCAGGATCTTCTATCTTTTGCCAAGTCCCTGGGCAGCCCGGTGGGTTCTGTGTGAACAAAAATCACCACGGGATGGCCCAGTACTCAGGGGGGCTAATAGCCTCTGGTTCTCCTACTTGTGGCTGCTCCATCCCTGGCTCATGGCCTGCTTGGAGAGCCATTGCAGGAGCTTCAGGACACAGAGCCACCAAGAGTGGACTCAGAGAAGCCAAGCTTCCCTGGGGTTGAGTACTGAAAACCCCTGGCCAGGGTGGGTGTTAGACAGCCCCACACCAAGCCCTTGAGCCAGTGGTTGTCTCTGGCTTGATGCTCTGAGGCCAGGGCCTGAGACTGCGCAGGCTGAAGGGTCTCGGGAGTTTTAAATGGAGAGAAGGAGCGTTTCCGATCTCGTTTTCCAGTATTTCAGCTGTGCCATAATCTATTTACCACACAATTTGTGTCACTTTGATAAGCGGCTGCTTCGAGACTACATTTATTAAAATCAAGAACCAGGACAGCTTTCAAGTCTCCCAAGAATTGTAATAAATGTCTGAAATTAGTCATTACGGTGTTTGCCGGGGTGCGTATCTACACTCCATCTAGGTGACAAATGGTCACATCTCACACCGTTCTTTTTGGGTGATGATGGCAAAGTCTTCACTTTGACACCTCCAGGGTGGGGGATGGGAGACCAGGACGGGGCAGGACTGCTGAGCCCCTGGGCCTCTGCTCAGCCCCGTGAAATGCCTCTTTAGCTTAAGCTCCGT
This sequence comes from Micromys minutus, assembly GCF_963924665.1. Classification (NCBI taxonomy): domain Eukaryota; kingdom Metazoa; phylum Chordata; class Mammalia; order Rodentia; family Muridae; genus Micromys; species Micromys minutus. Next base: position 62,701,916 of record NC_137979.1, read on the forward strand.
CACAGAGGAGCGCAGTGGACCAGCAAGCCCTTCCCTTCCTCTTTTCTCCTGCCCAACCTGATCCATTTCTCATTTCACCCCTGAAGCCAGAGCTGCCTGTCTGCCGCCTCATTCAGCCTCGCGCCATCCGCGCCATCCGAGGACATTGTGATTTTGCAGCTGGTTCCGGATTCCCTTTGGACGGGGGAGGGGCAGTTCTGCAGAAAAGCAGTCTTGCTCTGGGTTACCTCAAGAGCTCAGGCTCAGCTGGGTTTTGCTCCGAGGGAGGAGGAAGTGGGGTGGTACCAGAGGCATGACTTGGAATGGGACTCCTGGCCATCTGCCTTGGTGATGCTGTGGGACTCAGGGTCCTAAGATGACATCCTGGAATATAATGATTAGAGAGTAACAACAGACCAAGAAATGGAAAGAGTGGGGCTCCAGAGTGTCCACAGTCTGGTTGCAGGCAGAGGAGGTGGGTGCTCCAGGGCTGGGCAGCTTTTCAGGCGTCCTCAGATCTGGGTGGCCTTTCCTCTGTGCCTTTGGGACTTTGTAGGTGGTGTCTGATGAAGGCCTATTGGACAAGCTCAGTGTCTTCATCACGGAGGAGAAACTGAGACGTCAGGGAGAAGTGGAACAAAACCCAGCGTGCACCTCCACAGAGGACACCATGCTAGCCAACCCTGGTGGCAGGTGGAGGTGTGCACGTGAGAGTCAAAGACAGGCAAATACATAAATGAGAATCAAAGAGAGAGAGAGAGAGGCAGATGGGGGAGGGGAGACAGTGAGAGACAGAGACTGAGAGAAATCAGGAGAGACGAGGGGGTGGGGAGGATCACATGAATGGAACTAGCCACTCACCTCTTTAACAGATGTACCGGCTGGTTCTGTGTCAACTTGACACAAGCTGGAGTTGTCACAGAGAAAGGAGCCTCCCTTGAGGAAATGCCTCCATGAGTCCAGCTGTAAGGCGTTGTCTCAATTAGTGATCAAGGGGGGAGGGGAGGTACGGTGGGTGGTGCCATCCCTGGTCTGGTGGTCTAGGGTTCTATAACAAAGCACGCTGAGCAATCCAGGGAAACAAACTCGTAAGCAGAACCTGCCATGGACTCTGCATTAGCTCCAGCCCTGCTTGAGTTCCTGTCCTGATTTCCTCCAGGGATAGACTATAATGTAAACCAATTTCCCTTTCCTCCCCAACTTGCTTTTTGGTCATGGTGTTTCATTTCGGTAGTAGAAACCCTGACTAAGACACCAGATCATAAATTCTTTCCCTAAAATGTGTGCTTTCATATATGTAAAAGGAAAACCAAGAAGACATGTGTGTGACATGCATACACACACACATTCACACACGCACATTCACACATGCACGGGTTGGGGCAGGGGACTAACTCAGCCTTGGGTTGTTTTGTTTTGAGGCAGCTCACTGGCCTGCAGCTCGCTGAGTAGGCTATACTAGCCAGTGAGCCTCAGGAACAGTCCTATCTCCTTCTTCCTTGCCAAGGATGCCTCATGAACACGTTACTCTATCCAGCCTTTCACATGAGTTCTGGGGACTGAAGTCAGAGCCCCAGTATTACTGAGTGGCCCAGTCCCAAGAAAGCTTTTTAAGGAAAATGCACCCCCTCATTGCCTGATATGTAAATATGGTGAAAAACAAGACCAATAAGGAAAGAGCAGCCACAGCTAGTGAAGGAGGAGGGGGAAAGCTCGGAGCCCATCAAATGTTGCTAAAAGTTCACATGGAGTCTGCCCTGCTGTCTCCCTGAGACTGGGGAGATGTTGGTGTTTCCAGTTGCTGCTTAGGCCTTGCTACAACCTGGGTATTTCCTCCATTTTGAGAAAGTTTGTTTCTTTTGTAGCAGCTGCTGCATAGTTATGAGCTACAGTTATCATGGGGCTTGAGCATGTCAGGCTATCTAAAAGGGTCAGTGAGGGTCTAGAGACCAGGCAGAAACTAGGAACAGTTTATCTGCACAGTGAGCATTCCAAGTCTCAGACCGGGAGAGAAGAGCTCTGTAGACTGGGGCCCACCAGGAAGAAGCAGAAGGGAGTCCTGGAGGTGGAGAGCCAGAGATGGCTCCTTTCTGGAAGCACCAGGGTGGGATGAGACATCAAGAGAAGAGGGGGTTGCTGGGAGCAAATTACCTGACATAGTCAAACTTGTACTGTAGGAGCTGGGCTTGTGCTCCTGGGACTGATGTGGACAGGTAGCTGGAGCTCACAGTAGGGCTGCAGGGTAGGGTTCCAGGGCAGAGGTGTGGCCTCTTGCCTCATCTTCACTAAGGAGATACTGAGGATTTCAACAGGGCCATTGTGTGATCAGATCTGGAAAATGTCATCTTGGTTGAATGGATCAGAAGAGGGCTGGGGTGTAGTTTGGAGGTAGGTATCTTGCTAGAGTGTCCCAGACTGTGGTTTAGTCTACAGTAGCACAAAAGGAGAAAGAGGGAAAGGTGGAAGAGGAGGAGGAGGAGGAGGGAAAAGGGTTAGGAAGCCAAGTCTGTCCATTCGAGGGGTGAACTCAGAGAGTGGAAGAAAGGACAAGGAGATCTGGGGAAGTGAAATCAAAGGTTTGTTTAGTTTGTGGCTCTGAAGAGTCAAGGGCTCTGCTCTGCTCTGTGAACCCCAGGGGCATTACAGGGAAGCCCGGAGGGAGAGAAGAAGGGAGGGAGAGAGGGAGGGAGAGAGGGAGGAAGGGAGAGAGAGAAGGAGAGAGAAAGGGAGAAAGCAGCCACAGTTCAGGACAGAAGCTAGAGCTTCAACGAGGCTGAAGTGCTCAGGACCCTCCTTGCCCTCTTTGCTTCACCCTTTCTCCTCAGGCCTGTGGATGGATTAATACCAGGATCTGACACCCAGTCCAATCCTCTACTCCTCTGCCACACCCTGGTGTGGAAGTCAAAATTCTCCACAGGGGTTCCTGCCTTGCACCAAGAAGTCGGTTTGAGGCAGGCTGTGTTTCTGGGTCACCCAGGCTGTGAGCAATTGTTTTATTTTCCCCTTGGCATTGTAGCTGTTGGGACCACTGACTTCTGTGCAGAAAGGACACTTGGCAGCCTTTTGGGGGATAAGGTTTGTCCATTGCTCATTCTCATAGTAAGTCTCATTAGCATACCTTCTGGTTCTGATTTTCTTTGGAGCCTCCTTTCTCCCTCTGGGTTCTTTCTTTCCCTCCCCGCCCCCCTCTCTGTGTGTGTGTATGTGTGTGTGTGTTTGTGTATAGGGTGTATGTGTTGTGGAGAGCAGAGATCCTTGTAGGGAATCTTCCTCTATCACCCTCCACCTTATTTTTAAAACATTTTGATTTATTTTTAATGTAATGTGTGTATTTATTTGTGTGTGTGCGGTGTATATATATGTGTGCATACCTGTGTGTGTATGTGTGAACACACACATGTATGTGCATGTGTGTATAATGTGTGTGCATGTGCGCACATGTGTGTACATGTATGTGTGTATGTATTTGTTTCACATGGAGAAATCAGAGGACAACTTGCAGGCTCAGTTCTTGATTTCCATCTTGCTGAAGTAGGTTCTTTTTTTCTGCTGTGACCTCTGCCTCTGCCTCCCACCTGGCTGCAGAAATGAGGGTATTCACTAACACATCTGGCCTTTTTCACGGGCTCTAAAGTTATCAGGCTTGAGCCGTCTCCCTGGCTCTCCCCCATCTCTCACTGCGTCTAGACCTTGCGGATTTAGGTAGACTAGCTGTCCCACCAAGCCTGGGAGATCCTCCTGTCTCCACTCACCCTGCACTGCTGGACCGTTTTCCTGTGGGTGTTGGGCAGTAGCCTCATCTTGGCTGACAAAGGCTTGGCAATAAGCCATTTTCTCATCCTAGGCCATTTCTCTTCCTTCCTCGGTTATTCCTCTCTCCCCTGCTCCTGCTCCTGGCCTCAGCCATCTCTCGGGCCTTCTGCCCAGCATTTAGATATTCAGATCAGATCCCGCTTTGCATGAATTTTGACCTTGGGCAGGCCATCACGCAGGATGGATGCATCCTGGCTGCATTTAATCACCGGGAGCAGCGAAAGCCTTGAGAAACCACAGAGGCCCAATTCCCTGCACCCGGCCTCGGCATGGTAATGAACTTCTGAAAAATAGTTAATCAATAAATTGAACAAGTAGACCCAGCAGCTAACCCCTTTTGTGAGGTTCGTAATTATAATTGCAGATATACATTGGGAGAGGGTAGGGAGTGATCCCTGGGAGGCCGGGGTGGGAAAGGCTTATCATTAACCTCTGGTTTCTTGAGTGACCTTGTGCTTGACAGTGTGGGGCTTGGGGTGGAGGAGGGGACAGGACGGAAGAGCTGCTCCATCAGCTGGCTCTTCTTATTTCTTAAAAGGTTAAGTGATTGATTAACTAATTACTTTGTGTATGTGCATGTGCAAGTCAGAAGGCAACTTGGGGGAGTTGGTTCTCTCCTTGGACTGGGAGGGGCCTGGAGGTGAAGGTTAGGTTGTCAAGCTAGGTTGCAAGCATCTTTACCCACTGGGCAATCTTGCCTGCATCCCTACCTGCCTCTTTCTGCCCATGTGCAGGTTTCCTTTGGAACCTCCAGGGATGGACTGAGACTATTGGCTAACGGCTAGTAGATGCCTCAGCAGACAGGGTCCTGCCTTATGTGTGGCTCAAAGCCCCCTGGGCTATGCCCATGTCTGCTGGCTCCACCCATTCCATCCTGGCTCCACCCATTCCATCCAGGCTCCACCCATTCCATTTAAGCTTCACCCATTCCATCCAGGCTCCACCCATACCTTTCTGCTGAAGATTCCCTTCCATCCATAGAAACTTCTGCCTCTGGCCCTTGGTGCCTGTCTCTGCTGGTCCTGCTCCTTGGTATCTTATAGACGACCCCACAGCTCCATCATGCCTAGCTGTGATCTGTACCCTGGGGCAAACAGTAGTTCATTTTGCCTGACTAACCGCCATGTTCCCAGGGGTATCTTAAAAGAAAGATGGGTGTGAGAGATGGTGGTCTCTACACCTCTTCCTCTGGGGGCTCAGCACCCAGGTCTGCCATTCAAGAAAAGAGTATTCTTTCAGAATGTTCCAATGGCCCAGCAACCATCCAGGAAACCCCTGCATGGGGAGAGGTAAAGTCTGACCCTCCTTGATGCCCTTTGGGAAGGCAGTAATTTCATTGTAAAGAACACACATATACAGGGCCAAGAACACTGCTCAGTAGGTGAGCACGTGCCTAGCACACTCAGGTCCTGGGCTCAGAGCCATAAGAAAACAGAGACAAAAATCTATAATGGAAAAGCACCGTGGGAGTCGGACGCAGTTTGCATCCATTCCTCCTTAATCCCAGCCTTTTGCAATCTGTGGCCACAGAGGATCACGTGCTCAAGACCAGCCTGGGCTACTGTGATATCTTCAAACAAGAGTGGCAAAATTGTTTAAGAACTATTTAGTAAGTGCAGATAAACTAAAATTTAGACGAGAAAGAAGAATACTCAGGTACACGCAGGCATCCTAAAGTCTCTCGCTCAGGAAAGAGGTTAGCACTGGGGTGTTCTGGCTCTGCTCCGATTGTCTCCCGCTTCCCTGCATCTAGCTTTATAATCTCTGGAGATGGCACATGTACATGTGAGTGTGTATATCTGTGCATGCTGGAGAATGTGTATATGTGCATATGTATGTATGTTTGCATATGTGTGCATGTATATTATGTATGCATATGTGTGTATTTATGCATGTGTGTGTAGGCATGTATGCATAAGAATGTGTTGTATATGTGTGTGCATGCCTCTATGTGTGTGTGTGTGTGTGTGTGTGTGTGTGTGTGTGTGTGTGTGTGGTGTCTGTTGAGCACTGACTGCTGCAAGAAGTCAGATGCCGCAGGGCTGAGAGGTATAGCCAGCTGCCCATCTTGGAGCTGGAATTTTCCACAGCAGTAAATTTCTCCGAGAGGGGGCGGGCACAGAGGGAGGGAGCTCAGGATATTTACAGCTCTGTCTTTAATGCAGACTTCCCTGCAAGGTCACAGGAATGAGGGATGGTCACACATGTTTGAGAGCACACGGGAGCCTGCAGGCAGCACACCTGCATGGGACAAAACAGGAGCAATTTCTTGCAGCTCTGCTTCCCTCCTTCCCTCCCTTCATCCCTCCCTTCCTTCTTCCCTCCCTCCCTTCTTCCCTCCCTCCCTTCTTCCCTCCCTCCCTCCCTTCCTTCCTTCTTTTGCTCCATTCCTCCCTCTCTTCCTCCTTCCTTCCCTTCCCCCATCTCATCTCTTTCCCTTCTCCTTCCTCCCCTTCTCCTTCCCCCCCTTCTCCTTCCTCTCCTCTCTGATACTGGGTCACATTGTTTTCTTCTTTTGTTTCCTGTTTCTTCTCCTTAACTGCCCTGTGAACAGTTTCTTCGATGTGAGGGGCAATTTCTTCCTTCTTACCTTCACTGACTCCAGACAGATGCGAAAGGAACAGTCTTGAAAAATGCTCCCTGGGAAAAAAAAAAAAAGCCCTCGCCGAGCTGAAATTAAATATTGTAATGATATCAAACAGTAGGCAGCCCCACTGACAGCCCTGACAGATGTTTGTGCTTGAGAACAGCATTTACCATGTCACGCTATAAGGGCATGTGCTTGAATTAAAATAATTATGGCAGATCACACAACAAAGATTCTCCAGAGCCAGTCATCCCTCACAAACACTGCAATGGAAGCTTCTGGAAGTGGAAGGACCCCGGCCACAGGAGAGGGCCATGGGGTGCTGCTTTGTCAACTGATGAGTGAGTTTATGCTCAAGAGAGGGGAGAGAGACAGAGAGAGACAGAGAGAGACAGAGAGAGTCTAAAGTCAGCTTTCTCATCCCTGTACCACTTTGGAATTCTGAACCAGAAGTCACCATCCTGAGTCACCTTGGTGTCCACCAATTGTCAAGGTCCCTCAGGCAGACATGGTCCTTTGAGACACAGCAGCATACTCAGACAGTTTCTCACCATGGCTATGGCCAACGGAAGTGTCACTGGATAGCTGTCCTGGAACTCACCATGTAGACCAGGCTGGCTTCAAATGTCTCCTGAGTGCCAAGGGGCAGAATTAAGGGCACTTCAGATGTAGGAAGACACTAACTGAGGAAGGACCATCGTTCCAGACGGCTCCATGAGGTGGCATGAGTGATTTACGTGCATCATAAAGGATATTAAAAAAAAGGAACCAGGGAAATATTAAGAGGAGAATCCTAACCTGGCTTCTGAAGGTAGAAACCGCGCCAGCCCTACCAGGTAGTGATCTAAGAAAGAGAATTATTTGGCATCTCATTGGTCGGCGTGGGAGGAAGCTCGAACTGAGAAGCAGCCTGTGGTTGGAGACGGGTAAGAGCCCGGTGAACCACGTTACTCACACATTACTCCTGTGACAGCAGGGTCAGCAGCCTAAAGCCATGTGCCGTAGTCACAGCCAAGGACGGGGGCGGCTCAAGAAGCATGAATTTCTCTCGTGGTTCTGAGAGACCAGAAGTCTGAGATCTGCTGTCCCGGGGCTGGGACCTCCTGAGACCTGTCTCTACCTCTCTTGGCTCTAGGGTGTGCTGGCATCTTGGTGCCATTTGACATATTAATGTGTAACCCTGACCCCTGCCTTCATCTCTGCCTGGTTCCTCCCTCTGTGTGTCTCTGTATACAGGTCTCTCTCTCTCTCTCTCTCTCTCTCTCTCTCTCTCTCATGTTCATGAGTGCACATGTTTGCCTTGGGGTCAGAAGTCAGTGCTGGGTTTCTTCCTCACATGCTGTCAGCCTTAATTTTGGGGACAGGATCTCCCACTGAACTTGGAGTTCCCCAATTCAGTTAGACTGGAGAGGAGATGGCAAACCCCAGTGATCCACCTGTCTCCCCTCCTGCCTCATGCAGGGGGAAATTACCATGCCTGGCTGTTTCTGTGGGTGCTGGGATTGAACCCAGATCTTCATGCCTGCATGCAGCAAGCTTTTTACCCACTGCCCATCTCCCCAGCTCCAGTTTTCCCTTTGTGTACGGACTTGTGTTACAGTGGGTTGGGGCTACCTTATGACCTGCTTTATTTAACTTGACCCTATTTCCTTACTGTGCTGATTAGTTTTTATGTCACCCCGACATACACTAGAGTCATTTGGGATAAAGAAACCCCAGTTCGGAAAATGTCCCCACCAGACTGGCCTGTGGCCGATCCCGTTGGACATTTTCTTGCTTGACGGTTGGTGGGGAGTTGAAGGTGGCTCACCGTGGACAGTGCAGCTCCCAACCTGGTGATCCTGATCCTCTAAGAAAGCAGGCTGAGCGAGCCATGAGGAGCAAGCCAGTAAGCAGCACCCCTCCATGCCTCTGCATCAGCTCCTGCCTCTGAGTCAAATCTTAAGCTCCTACAATGATTTTTCTAAGTATAAGATGAAATTAACGGCTTCCTGTTGTGGTAAATATTTAAAAAGACAGCGCCCGGTTCCCATGCGTTCTGCTCCTTGAAGACCGTCCCACACTCCCTCTAATTTGAGCAGGCTGCAGGCCGCCATGCTGCTCCCTGGTGTTAGTTCCAGCACTAGCAGGTCCTATAGAACTTACATTAATTCATCTCATCGGTGGCCTCCCCCCTCCCCTCCCCCCGTGTCTCTCCCGGCAGAGGGCCAGCCAGGAACTACCCACACTCTAACCAGCCCGACAAATCCAAAACTCCAGAAACTTGTAATTTAACAATGGCTTTATCTCAGATTTTCTCAGTGAATTTCGCTTTGCATAAAATGTCTACACCATAAACTCAGAGTAGAATGATGAGATACAGAAAAGGTCATTTTCCATCCTCCCTTCCCAGCCTAGCTCTTGCTCCTTCCTCCTTCTAAGACTTTTCCCGCCTACCCTTTCTTCTCAGCCAATGATCGTTGTCGCTTTATCCTGGACCTGCCTTTGTGCATAATGACATCATCTTCCGTTTCCTCCCAACTGGCTTTTGCTCAGGATGCTGAATCACAGCCATAGAATCCTAGCTGAGGGCATGAGTTTGTGGTATAACACTTGCCCAGCATTTGTGAGACTCTGGGTTCATCAGCCAGCACCACAACCATATATCCAAACCAGGTCACAGCACGAAGCACCAGAGTTTGGTACATGTGAGTTTTAGACAGCCACAATTTAACTGGTGACAGAGAGTGACAGAAAACCTGTAGTTACTTTTTCTAGGTACAAAAACGACTCTAGCTCTGGGCGGTGGTGGTGCACGCCTTTGATCCCAGCACTCAGGAGGCAGAGGCAGGCAGATCTCCGTGTGTTTGGTGCCAGCCTGGTGTACAGAGTGAATTCCTGGACAGCCAGGGCAACACAGAGAAATCCTGTCTCAAGCAAACACACAAACAAAACAGAACAAAAAGGACAACTGTAGGACTGATGAGACGGCTCAGAAGGGCCAGGGGCTTGCCACCAAGTCCAACAGCCCGTGTTGGCTCATCAGAACCCACGTGGTAGCAGGAGAGAACTCGATTATGCAAGCTGTCCTCTGCTCTCCACGTGTGCGCCCCTCCCCCATGTAATAAAAAAAAATACAATAAAAACCACGTTATTATGCTTTGAATGTGAACTCTAAGGGGCTGCTTCCCAGCGGGCTGTACTACTTTAGGAGACTCTGCAGTCTTGGGGAGCCTAATTGACTTGATGGAAGATCTCTCTGTGTTTGTCTGTCTCTTTCTCCCTGTCTATCTTTGTCTCTCCATCTTTCTCTGTCTCTGACTTTCTGTCTCTGTGTCTCTGTCTCTCTCTGTCTCTGTGTGTGTGTGTCTCTCTCTTCCTCTGTGTGTGTATGTGTGTGTGTTTGTGTGTGTGTGTGTGTGTATGTGTAGAGGTCAGAGGCCAACCTCAAATGTCTTCTTCAAAGGTCACCCACCTCTGTTTTGAGACTAGCCTGGAGCCTCAGGGATTCATCCATCTCCTCCCCAGTGCTGGGATTATATAATATAAACCTGCACTTCCACCTCCGGCTTCTTTCCACCTGTGCTGAGAACCAAGCTCGGGTTCCCTTCAAGCTCAGCCAGTGCTGGTTCTTCAGACCCCATCTTTTTCTGAATACCTTCCTTCTTCTCTCTCTCTTCCTCTGGGGCTCACTTGGTGGTTAATATTGTCCCCGAAGGTCCTAATGCTCTTCTCTCTCTCTGGTTTTTGTTTCATTGTTTCAATAACTCAAATCTTTAATTTTTGGCTACTTGTCTATCTGCCCACGCCACCCAGGCAGTGTTCTAGCGCCCGTTCTACTTCAGATGCTGTCCTTTAAATCCCTAGCGGCTTCTCTTTTCCCTCTTCTGCTTGCCTTCTGTCTGCCTGCTTGCTTGCCTTCCCAGGAATCTAATACCCAGTTGCAGCCGGTTGATCTCAGACCCTTTTCTCTGACTAGGGAGCCTGCTCTCTGCTCACTTGCCTTCTTACTGGATGCCACACATTGAAACTGTATGTTTTAGTGTTACATTTTGTTATGTCCTCTTAAAAATCTTGAACTATGCTCTGACACATAGCTAAATTACTTGGAATTTATTTGATGCTTTAGAAGTAACTATCTTCCTGGTGCTGGAACACCCTTCCCCCGAGCTTGTCCATGCTAAATATGGATTCTGTCACTGAGCACATGCCCAAGCCTGAGGAGTCATTGTAAAAAAATATTTATTTATTTAATATATATGAGTACACTGTTACTCTCTTCAGACACACCAGAAAAGGGCATCAGATCCCATTACAGATGGTTGTGAGCCACCACGTGGTTGCTGGAAATTGAACTCAGAACCTCTGGAAGAGCAGTTGGTGCTTCTAGCCACTGAGCTTTCTCTCCAGCCCTGAGGAGTCATTTTTAAAGCTGTATTAATATAGACTCTCAGCAGCATTTGTGGTAGAACTAGTGTGGTCCCTCCCAGTCTTGGCGAGGAACGGCTTTATTTCAGATTACAAGCTACAATCTACCATCAAAGATTCCAAGCCGGGAGCCGGGAGGAAGGGCCTGAGACACAAACCATGGAGAAGTGTAGATTTCTTTCCTTGGCTTTCCTGGCTCCTTTTCTTATCCTTCCTGACACCACTCACAGTGAGTCAGACTCCTACATCAGTTAGCAATCAAGAAAATGCCCCACACTGAAGTCATGCCTCAGCGGTTAAGAGCACTAACGGCTCTTCCAGAGGTCCTGAGTTCAAATCCCAGCACCCACATGGTGGCTCACAACCATCTGTAATGGGATCTGATGCCCTCTTCTGGTGCGTCTGAAGACAGCTACAGAGGACTCATATATATAAAATAAATAATATTTAAAAAGGAAAGAGTTGAAACTTCTCCAGTCTCTAGTGAAAGCTATGGCAGCTTGATGCAGCCCCCCCCCCCAGCCCTCAAGCTCTCCCTGAAGATGATCCCCTCTTGCCCTTTGCATATCTTTGGCCCTTAGGACCCTCTGTCAGGGCCACTGAAGACTCCCAAGGACATCAGCTTGTCTCCCCCAACAGCAATGCCAGCACTCCACTGTAGATATCTAAAGAGTATGGCGCTCCATCCCCTGGCGCCTCACCCCGTGCCTGAGGGGCAAGCAGCAAGGGTTTAGTCAGTCAGTTCCCTGAATAAAGAAGATTTACTCTTCCCAATGTGTGTGGGGGGGCACCATCCCATCCATGGAGTGCCTGGACTGAACAAGCCAGAGGTTGCCATCTGTGTGTCCTTGAGCTGGGACATCTATCATCTTTTGCCATCTGCTACCCTGGCCCTTTGGGTTCAGGTACTTACTCAGAAGCTCCATGTCCTTATACATACCTGCTCCTGCTCCTGCTCTTGTATCTGTTCCTGCACCTGATCCTGCACCAGCTCCTGCACCTACACCTGCTCCTGCACCTGATCCTGCACCAGCTCCTGAACCTACACCTGCTCCTGCACCTGATCCTGCACCAGTTCCTGCACCTACACCTGCACCTGCTCCTGCACCCGCTCCTGATCTTGTACCTGCTCCTGCACCTGCTCCTGTACCTGCACCTGCACCTGCACCTGCACCTGCTCCTGCACCAGCTCCTGCTCCTGCACCAGCTCCTGCACCTACACCTGTTCCTGCACCTGCTCCTGCACCTGATCTTGTACCTGCTCCTGCACCTGCTCCTGCTCCTGCACCTGCACCTGCACCTGCACCAGCTCCTGAACCTACACCTGCTCCTGCACCTGATCCTGCACCAGTTCCTGCACCTACACCTGCACCTGCTCCTGCACCTGCTCCTGATCTTGTACCTGCTCCTGCACCTGCACCTGCTCCTGCACCAGCTCCTGCTCCTGCACCAGCTCCTGCACCTACACCTGTTCCTGCACCTGCACCTGATCTTGTACCTGCTCCTGCACCTGCTCCTGCACCTGCACCTGCTCCTGCACCAGCTCCTGAACCTACACCTGCTCCTGCACCTGATCCTGCACCAGTTCCTGCACCTACACCTGCACCTGCTCCTGCACCTGCTCCTGATCTTGTACCTGCTCCTGCACCTGCTCCTGCACCTGCACCTGCACCTGCACCTGTACCTGCTCCTGCACCAGCTCCTGCACCTACACCTGTTCCTGCACCTGCTCCTGCACCTGATCTTGTACCTGCTCCTGCACCTGCAACTATTCCTATTCCTGCACCTGATTCTGTACCTGCACCTGAATCCATGTCTGCTTCCATACCCATACCTGCATCTCTGTCCTATTGGTTCAGTTTCTTGGGTGGGGATCCCCATTATGTACATCCATTGGGGATGGTTTGGTCCTGGAGAAACATCTGTGATGCTAGAAAGACCTCTGCCTGTGCCCCTCCCCACACTTTGTCCCTTCATATGCCAAAGGCAAAACTGAAGTGATGGACCCTGGGACTCAGGATTATGGACACTTATAACTAATGCCAAACAAACAAGATAAAAATCTGTGTAATTATCCTTCAGTCATTTCCTCGCATCCATAATTGACCTGTGCATTCTTTAATCTTTAATGCTCTTGAAATTCAGCCCCAGGGAGCCATCCTGTTATTGATGTTTGTCATGGCTGGGGTTCTAGAGGCAGTGGGCTTTGGTGACGATGTCATCAAAGAAATAGGTTGTTTATGAAGACATGGCTTTCACGTGTCTGGCTTTCACGTGTCTGCAAGGGCGGGTGCTCTGAAGGGGCTGGAACTGCCTGCATTTCGAGGGGGCGGGATGACAGTGGTGATGACTGGCCATAGTGATGGTGTTGACGACTGTGGTAGTGGTGGTAGAGATGTGATGATAATGGTGACGGTGGTGATGATGGTATTGATGGTGGTGATTCAGGTGATGGTGGGTATGATGGTGATGGTGGTGATGATGGTTATGGTGGTGGTAACGAACCGTAGGGATTTACCTGACTCTTCCTCCACAATACTAGGATGATGGTAATAGTAGCAGATGGTTATGGTGGTGGTCATGATGATTGTGGTGATGATGGCGATGATGGTGATGATGGTGATGGTGTTGATCATGATGGAGGTGATGATGTGGTGATGGTGATGGCGGTGGTGAAGATGATAATGATGGTGGTTATGGTGGTGGTGGTGATGGTGGTGGTGATGATGGTGATGGTGATGGTTATGTGTGGGGCGCCGCCCACACATTCCCACGCTTTCGTCATTACAAGATGGCGCTGATATCCGGCTGTGGGGCACCGCCCACACATTCCCACGCATTCGCCATTACAAGATGGCGCTGATATCCGGCTGGAGTTAGCAGTAAACAAGCCATGTGCGCACACGCTGGGTAACTTTTCCGCCTCATGAGTTCCGCCTCTTCCATGGCGTCATAGGGCCTGCTGAGTTTCAACCAATCAGGGGGCTCCGCGTCCAAGGCAAGGACTGATCCCTTTATAGGGGACGGGCTGGATAGCTCCTCTCTCTCTTCCTCTCTTTCTCTCTCTTCTTCCTCCCTTCCCTTCTTCTTCCTCTCTCTTCCTCTCTCGTTGGTTTCGGCCGTCTCGTGGAGCTTGTTCGTCGTGTTCGTCTTTTGGTTTTCTCCGCCTTCTTTGTCTTTTCGTCACGTGAAGCAAGTACTGGTTTTCCAGAGCAATAAAGTTTACCGCAGAAGGATTCTATTTCGTGTGCCGCGTCGTTCTTGCAGGCGAGACGGTTGCGCGGGACAGTTATGATGGTGGTGATGATGTGGTGATGGTGATGGCGGTGGTGAAGATGATGATGATGATGGTTATGGTGGTGGTCATGATGGTGGTGGTGATGATGGTGATGGTGATGGTTATGATGGTGGTGATGATGTGGTGATGGTGGTGGTGATGGTGCAGTGATAATGATGGTGGTTATGGTGGTGATGGTTATGATGGTGGTGATGATGGTGATGGTTATGATGGTGGTGATGATGTGGTGATGGTGGTGGTGATGGTGCAGTGATGACGATGATGGTTATGGTGGTGGTCATGATGGTGGTGATGATGGTGATGGTGACGGTTATGATGGTGATGGTGATGGTTATGATGGTGGTGATGATGTGGTGATGGTGGTGGTGATGGTGCAGTGATGATGATGGTGGTTATGGTGGTGGTGGTGATGGTGGTGGTGATGATGGTGATGGTGATGGTTATGATGGTGGTGATGATGTGGTGATGGTGGTGGTGATGGTGCAGTGATGATGATGATGGTTATGGTGGTGGTCATGATGGTGGTGATGATGATGATGATGGTGATGGTGGTGATGATGATGATGATGGTGGTTATGGTGGTGGTCATGATGGTGGTGATGATGATGATGATGGTGGTTATGGTGGTGGTCATGATGATGGTAGTGATGGTGATATTAAAGCTGGTGACAGGAATAAGAATTATGGATTTCAAACTTGATTAGAGAAATCGTTGAGGCAGGTGTGAATGTAAGCTTGTTTTACTGAGAAACTATGGCCCCCACCATGCTGTGCTACAAGACTGAGTGGGGCTGATGTCTCTCTTAGCTTCCTTCCAGACAAGTTATAGCCAGGGACCTGAGTAAAGCACTCCTTCCCCTCTCCCCCTTATTTCCCAAATATCAAACCGGGCAGTCTTGGCTCTGGCTATGTTACATTTGAGGAGGTAGCCCTGTCTCAGTCATGAAGAGTATTGGGGTGTCATGTCCTTTAGCTTTGGTCATCTGTAAGGATAGTCAGTGCCCCATCTCAGAGATTCACCAGACCCACCTCCGCAACACTGGGGTTTCGAACTCCGGTCCTCACACCTGCACACCAAACGCTTTAGAGACCCTGAACTTCCACTCTCAGGATGTCATCTGCCATGGATCATCACAAAGCCACAAAGCCTTCCCCGCGGAGCTGAGCCACCCGGTCCCCCAGCACTCTACTCAAGTTCCCCATTTGTGACCCCAGCTCCTCTAGAACCATCTACAACCTGGGAACCCAGGCTGGGCCTCCTCCCTGGAGGGAGGGCCTCAGGACCTGGCTTCTATTTCCCCCTGGTCACATCATGGTTTTCCTGACAGCACACCCCCTGTTCTTGGCTCTCACACGGCAGCCTGTCCACTACCCATCACCATGGCTTTCCCAGGATTTTTCCTCAGCTGCAGCCCACGGCTGGGTGGAGTCTGTACTCAGACAGAGCTCGTTTAATGAATTAGCCGAATAAATTAATTTGGGGTTCATTTTCCCAAGCCTCTTGCTTGGGTAGGGAAGCCGCCTCCTTGACCTGTAGGGTGAGGCCCCTCGAGGTGGGACAGGACAGGCACATTAAACCCTGCCTGGATTCCATTAAGTCTCTGGGAGGGGAGGGCGCAGAATGAGGAGCAGCCTGGGGAGCTTCGCCTGTTTAAGGTTAAAAACCCGAGAGGGGCAGGCTCTGTGGCTAACAGCTCTTGCCCATTAATCACAGCCGCTGGGTCTCTGTAGAATGTGTTAATTTGGTAATTACTGAGGAGGGGGAGGCTGCTTGAACTCTCGGCCTTTGTCATTATTATTTTTTTTTTAACTGAAATATGAAAGCTAGATGGAAGAGCAGCGAATCTGGTAGATTTAAGTTAGGTAGAGCCCAGCCTGTCCCCAGGGCCTGCTTTTTTTTTCCAAGTTGTCCCACTGCCTCTGGTTCCTGACCCAACACAGGAACACAGGAGCCTTCCCCCGGGTTTTGAGTTTGTGATCTCAACGGACACTTTTAACTGTTTCTTAGGGAGACAGGAGCAGAGACGATACTTGTGACAAGTACCACAACAGCTCAGACTCTGAACCTCCAGGCTGGTGTGCCCTGGAGTCCCGTATTCCTTCTACCCACTGTCCTAACTGTTGTCTCTGCTCCCATCTCTCCCATCCTGACCACCCCTCTACCCCAGGCCTCACCAAAGTCATCCTGGGTGACTCCCAAGTTCCAGAGCAGTGTGTGTGCCACCCCCTGCTACCTGCCCCCCCCCCCGTCCTCATACTGGGTCTCTGATGTCCGAGATGCAAAGCCACAAAG
The DNA here is from genome assembly GCF_963924665.1 of Micromys minutus. Lineage (NCBI taxonomy): Eukaryota > Metazoa > Chordata > Mammalia > Rodentia > Muridae > Micromys > Micromys minutus. The sequence goes on from NC_137979.1 coordinate 62,718,293, forward strand.
CCAGGTCATAGCTGGGGCGGGGAATCTGTCTTCTTCCTCAGCGCGCCCTACCCTGTGTTCTGTGGAGTCTGAGTGAGTACTTTGATTCTGAAGAGCCTCTCAAGTAAGCTTCCCTTCAGCTAGGCTCTGTCCCTTCGAATCCCCTCCCTCACTTGGGGTGTAGATATTGGAACACAAAGATCCTGCTAAGACCTGAGAGATGGCGGCTGGTAGAGTTGGTTTGGTGTTTGTGCATGAGGCCTTGGGTTCAATCCCCAGCACCGAATAAACACCAGGTGTGGTAGCACATGTCACCGTGATTACATAGTAAGCTCTAGGCTGGCTTGAGATACACAGCCACATGAACCTCAACCTACAAAATCTAAGTTTGGGGTTGAGGAGATTAATGGTTGAGTAGGCAACTTAAGGCAGGTATGGCACCATGCGTCTGTATCCCCAGCTCTGGGGCAGGGGAGACTGAGGGAGCCTGGCAGCTCACCGACCTGGCCACTTGATTAGCTATAAGCTCGAGGAGACCCTGTCTCAAAAAAATAAGGCGGAGGGCTGGTGAGATAGCTCCTCAGCTAAAGGTGCTCAGGACCTGACTTTGGTCCCCGAGAGCCACATGGAAAAAGAAAACGTCATTTGTCCCCTGACCTTCATACATTCAGAGCGACATGCCTTCCCTGACCTGAAAAGGGAAATAAATTAGTAAAAGATAGTAAGTATTTCTCAAAAGAAGAATACATCCATCTGGGCACACACAGAGAACAAATGGTGGAGCTCACCTTTAATGCCAGTACCCAGGAGGATCTCCTTGAGTTCAAGACCAGCCTGGTCTACTGAGTTCCAGAGCATCCAAGGCTACACGGGGAAATCCTGTCTCAAAAATCAATCAAACAAACAAAGCAAACAAGAACAAAAAGAAAAGAAAAATTACAAAATAAAACAGCAAACAGAGGCAGCTGAGTGACAGCAAGCATTTCTAACCGGCTGCTGTAGAAGCAGCCGTGGCGAATTCCCCCTGAAACTACTTTTGTGCTCATAACTTTATGTTTGTTTACCTATCCTTATGTTATGCACATGACCTTATACCCTCCCTGTGCAGATAACAATGTCTGACACTTCCCTACAGTGATTTTGGATCTACCTAGCCATTTTCTTGGCTTCATAGTATTCTGTGACAACATGGCCTTCACATCCCACCCACAGCAGTGGGTACTCTGGGACCTGATGGTACTTTGCCCTTGTGATGTTCCTGCAGCTGGCATTTTTGAACAGATATCTTCATCCACACATCCACGGATGACTGCTAAAGGCAGAGAGTAGTTCCTTGCTGCTATAGGGGTCCTAGCAAATGAAAGACGTGGTAATAAGTAGAAACAAACAGCACATGAAGTGAAAACACAAACCTGTCATCTGCAGATGACATTCTCTCACCTAAAATGTCCAGTAGAATTAGCTGACAATTGTTAAAACCAGCAGAGAATCACCAAGATGGCCAGGCAGAGGCTCCACGCTGGAAAAAGACCCAAGGGCTCACAGGACCAGATGGTCTCCTCCTCTCATTGGCCCTTTCTTCCCAAACTCCAGCCATAACCAGTTAGGAAGCTTAATTGGCTGGACATTCAAGTTCTGGTTCCCAAAGTCCTCCCCAGTGGGTGGTCTCAAACTTGAGGGAATGTCAGAGTCCCCTGGAAGGCTTATCAAATGAACAAGCCCTAACCAGTGTGCAAGCCTTCACACTCAGGTGTGCACACAGGGGAGCCAGCATTCTAACCAAGCTTTCTGGAAGCCACAAGGACCCAAAGACACACTCTGTGCTCGCATAGTCTGCAGTTTTGAGAGAGCAAGCACCGTTCCCACTCTCTCATCAAAGACTTTGCTGTTTCGCTAGTTGGATGGGGAAAATATCACCCTGTTTTCTGGCTCTGATTGACTTCATGACTGAAGCTTACATGATCCTCTACGTTCACCTTGACGTTGGTTTTCAGGCCACAGGATGCAAAAGAGATGAAGTGTGGGGCTAAGGGCTCACATCTCCAGGTGGCTCTGGGCCTCTCATTGGGTCCTACCAACCCACCCACCATGAAGAAAAGTATCCAGCCTCTGCCTTGAGAGAAGACCTTTCTCAATCCAGTTCAGAGCCCAGTGATCTAGATTTCTGCATCCGGGGTCCTCAGTCCCAGCATCCGAGCCCTCCTCAGAAGCCCCTGTCTGCAGTCCGTAGGCGTCTTCCTGCTTCAAAGTTTTCAGTGGAAAGTTCAAAGAATGTATCCAGAAGCCCTGGCCACGTGTTTTCACTGCAGACTCAAAGCCACTCTGGGCTCCCACTCAGCTTTATTACCTATTTAAAACGTGGGAGATGGGAAGATGGCTCAAGGACATTAGAAAGCCACCCAGGGTAAGAGAGGTGTGTGTATGGGGGTGGGGCAGCAGCGTGGTTGTCTTCCTGCTGTTTAGATCCTGCAGCTTCAGCAGCACATGCCGGCACGTGGGCTAATGAAGATGCAGGGCCTGGGCAGCAGGGCTCGGCTCCAGCCCACAGTCTTCCTCCAGAGAAACGCTACTGGAATCATTTTGCATTTTCAGATCCTCCAAAGCATTTTATGCAAATGTGTGGTGGAAACACTGTCAAGTGAACTATAGACCCAAGGATCCTGGAGCTCTGCTTACTCCATACTTGATTTTTTTAAAAAAGATTTATTTATTTATGTATATGAGTCCACTGTAGCTGTCGACAGACACTCAGAAGAGAACATCGGATCCTACTACAGATGGTTGTGAGCCACCATGTGGTTGCTGGGATTTGAACTCGGCACCTCTGGAAGAGCAGTCAGTGCTCTAACCACTGAGCAATCTCTCCGGCCCCTACCCCATAGTTGTAACATGTCCTGAAAAGAGACAATTGTTTTGAAACAACAAGCTTCTTTTCAGGGAAGTTTGTCTCTGCCTAAAGTTAGAACCTGTTTATGTACACGGATTTTTAGGGTGTAATGACAGGTCAGCCTTGGTGGCCATGAGCACAGTCCATGAGAAGAGATAGAAGCTTATCCAAACACCCTTTGTACCAATGTTTTCCCATCCACACATCCACCCATCCATCCATCCACCCACCCATCCACCCATCCATCTATCCATCCATCCATCCATCCATCTATCCATCCATCCACCTATCCATCTATCCACCCATCCATCCATTCATCCATCCATCCATCCATTCATCCACACAACCATCCATTTATTCATCATCCATCCATCTTTTTTTCTACCCATCCATCCACCCATCTGTCCATCCATCCATCCTCTGACTCACCCATCTACCCTCACCCACGTACCCATCTTCTCATCCCTCCCTCGGTTTATCCTTCCTTCACCTCTCTGCCCACCTCTCCATTTCTTCATCTTCCTGCCTCTCCATCTAGTCACTTATCACCTGCCCATCTGTCCCCACCTCTACCGGTCCCTCAAGTTACTCAAACTCACCAACAATCCTTCTCCTCTACCGAGGACACAGTAACTAAGCAGAGGAAGGTGTTGACGGCATGTCCTGACAGACAGTAGGCAACAATGGCGAGCCCAGATGAGAAAGCCAGGTGTTTTAAGAGCTCAGTGTTGGCTGCCATCGTCATATACCTGTGTTGCAGGCAGAGCATGCTGCTGGGGAGAAACCAGGTCTCCAGGTCTCCAGAGTCTATTAGAATCTCAGAACGGCTTCGTGGCTTTTGTAGTCATGCGCAGAGAGTCCTGTCAGGGAGCTGAGGGTTCTGAGGTACTGGATAGCTGGCAGAGCATTCCTTGATCTAAGATCTGGCATTACTATGGTGTCCTACCCTGGTGTCCCCAGACTCTGGTTGAACAATTATTGTCCCATTTTGTAAACAAGGAAACTGAGGCTCAGTGTATGAATTATCACCGAGCCTGCTCAGCCTCTGAAGTAGTATTTGGGCTTGCAGAATTCTGAGCTGTATTTATTTTGTCAGTGCCAGACTCCCCTCCAAAGAGAGACAAGGCTTTTCCCATTGGACTCTGTCACCACAGCCCTAAAGTGCAGAGGCAGGGTCGGGATGGACCAAGCACCCGCCCCACCCTGTTCTTGAGAGGCCTGGCCGCTGGGATGGAAAGCCGGAGGCAGCCCCGCCCCACCAGGCTGAAGGCTCACAGATGCTTGAAGCCTCTTTGCCGGCCTCATTTGCAGTGTTATGCGCTGCTGCCCATTTTGTTTGTAGAGTGTGATGAGATGTTTGCTTAGGCTCCTTGTCCCTGTTAAATCATCTCAGTCACATTTTAAAGCCAAACTTAAAATCTCTACCTTGAAGAGACCCATACACTCTGTCACGTCGGGGCAGGATGGGGAGACAGACTCGGTAGGTTTGGTCCCTGTCTGCTTTTAGTAACGCCACATATGTTCGGATTTCATGTTTGTAGGTGTAGGTGGCTCTGGGGTGTGTGTGGGGGGTGTGCTCTTGCCTTTGCTCCCCGTGGTGCATCTCTAAATTAGGAGTTACTGCTCAGAGCTTCCCTGAGCCTGTGGGGCATCTCGTCTATATGCTTCCAGTTGTGAAAAGAATTTGTTCTGAAGGAGGAAAGGCAGAGCAGACAGAGGAAGCAGCCAACGGCTAGCGTCTGGAGGCTATGCAAGCTAGAGCCAGCCACAGGAGGAAAGGGGCTGATTCTGAGGCCGAACAGGTTCCAAAGCCGCCCACGCCCCGCCCCGCCCCGCCCACGCCCCGCCCACGCCCCGCCCACGCCCCGCCCACGCCCCTCCCCGCCCCCTGAACGCTCCCCTCTGCGTTCCCCTTGTCCTGCACAATGAACTGACTCCTGCCTTTCTGCATTTTCCTAACAGCAGCATTTCCTTGTCCTTTCTTACCTCCCTGGCTGCTCCAGCCTCTCGTGGGTTCCTAGCGCTCCAGGTCCAGCGTTCCTGGGGCTTGAGGCTTTTGCTCCCCGACCCACAGGGCAGCACCCTCCAGGTGAAGCCCCCCCACCCCTGCCAGCTCCTTCACTTTATCTATCCCAAACATCTCTCTAGTAAGTTTTGTGCACTCTGGTATCTGTTTTTTTTTCTTTTTCTTTCTTTCTTTCTTTTTTTTTTTTAGAAGCCCTGCCTCTAGAACCCTCATTGTGGTTCAAAAAAACGAGACACTTCCGCTGACTGCCTTATGAACCTACCTCGTCCTCAACAGGGTAGATCGGCTTTGTGCCTGTATGGGGGTGTTTGCCACCTTTGGGTCCTTGGAACTCCTAAACCTGGTTAGTTCCAATCCATGCCTGGAGGCTGTGGGACCAGCGAAGGGCATTGCAGTCAGGAACTCTGAAGGACCTCACTTGGGGAGGAAGAAAGTTTTTTCTTACCACCCGAGGCCTCCACCAAGGGTGGAGAGATCCCACCACAGTAACAACCCTCCCTAGCTGCTCCCCGGTGGAGGGAGAGAAGACTCAAGGACTCTGGACACTCTGTATTCTGGGTTCTTCAGGCTTAGGAGTCTCCATCTGCTAGGACCAGGCCTTTGGTATTGTTTAGAGGCACACCTCCCTGGTCAGCCTCCCTGCGGGAAAAGTGTCCTGTGCAGGGCAACTCCTCTCACAGCCTTGGAGACCAGAGAGAGTAAACAACACATAGGCAGCGTGGGCCTGTGGAGACTGGGCAGATCTGCTTTTCTCCCAATTGCTCCTCAGCATCCTTGACCTGTGGAGGCTTCACTTCCTCTCTGTCTACAGGCCCCGTGGATTCTTAACTGAGGGTCTGTATGCTGCTGCCTCCTCCTCTTCTCCTCTTGCTCTTCCTCTTCTTCCTCCTCTGCCTCTTCTTCCTCCTCCTCTCCCCACCCTCCTTCTGTGTCTGTATGTTTCTATTTCCCTCTCTCCCCCTCCCCCTCTCTCTATTCCTCTCCCTCCTTCCCTCTTCCTCTCCCTCTGTGTGTGGGGGTGTACCTGTGCATGTGCGTGTGCGTGTGTGTGTCGGTATGCATGTGTGCACACATGGTTCCTGGAAGCCAGAGGTCCACATTGGTCATCTTCCTGAGTCAGTCTGCACCTTACTTTCCGAGACAAGGCCTCCTGTCCAACCTGGAGCTTGCTGCTTGGGCTCAACTGGCTGCCCAGCAAGCCTGGTGCATCTGTCTGTCTGCACCCCTACCCTGACACCAGGAGTACAGACTTGTGCTGACACTCCAAGCTTTGGTGAGGTTTGGGGATACAAACTCAGGTCCCTGTGCCTGTGTAGCAGGAGGCACATTATCCAGGGAGCCACCAATCCCCTTCTGTCTCTGTCTCACTGGATTCAGCCAACCGCCCCCCCCCCCAAGCTAGGTTAGCCTCAACTCCACCAGTGTCTTAATTACATCTCCAGAGACCCCTTTTTCAAACGAGGACCGCACTGTCTTAGTCCAAATTGGCATGGATTTGGGGGGCACACTACTGAAACCAGTAGAGAAAAAGATGAGGCTGAGGGAATGGGGCCATGCCACAGTCCCCGGGGTGGATGGCAGCCCAAGCAGTGTGCCACTCCCCTTGTTCTTGGGTTTCTTTAACACAACCCCCCTCCAGGCCCTCTACGATTTATACACTGCTTCCTGCTGGAGGGACATGAAGATATTGTCTTATTTCACCAAATTACTAAAAAGTAAGTGGCCCAAATGTTGCAGAAGATGGTGGATGAGCAGGGAGCTAAGAACAAGAGAGGTCCAGCTGCCTTGGGAACGCCTAGGTTGGATGAATGGGGGACGGAGGGGTGTATAGGTAGATGGGGGTTCTGCCCCAGCTTCTTTCCCTTCCCTTTACTGTCCTCGTCCTCCCTGCCCACCCCCTTCTTGTCTTCCCTCCCCTCAGCTGCTGTGGAGGCTGTGGCCACAATTTAATATGCAGAGGTGGACAGCTGGCACAGAGGCAGGCGCATCCTCGGAGGGGCATGCCGTATTTCAAACAAAGAACACACAACAAAGGACCTGTGTGGGATCCGTGAGCATCCGCGCAGAGCGAGATTTATCTAAGCAAGCAGAGGGGCCCTGACCTTGGGCTTGAGAGCTTTAAAAGGGAGGGGCAGCCGTCGCAGACGGACAGAGAGACACTTGTGCCTGTCATTATTTTAATATAACGGTCCTAAACTGTTGGGAGGGATATAAATGCCAGGAGAGGACTGTTTTTTATTCCGGGAGATATGGAGCAGAGGACGGTGACAGGGAGGAGGGAGATGCGCATTCCTAAAGGGGAAAGAGCAGGATCCTGAGCTGCAGGCAGAAAATAAACAGATTCCCCTTCCTCCCCCTCCCTCCCTCCCTCCCTACTACTTCCCTCCCTCCCTCCCTCCCTTGCTTCTCTTGCCTTTCCTACTTAACCCTACCAGACGGAAGAGAAAACTGCCCTGGGGGGCTTTTAGGAACAGATGAAGGAGGCCAGCATCCTCAGCACCTCCAGCAGGGGTTCAACAGGACTCCAGAGTCTGCAGGGCTGCCTGAAGACCCATGGCGGGGGGGGGGCGGGGGGGGGCGGGGGGCATCTGGATCAAGGAAGGCTTGGGAGGGGACAGTGAGGAAGGCCCAGGAACTAAGCTGGTAGTGTGCTTTTTGGGGGTCCCAAAAGTCAACCGGTGCCTCCTCGTGAAGACATTTACACCTGAGGGAGTAAGAGGGAGAGGAGCTGACTAGGCCACTTTGACACCGCTGATGGTGTTTTGGTCCAGGCTCAGTTACCTGGGCCATGCCCAATCCAGGTGCTCCTGGATTCCACACTGTCACCGACTGTAGTGATACTCTGTTCTCCTCTGAGCCCAGTCTCCCAAATCCTCCTCCCTGAGACGAGATAAAAAGGTGATATCACCTAATGGTGTTCTCTCCGGAATGTGCCAGAAGCTCCAATGGTGTTCTCTCGGGAAGCCCGGTACTCCAGACAGCAAGGACCTAACCAAGCTTCAGCATCCAACAGGGGAAGGAGATGTGGCAGGAGCCGGGTCCCTCTTGACAGCCTAGAACAGAGGGGTTCACAGCCTGTTTCCACAGAAAGGCTTCTTTACCCCCAAAGCAGCTCAGATGCAAGATGCAGGGAGGAGAAAACAAGGCAGGAACTGGGCTTGAGAGGGAGATGCTGTGCAGAGTGCACGCCCAGGGCAGACAGCGGGTGGGTGTGTGTGAGCACACTGGGCCACACCACTGGTGATGCCCTGAGAAGCACTGAGTAAAGTGAGGTCCGAGGTGGCCTGAGGTGCCCGGCAGGACCCTCCCCCCCACAGGTGCACAGGGGTTGTTACTACTGTTTGTAGGTGACACCAAGTCAGAGTCAAGCTACCTCGGACCAGTTTCACCTGCAGTGCCAAGCACAGCCTTGGACCTCCGTCTCCTTGTCTATGAAATGTGGCTAAAGAAGGGAGGGGTTCACCTCAGGGCCTTCTCATCTCACCCCAGTTTGTCATATACATGGGAGGACAAGGAGGGGGGAGGGGGAAAAGGAGAAGAGGCAGAAAGAGAGAGACAGAGAGAGAGGGAGGAGAAGAGGAAGAAGATGAGCTGAAGAGAGGGAGCAGGAGAGAAAGAAGAAGGGAGGAAATGAGAGGGAGGGAAGGAGAGAGAGAGAGAGAGAGAGAGAGAGAGAGAGAACACAGGCAGGCCTGACTATGAATGGGCACCAGAGCAGTCATTGTCTCTGCAGGCCGTAAGGACTCTGGCTGTGTGGAAGAGGGCCTCTAGCCATCTGGAAGAATGGTCTACCACACACACACACACACACACACACACACACACACACACTGCTGAGTCTCTGGCTCACCTCACAGCCCAGCTCCAAAAACCAAGGGTCTCTTGAGGCCAATCAGGAAGACAGCCAAGAGTGGATAGACAGAGAAGGTGCAGTGAGCTTCTGTCCCCTCTCTTCTCAGGGCCACCAGGCTCTGGCATCCCTGGGTGCCTCTGAGGCTCCTGGAGTGGCTGTTGTCTGGGAGACAGAGATCTCCACAAAAAGCAGAAAAGTTTCTCTGCGGCTTGCACAGGAGGCGTTGAATGTGAGATGGTTGAATGTGCTTACAGTCAATTCTCCTGCCTACTGTTCTGCTTCTCATCTAACCCAGGTCCTTCATGCTCTACTTAGGTATATTCCATGGTCCGCTCTTTTGTGTAGTTATTTGGTTTTGCATGTGTATGTGTGCGGGCTTGTGTGCACATGTGTGCTTGCATGTGGAGGTCAGAGGTCAACAACAAATGTTTCCTTCGATTGTTCTCAGCTGTATTCTTTTGAGACAGGATCTCTCACTGAACCTGGAGCTTCCTGACTCGTACTCTCTCATCACAGTCTCTCTCTCTCTCTCTCTCTCTCTCTCTCTCTCTCTCTCTCTCACACACACACACACACACACACACACACACACACACACACACACACACCAGCCCTGCATCCACACACACTGCTATGCTCTGCTTTTCTGTGTGCGCTGGGCATCACGTTTGCACAGCAAATCCTTCCTGATCATGCCCTGGGCCTTGTTTTGCTTTTAATGATCACTGAGGCTCAGGCAGAAGAAAAGGGGCCTTTCGTTAAACCCTGCATTCTATCTCTCTACTGTGGGCTCCCTTCCTGCTGCACGGGAGCTCACAGGAGCACTGCCCAGGGATCCTGGGGTCTGGGCTTCCTCAGCAGTCCCTCACTTTGGCAGACCTGGCTCTGGGATTCTCTTTCTTCACCCTCCCTCACTGAGAGCTAGTGCAAATCTTGGAGAGAGAGAGAGAGAGAGAGAGAGAGAGAGAGAGAGAGAGACCCTATGGCTGTGGAAAATCGATGTATGATGCTCTTCATATGAATTGGGTGACCAGTGGGTGCCCTGACTTCCTCCACCATAACGCTGGTGGTGGAGGGTGTTCAGGCTGCACTCTCTAATTCCAGATAACTAAAGACAATCGAACCCTTTCAAGCTGCTTGGGGAGTGAAGGCTGCTGCCATTAACCAGGTGGAGACCTCCCGGTTCTTCACACCCAGCTGTAAACCTTGGCCTCTGTCCTGCAAGCTGACAGGTCTCAGAGGCCACCAGGGGGTGTGTGCACATATGCCTCTGTGCATTCGGCGGAGTTGCATGTGTATATACAAAGGTCACACCTGTACGCATGTGTGTACCCGTGTGTATACATGTGTGTTGGAGTGGGACCATCTACTGGAGTCACACCTTCTCTTGCACTCCCCGCCCCCAGGAATCTCCACATGCATGCTGCTGCCACCCCAGAGAAAGAATTAAGTCACAACTGTGCAGAGCAATCTCAGAGAGAGCACAAGGTCCCTGCCCTAGCCCCAATCAACTCCCCTGGTCCTAGGACATCCACAGACCCCTGAGTGGCAGGTTTCAGCAGTGACCGGTGTTCCACAGGAACACAACAGTTCCACTGCAGAGGCCATCTGTTTTTCTGTGAGCTACCAGGCTGCTGCTCCTCCTGGGGGATGTGTAGGTGTGAGTGGCATTTGTGACAGCAGATTCTGAAGGACCCCCTAGGAGAGCGGAGCAGAGGCTGATTGCAGGCAGAAAGAACGGACAGATCTGGACTGCAGAGTGGATCTGTCATGGCTCCTGATAAAAGTCAGTCTCCTCTTACAGAGGCTCCCCGGTCTCCGCCCCCCCCCCCCCCCCCACCGTTCCCCAGTTCTCACTTGACTCTGTTCCCAGTCAGCAGATGCCAAAGGGCCTCTGAGAACAGGCTCACAAGTAGGTGCTGGGCGGGTCCTGGCTCTTGGACCAGAGATGTGGCCAATGGAGCTGTTTCATCTTATTACTAGTGTTGGTTTAAAATTCTCATTTATAGTGTGTGTGTGTGTGTGTGTGTGTGTGTGTGTGTGTTTGTGCGTGCGCGAGTGTGCACTCAAATGCCTGAACATGCAGGTGTTTCGGTGTCCTGGTGGAGTTCCCAGGACAACTTGTGGAAGTTGGTTCTCTCCTTCCACCACATAGATTCCCATGATCAAACTCAAGTTGTCAGACTTGACAGCAATTACCTTTACCCGATGAGCCATCTCTCTGGCCCTAACGTGAAGTTCTAAAGAACAAAGCTTTTGATGGGAAGATAGCAATTTGTCCATTTTTCCAGAGAGTTCTAAACGATGTTTTCTTCCATGTGACTGGTGGCTCTCAACACGTCCATCGGTGGCGTTTTTCTTCCGTGTGGCTTCTGCACGTACACACACTTAGGACTATGACCGTTTCCAAGATACATATAGGCTTATGGACTGGAGTCTTCTTCTGCATGAAAAGTTCATGTTCTAGCACCAGTAACGAACAAGGCTGTACCGTCCCTTCATGACTTCCTGGGGGGTTTGTTGAAAGACAACTAGACTCTGTCTGTGCATCTATCTAAGTATACTATACCTCTTCTTCTCTTCACAGACTCAGGCCTCACCCATGCCAGGTAAGGACTCTACCCTGGGCTGCCTCCAGTTCTTCTAGGCAGCTTTCTTCATGCCTCTGTCGCAGCCCTCAGCATTCAGATCAAAGAGATACCCAGAGGTTATACCGACGGTCAGCTGCACCTACACCAATAAAGCCTTTTGGAAGAGCAGGGGTGAGGTCCCAGCGGGTAAGCTACTCGCTGTGCAGGTGTGAGGGCCAGAGTTTGGATCCCCAGAACCCAGTTAAAATCCATATAGGAGTGATGGGGACTGAGGAATAGGTTCCAAGAGAGACTCAGCCTTAGGATACAAGGTAGACAGTAATGGAGGGAGACGCCAACCTCAGGCTGCCACAGGCACTAGGACATACATGTACACACACCCCACATACACGCCTATAGAACACCCCAAATTTCCAGAAACAGAATGGCAACACTTGGGGTGTGGGTTCCACAGACCTAAGGGTTCTAACCCGAGCTAGAGTTGGCTGGAACCAGTGGTTACAGAACTTGTTAGCTTCTTAACACAAACACCACAGACGGTGGCTGAATCAGTAAATACATCTTTACGGCCCTAGAGGCTGGGAGCCTCAGCTCAGGGAGGGGGTGCTTTCATCCTCTATGGAAGCTGTCTGTCTTTCCTTAACCTCTCCTGGGAGAGAGGGGAATCGAAAGTTCTCCTGGGGCCGAAGCGGTCTGGGGTCTCACTCACAGGGCTCCTCCCTTGTGATCCAGTCATCCCCCAGAGGCCCCACCTCCTAACACTTCCACACTAGGTGGAGGTTTAGCACTCAGACTTAGGGTGATATAACCCTAAGTCTGTCACTTCCTGTGTGCCCTAACGCCAACAGAGGCTGTGGCGGCTGACTGTTATTGGGGTCACTATTAGAACAGGCACCCTTGTTAGAACCAGGCATTGTGTGGATTAGTGCCCCGCTTTGAGACTGGAGCTCAGGTAACTGAGATCACACGATGACCTCCAAGCTTCTTACTCAGCTGCCTCCCTAGGGCTGGATAGATTGGAACCCAGGGCTTCCTGCTTCTAGGCTAATCCTCTACCAAAGGTGTCTCACTTGAGCTGTATACATTCTCTTCATTCCTCGAGGTTTCATGGTCCACACTTGAAAATAAAGACACTGAAAGTCACAGAGTAAAAACAACTAACCTAGGATCAAGGTTCTGAGTCCAGGCTGGGCAGCCCTTTAATTCCATGCATTGCAACAATGTGTGTGCAGAGGATATGTGGGAGGGGCTACAGAGGGATGTGAGTCCGGGTGCAGTGGGTGTGCCTCACCCCGACCAGTTCCCATCCTGCAGAGGCAAGAGGTTGCACCGTGCAGAGTCAGGGTTTGGGCATCTGGCCCCTTGCAGGGCCTGTATTTTGGCTCATTTGCTCCAATCTTTCACAGGCTTTCTAGCATCTCTGAAGCCCTCCAGTGTCTGTCCTTCTGTCCTGCCTGTCCTCACCACTCAGCTCTGAACATCAGCGCCATAGTTCAGCTAAGTCTTCCACTCCTCTCCTGGACAAGGATTGAAACCCAACAGGCAGTTTCCTGCAGCCACCTTCCACCTTCCTGACAATAGCAGACATTACTAATCAATCACAGCACCCTAGCTGTTTAAGCATCCCAAGCCTTCCTGATCCTTTTCAATAAAGGATGGCCTCTGGCAGTCTAGGATCAGCATGAGGAATGAACTCTGGTTTTCTATCCTGGCTTTTATCTTTCCTTGTATTTTTTCATGCTTAGGCCCACTCTGGGTTGACATCTTGGCAAGTGCTGCCTTTGTTTTATGTATGCATCCATCTCTGAGGGACACTCCTCTCAGAGCAGGTCCTGAGCACACCACGTCTTCTCAGTCTGCGCCCACCACCTCACACACAAGCGAGCTCTTGCATACACAAACACACATACACACACACACACACACACCACACAGTACCCAGTGTCCCTGGCTGCTTGCTGTCACATGGTCTCAAGGCCACCAGCTTAGCTTCCTTGAAACAGACTTGGAATTCTTCGCAGGGCTGTCTTGCTTCCCTGCCCTACACTTCAACTTGCCCCCTGACCCCATCCTCCCTCTTCCTGCTTCGTACAGATCACATCACACAAACATTTAGGATGTGTTTTAGCCACATCTGTCCACACCTCTGCCCCGCCCTGAGATCCTGGCCCTTTTGGCCTTTTGTTTTGTTCTGGCCCATCTCTAGCACCCCCAGTAGTGCCTGGCACTTAGTAGGGAGGTGGGAATGTCCCGATGTGGAAGGGAGAGAGTAAGTCTCAGCTTTCCCCGGGGGCTAGTTGATACTTATGAACGCTGATTGGCAGGTGCATATGGCTTAGATAAATAGGAATGGGGAAGCGTCTTCACACTTGCTTAATACGCTCAGTCTTGTTGACAACCGAATGGAGCTGGGGAGGTGTCAGGAAAGAGGACAAAGGAGTCTTGGGCTCAGGGACAGGAGGACAGCCAGGCCTGGGCCTCAGGCTTCTCCTGGGGTCCCTCATAAAAAGCAGGATCCTTCAGTGCTGGCTTTACCTCCTTCCTCATTGGAGTCTGCAACACAGAGACTTTGCCCCTGCCCTGAGCATTTCCAGAGCCGATTGTAAGGTTACTAATGCAAAAAGATGTCTCATAAAACTAAACTCAGCACCTGTGAGCCCTGGGGGGAAGAACAATCAGGCCAAGATTTGAGGCCAATCCCTCCTAGGGACTGGTAACCCCAGGCAAGGTAGACTAATCACCACGCCCAGCCTGACTCTCACAGGCCCAGCCATAAGAGCTACCCCATCGCAAGAGGAACTGCTCCCGAAGTCAATATAGCCCAGGGTCCAACCAGCACCTGATGACTAGTTTGTTTTAGGAGTGGGGAACTTGCATTAGTTTCTTTCCTTGGTGGTGTGATAAAAAACCTACGGGAGCAGCTTTAGGGAAGCAAGGCGTATGTTGGCTCACAGTCACCGAAGCGCAGAAGGCAGGGTGACCAGAGCCGGCTAGTTTGTGGCACTGTTATATTGTGGCGACCCCCCCCCCCACACACACAATGAAAGTATTTTGTTGTTACTTCACAACTGTAATTTTACTACTGTATGGGTCATAGTGTAACCATCTGATAGTCACCGTATCTATTATGTGAGCTGTGTGAAAAGGTCATTCCAGCCCCAAAGAGGTCATGACCCACAGGTTGAGAACCACTTCTACAGAGGCTCAGTTCTTTCTGTAAGGATCCATGATTGGCCGAGGAATGATACCCAGGACTCAGATAGTATGTAAAGACAAAGTATTTTATTCTGCAGAAGTGTAGCATGCCAGGGTCACCCATTCCGAGATGGAGACACCCAAGTGAGCTCGCAGGCCAATCAGAAGCACATTAGGGGAATTCCGGTAACCTTTATCTTGCTCCATCTCTAGGGACATTCCAGAACCATTATGGGGTGTGGGGGCTGGAAACTGTTACTGGGGAGGCCTGGAAACTGTTGCTGACCCGTGTCCCTTGCTTCAGGCCTGGTAGCAGCGAAACTTGTGATGGCAGGGCAGTTCCTGACAAGCTGCCTGAAGCCTGGAGTTTTTTGTCTAGAAACTGACTTACCTGGACTTGCCCAGTTCTTAGGCCTAGTCTACTGACCTGCCAATCTGAAGCCTGTCATGGAGTCAGCCTAGCCTTCTCACCTTACTGGAAACACTAGCAAGATGGCTTTGTGGGTAAAGGTGCTTGCTCCCAGCCAAGCCTGGTGATCTGGATTCTCTCGGCTAGGCCTCACGCTTTGCATCCCACATGGTGGAATGAGAGAAATGACACTCAAAAGTTGTGCTCTGACCTCCATGTGTGCACCATAGCACACGTGTGCACACAATAAATACAAAGACACAATAATAAACTTTAAATGGAACTATGTGCACCGTGCACAAACCCCTCTTTGACTCGGCTTGTACAGATGAAATACATCCTACAAACAAGTTCAGAATATGGGGCTAGAGAGCTGGCTCAGTGCTTCCAGGGGACCAGAGTTTAATTTCCAGGACCCATATCACTTTGGCACAACCAGGGCTGAGTTCAAATGATGCCTTGTCCCCAACAGCACCTTGGCTCTGGGAAGGTGACCACCTGTCCTCCATTTCCTCCTCTGATGGGTGCCAGTACCACGGGTTGCCATGAGGACAAAATGAGAAATGCAGACTCAACCCTGGCCTGTGCCCATGGGGGTTCTAGTCTCTGCTTTCCCTTTGCAAACTAGAACTGGGGGCCCGTGGGGATGGAAAGATGTCTCAGTGGTTAAGAGCGCTGGATGCTCTTCCAGAGGACCCAGGTTCAATTCCTAGCACCCACATGGCAGCTGTCTGTAACTTCAGCTTCAGGGCTTCTGACACCCTCACACAGACAGACATGTAGGCAAAACACCAATAAAAACAACATAAAAATTATATTTTTAAGATAAGGAAAAATAGGCTATGGGAAAGGCCTCGTATTCTGCATGTCGCCTGTCATGTGGGCCCAGGGCTCTTGGCGTGGTGTCTTGGGAGAGTAAGAATTTGCATGTCAACAGCTGGCCCTGCTGCATTAAGTTGGAAACAGTCCTGCTGTAGCTTGTCACACATAGCTGCTGCTGTGGTCGCTGGCACAGGCAGCCCAGGGTTTCAGGTACTCTTGCCAAGCAAGCGGTACCTCAGTGGAGGACATCTTTGTTCCCTCATCTCCCGGGACCTGCCCGGGGACCGGAGAGCTGTTTCTTTCCCTTTGGAAAAAGACTCAGTGGGCCCTGGAGAATTCTCAACGTGTCATCTTTATCAAGAAGCCCCTTCTGTAAAACGTGGGTTGTGACTGCGGAGACTCCGTAGCACCCCAACTCCACGCGTCTCCATGCCGTGTAGCAGTCTGCAAGTGTGAGCCTGCAACTCGGGCTGCTGAATGCCCTTCGGTATCAGAGAGCCCCTGTCCACTGGGAGGTGGTACCTGGGATTCATGCAGGTGGCCAGGATGGCTTTGAGATTTAGGGAATCCGAGGTACCGGTCCTGGCTCACTGCAGCCAGAACTTTGGCTCCCAGTTCTCTGTGTCAGTCTCTGTACCATCCACAGGTTTCACGCCACTCTGCCTGCTCCGTGTTTTCACGGCCATTTTCCTACCTCTGTTCGTTTGGTCATCATTACAACCCTCAGGGCCACGATACTTGGGGTTGCCAGAGAAAGCACCCCACACAAGCTCAGGGCCTGAGTCAGTTTTCCATTTCTCTAAGGAATGTCTGAGATGGGTCTGGAGAGAAGGCTCAGTAGGTTAGGTCCCTTCTGCCCTGCGGGCAGGGCTGGTTTGTGTGGTTTCAGGGAGGCAGAGACAGCAGGATTGCTGCGGCTCACCCACTTAGTGAGAAGCAAACCAAAAGGAACAAACAAATGCAAACCGTGTCTGAGGTTGGCCTCTGGCCTCTCTAAACACACTCACACATATGCTCACGCACTCACACATGTGTGTACCGATGCAAACATACCAGGAGGACCACAGCACTTGCCCTTTTCTATCCTTACGGTGTTGTCAGGAAATCAGCAGAGGCAACTCGATCCACTCACAAACACTTCGAGGATACATCAGCAGCTTCAGGATAGCAGCAGGGGTGGCTCGACCAAGCAGGGACAGCCAGGCCTCAGCCAAATCAGCACAAGTCAGTGGGAGGGACCAGGGGGGACTTTAGGAAAAGTTCTCAGCTGTGTCCCTCTCAACCAAGTGAAGAAAGACCAGGATAAATCCTGATCCCCTAACAGGTAAAGTAGAAAACCCCTAGAGGTAGAGTAGAGCCAAAAATGTAGGATAGCCAGTTCAGTGACTCTGTTTCAGGAGCTGACTGACCATAAAACCATAAAAGTTAAAATAACACCTCATAAACAATCTTGAGAAACCGGGTGTTTCCCTTGTGATTCTATACTGGTATTTTTGGTATTCTCCAATGACATACTCTCTCCCCCCTTGGTTGTGGTTTTTTCCTTTAAAAACCCCTTCTCTCAGCCACTCTGGGTCAGACTCCTCTACCCCTGCGTGGGATATGAGTCTCGACCCCAGTGCACTGGTTCATCAATAAACCTTGTGTGATTGCAGCAAGGACGGTATCTTGAGAGTTCTTGGGGGGCCGTGTTATCCCGAGACTTGACTGAGGGTCTCTTCTCAGCGGGGGTCTTTCATCAGTTATACTCCCTCAAACATCACATGTCCTCCACAGGTCTAGCCTCACCAAGTGTCATGCCTCAGCACGTGTGTCTGTCCCAGTTGACATCACTCTGCCAATCAACCCAAGTTCGGAGAAGCAGCAGGAAGCTGTAGCCCACCACCACAAGTGTTTTGGTGTGTTTCTCTTTATGGAGTCCTGACAAATGGAGCCCAGCTATGCCTTGTAAGGCAAACCAATACATACGCCGATACATAATGTCTCCTTAGTGAAGACTTCATCACGGATCCTTTCTCGTCCTTGCCTTAGCAGATTACCCTTTCACCTGTGTCCTCTTCAGCGAAATGTTCCTTCATGTGTTTGCCTCAGCAAAACACCATCCAACACGACTGATTGTCCAGAGAGCCCTTAAATTTCCACTTCAGAACCCAGTGGGCTGTGAAGTTCTGGGTAAAGAATCTCTCTCTCTTTCTCTCTCTCTCTCTCTCTCTCTCTCTCTCTCTCTCTCTCTCTCTCTCTCTCTGTGTGTGTGTGCACTCGCGCATGTGCGAGCTCATGCTCAGAAAACTGTGTAGCTGAGATGGAGCTCCAGGGGAGGTCCTGGTGAATTGCTTCGGTGAAACCCCTCCAAGAAGACTACGCATTGCTCCTAACCCGGGAAGCAAGGCCATGTGCGGAGCATCACCATCTCTCCCTACTGCCACTGAGCAGGACCATGAGGCGGCACCAGGATCACTAGCCGATCACAGGCCATTTCCTGGGCCTTTGATCAACCTCAGTGGGGAAACCTCCAGGATACGGAGAAGGGGACCCAAACTCACAGCTCCGTAGTCAACTCTCATTCCCGTCAAGAGGCCCCAAGTTCATAGACTTAGATTCTTGGGGGCTGTGGTTTTTCCTTCTTAAGGAATTGAGCTGCCGAACTGCCTCTTTGAGGCCCCAGGAGTCTGAACAGAGCGGTTTCCAAATGGGTGGAGAGAAAGCGCCTGTGCCAAGCCCTAGGGACCTGGCTTTGGGATGGCTGATCTGCCATGTTCATCCTTGGGTGGCTGTGAGCCAGGTATTTTCTGGCCAAGAAAGCCTCTGCCCTGAGCATCGTTCTGGCCCTAAGCCAGGCCTATTGGATGGCTAATGGTAGAGATTGGGCCAGGGAGTAGGCAGACCCCTCTGAGCATCCCCCGGTCATCTCAGAACACTCAGCCTCTGTCCCTCACCTAATTGCAGATGGGGAACCTCCTCAAATCCTGAGGGATATAGAGCTTTTTATGCCAGGGGTGCTGTGGGTGGAGGCATTTCCAGCTGCCCTCACTGCCTGGGCCCATCTTCTCCTGTTGTTCTTGCTGTGTTGATTTGCATGCCATTTTGCTTGTGGTCTCCATGGCAACCACCACCAAATGGCCTAGGGATAATGGAGGGGCTCTGGGTAGGGGAGGGGGAAGCCTCAAGAGTGGTTTTGACTTCAAAAAAAAAAAAAGAAAACAGTGATTCTGCAGCATGCTTGGCAGAGTGGCAGCCCTTCCCCCACCTGTAATCCCTCAGAGCCCCTCACCCAAGGCTTCTTTCTAACTTGTGAGGGGGAGGGAGGCGGCATCCTGAACCAGGAGCCCTTGCATCTGGCTTCAGAACAATAGGAGGCATCAGGGATAGCAGCAGAGGCCAGAGGCGGGAACCCTTGCGGTGACCAGTGCCTTCTGGAACCGAATGCAGTTTCCAGAACAAATCTCCAGTCGACATCCCTCCTGCTCCGGCCATCTTTGTTCTCCTCCTTGCCCGGTCTCTCTACCCTTCCCAAATCTCTCCACGAAGAAAGAGAGAAAAATAGAAGCATGACTTCATGTCTCGGGGCCTGGCCCCTGGGATCTAGAGGAGTCTAATTGTTCACATATGTCCAGCCCTGGCCGTTCAGGAAATGTGTTCCCGCCGTGAGCTGCAGCCCCTGAGAGGCTGGGGAGCTAGGATGGGGATGACTGGGCTTAAAGATGAACAGACGGCTCAGGGCCGTGAGGGAGGCACAAAGAGGGGGGCCCAGGCCAGCTCTATGGAAGGCTAGAAATCCATCCTCCGATTTATGTTCTGTGCATCTAAGTGGACGGAGCTTTCTTCTCTTCATCCATTCTGTGCTTCTCTAGCTAACTTCTCTCCTGCTCCCAAGGCTGTGGATGCCAATGGTCAGCGCCTGCCTCTCTCCTACCCCATAGCTCTTGCCTTCTTGCTGCCTGGGGCAGTCTCTGGCCTAACTGACTTGCTCTGACTCCTTCATCTCTCTTCTCTCCTTCCAAGGGACTTCTTCCTTTGGGTGCAGCCATTCCTAGAAACATCCAATTACCCAATAAACATGTTTACCTGCCAGACAACCGGAAGCTTCACAGGACAGCTGACCCATGACAGTCACTAAGTACAGTGGGAGCTGAGGCTACCCCCCAGCATAGGAGCAGTCATCTCTTGGAGCCAGACTGTTGCCTTAAGTGACAACTAAGGACCCCCTCAGAGTCACTTCACAGACACTGTCCTGAGATAATGACCAGCCAGATCCCCAGTGACACACAATGACACTACTCTTTGTTCCTCTTTCCCACAAAACCTTAAAAGTCCTGTCAGACCCTGAGATAGATCCAAAGTTGTGGAAAGATTTTTACCTGCCTTCCCCGGGGTGGCCCCCCACACTGTAAAGCACTCCTGTGCCCTTCAGCTGGTTGGCTCTGTGGTGGGTGTATTACGGGTGGCTGAGCCTCATCTGTTTGGACTTTGGGGAGCAGAGGCTAACAATCAACTCTGGTTAACAACCAACCTCACACTGCAAATGCAGTGCAGTGCCTACCATAAGACAGAAGGAACCAGAACATGTCGCATGTCAAGCTGGATGAGCTCACACTGCCATTCCTTCATGAGAGGAGAAACTGGGGTCTGAGAGAGTCTAAGTGGGGTTCAACCCCCAGTACCACATGAACTGGGCATAAAGTAATCATGGTGGTACATGGTGAAGTTCCCAGCACCTGAAAATAGAGGCAGGGGGGTCAGAAGTTCAAGGCTATCCTGAGCTACAATCAAGTTCAAGGCCAGCCTGGAATTCATGATAAAGCCCTGTCACAAAAACGAAATAACAACAAATGGAATCCTGGAAAATACATGAGGCAGAGAAGGAAGGGAGGGACAGAGCCGTGAGACAAGCAGGAAGGAAAGACAAGGTGGCAGACATGAGCCCTACCCTAGAGACAGCCCATTAAACATGAACGGTCAAAACCCTTCAGCTAAAAACCAGAGATCAGGAGCCGAGGAGATGGCTCAGTGGGTAAGACGCTTGCTGTCCAAGCTCGAGGGCCAGGGTTCAGATCCCAGGTCCTACAAAAATGCCATAGCCATGGTGGCCCACCCAGAGATGCTGGAGCAAACCAGCTGGCAGTCCCTTCAACACAATGAGCTCTGGGTTCAAGTGAGAGCCTCTGCCACAGTGCATAAGATGGAGAGCAGCGGAGGAAGGCTCCAACATCATCAGCTTAGGGCTTCCGGCACGCATGAGCACACCGGCACAGGCACAAACACAGAGATTGGCCTTCGGGGAGGTGGAGGGAGATGGAGAAGCAGGGCCTGAGGTTAAGTAGCAGATGGGGGTGGGGGAACATATTTCAAATTCAAAGCCGGTTTCTGCAGCTGAGCCAAGAAAGACATTCGTGATTTTTCTCAGGAACCATTATCAGAAAGAATATAAGACCCAGCAGGGCCTTGAGACAGGGTAAAATTCCAAATATTCAAAAACAAAGAAGATAGAATTTTTTTTTTGCAAAGGTGTGTTTTTGAATCCAGCTTGGCCCGTCCTTTCCCCAGGCGCTCATAGTGTCCCATGCTCACAACGGAGTGAATTTGGCATTGACCTTACACACAGCTGTGTTCCAAGCTCCCTGAAAACAGAAGTTTTACTCAGCTGAGCAACCCCAGGCATTGGACAGCAGCTACCAATTCTCCTAGACAGACTCCATGGTGTCCCTTGATTGACACTCTTAATGTAAGTGTGCATATGTGCGCGTGTTTCTTTGCCCAGGGCTCAATACAAATGATACATGGAGATTTAGGTGGCAGTTGAAACAACCAAAGAAAATGGTTGTAATAATCAATTCTGTAAGCTCTGTGTGCATATGTGTGTTTATGTATGCACATGTGTGCACACACATATATTCACATATGTGTTCATGGGTGTGTGTTCATGGGTGTGTGTGTGTGTGTGTGTGTGTGTGTGTGTGTGTGTGAATGTGTGTGGAGCTCAGAAGACAACCTTGGCTGTCATTCCTCAGGTGCTTGTTTATTGAGACAGGGTCTCTCATTGGCCAGAAACCCAAAGAGCAGTCTAGGCTGGCTGGCCAGTGAGCCCAGAGTCTGCCTGTCCCCATGTCCCCAGCACTGGGATTACAAGCACGCACCACCATATCTGGCTTTCATATGTATTAAATGCTGTGGATTTAATAATTAAACAGGCATCCACGGTTGCCGGGCAAGCGCTTCGCTGGCTGAGCATCTCCCCGAGGCCAAGACGTTCTTTCTGAAGTGTAGGGGCAGCCACCGAGGACGACAGTGGCTCTGGCCAGCAGTGTGCTTTAACAATGGTGGCACCAGGGCCAGGGAGTAGATGCCACTAAGCCTAAAGACTTGGCTTTGGCCTTTAGGCTAATATGGCTCCGTAGTTGTTCTCAGACGTCCGAATGTGAGCTACACGTGGCACACTCATATCCCCACAACATACAAATAAGCCAACATAAAATTGTATTTTTAATACAGGTGAAGGGAAGGTGGATGGTTTAGGGGACAAGAACACTCACTGTTCTTCCAGAGAACCCGAGTTTAGGTCCCAGCATCCAAATGCAGCTAACAACCGTGTGTCTCTCCAGCTCTATGGGATCTGACGTTGTCTTCTGGTCTCCACAGGAAACGTGTTCACTCGGGGTACAGACATACATTCAGGCAAAGCACTCATACACATAACATATATAAATCCTTCTTTTAAAGTTAGCTAATCTTAAAAATATCAGTGATACCCCCTCCAGCTGCATAGGCAGGAGCAGGAGCCCTGGCCACGGGAGCAGCTGCCGAGCATTCGAGGAGGGCCGGCCTGCTGTCATTTCTGCTTTCTCCCATGGCCTCCATGTTAATCAGCTCCCTCCGGCCTGGCTTGGGATCTCACAGGAGCTTTGCTTTCCCCAGAATCCCTGAGAGGTGGGCCTAGTCTCTTGCTGCAGGAGGCACCTGACAAAGCCAGCAGTGGGGTCTCGTTGTCCGATCTGGCAGGTGCAGATAGGCCCGGGGTAAGGCGACCTCCCAACAGCCAGCTATGCCCATCTCCCACCCAAACCCAGGGCGCGGCACGTGGCATCAGTCGCTTGGCACGACCCACCTCTCTTGTTTGCCAGTTCCCTGCACCACCTCCCTTCTTCCTAATTAACTCCACGGCAGCAAGACTGTGTTTCTCTGACCGGGCAACGAGCCAGCATCCTGGCATGCGCCTGCCTGCGGGCTGGGGTTGAGCGCCCCACACGCAGCCTGGAACCACCCCCTCACTTCAGCAGCAGGGACCCTCTCCGACCTCGGGTCTAGGTGGCAGGGGGGTGCTCCTGGCTGTCTGGGTGACGAGACAGGACCCGAGCTCCCGATTTTTTTGTTAGTTAGGGAGTACTAAGAAATTGCTGGTTAGTCTCTGGCTCCTCCTCCTGAGAGGAAGGTGCTGGGGACACTTCCATCGTGGGCAAACCTGGCAATGAGCCCAAGAGGAGGTGCTGAGGGGGAGGAGACGCTAAGGGGGGGAGAAGGAGCTGAGGGAGAGGAGGAGCTGAGGGAAAGGAGGAGCTGAAGGGGAGGAGGTGCTGAGGGGGGAGGAGGAGCTGAGGGAAAGGAGGAGCTGAAGGGGAGGAGGTGCTAAGGGGGGAGGAGGAGCTGAGGGGGAGGAGGTACTGCGGGGAAGGAGGTACTGCGGGGGAGGAGGAGCTGAGGGGGAGGAGGTGCTGAGGGGGGAGGAGGAGCTGAGGGAGAGGAGGAGCTGAGGGGGAGGAGGTGCTGAGGGGGAGGAGGTGCTGAGGGGGGAGGAGGAGCTGAGGGAAAGGAGGAGCTGAGGGGGAGGAGGTGCTGAGGGGGGAGAAGGAGCTGAGGGGGGAGAAGGAGCTGAGGGGGAGGAGGTACTGCGGGGGAGGAGGAGCTGAGGAGGAGGGGGCGCGGGGAGAAGGAAGCTCTGGGGGAGGAAGGAGTTGTGGAGGAGGAGGAGCTGTGGGGGAGAGCTAGGAGGGAGGAGGGGAGGAAGGATTCTCTTAGGCCTTATATATCAGCTGTGATAGGAACCCAGAGACTAAAGCCCAGGAAGGGAGAGCACCGGGTGTTCATCCCCAATTATCGCCAGTCCTCCCACGTGCTCAGCCTCAGGTTGCCTCTCTATGCACTGAAAAAAGGCAGGCAGTTCCTCCCTGGGCTTGGGACAACAGTGAGTTCCTGGGCCCAAGCTGGCGTTGTAAGATGAATTGCTGAGATTTGGACCGCAGCCTGAGAATCTGCATGGCTCCCACCACCTGGAACCTCTCAGCCAATGGTCAGGTCACCAGACTGAGCCACCAGTCACCTCGAGGTACAGATAGGGCAAAAGGCCCAGAGGCAAGAGAGGGGCACATATAGACAGTCATTTAGAATATAAACGAAAATAAACAGGGTGTCCCAAGTCTCTCTGCATCTCACAGTCGGGCAAAGGAGCTCTGAGGCAGAGAAGGATGCTGGCGCCTTCTTCGGGTCCCCAGCATCGGGAGGAGAGGAGGCTCTACTGAGAAAAGAATTAACAGGCAGCACAGCAGGAACTCTGGGCTGGCCTTGTATCCTCCCCTCCCTCTGTACCCCCAGCACAGGCTCAGCCTGTTCCTAGACACCTCCCTCTGGTGATGAAGGAAATGTCCATCCTGCCCGTGAGGGAAGCCCTGCTCTCGCCTTCCAAGACCTTGCTGTCCTGGTGACAGGGGCTGCCACACCAGGTGGAGCCTGGTCATCCCTCTCCTCTTCGGCCAGCCAGCGAATCTAAAGGGGAACTGATGTTTGTTAAAAGAAAAAAAAAGGGGGAGGAATGGGAAAGAGGTGAGAAGGAAGGAGAGAGGGAGGGGGTGGGGGGTGAAGGATAGAAAGGGTGAAGAAGGAGGAAGAGAAACAGAAAGAGAGGAATTAGGAAGAGCAGGAAAAGCAGAGACAGAATAGAGGCAAGGGGAGGGAGGGCAGCTGGGAGAATTTTTTTTTAGATGCTCAGAAGGAACAGTAAAAATCCTGAGTTGGAAGCTTGGCGGAGCTCTCTGGCCTCCCTCTAGGCTTCTGGCTCCGGTACTGTGAGGGGCAGGCCCTGGAGTCGGTACTGTGAGGGGCAGGCCCTGGAGTCGGTACTGTGAGGGCAGGCCCTGGAGTCGGTACTGTGAGGGCAGGCCCTGGAGTCAGTACTGTGAGGGCAGGCCCTGGAGTCGGTACGTGAACTCTGCCATGCTGGGATCTGCCTGGCTGAGGCCTGCGTTACCCCACCAGCTCAGCCTCTCTCCCAGGCAGAACAGGAGCTGACTCGCTGAGCATCCACCACTGCCTCGTGCAGGCGAGACTCATCCATAATGACAGGAAAGGACGCCTGTGCTGGAAGCCACCTGGGACCCCAAAGCTTGCCGTATGCTCTGTCATAAAATATCTTGTCACCCTGGCAAGTATCATCTCTGACAAAATATTTCTGGATACAAAAACAAGAGGCCTATTGATTTTTTCACGAGGTCACACACCTTGTGGGTGGCCCTGTGTAGCTCAGTTGTCAGGGATTCTCTCCCTGAGTGCCCACGGGGCCCAGGGTGGCTGCTGACCCAGTGGGCTCCCATCCTAGAGACTCTGGAGCCAGCACCAGCTTGGATATCCTAGTTTCTTTTGTGTTACTGTGATAAAATACCCTAAATAAAAGCTTCTTGCCGGGGGAGGGTGCTTATTTTAGCTCATAATTTAAGGTTTCAATGCACCACTCTGGGGAAGTCACAGCAGTGGCACTTTAAGACAGATGGTCTCAGGTCACATCAGGAATATTTTCTCCCAGTCCATGAGCTATCTTTGCACTTTGTGGACCGTGCCCCATCCTCTGCTGCCCAGTGCTGAAGAGTCAAGCTAGAGCCTCAGGCGTGCTCCACCTGACCAGACTAGTCCTTGCCAGGCTCTGAGAATTTGACCTGTCTGGGAGCTATACAAGGAAGCAGAGAAAGGACAGATAGACAGGCACACGGACACACAGACAAAGCTGGGATTGGGTGGACTGGGCTCTCGGACCAGCCTTGATTCAAGTTGATCCTGATCCCAGGGAGAGAAGACATGGAAGCTGTGTGTCCAGAACCACCATGACTTCCCTCTGAATGTTTCATATACATATGTAAACTACTCATAAGTATAATATTTCCCAATTCCCACGAGTCTCTCATGAATTGTAGAGCATCAGAATGTCAGGAGACACCCCCACCTCAACTCTGTACCCAGCTGGTCAGAGGTAGGCATGGCTTGGGAACTCCTGGCTGGCATCTTCAGGTGTGAGTTAATGAAGGGCTGAATTATTCCTTGACTATGGGCCTCCTGCTATGTCAGTCAAGTGTTCTGTGGACCCAGAAATCTGATGAGGGTAGCTGAGGGTATGTGTGTGTGTGTGTGTGTGTGTGTGTGTGTGTGTGAGTGATTATGTGTGAGATGGTTTTTACAAATGTTTTCTCAACCTGATAAGAGAAAGCCAAACACCGACTTCAACCTTGGCCTTTAGCTGATGGGAGCCTCTTGGGAAGACTGTGGAATCTCTACCTCTACCCCCTCATCTATGAGATGACAAGACCAAACAGGACACTTTCAAGGTGGTCTCATGGTCTGACACCTACCATGGGTCATGCCTAATTATATCTGAAAAGAATGTGCCTTTGCAAATTTTTTTGCCTTTTGCAACAGGGTCTCTTGTGGCCTCCAGAGTGGACTTGTCACATAGCTGAAGATGACATTAAACTTCTGATGCCTTTCAAGTTCAGGTATTGCAGACCAGCTTATGTGGTGCTGGGGATGAAAACTAGGGCTTCACGCATGCTACGCAAGTGCTCTACCGACTGAGCAGCATCCCCATCCTGTCCTTGGGAATACGAAATGTCCTGTGGTGCTGTGTGCTTTGGCATGAACAGTCTTAGCTCAAAGAAGAGCTCTTCTTTGAGGAAAAAACACATCCACTATGCTCTCTGGGACTGATATTGCCTGGGCGCCCATCTCTGTGGGTCAACTCTGTCCTCAATATTCATAATAGCTAGGGACTAAGGAGCCAGGAACTAAGCCCAGCTCTCCAATGCCTCCTGCTCAGAGCTCAGAGGCTAGTCATCCCAGCTTGATTTTGAAAGGCTATGCAAGTTGCCCAAGACCAAGCCCAGTCCTGGGAGGGAGGCACTTTCAATGGCATCCTGATCCTCTTAAGTTCCTAACTGGGAGATGCTTCAAAGTCAGAAGTCAGTTTGCGTTTGTGAAATCATCTCTTTAAAACTCATGTTCTCTCTACCAAGATTCCCCCTTTGTAGCCAGTCTCCCACCTCAGACCTCACTCTTTCTCTTACCTACACCTTTCCTTTTTCTTGAACACTTTATGAGGTTGAACATGTGTAAGAATGTGAGTTTTCTGTGTTATGTTCACCTCTGCCTAGACTAGCCCAACAGTGTAGTCAGTCTTTCATTATTCCCTCAACGATGATTTTCTAGAGTTCAGGAAAGTTGATGGTGGTAGAAGTGGGAGCAGGTGGGGTATAATAATTTTCTCCCAATTGCAACATTCATCCTGTGGACAAACTCCTTAAAATTCAAGAAATAAGCAACTCACAAGTCTCAGGAAGTCCCTGAAACTTATAAGATTCATAAATCCCTTCCCTGCCCACGGTTAAGTAGGTAGTAAGGATTGCTAAGGAGAGGACTTCTACGTATTGAGCTTCCTATAAGTTGTGCAGAGAAATCCAGGGTTCCAGCTTTCATGAGTTCTCACCCATGCTAGAATGGGTTTTGGGTAATGCAGCTGATTTCCATGCCCCTAGATGTAATCATTCACTGTTTTACCACATTGGACTTTGATGATATTGTTACTTTGGTCTGTTCACACCTTTTCAGGAATAATATCACATAGTTGGGTAAAGAACATAGACCAGCCAGGCCAAGTCTAGTTGCTTTGCCCATGGGAGCAAGGGGGGCTGTCTCCTGTCTTAACTCAGCTTCAACTGGGTCCTCTGTCTTATTGCATCTCAGCTGAAGAAGTATGGTCACCTCTAGTAACCTTTCCTAAGGAACTCTCTTTTCCTCTCCATAGTCTCAGAACCTTCGCCAGCCCTGGCTCCCACTGCTGCCCTGGCCTAGCTCCCAATGGTCTTTTGGCACCTGGCTCTCTAATTCCATCTGTGCTGTGCTCCACCCATGTGTGGTGCTCCTCCACCACTTGTTAGTCCCTGCTAATTCTCCCTTTGGCTAACTCCTGCCCACTTTCCCTTCAACCTCATTTGGATGGATCACAGACCATCATGAGAATGTGCCTTGTACCAGAAGTGGCTGCTTTCCATGCTACTCCAGGAGGCTTCTGGCTTCCCTAAAGCCCATTTACAAAAGCTCTGTAGGTTATCAGTTGACTCACTGTCCCTTAGCCCACTCCTCCATCTGTGTCATGCCTGGGTGACCACAAATGCTAATTGGCAAGATGAACCTTCTTCCACATTAACTTGACTTATGGCTTCATTGTGGTGCCTATCATATGTGCTGTATATGACCACACCCAAAACATGCTGCAAAGCCTTCTGGGATGCACATGTATTTCATGTTTTAGTACACAGCAGAGTCAGCAGCCAGTGTTCAGAGAGAATGCCCCTTGCAATCATCATATATGCTCGAGGGAATGATGACGTCAAATATACACCTGACCCCAGTAGGGACAACAATTTCATATGTGTCATCTGGTGATTCTGGCTCTTTTTAAAAGATTTATTTCTATTAAAGATGTATTTGTTTGTATTTTATGAATAGGAGTGTTTACCTGCATTTATGTGTATATGGCACTACATGGGCACAGTGCCAACAGAAGCCAGATGAGAGAATGGATTTCCCGGAACTGAGACCCGTGAGCCACCATGTGAGACCAGGAACTGAACCTGAGTCCTCCAGATGAGCTTCAAATACTTTTAACCACTGAGCCATCTCTCTAGTCCTCACCCGGGCTCAAGTCTTCAGTTTTCACGTGTGTGCTGCACGCAGGCTCTTTCTGGGGTTGGAAGGGTGGCTCACAAGTTTACAGCGCTGGCTGCGTGCATAGTCCTGAGACCTGGAGTCTGAACCTGCCACCCAGCTAACAAGCCTGGATCCCACACACGCCTGTAACCCCAGCTCCTAGGAGGCCTATACCCTCTTCTGGTCACCCACAGGCATGTCCACTCACCCATCTCCACGTGAACGTGCACATGCTCAAGAACACACGTGTACACACACGTAAGTAAATAAATAATGGTATGTTTATTAGTTGTCCTTTATCACACGTACGGTACCATTTCTCTATTTTGTTTCACAGTGTGTATAAAAACAGTTTGCTCACGGCATGAATTAGTTCCTCTGCTTAGCACTCTGACAAAGTACTTGATTGATGGTTCTTATCTGTAAAATGGAGAGGGGAAATCAGAACTCTCGAAACTCCGTTGACCTGCGTAAGACTTCCCGAGCTACACAGTGACTAACCAGCTCTTGTGCTGAACCGCACCCCACACACAGGACACTGCGCCCACTCAGCTCTCCCATAGCTCTCTGGAACAGGACCACAGAATTCTTGTTCTCTCACCCTGGAGAATTTTCTGGCTGTCATCATCCTCCCTTCCCCAGTGAAAGCCATTTCTACTTATCTCTTCCCTGGAAGTCTAAGATTGGCATTGTTGGAAACATCTATCAGGTAGTGACAGGGTGCAGGGAGTGCATTGGTGGGGACAGGGACAGAGGCAGGTACTTGGGTGAGAAGGGGGCCAGGGCAGGTGCATAGGTGGGGCGGGGGCAGAAGGTTGTAAGTGGGCATGGGTAGGAATGGGGCAGGGCCAGATACGTGGGGATGGACAAAGACGGGGCTGGTACAGGTCTGGTGTAGGGACCGGATAGGGACGAGCAGGCGGGATAGGAAGGGCAGGAGAGTGGATATGAATGGGGGGAGGGGCAAAGGCAGGGATGCGGGTGGGACAGGAGCCTGGTAGGCGCAGGGGCGGGGCAGGAGCAGGGGCGGGGCAAGGGGCACTGTTGCTTTTATCCAGTTTCTTCTGCCCTTCCTCCTTAGCCATGCCGGTTCTGATCAGAGCTCCGAGGCTTTTGATTTCCTTAGACAGCTCTTCTGAGGAGTAACTTGGAGAGACGTCTGCCGCCTGAGAGGGAGGCCAGGAGCAGGGAGGTCAGGAGTTCAGCTGTGACTGTGAAGACCCTGGAGCTCCTTTCTTCAAACGGCAGCCTCCTTCAGTGCCCCTTAGGACTGCCATTCAAACCTCACCGCCATCTTGCTTTTTACCATTCGGAGAGGAGAAGGCAGATTAAAAATACATGACTGGCATTTTCCAGGTTGCCCCGCTGAGCACTGTGAAGGCCCCCCTGCTTCCCTCCTACCCAACCCCTCCACCTTTCCAGACCCAGTCTGAAATCCAAGGCATCTCCTGGAGCAAAAGTGGAGGGGGTGTGAGGGGGCAGAGGCGAGGGAGCAGAGGGGGTCGGAGAAGGATTTTGTGCTTTATTGAAAGAAGGCTTCTTTTCTTTCCAGACTGCTGCCTATGCCGAGGTCCTCCAAAGCCAGGGGATTGGAGAGTAAGCAAAGAAACCCAATCCCCCAGAAGAGTGGCTTTTCAGCAAGTGGGCTCAGCAGAGGATTAGGTGGGAGCCTGGCCTGCCCTAAACTCTGGTTTCTAATTGGACCTTGCTGACCCTCAGGGAGACATCTAAGAATCTGACCCAGCGACTGTGTATGGGGGTGGGGATGAAGTCTCCCCAGGCCTCCCTTTTCTGAACGACAGAGGTCATCGGCAAGGTGTATGTGGAAGGAGTGCCGACTAGCCCAGAGATAGAGCACGTAGAGAGGTCTCTGTCACCCACATGTCCCTCTCCGCCCAGCGCTGTATTTTGAGGGTCACTGCTGCACCAGGCTCCAACTCTGAGTAGAGTCACATGGGCTGCTCTGGGGACTCTGTGCCGATGGTCCAGCACATACCAACAACCCATCTCCTACACTTCAACAACTCTTCCCTACACTCAAGATAGCCCAGGTACCAGGCACTTACCCAGTGGAAAACAACCAAAGCGGGGGCCCAAAAGGTCAGGAATGGGGAAACTGGGTACGTGTCTGATTCTTTCATGTAACACACCCAAGACTTTCATGCTCCTGTGTTTACTCAAGTTAGGGACTGAAGAAGAACCCCACTCCCCTGAGAAACCCCTGTGTGAGGGAGAGAATGAGGCCCCAGAGGCTTCCTGCCTCCTTCTCTGGCCTCATGCTTGGTCTAGTCTCTCCTGGCCACATAGGTTTGAGGAGTCCCTGAGCACAGGTTTGGTGCCATGGAAGTGGGGTGTGCTGGATGGTTATATGTCAACTTGACACAGGCTAGAGTCATTTGAAAGGTAGAAACCTTAATTGGGGGGAAAAAAAACACCTTCATGAGATCTAACTATAGGGCATTTTCTTAATTAGTGATCATTGGGGGAGAGCTCAGCCCATTGTGGGTGGAACCATCCCTGGGATGGTGGTCCTGGGTTCTATAAGAAAGCAGACTGAGCAAGGAATGTGAGCAAGCCAGTAAGCAGCACCTCTCCATAGCCTCTGCATGGGCTCCTGCCTCCAGGTTCCTGCCCTGTTTGAGTTCCTGCCTGACTTTCTTCGATGATGAACACTGATCTGGAAGTGTAAGGCAAATAAACCCTCTCATCCCCAACTTGTGTTTTGGTCATGGTGTGTTATTGCAGCTGTAGAGACCCTAGGGGTGTCTTCTAGATGTGAGGGCAGACCTTGACCCTCAGCCCAAGCTGATCTCTTGGTGCTCTTTCACCAGAGCCCAAAGCTAGTATCTTTAAGCCTGTACTTCCAACCTAGAGTCTCTCAGGCTTCCCACATAAAAGCTGCCTCTATTGGGTAAACCCCCCAGTTGCGGTCCTCCACCCCTCCCTGAGTCCTCTTTCTGATGTCAAAAGTGGTGCCAAGAAGATGTGGGATGGATCCTTAGGACTCGCTACAGCCCACATGTGTCTTTCCCTCAAGGGTGAGGACATCAAAGGCCAGTGTGGTAAGAGCAGATTGGTCTGGTCCAGCACCGATCCACTCACCATGGAGGGGCTCCTGAACTCACCTGCCACTCTGACCAGGACATCAAGCCTTACCCCTAGCTGGCTCCACTACAGCCAATGTGTGTCTCACCTGGGCACCAGAAAAGATTGGCAAATCTGTTTGTTCTTGCCCATTCCCAGCTAGAGAGCCATACATCATACATCATCCATTTATCTGTCCATCTGTCCATCCACCCATCATCCATCCATCTATCCACTCATCTATCTGTCCATCCATTCTTCTGTCCAACTATCCATTCATCTATCCATCCATCTGTTTGTACATTGATCCATCCATCCATCCATCCATCCATCTGTTCATTCATCTATCCCTTTATTCATTCATTATCTATTCATTCATTCATCCATTCTTCTATCCAACCATCCACTCATCTATCCATCCATCTGTCTGTCTGTCCATACATTGATCCATCCATCCGTCTGTCCATTCATCCATCTATCCATATATTCATTCATTCATTCATCTGTCCATCCATTCTGTCCATCCATCCATCTGCCCATCTTCTCTCTGTCCATCCATCCATTAATTCATTCATTCAGACACTTTGATTTGCACATTCATTCTTGTATAGATGTATACATTCACATTCATTCTCACCTCATTCCGCATTCATTCGCTCTCCTACCCATTAACTCATTCGCTCTTGCATTCATGCGAATCACAGCTGCAGCCCTGCAAGCAGCTGTGTCTTAGTTTAACACTTAAGTGGCTTGATCAAGATAAGCTTCTTTCCATCAAGGAGCAGGAATTGTCCAGCTTTTCACCTGCTCTGGCCACGCTGACCAACCAGTGTCCCAGAGCCATAAGTGATCACCCTTTCCTGCCTGCCGTGCAATGCCATCCAAGCTGAGACCATCCCGGCTCATGGAAGGTCAATGGAGACCCATCTTAGCTCCCAGAAGGGAAGAGTTACAAAGTAACAGAATCCAAGCCACCCCCACCTGCCCTCCTTTCACATTAAAGGGACTCAAAAGTCCAATTACAGCAGGGAGCACGTGGCCGCTTAAAACCAGAGGCTCTGGCTCTTCTCACGGGTATTTGTGATCGCCTCCAGCCTCCCCCAAGCTAAAAATTATCTGCTTTTCTCTCTTTGCTAAATTACAACCCCCTCAGATTGGTGCTGGGACTGGAGGGAGTCCCCGATGGAAAACCCGAATGTCAGTCCTTTTCACAAACTCAAAGCTCTTAATTGGTTTGGAAATACTGAACGGATAGCTAAAAAGGCTTCTGGGGGGATTAATGTCAAGTAAAGCACCCCCTTGGTGGTGCGAGGAGCCATGGTGCGGACAAGGTAGTAACAGTCACCACTGTGTTTGAGCCTGTACACTGAGCAATGCTGTGTGTGGCTTAGGCACTGGCAAGATGAAAGGACCTTCCCTGCAGGGCCAAGGTTGCCTTCGCTCTGCAGAGGGGCTCAGCCTCGGTGAGTCAGGACCCACTCACAGGCTGTGCCTACCTGTTGCAAGGATTTTGTCCCTTCGTTGTGGGGTGGCTGGGGCAGGGTCGAGGAGATTAGACAACGTTTCCCCCCCTCCTTCTAAGGTCCCAATGACAAACCACAGTTCAGTTTCACGAACATTTCCCTAGAGTTGATGGCGCTTACTTAAGAGCGGTGGGCAATGGTCGAAAGCGTGGGTGACTCTGAAGCAGCCACACTGACAGTTTGCACCCCACATAGAGGATGACTTCCTCAAGGTTACAGATGCAGCCCCCTGCCCCACTCCTCCTGGCTACACGCTCCTTCCTTGAGTATCCAAGGCTACTGGCAATTAGGGTAGATTGTATACCAGAGGACTGTCCGTATACTCGGTGGGTGAGTTCCCTTGGTAAGGAGCAGAGTGGAGTGGCTGTCACCGAAGAGGGAATCCATGTCTCCAGCACCAACACCAGCTCCTGCATAGCTTTATCCCTCCAAAGCACTCACCTCAACCTGGGCTTCCAGCCTCACCACCCGAGTGGCTCTTCCCTGTGTCCTGGCACACTCCAAAGCCACCCACCTCAACCTCTTAGGAATGGGGAGAAGTCCTCGGGGCTCTGGAATACAGGGTGAAGAAGAAGGAACTCCAAACAAAGCCACATAGGCTGTGCCTCTCTGCTCTGCATCTCTTGGGTACCCATTTCCAGAACTGTCCTGCTTCTCTGGCCCTCTCTCCGAGCCCCATGCCAGATGGCAGGAAGGTAATCCTGCTGGAAACCATTTAAGAAATGATCCTGATGTCCTGACACCCTGAGTTATTGGTGTGCCTGAAATCCCAGAACTGGGGAGGCAGAGGTGGGAGGATCCCTTGGATTCACTGACCAGCCAGCCAGGCTAGCCAATCAGCCAGTGAGGTCCTAGTGAGAGACCCCACCTCAAAAAGCCAGGTGGACACACTTAGGAATGAGACTGAAGGTTAGTGAGAAAGTACACAGGTGTGTGCTCTCGGGCAGGCATACTCTCTCTCTCTCTCTCTCTCTCTCTCTCTCTCTCACACACACACACACACACACACACACACACACACAAACACACACAGGAGGGAGGGAGGGAGGAAGGAAGGAAGGAAGGAAGGAAGGAAGGAAGGAAGGAAGGAAGGAAAAACCAGTCTATGCTGTCCAATCATTTGCTTCTGGAATGTAAATCAGGAAGTCATATGGAAAATGAACTGGAGCCCCAGACCTTGCCGCTTCCCCTGCAGAAGGCACCCCTTGCCCCTTCTCTTCCGAGCAAGTGAAAGTCAGCTGTCTGTACCAGGTTAACAATATATATTTATGAGATGCAGCCAGCTGCTTTTGTTTTGCACATGTTTGTTAATGAAGGGTAACCGGAGGGGGCAGGCTATTATGTAAATAACCCACTGTGGGTGAGGTGAAGCCCTGCATAATGACTGGTCTTGACTGGTCTCAGCAGCTTTGGGGAGGTGCTAATTGATATTGGACCTCGTCATTTGTGGGGAGGGGGTTAGCTCTCACTATGCCAAATGAAGGACCCAAAGGATATGTCCCGTCTCCGTTTGAACTCACATGGCCTTTCCTCCTCTTGGTTTCTGCATGACCAGACATCTTGTTCCGCCATGCCTAGGCATCCTCAGAGACCAGCCTAGTCAGACCTTGCAGCGACGCAGGCTGCTGCCAGCCTGCTGTGTGTAGAAGGAATCCTCTCCTGCAGTGTGCGGAGGGACCCTGTCAGGCTGCCTCAGCTCGGAAATCCTCAGCCTGGGTCTGCACAGAAGAGGAGAAATAAAACAGCCAGCTGAGGACTGGGTGAGGGAGGTCTCAGCACACAGTGGGGGACAGAGGTGGGTGGGAACAGCAGGTGAAGGCTCCAGCTTCAATGTCATGGGGGTGTCCGATCGCTGAAGGCTGTAGATACAACCTTTCCCAGGAAGGGTCAGCCAGCTAGCCCCCTGAAGGGTCAGCTGGTGCCCCTGAAATCACAGTGGGGCCTTGGGGCCTGATGCCAGGTGTGAGCCACCTTCTCATGCCTAATTAGACTGTTTCTGGGGGGCTCAGCCCCTCTCTGCAGGCTAGAGGGAGAGAGTAAGTCTAGCTTTTGTCATTCAATGACAGGCTGACTAACACCAGGCTGTGTTGTCCACTGTTTGTTGCTCTGGTGGGGCCCTCCCCACCCTCACCCTTTCTTCCCCTCCCCTCTCACCCCTCCCTCCCCTCCCCTCCCACCCCTCCCACCTCTCCCCATCTCTCCCCTCTTACCCCTCCCACCTCTCCCCTCTCACCCCTCCCACCTCTCCCCTCTCACCCTTCCCACCTCTTCCCTCTCACCTCTTCCTCCCCTCCCCTCTCACCCCTCCCACCCCTTCCCTCTCACCCCTTCCATCCCTCCCCTCTCACCCCTCCCACCCCTCCCCTTTCACCACTTCCTCCCCTCCCCCTCACCCTTTCCACACCTCCCCTCTCACCCCTTCCACTTTCTCTCATCCTCTCTTTTTCCCCAACTCCCCTTCCTTCCCTCCAAACCCCTCCGACTCCCCACCCCCTTTCCCTCCTCTCTTGCTCTCTTTTCCCACCCTTTCCTCCGCTTCCCTCCCTCCTTCCCTTCCCCTCCCCTCCCCTCTCATCGCCTGTGCAGAGCTCATTTAGGCTCTGAGTAATGGCATGTTGCCACTGGGGTCTCCACAAATGAGATCCTACCTCCCCCAAGACTTCCCTGGGTAAATAAAAGCTAAATACAAATAAGGCACCTGCGCAGAGCGAGCTCTGCCTCTGACTAGAGGGAACACGCTGAAGTGGCTGATTAAAAATAAATAAAACCAGGCTCTTGTAGGTTCTTCAAACACAAAGGCTGGCTCCTGTCTGCACCAGCTGAGATCCAGACGCCCAGGCCAGTGGCCCAGCGAGCAGGGGTTACTTCTGGGGTCCCGTTCTCCAGCTGCCTGTCTGCAGTCTGTGATCTTACACCAATGCAGGCGCTTAGCTGCATCTGCTGGCCACATCCACACCTTGTGACAGACTCTCCCAGGCTCTGTGCAGGCCGGTAGGAGATGTGCCAGGGGTATAGGGGTTGGGGGTTTATGTGAGAGTTCTATCCCTGGAGAGAGATAAACAGAGACATCTCCTTTTCATAAGTCTCCATTGCCAATGCAACAGCAGCTCAACCACTGAGTTTATTGTTACTTACAGAGCAAGGGTAAAGGCTGTTGGTGCCTAAGGGAACAGAGGAAAGTCAGAAGCTGAAACACTAAAAAGTCTTCACCCAGCAAGGGAGGGATTACTTTGTTACCAGATAAGAGGGCCCACCCTGAGTGCAGTGGTATCTCTCCAGGAGCTGGGCCCTGAAGTGTGTCAGAATGAAGAAGGCGCCTGTCTTAATCACTTTTCTACTGCTGTGGTAAAACACCGTGACCGAGCCAGCTTATAGGAGGAAGGGTTGAATTGAAGCTATGGCTCCTGAGGGACAGGAATCCCTCACCACCTTGACAGGAAAGTACGGCAGCCGGAACAGCTGAGAGCACATCTCCAGCCTCAGGCAGAAAGCAGGGAGAACAAACTTAGAGTGACTGAGAGTAACAGGACCAGGAGTTGAATGAGGTGGTTTGAATGAGATGCTGTTCATAATCTGGCACCAGAGGAAGGGTGTCATAGACATGGGTCTGGGAGTTTAAAGACTGTGATGGTTTGCATATGCTTGGCTCAGGGAGTGGCATTATTAGAAGGTGTGGCCCTGTTGGAGTGGGTGTGGCCTTTTTGGAATGGGTGTAGCCTTGTTGGAGTGGGCGTGTCACTGTGGGTCTGACCTTTAAGACCCTCATCCTAGCTGCCCGAAAGCCATTATTCTGCTAGCAGCCTTCAGATGAAGATGTAGAATTCTCAGCTCCTGCACCATGCCTGTATGGTTGCTGCCATGTTCCTGCCTTGATGATAATGGACTGAACCTCTGAACCTGTGACCCAGCCCCCAACTAAATATTGTCTTTATAAGAGTTGCCTTGGTCATGGTGTCTGTTCACAGCAATAAAACCCTAACTAAGACAAAGACTTTAGCCATTCCTGGTTGTTCTGAGAGGTGGGTGATCCATGCCTGTGGCTGTACTCTCCAATAAATGGAAACACCCAAAGGAAACAGCCCATTCCCCACACAGTGTGGAGATCATTCATGACACAGGATACTAGGTCCCCTCACCGTGGCACAGATCACACCTGTATCCAGCATTTGTGGCTCGCCTGCCCACAGCATTCTTTCTAAGCAGGCTCTGTTGACACAGGCACACCATCAACAGGGGGCTGATGAGATGGCTCAGCTGGTAGAAGTATTTGCCATTGTAGAAAATCTGCTGACCTAAGTTTGCTCTCCCAGATCCACGTGGTAGAATCCCTGGGGACCCACGTGGTAGAGAACCGAGTCCTGCAGTTTGGCCTCTGGCCCCTATACACAGATGCAGACAGACATAGATACACACACACACACACACACACACAGAGAGAGAGAGAGAGAGAGAGAGAGAGAGAGAGACAGACAGACAGACAGACAGACAGACAGACAGAGTAATATGGACAAGGACAGTGGACATTGAGAGGCAGATGACTCGCCCATGATCCCACTGCCACCAAGTGGGAAGAGAGGTCTCAGTGATGTCATACTTATTCCTATGATGGAGCAGACTAGACACCTCAGAGATGACAGAGATGTCCTAGATGCCACTGGCTGTACAGATGATAGCACCTTGGACAGATCCATAGGCATGTTCAGATAGTGGTCTAGAAAGCTGGCATTCTGCCCAGTATCCAGCTGTTCCAATGACAGTCTCTGGTAGCTGTAGCTGATCTTATCCCACATATGTGTGACTGTCCCTGGACCTTGGCTGTTCCCACCATGCCATTAGCACTGAAAAGAAGCATTCAGTTGGATATGCAGGCAGAGGCATTGCCGGTACACTAGTTTAGCTGTAAATGCTCCTTTGATACCGTTTGCTACATAATTGCTAATTACCTCATTTTCCACTTCCAGGTGAACAGAGGATGCCCTCCTGGCTCCATTTACTGAGAAGGAAGTCCTCAGGTCCCTGTATCGAGCTAGGTGAGATTGTGCAGGCTCCCTCCTGTTGTTATGTAGCTGGACCCAGGGGCTGCTTTGAGCTAAGTGAAGAGAGAGTCAGGACAGATATCCAGAATGTGTTGTCATTGCCCTTGTTCAAGCCAAAAGGACCAAGGGCAATGGATCGCCTTCCAGGGATGAGGGGTTTAAGATCAGTGACAGAGGTGACAGCCACCTCTGGCAGGAGCCGGTGATGGTGACGCAGACCCACTGAATGCACTCTTCAGTCCACGGGCTCGTGTGTTTGAACACACCGTTCCTAGCTGGCCAGGCTGTTTTGGAAGGTTGCAGAACCTGTAAGGGGTAGATCCTCACTGGAGGAAGTGGGTTAAGAGGGAGGAAGTGTCAGGGTTTATAGCTTCCTCACTTCCTGTTCACTCTCTGCTTCCTGATTGTGGAGGCAAAGTGACCACTGTCGAATTCAAAGGAAACTCCAAAAAGGGTCAACGGGCTCAGCCCAGGCCACAGGAGGATGTCTGGTTGTTAGGTAAATGCCAGCACTCCTCAGAAACTGGTGAAGCCAGTTCTACCAAAAGGAGTCATTTCCCTTATCACAGGCACATGGGACAAATGGCCAATCCACGGGTGATGCCTGGTAGCTATGTAGGACCATGTAGCAAAACTTTGTCTAAAACAGAAAATCAAACCACATTTTTAAAATGTTGTTTTAGAATCTGTTAAGTGGATTGTTATTCCTTCATGGCTTCTGGTTGGGCATCAGGTATGGGGCAGGTGAATGAATGAATGAATGAATGAATGACTTGAGTCAGGTGGTATGAATGTCTTGGAAAGTTGGCTAAGTCCCCTGATTCTCAAACTGCTCCAGAATCCCATGAGTTTCAAGCTAAATTCCATTGAATAAAAAAGTTTTCAGGGCAAGAAAACAACCAGGGCAATCTGGCCCACCATCTGTCTCTGTAAATAAAGATTTATTGGAACAGAGCCATGAACATTCATGGGCAGATTGTCTCTCAGTGCTCTTCCTGTGCAATGACAGAGGTGAGAAGTTGTCACAGTGATGTCCTGTCTGGCAAAGCATGGGAAGAATGTCATCTGACTCTTGACAGAAAAAAGTTTGCTATTCAAATTGTCCCACTTTACAGATGAACAAACTGAGGCCCTGAGACAGGCTGCAGGAAACAAACTAATACACCACTTCCTCCCCCTCCTCTCCTCTTTCCTTTTTCTCCCCACTCCTCTTTCTAACTCTCTAGCCATTTCTTTTGTTGTTTTACTTGGTGACTGCTGGAGTCCCCTTGGCTTGGGACTTTATGTGGGGAGGGGCTTTGTAAGGAAGCTAGGTGCTGATGGTTCTTCCCAGGGTGAGGCAGGTTCCCCATCCTGGAAACAGAAGAATTTTCAATCCAACCAAGAAGCCTTGTGAAGTCTCAGGCAGGCACCTTCTCTGAACTCTTCCTAGACATTGATGCCCTCATGGGAGACAACAGCTCCGAGAGACTGTGGACTTGAGGGGCACAGATCTGTGTGGTCTGGGGCTGGTTTCTAAGCTGACACCCTGAGGTTTGTTCTTAGCATTATAAATGCTCAGCAGGCACCTCTACTCAGCAAAACCACAATAAAACCTGCTAGAGTGTGAGACCTGGTCATGTGCACTCAGGAGGCAGAGGCTGATGGGTCTCCGTGAGTGGGAGGCCAGTCTGATAAACATAGCCAATGAGTTCCAAGCAAGCCAGGGCTACACACTAAAATCCTGTCCAGAAAATGGAAAAAAAAAAAAAAAAGTGGTGGAGGTGGGGGAGGGTGCACACTGGAGAGATGGCTCAGCAGTTAGGAGCATGTGCTGCTTTTGCAGGGGACCTGGGTGGTTCCCTTACATGGCGACTCACAACCATGTAGGACTCTGGTTCTAGGGGATCTGATGCCCTCTTCTGACGTCCAAAGGCACCCAGTATGTGCATGGCAAACATGCACACAGGCAAACGTAAGATACATAATCTAAGAAAAAGTTTTTAAGAAATAACTGTTAGAGCTCACCCAGGGAAGTCATCCAGCTGCTGCTGACACGTCAATCCTCCCATTGCCAAGGTAGGGTCGCCTCTCCTCCTCTTCTTCCTCCTCCTCTCCCTCCTCCTCTTCCCTCCTCCTCTCTCTTTTCCTCTCCCCTCCTCTTTCCTCCTCCTCTCCCCTCCTTCTATCCCTCCTCTCTCTCTTTCTCTCCCTCCTCTCCCCTCCTCCTCTTCCCTCCTCCTCTCCCTCCTTTACTCCTCTTCCTCTCTCCTCCTCTCCCTCCTCCTCTCTCCTCCTTTTCCCCCTCCTCTTTCCTCCTCCTCTCCCATCCCCTCCCCCTCTCCACTCCTCACTCATCCCCATCCTTTGTCTTCCTCCCATTTTCCTTCCCTCCCCTTCCCACCAGCAAATCCTTTCTTCCCTCTCTGCTCTGATGCTCACGGACCTCAGTGTCCCACTTGGTCACGTGTTCTTTGGAGTCTTCATTCCCGAGGGTGGTTGGACACTTAACCTCCATGTCCTGCCCCACTTGCTGCATACTAACTGTGGGATCATCATGACAGGAGAGAGCATGCAGTCTCTGTGAGGAGAGAGAACACTGTTCAGTTGGCATTATCACCTTGGTACCCAGCACAACTCTGACGTTTGTGCATGTTTGTGATATGCATGTATACATGGATCAGGTGGTGGATAGATGGATGGATGGATGGATGGGTGGATGCATGCATGCATGGATGGATGGTTGGATGGATAGATGGATGGATGGATGGATGGATGGGTGGATGGATGGTTGGGTAGATGGATGGATGGATGGGTGGATAGACTAATGTAGGCAGATAG
Source organism: Micromys minutus (assembly GCF_963924665.1). NCBI lineage: Eukaryota > Metazoa > Chordata > Mammalia > Rodentia > Muridae > Micromys > Micromys minutus. The sequence goes on from NC_137979.1 coordinate 62,759,475, forward strand.
ATGAGAACATGGATGGATTGATAGGCCAGCAGATGAATTGCTCAGTGGATGAATAGGCTGGTGGATGAGTAGATGGATGGATGGATGAGTGGGTGGGTGGGTGGGTAGATGAATAGATTGATGAGTGGGCAGATTAGAGAATGGATAGGTAAGTGGATAAAAGAATAAATGGGTAGGTAGGTGGATGGATGGATGGATGGATGGATGGATGGATGGATGGGTAGATGGGGAAATGGTTGGGCAGATGGATAGATGAATGGATAAATGAACAGATCATACATAGGTGAGTTAGGGGGATGAAAAGGTGAATGGATGGATGGATGAACGGGTGGACAGATGGATCAGACTCGGGGGGGAAAAATGGATAAACAGGCGGGTGAATGGCAATGCCCACTCAAGAGATCTACTGAGTTCCTGGCTTCCAGAGATCCTTCCAGCTCAAGGAGGCCTGGAAATACTTGGGGACCTTGATCTTCCTCCACAACATCTGTCCTTGCACCGGGTTTTTGTCTCCAGCCCTGGAGAGCACAGCAATGGATTTGACCATAGCCCAGAGGGAACACCTCTCCTTGGGTTTTCAAAATCACCCCCTCGTCTTCAGAGTCTGCAGATAGAAGGAACAGTGCCCAGCAAGCTCAAAGGATCAAAGGCTGCCTGGGAAAATGCAGAATCAAATTACCCCATAGCAGTTTTCCCTCAGAAGAAGCACGTCTCAGGAGCCTGAGAAAGAGCAGAGAACCCAGGCCCAGCCCAGCCTCCCTTGTCCTAGATCCCGAAGGTCTGAGCCAACTATATACTGTCTGCAGAAGCTAGCTCACAGATAGGGTCAGCTGCCCTTTGCTGTGCTGTTTAATCCCAAAAAGCTTGGATGCTAACCTTCATGTTTCATAAGCTTTGGGGCAAAATCTGTCTTGGTACTCTGCAGAATCCAAGTGCTGCGTGAGCTTCTGGCCCGTGTGAGCCCTACAGCCCTTCTCTCTGGGCTGATGCAATGTCTGCATCTCTTGGTTTTGTCCAGGGTAGCCTGGGGTGCACAGTCCTCCTGCCTCAGCCTCCAGGATCCCAGAATTACAAGTTTGGCCCAGCAGGCCCAGCAGGCCCAGCTCTAGATTGAGGCATTTTCCTGGTGACCTTGAGGCCCCTGAAGGTGGAGGATGTGCTGTGTTTCTGGTCACAGAGGATATGCTGCCCGGATGGCCCCAGGGAGACCTCCCTGGCCTGTCATGGAAAGAAACTAGTGTCATGGCCCTCTGACTCGGTCTTCCTCACACATCCGAATTCCATAGCCAACCCAGAGCTGGACCAGGCTGAGTTCATAATCCCTGACATGACAGCTTTCATGCCCTGATGGTTGCATGAGGCCGAGCGGTGTGGTCCTCTGGTATAAACGATAGAGGGAAACTTGGCTAGGGCCTTCTCTAACCACCAAAGGCCTTGAAAAATGTCCCGCACAGGCTGATGTGTGGCTCATGCCTGTAACCCCAGGCCTTGGAGGATATAGACAAATAGATTCAGAGTTCAAGATAAGGGTGAGAGCGCTTGCTGCTCAAGCATGGAGACCTGAGTTCGAATCCCCAGCACCCATGTAAAACCCAGGCCTGGCTGCAACTCTAGCCTGGTGGGCAGAGGCAGGAGGATTGCTCACACGTGCTCACCACAAGCCTAGCTCCAGACTAAGTGAAAATCCTGTCACGTGGGAACAAGGCAGTGCTGGAGAGAGGGCTCAGCAGTTTAGGGAGTGCTGGCTGTTTCTGCAGATGACCTGCATTTGGTTTATAGCACTCACATCTGCTGATTTACAACCACCTGTACCTCCAACTCTAAGAAGGGAACCCAAGGCCTGCTTCTGAACTTCTCCAGTGCCTCAGCATTTTCACACACATGCACACACACCCTAACATGCATGCACACACCTTCACACACACATATATACATGTACCTAAAAATAAGACAAATCATTTAAACAGAGAATAAGGCAGTGAGTGATAGAGTACGACAATCCTGTCTCTGCATTTCAAAGACCCCCAGGAATATACGTGTGTGGACACACCACACACACACACACACACACACACACACACACACACAGCACTCACACACACACACACAGCACTCACACACCACACACAGGCACATACACACACACAGCACTCACACACCACACACACACACACACACACACAGCACTCACACACCACACACAGCACTCACACACCACACACACACACACACACACACACACACACACACAGCACTCACACACACACACACAGCACTCACACACCACACACAGGCACATACACACACACACACACAGCACTCACACACCACACACAGGCACATACACACACACAGCACTCACACACCACACACACACACACACACACACAGCACTCACACACCACACACAGCACTCACACACCACACACACACACACACACACACACACACACAGCACTCACACACACACACACAGCACTCACACACCACACACAGGCACATACACACACACACACACACAGCACTCACACACCACACACAGGCACATACACACACACACAGCACTCACACACACACACACAGCACTCACACACCACACACAGGCACATACACACACACAGCACTCACACACCACACACACACACACACACACACACAGCACTCACACACCACACACACACACACACACACACACACACAGCACTCACACACACACACACACACAGCACTCACACACCACACACAGGCACATACACACACACACACAGCACTCACACACCACACACAGGCACATACACACACAGCACTCACACACCACACACACACACACACACACACACAGCACTCACACACCACACACAGCACTCACACACCACACACACACACACACACACACTCACACACAGCACTCACACACACACACACAGCACTCACACACCACACACAGGCACATACACACACACACAGCACTCACACACACACAGCACTCACACACCACACACAGGCACATACACACACATAGCACTCACACACCACACACACACACAGCACTCACACAGCACACACACACACACACACAGAGCACTCACACACCACACACAGGCACATACACACACACACACACACAGCACTCACACACCACACACAGGCACATACACACACACACAGCACTCACACACCACACACACACACACACACATACACACATTCAAAACCATCCCTAGCTATATTGTGAGCTCCAGGGTAGCCTGAGTCACAGGAACTCCTACTCCTGACTCACTGTGATGGTTATTCTTGGTTGTCAACTTGTCTACACGTAGAACTAACGAAAGCCCAAGCAGCTGGATACAGCTGTGAAGGATTTTTCTCAATTAAAGCATTCGAAGTGGAAAGACCTACCCTAAGTCCAGATCTTTTGAGGTGGGAAGATCCACCTTTAATCCGGGAGATTCATCCCTTCACCAACAATAGGTCCTACTTCTTTAGGATTCTAGTGTGTGTGGAATACCAGTTGAGACCCCCAGTCTCGTGGAATGAACAGCTACTGGATTATTGGATTACCATTGTTTGACAGCCCTTGGAGTAGCTGGACCACAGCCATTCTAACACCCACACATACACACATATACACACACAAACACACATGTACACACACATGACTGCACATGCATACACATGTGCACACACATACCCATACATGCATGTGCACACACATGCACGTGCACACACACAAATGCACACACATGCACGTGCACACACACACATATACACTTCATTTTATCAGTTCTGTTCCTCTAGCTGGTGGAGCTATGGGTTGGGGATGCTTGGAGAACTTTAGGCTGGAGGAAGTAAGCCATTGGGAGTGGCTGGGGGTAGCTGGCCCCTTCCGGTCTCTGGATCTCTTGTTCCTGTCAACCATAAGGTCTCCTACTCCTCGGGCTCTTGCTACCATGGTGTTCAGTCCCTGGGACTGGACCATAGACCGGCGTGCCCTCCAATGCTATGACAAAACAAAGCAACTGGCACACGGCTCATGGGATTATGTTCTGCCAACAGCTGAGAGCCCAGAAAGCCAGCTCTGTAGTGTAGTCGAAGCACAAAGGCCTGGCAAGAATTAACCCATACACACACCCATACACACCCATATACACATCCACACACCTCCTCACACACACCCATACACACACACACATACACACACATACACACACCCATACACACACCCATACACACACACACACACATACACACACCCATACACACACAGACACTGGCCCACAGGTGTGTCCATGGGGACATTTTCTTTACTGTGTTATATAGGAGAAGGCAAAGCCCACTGTGTTCAGTGCCAGCCTGGGCAGGTGGTCCAGGGTTGTACAGGAAAGCAAGCTGAGCGAGCCCCGGGGAGCAAGTTAAGCAGCCTCATTAACCCTGTGGCCTCTGCTCCCAGGATCCTGCCTTAAGTTCCCTGGGTGATGGACTGTCACTTGCAAGTGTAAGAATGAACTGTTCCTCCCCAACTTGCTTGGAGTCCCTGTTTGATTGCAACAGAAACCAGAGTAGAAAACCCGCTAGTGTCCACTCCGTGAGGGCTGCTGTCTTTACTCCGTCTCCCTACTCCAATTTCTCTGAGCCTTGGCCAAGTTGAAGCCCAGAATAGTCCCAGCCAGGTTCCCAAGAGCCAATGGCTGTGGGCTCCACTCTCCAATGATCCTAGAGGCAGAAGGTGAGAGAAAGGAGCCCTGTGTGCAGGGTGTCAAGCTGGGGTGGGGGATGGGATCCGCACCTATTTGCTCTTGGATAGGCAGGGGGTTGTGTGGGCAGAGAGCAACCTGCGAGGGCTGCTTGTCTGGCAGTGGTTAACTCTTTTTCAAATTTATATCCTGGGTCTTTTATGCAACTATGTCAATGAAGAGTCAGCTCAGCTCCGTGCTGCTGGGGCTGAAGCATGTGCTTGTGTTTGGCAGCAGGAGTCCTAAAGGGTGCTGGGACATACTGTATCCACTCCCCAGACATCATGTCCTTGTGACCAATTAGTCTAGGTCATGCTACCGGCCCTTACATCCCCATTCAGCCTCGGGAACATTGTAACTCAAGATGGAAGGGATAAAGAGGCCACCGATTACATCCACATGGGGCTATGTTGGGCTTACAGGACGGGGCATGAATTCAGGTCTCTGGACTTCTCTCTAAGCAAGCAAAAAGGGAATCATACTTATTCTAACGTGCACACTCTTCCCGCCCTGGGACACCGAGTGGGGCTCTTGACTCTTGAGAATGTTCTGCATTTTGAAGTGAGCAGAGGATTAGGATGAACGGGGCCATCCCAACATGCAAAAACCCGTTTCTCACTTAAAATGAAAGCCAGCCTGACCCTTCTCCTTCTGTCTCAGGCTCACACTCCCAGGCACCCTGGAAGCCCCCAACTTTCAGGAATCCAGACTGGAGAAAACTCAACAGCATCAAATTCCATGACCAGCCGCACTGCCTAGGGCCGCTGCCCATTCACTGCTGGGGCACACGGGCTGTGTGGAACCCTTGTTCTTCTCAGTTTGTGAGTATTTATTTTTAAAGAGAGCCCTTGTGTTAGCCAAGAGTTGAGTCATCTCAAGCCTATGCAAAGACACCCACTGTTCCGACAGCCATGTGTGGCAGAGCAGGCTGCCCTGGGCATACTCTGAGCAACTACATTCATCTCTCACTAAAAGGGACTCGCTACAGGAGCCCGCAGTGTGACTGGTTGAACAAACAGGTCTCCAGTGGGAGGAAAGCCCTGCTTTGTAGTGCCTGCCCAGCACCGTGGCGTAAATATTCCCATTGCAGTCGGATTCTAACCATCAACATGAGGCCTCAAATCAGTGCGAGATGGCTAGCCAGCCCTCCTGCAACCTTCCACCTTAGTGACTTTTCTGCTCAGCTGTCGCTGAAAAACTAGACAGCCCGAGAGGAAAAGTTACCAGAAAGACAAGAGGCAGCAGTAGAAACCTTTGTCCCTGAATGGGAGAGGGACTGGCCAGAGGCCATCTGCTAAGACAAGGTTGTCTGGGAGTCTGAATGTCATACCACAGCTAATAGGGCTGGGTGCTGGGCAGAGCCCTGGGCCCTACACGGATGTCTGTGCATGTATGTGCATACGCATACACACGTACCCATGTGTGTTCCTGTGTGATCATGTTCCTGTGCAAGAATGCTCCATGCATGTGTTGTGGTCCAATGAGCACCTCAACTGCTCCTCTAACTCTTCCCACTTTTGTCCTGGTACAAGATCTCTCGTTGGCCTGGAACTCCAACAACTAGACTAGTTAGCCAGCCAGCCAGCCCCTGTAGTCGGTCTCCCATCTTGCTAGAGATGAGGTTGCCAGTCCCTACCACAACAGCTTGCTTTTGCGTGACTCCTAGAGCTTAGGTCCTCGGACTTTCGAGGCAGATGCTCTACCAGCTGAAGACCACAGAAGAAAGTGGTTGCTTCAGTTGAGAGCTGTGCTTTGTTTAGAGGCACCAACGCTGTGGTGTATGGTGGGTGAGTGTGCAGTTCACTCTCCAACACTCAGCAGCAGCCTGGAGACCCCAGTGCAGAAGACACCACCCACAGCAACAGTCCAGTGCCTACGCAACAGGTAGATGAGACCAACGAGACTCCAGCTACCAGAAACACTATGTGCAAGTGACCACAGCCCTGGGCTCTGTTAGTGGCTGGAGACTTGTCTCCAGCAAGACAGAAGGGGATTAGAGGGTCTTTGCCCAGGAAAAACTGGACTGTAAAAACAAGACCCACAGAGGTGGAAAGAGGTCAAAAGCAGCTGAGTGATGGGGAGCAGGACTGAACCCCAATATGAGCAATGGCAACAATGACTGACCCCCCATCTTGAAGCTCACGGGCCTAATTACCCAGTCAGTGTTTCCTGGAAGCAACAGCCTTTAGGCTCTTGGGTATCCATTTAAAAGGTTCTACAACCAGGCCCAGCCTGTTCCTAGGCCCACTGCCAACCCCAGCCAGCACCTTGACTCTTCCAAATCGTGGGGGAGTGACAGGGCTGCCTCGTGATTCTGTTTTTGATAAAGGCCTGATAGGTGTGAGGGGACCAGGCATCTGCTGCTCAGCCAGTGCCATGTTCTAAGCCTTTCTCAGAGGCTTTGCCCAGAAGAGCGGCTCAGTGAGCAGAGCCTTTCCCGTCTCTTCAGTTGATAACGCCAAGTGTCTCCGAGCCGCCTGGAAACATCTCGTTTGCTCTCTCTGGACATGAGGAAGCTAAAGATCAGGGTCCACCCAAAGGGCTGCTCCTGAAGGGCTGCATTCATTCACTGTGTGGTAGCATCTTGGGCAAGAAGGACAGTAGCTGGCCTTGGAGGAGGCATGGGGGACTGTTGCAGTAAATATTAAAAAAGGAATAGCTTATCTCTTCATCAGCCCCACAGTCTCACTCTGAGGGTGATGCTTCTAGCGTGGAGCCGGGCGCACGGACTGTCACTCGGTCCTCAAGCTGTATTCTCCACACGGCTCCTTCCCTAGCTGTTCACTCCGCCTGCCCTACTGCCTCCGTCACGGGTGGAATTACCGCCCCGCCCAGCACAAACATGACTCTAAGGCCCGATAGATTTTCATACAGGTTTATATCTCAAACTCTCAATCCACAAACCCTCTACACAGTAAGATTACATCAAATAGACAAAAATACAAACTGCCCTTCTATATGAGATGTTAGACCTATAAAATCCTTAAAATGTTCATAGCTACCTAACACCAATTAAGTCCACCTGGATCCAGCTCATCCTTCCTGAACTCTATCTTGGTCCTTTCTCTTCTCTTCCTCCCTCCCTCCCTCCCTCCCTCCCTCCCTCCCTCTCTCTCTCTCTCTCTCTCTCTCTCTCTCTCTCTCCCCTTCCCTCATCTCTGACTCTCTCTCCACCTCCCTTCCCCAGTCCAATCATCAGCTCTTGCCTTTATTTTACTAATTAAAATGGGAAGGTTCGGATGAAGTCACCTGAGGTGACTAGGCGGCCCTTCTTGGGGAAGTGGAATTAACATCAAAATCCAAATTGAGCAGTGCAAAAGACACAAACTTCTGGGTGGCTGCTCTCAGTGTGGTCCTGTTTATAGCTAGAGAAGCTATATGTTGATACAACTGCTGTGTCTGTGACTGTGGGGGGCAGAGGGGCTCCCCCAGGGTAGCAGAAGATGAGCCATTCATCAAAGAGCTGATCCTAAGTCAGCGTCAAATGGCATCTGTGTTGCCTGCCCAGCCCCGGGTCCTTGGGCTTCATTCCACCTGGAGAACCCTGTAGTCCAGTCGGAAGATTCAGTCACATGATCCTTTCCTCTATTTCAAGATGCCCCAGTAGGAGGCGCTGTCCACTCCTGCTAGTCTCTGAAGCTGAGGCACCAGTGCTGACTCCACATCTGAGCATACTGGGATCTCCCACCTATGACTCAGATCACTTCCCGACCAGTGAGGCTTATCCTTACCCCAGCCTCCTTTCCCAAAGTGTCCTGGAGTCCTTCCATAGTGACCTTCAGGCACTTTCAGGAACAATAGGTAGGTATTAGAAATGTGGCCTCCTCTGAGTTCTGCCCTGAAGCCACACCTGACTCCAGAGAGGGGAGAAGTCCCACCATCTTCCCTTCCCTTGCCACTTTTTGTTTGTTTGTTTGTTTGTTTTTGGAGACAGGGAGACAGTTGCAAGATAGCCCTGACTGGCCTTGAACTCTCTCTGTAGACTAGGCTGACCTCGAACTCAGAGATCTACCTACCTCTGCCTCCAAAGTGCAGGGACTAAAGGCATGTGCCACTACTGCCCAGCCTTCCCTTCTCATCTCTTACTAGGAGCTCCTGATCCCCTGAATAACCTGGCATCTGGTTGTCCAATAGATGGCCCAGCTTACATCCATCTCATTAGCCCACCTTCTCCAACAAGCACAGCCCCATGTCTCTCCCATCTTCCCCTTGGCCTTGAAGGCCTTCCTGTGGCCATGCCTACGCAGGCCCATTCTCATTCTGTCTAGTAACACCTCTTGCATCGGAGACTGGGTAGAAGATTCTGGAATCAGACAGATGTATAGCACTCTAAATCTATCTGTATCATTGGAGTAGCTCGGGTGTCCTCCCTCTCCGTGTCCAGCACCATTGTCTTAGTCAGGGTTTTACTGCTGTGAACAGACACCATGACCAAGACAAGTCTTATAAAGGACAACATTTAATTAGGGCTGGCTTGGTTCAGTTCATTATCATCAAGGCGGGAACATGGCAGCATCTAGGCAGGCATGGTTCAGGAGGAGCTGAGATTTCTACATCTTCATCTGAAGGCTGCTAGCAAAATATTGCCTTCCAGGCAACTAGGATGAGGATCTTAAAGCCCACACCACAGTGACACACCTACTCCCACAGTGACACACCTACTCCCACAGTGACACACCTACTCCCACAGTGACACACCTACTCCCACAGTGACACACTTACTCCAAGGCCACACCTTCTAATTGTGCTACTTCCTGAACAGAGCATATGAAAACCATCACAAACCATGAAGCAGAACTATAGTCCTTGCAGGCTATTGAAAACCTAACATGTGGTAGAGCTAGGGGTGGGCTAACCTTCATGCAAGCCTCTGATGTCAGCGATTTCAATCAGTTGAGGTTAAGAGGAAGGTATAATTACAGTGCCATCTGGGTTACCTTTTAATTGTTGTGATAAGAAAACATTAACTTGGATGATCAGGGTTGCAGAGGATTGGGGTCCATGACCATCATGATGGAGAATATGGCAACAGGCAGGCAAGCATGGTGCCACAGCAGTAGCAGAGAACTTATATCCTGATCCACAAGCATGAGGCAAAGAGAGCTAACTGGGATTGGCATGGGCTTTTGAAGCCTCAAAGCCAGCCCTTAGTGACACACCTCCTCTGACTAGGACACACCCCCTAATCCTTCCCAAACAGTTCCACCTACTGAAAACCAGGCATTTAAATATAAAAGTCTATCTGAGTCATTCTCCTTCAAGCTACTACACAGCTGTTTCCTGAGCTAGGGATATGGCTCAGACGGTGCAGTGGTTACTAACATGCATGAGGCCCTGTGTTGGTTCTCCAGCTATGCTAGTTAATATTTTGTAAATTTGACACAGCTAGGGTCATCTGGAAGAGGGAACCTGATTTGAGAAAATGCCTCTGTGGTGATTTGAGTGAAAATGGCCCCCATAGGCTCATAGGGAGTGGCACTATTAGGAGGTGTGGCCTGGTTGGAGTAGGTGTAGTCTTGTTAAAGGATGTGTGCCACTGGGGGTGGGCTTAAGAGCACTGACTGCTCTTCCAGAGGTCCTGAACTTAATTCCCAGCAGCCACATGGTGGTTCGCAACCTTCTATAATGAGATCAGCTGCCCTCTTCTGGTGCGTCTGAAGACAGTGACAGTGTACTTACATGTAATAAATAGATAAATAAATCTTTAAAAATAAATAAATACATCTTTTTAAAAAATGAGGTTTCAGATGCTCAAGCCAGGCCCAGTTTTTCTATCTTGCTGCCGCTTGTGATGATGTAGAATTCTTTATCATCATGTCTGCCTGTCTGCTGCCATGCTTTCTACCATGACAATAATGGGCTGGACCTCTGGACTTTAAACCAGCCCTAATTACAAGCTTTCCTTTGTAAGGGTTGCCTTGGTTATGGTATCTCCTCACAGCAACAAAAGTCCTAACTAAAACAGCCTCCATGAGATTGACCAGTGGGCAAGCCTGGGGTACTTGATTGATGACTGGAGCACAGTGCCACCCCCTGAATAGTGGGCCTCGGGGTAAGGAAACAAGCTGTGTGAGACAGTTTTCTCCAGTGGCCTCTGCTTCAGTTCCAGCATTTCGGTCTCTGCCTTGAGCTCCTACCCAGACTTCCCTCGCTGACCAAGCGTGACTGGGCATGTAAACCACACAAAGCCTCTCTCCACGGTTTTCCTCACAGTCTTTGTCACAGCAACAGAGAGTGGCCCAGGCCAGTGGTACTGCATAAAACCATATGTGGGGGTACATATCTGTCATCCCTGTGCTGGGGAGGAAGGTGAAGGCAGCCTGGGAAATTCAAGGACATCCTCGGTTACTTCTGAGTTTGTGTCCAGGAGAGGCCACCTGATACCCGCCTAAAAGAATGAAATAAAGGAATGGACTAGCTGGTTTTGTGTGCCAACTTGACACAAGCTGGAGTTATCACAGAGAAAGGAGTCTCCGTTGAGGAAATGCCTCCATGAGATCTGCTGTAAGGAATTTTCTCAACTAGTGATCAAGGGGGGAGGGCCCCGCCCATTGTGGGTGGAGCCATCCCTGGCCCAGCCCATGGTGGGTGGAGCCATCCCTGGGCTGGTGGACCTGGGTTCTATAGGAAAGCAGGCTGAGCAAGCCAGGGGAAGCAAGCCAGTAACATCCCAAACCCTTTCCTCCCCAACTTGCTTCTCGGTCATGATGTTTGTGCAGGAATAGGAACCCTGACTAAACAAGGTATTTGGGGAGGAAGTGGCAGCGACACATGGATTCTGATACAGCTCATCAGCAGACCCTTGTTTCATATCTCTCAGTTGTGTTAACCTTTTATTGTGCCTAATTGATAAAGTGCTATCCCGGGTGTGACCTGGTGAGAACCAATAGAGGGAAGGCCTCGTGCTCAGGCTAATTTACCTCTGACTCCCGCTGCTCAGATGCCACACAATCTCCTAGCACACAAAGGCAGATCTGGTCTGGACCAGGCCCCACCAACTGCAGACACATGGCTGTCCATTATCACCTGCATCCTGTGTGCCTCTGTTCGGCAGCCATTTTTCAGCATCTGGCATCTGTCCTCACCATCGGCAACGGCACATTTAGGCAACATGGCTAAGCGAGTGGTGGCAACACTAGTATAGGAGTAGCACTGGAGGACGTAGGCGTTGCTGGGTGGCTTGGCTGTCCGCCCATCGGCTAAGAGCGGGTGTGCGTGGCTGCCTCTCTCTGGTGCTGCTGGCTGCCCGGTTAGCCCCCTCGCTTCCAGGAGCCACACGCCAGTGATGGATGAGACTTTAATTAAAGTAATGAGACGTTCATAATGGTGGTTATCTCCAAAATTAGGCCCTTTAGCGATTATTCCTGGGGAGTGTTCCCGGGGTAGATGGTGCTCCTTTTAGAACAATTATGGGGAGGGGCCTGGCTTCTCAGGGATTTTCCCAGCATTCCCTAGGCACAAAAGCATCTATGATGAGACAGTTTCTCTGGAAGAACGAGAACTGGCTACTGCTCAAGTTTTCTCCCCGGGGATTGAAATTGCAATGACCGCTGGGGACTTGGTCAGCAGATGGGATGCTGGAAAACCCCAGAGAGAGAGAGAGAGAGAGTAAGAGAGAGAGAAGGAGAGGGAGGACCGTGGACTCTGGGTTGAACTGGTTCATGCTGGGAGTTCAGACAGAGCCCTCCCTTGCTGGGCCTCCTCCATACCTGACAGTGGGATGAAGAGCTCATAGGCTATGGGAACAGGGACAGAGGTTTGCAAAAGCACTTTGTAAGTACCCGGGCGCCTGACCCATGCCGAGTTCTTTGCCGAGTACTAAGTGTTCAGGAGCTGTATTGGGTACGGAGTATTGCCAGGTGCAGTGCCAAGCGCTGTGTATAGCAAGAGCCGCTCAGGGTGTGCCAAGCTCTACACCACAGAAGCAGGAAGCGGTGAGCATAGTAGGCAGGGTTGCCCGCGGGAGCTGACAGTCCCCAGCTCCAGTACAATTCCAGACAAACGCTAGAGCAGCCGCCGCTGTGCGCTGCCCTCTGGAAAACAGGCCGACGGGCCCTCTCTAGTTCAGTGAGACAGAGAACGGGGAACGGCGAGACCTGGGCACAGGAGAGTGAGCCGGGACAACAGGAAGAAGTGAGCAGGAGCAAGAGATATCACAGGAACCGCTACAGTAGCTCCCCTCTCCGCTCTGACCCTGTGCAGGCTGGTTAGGGTAGAGCTCGGCCTCGGGGAGGGCAGCCTGGGTGATGGCTGGGGGGGGGGGGTGGCATCGTTCCCACTCTGCCAGGCAGAGGAAGGCCGACCAATGGCAGAGGTGGGAGCAGATTTTTGCCCAGCAACAGCTGTGGAGAGACCGGAAGCTGCCCCTCCTCCACCACCACCTTCCCCCCAAGGCCCTGGCTGAGCAGACACAGGGATTTGCCAGTTTTGATACTGGCAGATCCTGAGGAAAGAGTCACTGCTCCTGCCCTGGGTTGTCATCCAGGCTGCCTTGGAGGCAAGGCTGCCCCGCTGAGAATCCATCCTAAATCCAGCTGGAAGATAACCCTCAGCAGGACCCACAGGGGATGAAATCGAGAAAGACAGTTTGACCTCCAGGTGTAGAGGGACAAAGCCAACTGTGTACAGGGGATGATGGCCTCATTCCCCTGCAGCTACCAGCTCCACAAGACAGGTGGCATTGCGGGTCTCTACTCCAGCCTGGCCCATCGGAGTCCCCTGCTCTGTAGGCAGAACGGAGGACTGAGAACCCAGGAGAGACACGCCCTAATTGCCTTGTTCTCTGGCAGCTCCAGCTCCTTAGCAGAAGCAGACCCTGAGAGGGTCTGAGGCACATTCTCAATTCTTCTCCCAGTGTCCCCAAGATGTCCGTCTCAGCCCGGACCCCCAGAGCATTCAGAAACAGAATGAGGGAAACACACAGCCCCCCAAGATCCAGGTGATGTTTGGGGTGCTTGTTCTGGCCACAGACAGGTACACTGAGACACTGGGCATGGTCCCTGGACTGGAAGAGGTCCAGGACGCTCAGCCTCTCACGTGGATCCATGACACCGTGGATCTGGGAGCCTGCCTGGTTCCAGCAAGTGAAAGGTTTGAAAGCCAGCAAGAAAGCCAAGAGGCTGGGGCATGGTTTGGTGGGAGAGCGCTTGTCCAGCATAGAGGATCCTTGGGTTTCACCCCCATACCAGGAAGAAAACAGGAAGGGAAGAGAGAAAGAGGGAGGAGGATGTTCATTTCTCCAGCCTCAGAATAATCTAAGAGATGCCCTGTTGTCACTCAGATACACACCCAGGGCCTGGGGGCACAGTCAGCAGAGTGCTTGACTCAAGCACAAACTGCTGGGTCTCCACTCCCCCATTCTGAGTAAACTGTGCGTGATGGTGCACACCTATAATCCCACCCTTGGGAGATAAAGGCAGAAGGATTAGAAATTCAAGGTCATCCTCAACTATATCGTAAGTCAGGGCTAGCCTGGGCTACACCAGACCCTGTCTCAGAAAAGAGAAAAGAAGAGACACCTGGACCGGAGGACCACCGGAGAGCCCAGGCTGGAACCTTTACCTGCAGGGTCCTGGAGCCTCTGTTAGTGAACTTCCTAACGCCCCAAGTGGGGTGTGATGATTGTGGTCAAAGGGTTTGACCCAATGTGGGGCACGAGGGAAGCATTTGAGTTAATGACCTCCAGTCATGTATGTGCGGAAAGCTATCAATACCACGGGAGCCACACAGCCTTGGTGCTGTAGCTTCTTGTAGCCTAAGATGTCCTGAGAGAGGACCCTGCCACACCGATTAGATGACCAGTACTGAAGGGTGGCCTGGAATCTCTGAACCCCACCTTCCTAATCTCTATGTGGTCCCTTCCACTCAGGTCCCCAGCATCCCAAGCCATGCCAGGATGTATGGGGAGGGTCCCTTCTCAAGCCAGCAATATGACTGTCATGCCAGGGGAGGGTTTTGGTGGCCTTGGTTTCATGCAGGGCTGTAGGCCTGCTGTTCAAGTCTTTGCAGTCTTCACCTGTGAGTCTGGGGTCCCCAGGTAGCAACCTTGAGGATAACTTCCCCCTTCTAGACTTAGATAGTCCTGGGACAGCAAGTGGCCTTCAGGCAGGCCAGTCTGGCAAGGACTTAGAAGTAGAAAAAACATTTCTGTTACCCAAGTTATAATCTGTGGAGGGCATGGTCCTAGCCTGGTGACAGGTAGAGAAAAGGAAACACCATTGAAGAAGAAAAAAAAATAAAAGAAGCCTTTGTCCAAGCAGACCGAGCCTCTCCCTTATTTCTGCTTCCTTCCTCTCTACCCTTCTTCTTTCTTGAGGAAGGGACTCAAAAGAAAGACCCTTGCTCACAGTGACCCTGCTGTGTGAGGGTTCCTATAATCCCCAGATCCAGCCATGTGGGGGTGTGGGGATGTGTTCCATGTCCCAGGACAGAAGGCACGGATGAACCCTCTGTATGTTTAGGTCCAGATCTGGTCTCTGGAATCATGCCAGACATCAGCATCCCAGCTCCTTTCTCTGCTCCCCCATGGGTCCAGCTTCTGATGCCCCACCCACCCCTCCAGCTTCTGATGCCCCAGCCCTGCTCTCTGCTCCCTTTCTTCATGGTTGTGCCTGCAGAAGAGTGAAAGCAAGCCCAGCCTCCTCCTTTCAGTCAGAATCCACGACAAAGACAGAGTTGGAAGGCAATCCTAGCCGTGGGGAGGAGGAAGAAAGCACCAGGTGTCAGGATTGATGTAGGAGGCAGTTAAAGGAACCTGTTAGGATTTCAGCCTCAGGGAGTGATGCTCACAGGCGGGAGTGGGTGTGATGTCAGTGGAGCCCACTGGCAGGCAGGCAGCCTTCACACACCTGTCATTAGCGTGCAAGGCCCGACATCTCAGCTGTTAGTCCTCAGTGGGGTGCGGTAGGCGGTGCACGGTGTGTGTCTCAGTCACACAAGACAGAGCTCTGTGAGGAGCCTATTGGGGGGGGGTCTGCTGAGACTTGGGGAGCCCTGGGTTGGTAGCTAGGTAGTGCTTGGAGAGATAGGACTATACACGTACCTCGAGTTGGAGAGGAGCCCGGGTGATGCTAAGCAAGACCCTGTCAGTGAGGGTGGGGGTCTTATCCCCACCCCCAATCCATGGTACTTAGGGTCATTTCACTGTCTCTGAGGTGTTAACCACCCTGAAGAACAGCTGGCAAACAGGATTGTGTGCATACCCCCTTCTGTCTTGGGTTTCTATTGCTGAGGTAAAGCAACTTGGGGAGGAAATGGTTTCTGTTCCTTCACTTAACGCTCCTTGATCATAGTCCATTCCTGAGGGATGTCGGGGCAGGAATGTGGAAGGAGGAGCTGAAGCTAAGACCATGCGGGATGCTGCTTAGTGGCTTGCTCCTCACAGCTTGCTCAGCCTGCTTTCTTGGAGCATCTGTCACCACTAGCCAAAGGGTGATGCTGTCCTCAGTGAGATGGGCTCTCCTACAGTAGTCATCAATTAAGAAAATGCCCCAAGGGCCGATCTTGTGGGGCACTTTCTCAGTGAAGTTCCCTCTTCCCAAATGACTCTAAGATTAGGTCCCTAGAGAGAGAAGCAGAGGGGTTGTGGGTCTTATCCGTAAGGGAGCCTGTGGCAAAGAACCCTGGGGCCTTGGGCCACCTGGTGGTCTTTAGGAGTGACTCCATTTCTCTCTGCAGATGATGGCTTCCCAGGGCTGTTGGAGGGTGAAGACCCCCAATCTACAGGCACAGAGCAAAGATACAGGGCTGTTTGTTGACAGGATCCTGAGAGCTTCAACAGCCAGCTGGGATGTGTCTTAGGGGCCATCCTGGTCAGCCCTGCCTGTGGCCAAGCACACCTCAGGCACCTTGGATGTGTCAGGACAGAGGCAGCATGATCCAAGGCGGGGCCACCACGGGGCAGGTGTCAATGGGGCTGTTAGTTTAGAGGTTAGTTATATTTGAGGAGAGAGTGGCCCTGTGGCCCTGTCCGTCCGTCTGTCTGTCTGCATGTTCATGTGTACTCATGGAGAAGGGAGGGTAACCTCGACTGTCATTATTCAGGTACTATCGATTTTGGGATTTTGAGGCAGGGTCTCTCATGGGTTTGGAGCTAGACAAGAAGGTTAGGCTGATTGGCCAGTGAGTGCCAGTGAGTGCCAGGGAACCACCTGTTTCTGCTTCCCCGGCACTGGAACATGATGCTCAACACGTTTGGCACTTTTGGGTTTTCTTTCTTAAAGGTGAGCTCTGGGGGTTGAACTCAGGTCCTTATGCGTCCAAGGCAAGCACTTTGCCACCTATCCCTGCCAGGATTCCTGAACAGGCACCTAGTCATGTGGGCTAATTCGTGCTCCCTCGGTAGCTTCCAGGGTTTGTGGGATCTCTTCTCACAGTACATACTCTTTGTGAGCAGAGGCAGTGGGAACAGGGCTTGGTGTGAGAAAGCACGTGGCTAATATTTCCATCAAATAAACACATTTTGCTAATTGGATTACTAAGACACTGTGATACGCTACTGGACCTCCAACATGTCGCTAATGAATTGTGTGAAGAACTTAATCATGTTAGCATCCCAAAAGCCTGTCAGAGAGGAAATGAGAAAATCAGCCAAAGTTGACAGCCAGAGCTTCTAGAAGGTTCTCAGAGCCTGGGATCTTCCCTCTACCCAGTCTTTTGTGCTGGGTACGGTGGGGAAGAATTTGGGTACTCAGGCTGGACGGGAGTGAAACCTCTCTCCAGCCCTCGAACACACTTCATCAGCCAAATGTGCCCTGTTGTGAGTGTCCACCTCAGTAGCCAACAGCCTGTGGCTTTTTAAAATATCCACAGAAGTGCCCCCTCTCTTCTGGCCTGTTTCTCTTCCCAGCAGAGCCCTTCCATCCTCCTCCCACCTGCTAAGATACACTCTTCTGTTCCCCACCCCTTCATACAGAGGCTCTGTGGGCTCAGGGTTGCTGACCACGGAAGTAGATTCTGTTAGTGGCTCATTTGTCTGTGTTTTTGCGGGGGACCAGGTCATCCAGCCCTGGCTGGCCTAGAACTTACTGTGCAGTAGGCCAAGCCGGCCTTGAACTCAATCCTTTTTATCTCTGCCTTTCTGAGTGCTGGATTTCAGCTCAGCGCCCCCCATCCCCCATATCACACACGCTGCAGCTGTGGTTTTGTGAAGGAAGAGCAGGGACTGAGAGTCCAGTCTCTTCTGGCTATCAGTGCCCTTCCCAGGAATTCTAGAAACCTCTTTTTCTGTCTTCTTATGTGGAAAGGGGGGTGTCATGTGCTTAATGAATATCAAGGTACAGTCTTGAGCCATGAAGAGTTCAAGGTCCAGGCTGGAGAGACAGCTCAGCAGTTAAGAGCGTCTGTTGCTGTCGCAGAGGCTCAGCTTTGATTCCCAGCACCCACACAGTGGCTCACAACCGTCTGTAACTCTTGTTCTACAGAATCAGGTGCCTTCTTCTGACCCCCAAGCACGCATCTGGTACACACACATACATACAGGCAAACACTCACGAACGTAAGGAAATCTAAAAGGATAATAAGTAAATAATAAATTATAAAGACTTCACTGTCATCTTTGACTAAGCATCCAATCAAAACGACAAGAAGAAAGCACAGCCGTACCCTCCCCATCCTCAAACAGACAGACAGTGACACAAGCCAGTGTCATGCCTGGCGGAAGACACCACAGCCAGGGTTTGTCCATCAGCAGAGGGGACAGCCCTGAGGTTAGAGGAGCCCTGTAGGCCAGGTCGTAGGCTTTGTACAGAGGCAGCCGGCTGCCCGGAAATCTTGTGTGTGTTCAGGTTGTGTTTACTATTGGCCCAGGTCAAGGCAAGACACAACAGGAAAAGAAGACAGCCTCTCTTATAGACTACTGTTGGCTATGACCCTGGACATATGACATTGATGTCAAAACCTGTGCACTCAGATGGACAGACTCCCCTCTCTCTGGGGCAGGTTTGTGAACAAGTCAAGACAGAGCTGGGCTTAGGGACTTTGACACAGCGGGTGGACACGGGCAAGAGCAGAAGGTGTGTTACCATCTCTGCGCTTGGGAGGCAGACTGGGAATTGATCAGAGTTTGAGGCCAGTCTGGGCTGCGTGGTGTCTTATAGGCCAGTCTGGAAAAAAGAGAAAGAGGGAGATGAGAAAGGTAAGAAGGGGAAGAAGATGGAGAGGTTGGGGAGGGGAGGGGAAAAGGGTGAAGTGGGGGTGACTGGGCCTGATTAAAGTGGGGTCTACCTACTTTCAGTGTCTGATTTTATAAAGTGTTCAGAAACTTTGTGAGCTGCAGTTCAACGCGGCTACATAAAAAATTAATTTATATCAAATTATAATTGAGTTAATTTTATTTGAGACTGTAATATAAGCTCAAACCCCTCTTTAATTATTTGGCTTCATTTTGTTACTGTGTCCCTGTGGTCATTTGCATTTCCTGCATCGAAGTGGTGGAGATATTATTTTTAGATGGAATATTATTTATAGTAAGAGTGACTACTGTGTATCTCTTTCAAACTCTGGAAGAACAATGTTGCAAATTTGGAAGGAAAGCAAAGGCCAATCCAGGCCTTATTTACCTGGTTTTGTTAATGGTCTATACTTGAGACAAGTTAGCAGTGCGGAATGATGCCATTAGATGGTGACTGTCACAAAATAGTTATATTAAGGTTGAATGTAACCACAGCCATAGATTCAGGAGTCCCTCAATAGTCAGTTTTCTGTGTCAGTTAGTTATAATAGGTGCTAATGTACATATGTGTGTTAAGCACAATATATACATGATATTAATTATAAGTTACAGGAAGGAAGTTTTATATTGATTTGTAGTTTGTGGCCCTCATTTCTGTCTGTCTGTCTGCCTGTCTGTCTGTCTGATCTCCTTATATAGCCTCCTCCCACTCTCAGTCGTCCTGCTGAATTCTTGGATTGCAGATGGCATCCACCACACTTGGCCTGCCACACTTCCTCTATGCCATTGACATTTACAATAGCAAACAGGGTTTCTCCCTTTGGGTCCAGAGATCAGCGTTCTTTGATGGGATTGAAAGCATGACTGTGTCATTTGATGGGGCTTTGGACAATGGTCATGGTGTGAAGAATTAGGAAGCCATAGGCTGGGAGGCAAGGTGAGAAGGGCCTGGTCCCAATGGGGCATGCATGCATACATGCGTGTGTGTGTGTGTGTGTGTGTGTGTGTGTGTGTATGAATGGGTGCACAGTATGTCTGTGGTATATAAATAAGTATATGTATGTAGGTGGGTGTGTGATATGTGTGTGTGGTGTGTAGGTATAGTGTGTGTGTGTGTGTGTGTGTGTGTGTGTGTGTGTATGAATGGGTGCACAGTATGTCTGTGGTATATAAATAAGTATATGTATGTAGGTGGGTGTGTGATATGTGTGTGTGGTGTGTGGGTATAGTGTGTGTGGGTATAGTGTGTGTGTGTGTGTGTGTGTGTGGTATGTATGACAGAGATAGAGGACAGTGGGAGCAAAGGGGGAGTGCATGAGATGCTCTTCTGCCCACTCCCACACAGGACACAGCCTGCAGGGAAGGTCCATGCATCTGCCCTCTGGCATTGATAACCACAAGGCCTTTCTCCAGTGAACCCAGGGGCAACAGGCCAAACAGTGAATTCATCACCAAGACTGAGGGTGGCCCTGTTCTACAGATGTCTCCTGCAGACTCCCAAGCATTCTATAACCTGGTCTAACCACGGGCAAGTGACAGTTATCCAGCTGTCGGTCTTGGGGACTTCCAGGGTCAGACCCAGCACCGTTGTCACCAGGCAAGGAGACACTGCTTCTAAGTTCTCTTGAAGGCCACGGTGTCCACAGACCTAGGTCTAGTCCAGGCATCCACAGCTTGAGATAGACCTCTCCTTCCTTCTGACTCAACCTGATGGGGGAGTCCTTTCTGAAGGCTTGTGACAGGAATCAAAGCTGGACAGTCCCCACCTACATTCACAGAAGTCTCTTGCCCAGCAGCTCTGTGCAGGCTGTGGCGCGTCACGCCCCCTGCCCCTGGTGCCGCATGGGCCGGCAGCTGATTTGGCAGGCACATTGTCTGAAACCCCAGCATGGTGCCATTGCTCCTGACTCTCATCTCTATGGGCAAAGAATCCTTGCCACCAGAGCCTCTGAAATGAGGGAGGCACATGCGGATCTGCACGGGAACGTGTGCTACAAGGTTAAGTGTGTTTGCCCAGGCGAGGTGGGTAATGCTCTCGTCATGTATGACCTTTACATACGTGAAATGCTGTCCGTGACAAAATCACCATGATTAAGATGGTTTTCACACCAGGGTACCAGCCATCAATCACTGTGTGTGTGAGCGGCTGTGGGCACTGCTGAGAACTCCCATAGCTATACCCCAGCCTACTGCTGGCTCTTCAAGTCTCACACCCTGATGATCTTCAGGTCCCATGATCTCCTATCCTCCTGTCTTCCCAGAATTCGAGAATTTTGACAACTCTACATTGCAGCATCCCCAGAATTCTCGCATACCGGAATCCACATATCCTGACATCCTGGCGTCCCTAGATCCAGAATTCCTTTTCTCTCTCACAGCATCCTACACCCCAGTACTCCTGCATCTGAGTACCTCTGTATCTCCAATCCCTTGTATCCTGGTATCCCAGCATCTCAGTATCCCTGCACCCAGCATTCCTGTATGACCATATCCCTGAATATACCAGCATCCTAGAATCCTAGCCTGTCTCCCAGGAGTTCGGGGGAAGAGCTGCCTTCTCAGTGTCCTTGGCCAGAGGGCTCCTTATTCTAAGGTTTCTTTGTGTCCCCGGCACTGATAAATAATATGTCCCTGATGCCTGTGCTGAGCCTGCATAATTTAGCATTGACCAACTGCCTCTGTGACACAGAGACCAGCCAGTCCCTCCCTGGTCACCCTGTAGTTGTTTTTCAGAGGAGTTGGCTGACACTGGGCTGACCTTCTCCTTGCCTCACAATTTACCTTCCTCTCTGGGCTTAATTGAAAGAACATCAAGCTATTGAGTTCAGAATCTGAGCACCCACCAGGGCTCTGCCCAATGTCATCCAGCCTACGGCTGCCCAGCCTTAGTGGAGAGACAGCACACCAGCCAGAACTCCCCGGTCCTCGAGATGGGAGTTGGGGGTCAACCTCATCTCCCTGAACACACCAATTTCAAAAGGTGGACACACAAGCAGACCAGATAAAACCACCTGACTAGCAAGTGGGACTAAACTTAACCTCGTCTGTTTCTTTTACTCCATTTGGTAGCTGGGAGATGGGCAGCTGACCATGTTCTCTAGGCCAAGCTGCACCTCGTGCAGAGATACCTGCCCTGTGTGGGAGGAGTGCATGGGAGCACAGAAAAGCCCACTCATGCCCTAGTAGACAGAGTGCTTCCAACCTCATGTGGATGAGGGCATGGCTCACAGAAGCTCTGGTATGCTAGCAACCTTTGGTGACTGCTGACGTTTCCTAGGCCTGACACTTAGACAAGAACAGGTTATCACGCACGCACCCCTCCGTCGTATTTCTTGACACTTCGTCATGTTCTTGGAGACAGACATACCGACAGTCAGACAGACATCGGACAGAGACAGCGAGGGCACCTCCACATCACCTTTTTCAAGATTATTAGTGCCCTCAGCAGGGAGTAGACAGCGGGCACTCCCCACGACCAATAAGTGGCAGTGTCCACTGGGCCTAGGGGAGCTCCCCTCCCTCCTCTTCCCTCCTCCCCTCCCTCTCCAGCAGTTGGACACACAGATTTGTCCCAGGCTGCATCTTAAAATTGCCACCAAAGAGAGGCTACTGTGGATCCCAGGCGTTTCTTGGTACATACTGGGTGACCTCTGGGCCATGCGCAAGAATAACCTAATGTCATCTACTGTGCACAGACACAAGTGAGAGCCACAGAGGATTTCTCCAACACAGCGGGCGTGGTTTTCTCACAAACACCTGGAGAGTGAGTCTCCAGGCTCTGATGGATGCAGGAGGCGAGGGTCAGTGCTCCGGTCGCTGCCACTCCCCCCACACAGGGATGAGAGGCAGCCTGGACGTCTTCAGGCATCGTGCTCACCTGGTGGTTTAGGAAGGCATTTTCAGACAGAGGAGGGAGCTGGGCTCTGAATGGGGAATGAGCCAGAATTCGCTTCTCAACAAATTGGCACACAGGGAGACAGGGTGTAAAAGGGTTAACACCGAAGGGACAGTTGGGGACCTGAACTAGGAAGACACTGAAGGAGCAGGAAAGAGGTAGAGACCCAAGCAATGTGTAGGATGTAAGTGAATGTGCTCTTTGTCACATCAGACATGGGGTCAGGGAAGAGCTAGCACCATGTTCTCCAAGGGAGAGCCCTGATAGCCACAGTCAGGTCTCTGCAGCTCCCGCACACAGAGCTTCTGTCAGTGAGATGAACACGTCTCTGGACCAGCGCAGCAATTCAGCATCCAACTTCCTGCTGACCTCTAGCCAACTGTCAGGACAGCCCAGGGCAGCAAAAGGAAGCCACTGCTGACAGACTGAGATGGCAGGTCAACCCCAGCTAACTGGCTAAATAAAGCCAGAGTGGTAATAATGATTAAATGGAAGCACCTCATTAATTTCATGGGAGAGGTGGGCAAACACAAGGTGACACGTTCCCCCCAAGAGTCATTGTTTGCCTGGCCCCAAGACATCCCCATGTGATGTCTGGTTAGGTCTAATTTAAGTTCTTATATTTAATGGTTCAGTAAGTAAAACTGTGGTTATTGTTTGGAATGGTTTGTACAGTAATTTACGGGCTTGGCTGGCTCGTTGATGGGTGCCAGTGATGGAGTGGGTGGCAGCTGGGAGGAGGGTTTATGAGTACCTTGGGGAAAGAGGGAAGACTAAGTCAACCCCAGTGTGTGGACCAGCAAGAGAAGAATGCCCCCCAACCCTCAGACACTAGGGCCTTGCCGCCCAGAAGACCCAGAGGGGACCCAGGGAGCCTGCATCCTTCATTCCTTGGGTCTTAGCTGGCAACTTGTTCTGAGCAAGCTGGGGGAAGCCAGAATGCTGGCCTACTATGCATGAGGCTCTGGCCAGAGTGCTGGCCTACTATGCATGAGGCTCTGGGCTCAATCCCCAGCGTCCTGGTAGCTCTTTCCTACAATCCTAAGGATCAGAAGTAAATTTTAGGTTAGAGACCCTGCCTCATAAAGAAGGAAGGGGGGGAGGGTCGGGGGAGGGGGCAGATGGAGGGTGGTAGAGGAAAGGTGAAGGGCAGGGGAAAGGCAGAGGAAGGGGGAAGAGACAGAGAGGGGGAGGGGAGAGGAGGAGGAGGGGAAGAGAAGGGGGAGGAGAAGAAGAGAAGGGGGAAGAGGCAGAGAGGGGGAGGGGAGGGAGAGGAGGAGGGGAAGAGAAGGGGAATGAGGCAGATTGTAGGAGGAGGAGGGAGAAGGGGAGGGAGAGGAGGAGGGAGGGAGGAAAAGGGGGAAGGGAAGGGAAAGGAGAGAGGAAGGCAGAAGAAGGGGTAAGAGGCAGATGGGGGAGGGGGGAGAAAAGAGAAGGGGAGGAGGCAGAGAAGAGGAGGGGGAGGGAGGGGGGAAGGGAGAAGGGAAAGGAGGTAGGGAAAGGGGAAGGGGAGGAAGAGGAAGGGGGGAGGGAAAGGGAAAGGGGAGGAAAGGGGAGGGGAAGGCAGCCTCTGGGAAGAAGCTTCAAAAACAGGCACAGTTCCAGGTACTTCCCATGTACTTGTGGCTGCTGCCAGCATGACTCAACCCCTCCAGCTCTGACCAGCTCTGCACCCTGCCCTGCCCTTCCAGCAGTTTCCTAGTCTCTAGCACAATACCTGCCCAACACTCCTCCTGAGAGAGACAGAGAGAGCAGGACCAACAGTGGAAAAATCCTAACCAGCTCTGATTCAGGACCAGGGCAGGGGAAGTAGCCCCTGGGGTCTGTGGAGAAGGACCAACATCCAGTTTATTCACCTCC
This sequence comes from Micromys minutus, assembly GCF_963924665.1. NCBI lineage: Eukaryota > Metazoa > Chordata > Mammalia > Rodentia > Muridae > Micromys > Micromys minutus. The sequence goes on from NC_137979.1 coordinate 62,784,133, forward strand.
CAGAAGATGAGGCGATCCCAGGCTTGAAGGCTCAAGGCCCTTTCCTCGTATGGAGCTGGTGGGTGGGAGGGCAGAGTGCAGGTCTCCATGGGGATGCTTGGCTGAGCAGGGAAGAGCCTGACTTTCAGAGCTGAAAGTCCTCTGTGCCCTGGATTAACCCCTTGAGCCCCAGCGCCCTTTCCCTCCACTTCTGTGTCCTCTTTTTCAGCTCCCCCCACCCAGAATGACCAGCGCTGAAAATGGAGTAGAAAGAGAAGCATTGTCGGCTACGTTTGGACTTGGATGCTTGGACAATAGTGATCCAAGTCCTGGGACCTTCTGGGGACCCTAGAGATGGGAGTCGGATGCTGATGGAGTGGTCCCTTCTAGCCTCCATGTGTGAACAAGGCTTCTAAGGACCCCACGCAGCCCCTCCCTCCTCTGTCTAGGTCTGGCTCAGTAACACACTTCCATCCCCATCTCCTTCCTCCTCCCCTTCCAGGGAATGTCCCTGAGAGGGTGGCTCTGAATAAGCATGACTACCTCTCCATTATCCACGATGGGAGAAGGACTTTGTAGATAATCTAAAGCTATTTTTCGCTCCCAGACCAGCATTGCTGTGCCCACAATCCTCCCCCTTCCCCACTCCAAATGGGGACACCCAAAGGAGATGCCTGCTTGTCTGCAATTCAGCCTCGGAGAAAATGCATTTTGCATACCTAAGCTCAATAAGGATTCTCTGCAAAGGCCTATGGCTGACAGTAGATGGGGCTTCAAGCTCCAAAGCATCCCCTATGCCCTAAAGACTGTCTAAATCGCTGCTGTCCAGAGTCTCTGCCGAGCGATCCAGCCCCTGCGAGCTCCCCCAAAGCTCCCAGTTTCAAGGGATAGAGGAGATAGATAAGTAGATAGATAGATAGATAGATAGATAGATAGATAGATAGATAGATAGATAGGCAGGCAGGCAGGCAGGCAGGCAGGCAGGCAGGCAGACAGACAGACAGACAGACAGGTAGATAGATGGGCCCTCCTGTTAGCTACCCCTTTTCCTGTCTCAGTCCAGTGCCATATGAATGGCAGCATCCTCTTGGCATCACCCTGGATCAAAAACTAGGCAAAAAATCTCAATGGTGGTGGTGCATGTCTGTAATCCTAGAGGAAACGTAGGAAAATCGAAAGTTTAAGGCCATCCTAAGCTACAGGATGAGGCTAGCCTGGGCTGAATGAGACCACATTTCTAAAACTAAAAACTGACAGACAGAAATACTACTAATCAAAGGTAAAGGGTTAAAGGTCAACGTTGACAATGCCGCTCTTGCCACAGAGGCTGACAGGGACTGGGGAGGGGGAGGGCAGAAAGTGCTGCAGGTGGGACTGTGAGTGAAACACAACAGCTGAGCAAACACAGAACAGAAAACAGGGGAGCTGAAAAGATGGCTCAGGAGGTAAAGGTGCTTGCTGCCAAGCCCGTGGATCTGAGTTCAAACCCCAAGATCCACTTGGTGGGAGAAGAGAAACTCCCAAAATGTGTGTCTGTCTGATCTCCATGCTACATATGTGGTTTCCCTCTCTCTCTCTGTCTCTGTCTCTGTCTGTCTGTCTGTCTGTCTCTGTCTCTCTCTCTCTCTCACACACACACACACACACACACACACACAAATTTTGTGTCATGCATGGCTAGCACAATAAAAGTACTGCTCCTACCTCAGCCCTAGAAGGAAGAATCAACATTGGGATCATAAATGTTTACTGCCATAATTCAAAAAGGCCAGTAAAGACACTTGTGAGCAGTCAGAATCCTTTTCAGGGCTCCCTCTATAGAGCCCTGGCGGACGGGGGAGAGGGGGGAGTAAACTCCTACTAATAAAATAATATTAAACAGCTGTGGGAATAAGATGGTCTCTCAGGCTCACACATGGATAATCGAGAGTTAACTCTTAATAAAATAATAAAACGTAGGAGCTGTGGGAATAAAGGGTCCCCCTGCAGACAACTGCCAGAGACCATATCCATAAAGTAATAACTCTCTTTTTTTATCCCCTCATTTTACTGAACAAGACATAATTGTGGCCAGGCTGTTACTGAATTTCTAGGGGAAGGTAACCATCAATCAAGACGAAGCATGTCATCATTTGTGGGTGTCCCGGCCTGACGGGTGGGTCCACATGGTCTGTGAGTGAGAATGGAGAGGGGTGATTTACCACTGTCACTAGCCAGGCATCCTTGCTGAGACAGAGAGGATCAGACTTCCCCAGACAGAGCCCCCCAGGTCACCCTCACCTCCAATTCTAAACAGGTGATGCACTGGGGATCCTGGAAGGGTCCTTCAATGGAGAAAGCCTGAGTGATGCTTGCAGAGGGTAACCAGAGTCCGGGAACGGGAAGGGAATCACCTGCAAGTTCTTGCATAATCCTAAAGCCACTGGAACCATAAACCTCCCATCTATACAAGGGGACTGATGCCAAAGTCAAAGTGAGTGTTTGTAGATTGTCCTGAAGCTGTTTTTATTTTAATGTTAATTCCACTTCCCCAAGAAAGGCTGCCTAGTCACATGACTCCAACTGAACCTTCCCATTTTAATTAGTAAAATAAAGGAAAGCCAGTGACTGGGTAGGTGGAGAGCACTGACGGATCTGAGGAGGTCAGAGGACGGAGGGTGAAGGTCATGGCAACATGGAGGTTTCCAAGGACCAGCTAGACCTAGGTGATATTAATTGGCATTAAATAGCTATGAACATTAAGGATTTTATAGGTCTAGTATCTCATATAGAAGGGCGGTTTGTATCTTTGTCTATTTGATGCAGTCTTGTTGTGTAGAGGGTTTATGGATTAAGAGTTGAACGTATAAACCTGTATGAAAAGTTATCGGGCTGTAGAGTTGTTTTTATGTGGGATTTTGGGGTAAAGAAACACCCCAGAACAGAGGCAGAGAACAGGTGGTAGAAAACCACCAGGGAAGGGAGTTGGGCAGACAAGTTGGGCTGGTGGCAGCTCAGACCGGGCGCCAGAGTTTGGGCCCGAGGAGTGAGACCTCAGGGCCGGTAAAGAGATAAACTGATTTTTATTTTTTAATATTTACTGCAACAAGTGTTAAGCTGCCTTCTGCTTATTACTTTATGTACATGACTGTTTTTACATGCACATGTTTCTACGCAGCATGTATATGTGTGTGCCTGGTGCTCTTGGAAACTATAAAAGGCTTTTGGATCCCCTAGAACTGTGGGGGTAATGTATGAGTCAGAATATGGGTGCTGGGAATCAAACCTGGTCTTCTACAAAACCACTAACTCTCCAGTCCCTACCCCTCCCCCTTTTTAAAGTAGAGTCTCATGTAGCCCAGGCTGTCCTCAACCCTCTATGTAGCTGAGGATGACCTCTTCAGCTGATAATCCTCCTGTTTTGACCTTTCTCCAGCGCCGCAGTGACGAGTTATATCCCCCACACCCAGTTTACCCAGTTCTGGGGACCAAACCCAGGGCTTCGAGGAGGTGAGGCAAGAGTTCTTCTACCTGAGCCACGCAGTGATGTCTGAGATTCATTTGGTATCAGGAGATAAGAGATGGCCTTGAACTTTGACCCAGACAAGGGCTTGAGGGCTCTATACATTCTAACCGCTGCCTCTGTGGCCCAGGCACCTTCATGGGTGACACCCAATCCCCCACCCAACGCAAACACCATCCACAAACAGGAAACTGGAGGTCACCTTTTCAGGCCCTTGTTTCCCAGCTGCAGAAGATCCTGGATCAGAAAATTCTTAGCGGGCCAGCAACATGGATGAAAGGCACTTGCAACCAAACCTGACAACCCGAGTCTCATCTGTGGGACCCACACAATGGGAGCAGAAAATCGACTCCCATAAATTGTTCTTTGACCTCCACACATGCCCAGCCACCGGTGTGACCACATACATACATACAAAGAATAGATCAACTAAATTGTACTCAAGTTTTAAAAAGTAAAAATCCCTCAAGCAGGCTAACCCTGCCCTACCCCCACCTTCAGTCACCCTTCCTGTTTTGCACTGGGGCCTCCTTCAAGATAAGGCAGCTCAATATCTGGTGGTAATCCTGATATCTGGTGGTAATCCTTCCCCTCATCATTCGGCAGGCGGCTCTGGTTCCTCCTCTTTTGGAGCCACATAGCTGCAAACAGATGCACACACATGCACATGCATGCACACACATGCACACACATGCACATGGGGATGCTGTTTTAAATAATCTCCCTCTGGATGGAATGTCAAGCACACAGTGTGGGTCCTCAACTGTGGACAGCAACCTCTCTGTCTCATGCTTCCCTTTGCCGATTGGGGTTGATGTCATTCCTTCAGGGAGTCAGGAGTCTGGGATGCTTGAGAAATTTCTGAGGCTAACAAGAGAGGAGAGAGAGAACCCAGCACACTGGTGCCCTCTCTCTCTCCCTCCCTCTCCTCTCTCCTCTCTTCTTCTCTCTCTCTCTCTCTCTCTCTCTCTCCCTCCCTCTCTCACATGCTCATGCCTACCCTTTTCTCAGAGAGCCCCCTCTCTGCACCTGCATCTCACTTCCTCCAGAACTGATGGCTTCACCCTCTTCCACGGCAGCCTCTCAAATGTTCCTCCTTTGTTTCCTCCTCCCTGTGTCCCGAGGAAATCCATTCTGCTGCGCTGCCAATACTCCTCTGAAGCATCTTCCTCACCACTTTCGAGGGTGACCTGAGCCCTCTTTGTGGCAATGGATCCATCAGTAGAAAGCAGAGAAAGGGACGGGTGGGCACCGAGGGTCAGGGAGCAGGGACCAGAGTCTGGAGACTTGGTATCTATCCTCCCCAACCCTCCCCTACTGCTGCCCTGACTCTGAGCAGCAAAGACTCAGCTAATCAGACTTCTCAAATGAACTCCTGAGCCCTCCTAACCTCCAGCCCAGATCACCTCTAAAACAATGTGACTGGCAGCAGCCTCCTCCAGTCTCCGTAGGTGTGTCTCCTTTCCCCACCTTCCCTCTCCTCTTGAAAGCCCTCCACTCTGGGAACAGCCCCTCTCCTTCACAAAGCAGCCTCCCTGGGGGCAAGGGCACAGGCGGGGTGGGCAAGAGACTGAGCCCAGCTCTCCCTCCTCCTCCCCACTCTGCTTCCTGCTCTCTAGATCTGCTTGTAACTGACATTTTCTATTTGACAGGTCCTGTTTTCCCTGCCTCCGGTTGCCAGGGCAACAAGTGGAGAGGCCGGCAGCCAGGGAGACTTTAGCTGCCTTTTCAAGGCGCCCTGGACATAAACAGAGCTTTCCACAATGGAAGCCCAACATCGAGGTTTTAAAGAGCCAGGCAATACAGAATAAGAGGTGGGAGGGGGTGTGGGGGATGTTTGGGTTGGGGCGCGGCACTCCCTCTGGTCAGTGTGAGAGATGGAGAGACACAAAACAGCCAGCTCCTGAGAGTTCTAATCCTCTGCCTGAACCAAAGCTCCAAGCCCTGCTGCTCCAATGTCTTTGTGACACCAGAGATCTCCACAGCCACACCTCTGCCTGGAACACAGAGTGCCCATCTCAGAGGTTCAGGAAACTCTAGCATGACTTCACCCTCTGGGTAAAAGACACTCCCATAACGTCAGGGGAATGGCTCACTCAACAGAGAGCCTGCCTTGCATGAGAGAGGATCTGAGTTCCAGACCCTCAGATGAAAACCTAGGCATGGTGTAACAGTCCCGCAACCTCGGGTCTAGACAGCAGAGACAAGGAAATCCTTGGGGCTCACTGGTGGCCAGACAGCCTAGCCAATCAGTGAGCTCCTGCTCAGTGAGAGACCCTGTCTCAAAACAAGGTGAAGACTGGTTATCTGAAAGTCTCGATCACGAAATCTTGAGAAACAGCAGCTATAAAGCGTAAAGGATGCTCATGGCCCCCGTGGCCCAGATAACCTTTGCTGATAGCTTTCTTTAAAAGCCATACAAGGCTGGAGTGGTGGCTCAGTGGTTAAGAGCATGTCTTGTTCTTACACAGGACCTGAGTTCCATTCCCAGCACCCACATAAGGTGGTTCACAACTGCCTGTAACTCCAGCTCCAGGAACTCTACTGCCACCTTCTGGACTCCACAAGCACCTGTACTCAAGTGCACAGACACACACATACACACATACATACATGCACATACACAAATATACATATACACATACACACATACACATATATTCATGGACATATATACACACATACATATACATATGTGGACATACACACATATATTACACATATAAACTCATACACACATATGCATATATACACAATATACAAATATACATATAAACATACACATATACACATACATACATATACACACATACATATACATATACACATATACATATATACAGATATACATATATACATGCATGCACACATGTACATATATGCATACATATATATGCACACACACAAATATACATATAAACATATACATGTGTGCAAATATGTATAAACATACACATATATGCACACATGTATATACATACCTATATAAATATATACACACATATCCACACATACATATACATACACACACATGAATGGAAATGAAATACACGTATTCTTAAAAGCTCTGCAGCCCAGTCCTCTCCACCCTTTCCTTCCAGGACTGAGCATTGAGCCCAGAGGCTCACATACACTGGGCAAGAGAACTCTGCCACAAGCAAAGTCCTCTGCTCTCTTATGCTTTGATTCGGAGATTACAAGCACCCTGCCAAGCAGGGCTTCACAGGCAGCTAATTCACCACTGTGGGTGTAAAGAGATTTTCTGTCTCCTGTCCCAAGGGGATGCATGAGGACTTGTCTGCAGAGTAGGCAACCGTGGAGCCAGCCAGCCAGGGCTGGGAGACACCAGAGATGGGGGAGATGAAACACAGAGCAGCCAGGGTTGGAGGAAGGGCTGGTCCCAGAACAGCAGGTTGGGCATGAGTGGGCAGGAGAAGACTAAATAGGGAGGGAGGGGGAGGCAACCTCAGAGCCAGTCAGTCTAGCATCCCAGCCAGCAACAGCTGAGAAGGTCTCTCTGGTTTCCATCACAGAGGCTGGAGAAGGCACCAGGTAGCTCCAGAGACAAGCCGAGCGTGAATGGGTTCAGGGGGCTGCAGTCAGGGTGTGGCAAAATAAATAAATAAATAAATGGAGATTTAAACATTTTAAAAACTCTGCTTTTGTGTTTCTTCCTCTGCTCACTAGCCCGTTTCCCTTGTTAGGAGTGTTTCCTCATCCCCTGCTTTTAAAACTCTGTGTCAGTATTCTGCCTGCCTGCATGTATGTATGTGCGCTGTGTGAGAGCCTGGTACACAAAGAGATCAGAAGAAGGTGTTAGATGCCCTGGACTGGAGTCATAAAAAGCTGTGAGCCAATACGTAGGTTCTAGGAGCTGAGCTTAGAGCCTCTGCAAGAGCAGTCAGTGCTCTTAACCACTGAGCCATCTCTCCAGAACCTGCTTTTCCCTTTCTCAATAAGCTATTTCTTGCCTGTGTCTAATTCAAAAGACACAATTTTTTTTTCCTGTCTGAACTCTTCCTAGTGCCTGCTAGGACTGTTGATTACCCCTGTGTTTTCTCTTAAATGATAATAAAACAGTTCCTGGGCTTAGAATGAAAAGGAAAGACACCCCGCCCCAGACCAATTGCTGTAAGACTGTGCAGTGAACAGGGGATGGAAGAAGGACGGGGATAAACATGGGTGCTGGGTGGAAGCCCTGATCACCCATCAGCTCCTGTTTCTTGTTCTACAGAGATGCAGGCAGTGGCTCTGGAGATGCTGGTACCATGGACAAAGACAGTATATGGATTTTTTTAACTCAGGGTTTAGGAGGCATCCTTAGGGGCCACCTGCCCTAGATAAAGGGAGCCTGGAGCGTCTGGCTTGGACTTGAAGTCCTCTCTTAGCCCAGTTACCACAGACATCTGTGAAGGAATGATCCACATGAAACCTGTTCCCTTGAGCATGTGCTGGGAGATTCAAGGTGTCCTCCAGGAACCCCAAGAGCACCAAAGCAGTCCAGGGAGGGAGGAACATGTGGGAGCTGATAGGGCAGGGCTCTGGAAAACACAAAACCTTTCCAGAAGCAAAGAAGGCTGAGGAATCAGCATTGGGAATACCAAGTTCATCTAAGGAGACGGGGTGCGGTGGGGTGGGGGGATTTCATCATCCAGGTGGCCAAATCCCAAGGGAAAAGACTGTGCGCCTCACTTGCATTGAGAGCTCTCATTTCCAGAGAACATTCCCTTCCATTCCCTTCACTACAGCCCTGCAAACGGGGAACGGAGGGGGGAGTAAGAGAGGGAGTGACGGAAGAACAGGGAAAAGGAGAGAAGGAGGGATGGAGGGAAGGACAGGGGGAAGGAGAGAAGGAGGGAGGGAGGGAAAGACAGGGGGAAGGAAGGAGGCAGGGAGGAAGGAAGGGAAGGAGAGAAGGAGGGAGGGAAGGACAGAGGAATGGAGAAAGGGAGGGAATCTGAGAGAAAGAAGGCAGGGAGGAAGGGAGGGAGAGACAGACTGAGGAAGGAAAGAAAGGAAGGAGGGAGGGAGAAAAGGAGGGAGGGAGAAAGGGAAGGAGGGAAGGATTGAGGAAAGAAGAGAAGGAGTGAGGGAAGGAGAGAGAGAGGGAAGGAGGAAGGGAGAGAGACTGGGAGAAGGAAGACAGAGAGGAAGGGAGGGAGGGAGGAAGGCAGGGAAGGAGAGAGGAAAGGAGGGAATGCATGTGGCCACCTGTCTCATACACACGAAGCTCAGCTCTCAGAGTGCATTGTCGAATGCTTCCAAGAGCAAACTGAGGCTCAGGGGCACTGGCTCTCAGCAGGGGAAGAAGAGGTTCACAAGGATGGTATGTACCATCTAAGTCACGGCTTCTCTTAGATAATTTCCCTCTACAAGTCTTCTCAGCAATAATAATGGGCAATGCGGGATAACACAAGGAAACACAGGCCCACCAAGGGCCTGAGGGAAAAGAAGGAAGCAGTGTTGCTGGGAATACAAAGGCGGAATGGGGTGGAGGAGACAGACAGTGACATGGAGGAGCGGAAGGTGATGGTGAGTGACGACACCTGCGCCGCCACTGTCACCGAGCCTTGGACAGAGGCCTGGGGGATTGAAAAGGAAACACACACAGACACACACACATGGGTCACTCAATAATGGGTGAATACCACCCAGGCTTTACTCAGAACTCCTTTTATATGGGGTGAACAACAAAGCCCGGGGAGGCCAGGTGTTTTCAAGGTAAAGATAGCTCAGATGGAACATTCTGGGGCATGGGTAAGAACCACAAAGGATACAAGGAAGGAGTTCTTTAGCAAAACAAGTGGGGGAGGGGAAAATAAGGCCAGGCTCCAAAGGGTTACAACAGCTCCCCCTTTTATATTATATAAAAGACAAATTTGTAGAGGGGAAGTAGAGGCTCAAATGAGTAGAAAAGAGGCATAACCTCAATTTCAAGCAGTGCCTTGTCTTAGGATCAATCTGGGGGTCCAAGACTCTTGCCCATCTTTGGGTACCCTGCCAGTCTCCAGAGCCCCTACCTTAGGTGAGCCTGGTCCCAGAAGGTTGCCCGTCCTTGGCTAACTGCTTGTCATTATGGCCACAATTTTCCTGTGGTCCAAAATGTTATATTGGCCTCGACTGGCATCAAGAGATCGTGCTTCATAGAGGATCCAGGATGGCTATAACAAGCCCCTTTTGCAGTTTCAGCTGTACCTCATGACCTTGCCTTATATGAAGGAGGGAAAGAGCATGGCACCCAGCTCTGGACACACTGGATGCTCGAAATAAACTATGGAGCCCAGGAGTGGTAAAGAAATAGAGAGTAAAGATCAAGAAAGAAAAGGTTCTAGCATGCGGTGTCAACAAAATCTCTTCCTTCATGAAGGACATGGTACTGTTGTCTCATCATCATCAATTGAAAAGCTGCAAATAGATTTTGCAAAATACCTAGAAACTTATTAAAAGGAACTGGTCCAAACATAAGAATATGGTAAATGATGGTCACATTACAGTTAAGAGAAAAGTCATTACTACTTTTTCTCTATTTGATTTTTAAAGTCAGTTTCTACAGTCCCCAAGTTCTCTGTCCCACAAGGTCTAAAAGCTTGAGGCAAAGCTGCTTGTCCAATCCGGGTTAAAGGCAAGCAAAGGTGAGTCAGGAACAGATGTTTAATACAATTTCTTGGTCACCATTGTCAGGGCACTCAGGAAGCTCACAGATCAGCATGGTTCTGTGTCTCAGCATCAGCACGTTTCACCAACCACTCTGACAGCAAGCATGCTCTTGCAGCATCCTGTGAGAAAAACACAAACACACCCTCTTCCCCATATTAATTGGTCCCCTTGATCAGGACTATACCATATGCCAGTATGTGGATCCTTTCATTTCACCTGGGCATAAGTCTGCCCAGTTGTAGGATGCCACAGACATTCTTTGACATCCAAATTAAAAAAAATTTTTTAAATAAAAAGGTGTATGATTCAAATAAATGGGGATGTAACTCCCCCCTTTTAATTTATGAAAATATTGTTTTAAAGTTTTACATTATCTGTATTATAATATCTTGTTCTTGAGAATTATAAGGAATTTCAATAATATGGGTAATATTAACTTGTCAACAAAGCATCTTAAATCCTTGACTGTAATAGCCCGTTTTATTATCTGTTATAATCTGATTTGGAGCACCAACAATAGGAAAATAACATAGGCCATGAAAAATTATACCTTTAGTTGTTTTTTTTTCTTTGTTAAAGCAATTATAACTAGAAAGCTTGAAAAGGTGTTAATGTCTAAATAAATATTTGCCATAATTGGTTAGAATTAAGTCCTCAAGGGTTAACATAAGAAACTGAGGACAATTAGGACAAATCTTTACAATCTGATGCGTATATTCTCTAGAAATATCAAAATTGTTGTCACAGACCATTACTATTTTGATGGTAAAAAATGAGATTATAATCTGCCTGGTATAAAAATTTGTTGTGGCATTGCCTTTACTAAGTGATCCAGGCAACCCAGTATCTCTTAAATATCTAAGCATGGAACAGTAAATTCTCTTGAGTTGAGTTGTATTTGAATAAACAATTGCAAAACTCAAAAATTAGCAATATCTAAGAATGAAACAATTTTAAGCAATTGTAAACTATAAGCTATATATATATATATATATATTGGCTATCAGTATATAAATTTAAGGTATAACTAATTTAACACTTAAAAACAGTGGCTATAGCACATAATCTAATAATCTCTGCTGCAGCAGGGGGAAACTCAAGAGAATGAACATGTGATCCAATTGTATATATTACTTTTCCATAGATGAACATCTATAAATACAGCAATTGCATTGTCTATGGGCTGTATGTGTAAATTTAGAGGAAATATAAAAGCACGAGTAGGAAAAAGAATTAACAACTCGTCTTTTGGATAATGATTTTCAATTGTCAATTTTCCCGGAAAGGTTTGCACATGCAATAGGCCAAATCAGTATTTAGTAATAGCCAATTTAATTGCTGTTTAGAATAAGGAATAAATATTCTATCAGGTTAAGACATTACCTTCAATATATATATATATATATATATATATATATATACCTTTACTATTCTATCATGTAATTCTGTTTTAACACAGCAAAGGTTTCATAATAGGATGTTAAAACTTTACTTAACAAAAAAAAAGATGAAAGATGAATTCACATTAATGGTTTCTTTTGCCAAAGAACTGCTGTGGGTGTGAGGCAAAAATACAGACAGCCAATAATTGACTATAATCTATATAATGTCTGCTGTTAAATCATTGCTTTCTCTATATTCTCTGCAAAACTTTTCATCTCTCAGTTAACTGTAGAGGAGACTAGAATTTGCACCTCTGGAGAACAGAGATTTAAGATCTGTGGTGAGCTTAAGGAGAGGTTTTAGTCAGTTAACATCTGACGACTTTTGAAAAATTATATAAAGTAAATTATCTTTATGAATTTGCTATGCCATAATTTGACTAGGAAGACTGACACTCAATTATTTGGCTCCTTTTCTGGAGCAACGACCACTTTCTAAAATTATAAAGCTCATTGTAAAAGCAAAAACTCCAGTTAACAAAGCAAGTAAACATTGAGGATTAAGTCCCAACTTCCTGCCACTGAGGCAGCAGCAAATCTCTGACACAACACAAGGACATCAGCTATTCCCTGAGGCAAAAAGACACCCATCTCCTCCAGGCTCTCAAAACCACAGGCTGACACGCCAAAAGCAAACTCTTTATAATCATGAAAATGCAAAGGAATAGTATGAAAACAATCTTGAAAATCTATGATAATTCTTTGGAATGGCAACTGAATCGATAAACAAGGCTGTAAATTCCACAGCCTCAACCCTTTACAAAGCTGCAGCAATTTTTACCTGTTTTATTTTTTTATTTAATTACAAATATAGCAGAATTCCAGGGGGAATTAGAAGGCTCAATGTGGCCAGCTTTCAATTGCTCCTGTACTAGGTATTGAGTGGCCAATTTTTTTTTTTGAAGCTGATTAACCAATATAGGGATATCACCTTTTAAAATAATTTTATCTGAATGGTGTGCAGGCTTGTCAATCAAAAATACCTTAGATCTGTTTTTTCCTTTTCTAGGTGTAACTGCAACGGGCTCTAATTTAGCCCTGATTTTGTTTTCTCAACCCTTGGTTAGGCAAATAACCACAATCAAACACTTGTAACATAACTTTATCACTTGGACTATATAGGAGGACTCCCATTAACAGGCAAATTAGAAATATAAGGCTCAAAATATTTTTGGTGAACATCCTCATCTTCCCAATGCAAGAGATCACTGCTTTGCTCTGGACTCTGACTTTGTAACTGGGTAACAATAACCATTTTAGGCCAAGATACGGGCCAATGAACAGAGGTTATTACCTATGCATCTGCTCTTGTATCTAGTAGCCCCATAGTTTTTTTTAATTCACTTTTAAGACTAACTCAGTTCTTTTAGCTTCTGTAGCTTGTACCCAATAAGCATCTGAAGAACCAAATACTTTCGTTCTTCAAGCTCGGGTCATAACCCAATTTTTTTGTCATAAACAATGGCACAAGGATCAATTGGGCAATTTGCTGCCTGGGGTGGGTCAAAAGAGGTAGATCCAATCTTTCTATAAGGTCTACCGCAACCTGACAGCCAGGTTCAGATTCTCATAAGCCAATTGTTTCACCAAAAGCATTCCAACATTCACAGTTCCAAACACCTTTTCAGACATTTTAATCAGCCTATCCATGAACTCTTGAAAAAGTTTAGAAAGCAAAACTTAACCTCCAAACAACCTAGTCTCTCCGAGATCAACACATCTTGCATCAGAACATATTAGCTTCATGCTACGAAGTTTGGCTGCCAATTTTCCACACACGAAAACAGTACAGTGCAGCTGCCAATACCTCAGGAAATACTGTCTTAAATCCTATCTTATTACATAAAATATGACCCAATTTAGAGGTATTTTAGAAACCTGTTTCCCTGGGTTGGTTTATGCCATGTGGTGTTGTCTAGTGTGACTTTAACCAAGTTACTAGTTTAAAACAAATTTTCTGTTACCAATATTGCAATTTTTTAATCAAACCCAATTACTTGTAAGCAAATAATTTACCACCAAGACATGCAGAGCATATTTATACCTTTCAAAACCAGTCAAAAGCAAACGTGAAGTAACCACACATCTTATATATTTAAAATATATAGATAAAATTCTCACTTTTTAGCTGTAATTTCAAGGAATGAGCACCACATCACCTTCTGAGCTCAGTAAACAGATTTTTCTGGGAGAAGCAACGGAACAGCTTTAAGCCGAGAAGCTGCCGGCACCCTTATCTAGGAGCGGCCTAAAAATCAGCTTCCAGCAGGTCTCCAGCTGAGCTAAACTATTAACTTCAGGTGTAGGGCCCCAAATGCCTGCTTTCTATCTTTAGTTTTACCCTTCTAGACACGAGTAAAAACTGAATCAAGAGACAAACAACCAACACATAACGTTTCAACCACCTTTTTTTTTTTTTAACATGAAACATGAGTAACAAACAAAGAAAACATGGACACAAATTGACACACGTGGACAGACAGACAGCTTGGCCCACCAAGAGACAAACACACAAGAGAAGAGAATTACATGTGTCCAGAGAACCAGAAAGCCAGGTTGTCTCCTGACCTTCTGGAGTTTGAAGAACTCTGGAACAGTTTATGTTCTTTTTTCTTCCTCTTTCGCCAAACCATCTCAGAAAAGGGAGAGGACTGTTTCCCTGTTGTTTGAGCATAGGCTGGAGGGGCTGAAGGAGCGATGACCCTCTCTAGAGAAAAGCCCTTTTTATTTTTTTAATTTACATTTGTCTAATTTCTTTTCTAGGCTCCTAATTTCTTCTTCGAGTTTAGACTCTTCCGTGCTTTGGCTTTCACTGTCTCCCGGCTCATCGGAAGTATCTGCCAAAGCGACAGACCCCTTTGTCTGTTCATCTTGAACAGTCTCAAAAGTTCTTTCCATTTCGGCCCTAATTTCTCTTATTTTAGCATTATCACTTAGGGAGCATCTTTCACTAACCTCCAAAGAAAGAAATTGGTGACTGCTAACAGTACAGAGGAACTTGTCGTCCCCATTTTAGTTTCACTTTAAGAAGATTAGAAAATAATAGTAACCTTTTAATGTTTTTTGGGTTGTTTTTTTTTTTTGCCCCAATACGTCCCCCCCTTTTACTTACAATTGCTGACTCCTGGAGACGATTCGGTCAGGTTCTCCGCGGAATCTCCGGATGATGACGTCTGCGCCACCACTGTCACCGAGCCTTGGACAGAGGTCTGGGGGATTGAAAAAGAAACACACACAGACACACACATGGGTCACTCAATAATGGGTGAATGCCACCCAGGCTTTACTCGGGACTCCTTTTATATGGGGTGAACAACAAAGCCCGGGGAGGCCAGGTGCAGTCACGAGTTTACAAAGCAGGATGTTTTCAAGGTAAAGATAGCTCGGATGGAACGTTCTGGGGCATGGGTAAGAACCACAAAGGATACAAGGAAGGAGTTCTTTAGCAAAGCAAATGGGGGAGGGAAAAATAAGGCCAGACTCCAATGGCGGGTTACAACAGTGAGGACCAGGATAGAAACTGAGGCCACCGGAGGGAGGCCGCTAAAGACGATGTCAAAGCCAAAGACAGGTGAGGACGAGCAGACAAGCCACAGAGCAAAGTTAAACTCCAGGCTGCTGTGCTCTGCTCACCCTCCCCCTCCCTCTCAGAATCTAACCACAATCACCTTCAAGTGGAGAAGCCTATTACCCCACCCACGGCTGTCAGTCCCACCCACGATGACCCGCACCACCACCCAGGGGAGGGAAAAGACCCTGTTTTTAGTCTTTAAAGGACGTTGAGAGGAAATTTGCTTTACAATTATATTTATTTATTTATTTGTAATTTGTGTTTTTGTAAATACTGCAAGAAGTCATCCTTTTGTCTGTTTTTTTTTTTTTTTTTTTTTTTTTTTTTTTTAGTTTGTTTTTGAGACAGGGTTTCCGTGGGTAGCCCTGGTAGTCCTGGAACTCACTCTATAGACCAGGCTGGTCTCAAATTCACAGAGATCTGCCTGCCTCTGCCTCCCAAGTGCTGGGACTGAAGGTGTGCCCACCACACCCTGCTGAGGTCAGCCATTCTTAATGCTGATGTTGACTACTCACCCAGCTTTAGAGTGTGCTCCGTCCTCTTTTCTACCTTCCTTAGAGTGTGCCCAAGCTCATTATAATCTCAAAAGAGAGACTTTTCCAAAAAAAAAAAAAAAAAAAAAGCATGTTTAAAACAACTACAAAATCTTATTTTGAGCTTTCCAGTAACATTTTTGTGTATCTAGCTGGGCTGTAAGTGGTTGGTTTGTGTGCAATCATCTAAAAACTGAAAACAACATTTTCTCTTTTTTCTTCATCTTAGAAGTGGCTGGGGTTTTCTTTGGTTTGAAGGCTGTTTGGAGTGTGAAACCATGTTCAAGAACAAACTGGAATTTTATTTTGTTGAGTTGATTTTGAAAGAAGGAAGGAAGGAAGGAAAGAAGGAAGGAAGGAAGGAAAGAAAGAAGGAAGGAAAGAAGGAAGAAAGGAAGAAAGGGGACCTGGGTATGAATCCAAGACTGTCATATCCTTTCAGGATGACTCATCTTTGGAGGTGAGAAACAAACTCTTTGGGATATTTTTTGTAGTGGTTTCTTCCTAGGGATGCCATGAAGAAAAAGAAGAAAAAACAAACAAACAATAAAATAGAGTAAGTAATATATTGATCAGGATGTCAGGGTCTCATCCGGCTCCCAGTGGATGAGGACAGTGATGGTGAAGGCCATTGTAGGTGACGGTGATGGTGACCACCATGAAGATAACAATGATGGTCGTTTTGGTGATGCGGGTGAGAGTAAGATGCTGAAGTCTGTAATGATGCTCATGACAATGATAACAAAAGATCATTGTGGTCATGGTTCAGTGCTGGTGATGGTGATGCTGTGGTTGAGATAATGTTGAGTATTTTGGTGATGATGGGTCTGATTGTGGCGGTCATGGTATTATACTGAAGAAGCTTGATTATGGCGGGTAGGACTCAGAAAGCATCAGACTTGTTTGGGGTACTGGGTATCTCCCAGGGAAGAGCTCACACTTGTGGGACCGTGGAAGGTAGCCTGGTTCCTGGTTGAGCTAAGGCTAGAAATCCCGGTGACCCTAGAGAGACAGTAGGCGCTTCACCTGACTCCGGAGAAACCAGGCCCCTGTCACTAGCCACAGCCCTCCATAGATTTGTGGCCATCAATCATGTAAGGACAACACCCCAAGTCCCTCCACAGGTAGAGGATGAGATGTAGACAGATCTCCATTTTAATGAGGTACCTAAAGGCCTGGAGGCTTAGCCAGTAACCTTTCCTTCCCAGACACTCCTCCCTGAAAAAGGTATTTAATCTCAGGCTTACCTGAGAAGTGGGGTGTGGTTTTACTCATCCACTTCCCTCCATGACAAAAAATGTCTTAAAACCACGGACTGACTTTTCATCGGGATCTACTGTGGGGAGCAATGGAGACAGCCTTCACCCATAGAGTGTAGTCTCCTGTAGAAAACCTCTCTGCTCCCAGCCAAGGCTGCCATCAAGCCAAGCCCAAGGACCAAACCTCAAGGGACCAGCCAGAGCACCCCCTCTTTTCCCCCTTGACCCGGCAAGCCCCCACTCCATTCTCAAGCTTTTCCACAGCATCCAGCAGTGCCTGGGTGTCCGAAAGCCTGAGAATTAGATGACCCTGCCTCCTTGCAGGCCCGGGGACCCCCAAGCCACTTTCAGCTGTTCCACGCTTCCCCACCCCTGGAGTGGTATCATGTGACTTCCCTACAGCCAGACACCCAACCAGCAATGGCATGAAGTAAGCTCAGTCAAACTTCCTGTATCCCGCCTCCCCAGCGGCCGTGCCCTGTGACAGAGCGGACACGGGACCCCACCACTAACCCTACGCACACTCTGACCTGGACAGGTGGAGAAGAATTAGTGGTCACCTCAGGACAACACTCACAATGTCCTCTGTCAGCCACAAGATCCTCCGAGGCACCTCTCTCCCTGGGGCACAGCCAGCCACCCATCGGCCCTTTCTCCTGTCTAGCCACTCACTCCTTGGGATCAGATCCAAATAATTTGCCTCCGATCTGGCAACTGGGCACCTGTTCCCTCTAATTCTTGGTCCTGAAGCAAATTCCCAAGTGTTGATTAAAAAAAAAAAAAAAAAAAAAATACAACCACGTGACTCACTCGACTCCTGACACCAGCAAAGGAAAGGGCCCACAGGACTTTCTGCTACTTGGAGTCAAGTTAGAGTACACTGGATGAGCAGAGGGCAAGCTTGGCCTGGGGTCTCAGGATGGGCGGAGAGACAGCTTGCACCCAGCTGCAGAAGGAAAGATGTTTGGATCCATGTAACACATGAAGCATAGCCCATTCACATCACTGAACAGCCTTCATCCTCTTCACCCTCTGGGCATCTGGCATCTCAAGGAATGTCTGTTGTGGGTCTTTCAAAACCCACCTCTGCCCACTCACTGGAGTTTACCAGTAGCCCCCGGCTCTCTTCAGCTTGGCACCAGCAGATGCTGGACTACAAGATAGATCCAGGCCCTGTTAGAGCGAACAGCATAGGCCATAAGGCAGCATCTCCTGATTAGGAGATGTGGCCTTGCTAGAAAAGGTGTGTTGTTGATGATGAGCTTTGAGGTTTTGTTCTTTTTTTTAAGATTTATTTATTCATTTTATGTATCATGGTCACTATCTTTAGATATCCCACAAGAATATATCAGATCCCATTATGGGTAGCTGTGAGCCACCATGTGGTTGCTTGCAATTGAACTCAGAACCTCTGGAAGAGAGTCTGGTCTCTTAGCCGCTGAGCCATCTCTCCAGCCTGAGCTTTGAGGTTTCAAAAGCTCAAGCCATTGCTAGTTGGCTCTCTCTCAGCGGGCTGTGGTTCAAGCATGTAAGCTCTCAGCTGCTGCTCCAGCATCATGTCTGTATGCCACCATGTTCCCAGCATGGTGGTCATGGACTCACCCTCTGAGGCTGTAAACCCCTAATAAAGTGTTGCCTCAGTCATGGTATCTCTCCTAGAAAGTCGCTAGGGCACTTACTTCATCCCAGAACCCTGCTGGTCTCCTCTCACCCTCCAGCTGCGGAAGGGATAACTCACATGAGAAGGAGACTGGAGGTAGACCTGTGTCCAAATATAAGAAGCAGATGAGCCTTCGGAGGTTCCATGGTACAGCCATTTATGATCGCTGACACGCAGGTGCTGTGATCTCTGGCCTATCAGAAAGCTACATACATGATGGCCAGGATATGCCACACCCCCTTGTCGACCTTCAACAGCACAAGTGGATTCCCAATGCTTTCTTGGCCTGCTGTGTGCATAAGTCACAGAAGACTTCCTGGGAGAGATAGAAGAGGCCTTATAGGGCACCAGAGGCTAGGCCACCCTTGTATCAAGGGTGCACGGAATGCATGGAGCCCCACACCATCTGTGAGGAATACCTCTTCCGGCCCATCAGAGGACACTCCTGCTGGGGCCTTCCTGAGCTCAGGGGTGATCAGTCTCTTGCTGCAGCCTAGGCCAGTGGGTCCACGGAAGCTGTTCCTAACCTGTCAACACTTACATCAAGCAGTTCTCTGCTGATTGAGGGGGAGAGGTGACAGGTTCTGGGAACAGCGGGAATGCCAAGAGCCAGCCCAGCAGCTATGGACATGATTTCTGAGGCTCGGTGAAGTGGGAAGACTGCAACAGGAAGGAGGCCTGAGCAAGGGAAGTTGCAGAGAGGGCTGAACTGGGAGGCACTGCCATTTCCTCCTGGCTGGACCCCAGGGCCTGAAGCGCCCAGGGCAGCCAGAGCTAGCCATCTCCTGCCTCCCACCAGTGGTTTCCAGAAAAGGCTCCGTTGTCATAGCAACATCCATCCAATTACTCCACTTTTGCAGAAATCACTCACCAGCCAACTTGGCTGGAACTTACCCCTTCAAAAGAACAAGTCCTCCCCTTGAAGTTCGGCCTAACTGTGGCCAAGCGTGTGAAGAGAGAAGTGGAGAGGTGGGTTGGGACACACCGGCCACAAGAGAGGTCACAGAGCCAGAGGCTGTAACCAAGGGACTGTGGCCAGCCTTCATACACCAGAAGAGGGCAGAGAGCAGGGTCCTCCCAAGGTGCAGAAGGATAGATGGGTGAGGAACGAGATTTTATGTTAAATAGCTTTGCTGTGCTTCTGCAAAGTCTTCGAGAGTGTGGAGCCCAGAAGGAAGGGGCTGGCAGTTGATCGCTTCCTGGAAGTAACAAAAAGGAGTGGAGAATGGATAACCCAGGGGCTGGGTTGTGATATACACATAGGAGGTTGCCAAGCCAACCAAGGAGGGCGGGTACTCTGGGCAGAGGTGATGTGAGTGACAGGTGGATGTAGAAGTTCAGTTGATTGGTTACAGCCAACAGCCAGGGCAGGTCTGATGCCCTGGGAGGAATTTAGGCTGCCACAGAGCGAAGGGAGGGAGTAGGAGAGCAGGACAGAAGCCAGAGGCCAGAGAGGAGACTGGGTCCCTGCAGGCAGAGGGGGAAGAACCCGAACTCGACCAGCAAAGGCTAGAGGTGGACTGGGCTGTGAGGGAGAAGCCATGACTAAGAGAGAGCTAGAGCTCTCTGCCTAGCTCTGAGCTTCAGAGAGGACAGGAGCGGAGAAGGCCAAGTTGGGCCACCCTGAAGGGGGGAACCCATTTTGCACTGAGGAAGGCTTCTGGAGCCAGACACAAGATTTCCAGTCCAGGTTCGTCTGATTCTTAGCTGTGTGACCTCAACCATGTCTCTGAAGCTCTCTGAGATGCTCTCGTCGATAAATGGCCTCCTCCTCACTAGTAGTTGGTATGAAAGGCGTAAGCCTCAGGGTGGACTAAGATGAGCTTAGGTCCCAAATCCTGGGCCTCGGTCCTCCAGCAGCCAAACCAGCATATGTTCCTGCTTGGTTCTGAAAGGTGTGCTGTGTGCAGGTCCCTCTCCATTTGCCATGCCACTGAGACTACAGGGCAGACTCCAGAGTGAAGACCCTCTCATCCCTCCATAGCATAGCCCTGATCGACGTGAAAGGCCCCCGCAGAGGGGAGACCCTCACTCAAGTCTCGGGATAACACGACCCCCCAAGAACTCACAAGAGACCTTCCTTGCTGCAATTACACGAGGTTTATTGATGAACCAGTGCACTGGGGTGAAGACTCATATCCCACACAGGGGTTTTTAAAGGAAAAAAACACAACCCAAGGGGGGAGGGAGTACATCATTGGAAAATGCCAAAAATACCAGTGAAGAATCACAAGGGAAACACCCGGTTTCTCAAGATTGTTTATGAGGTGTTATTTTAACTTTTATGGTTTTATGGTCAGTCAGTTCCTGAAACAGAGCCACTGAACTGGCTATCCTACATTTTTGGCTCTACGCTACCTGCTAGAAGTCTTCTACTTTACCTGTTAGGGGTTCAAGATTTACCCTGGTCTTTCAGACGGAGCTCGGCAAACACAGGAGCCAGCACTTGTGGGTGATTGCTGCTGCACTTACAGCCAGCCCAGGTTTGGTTCCCAGCACCCACATGGTAACACATGACGGTCTATAATTCTAGTTCCGGGGTCCTAACACCTTCTTCTGGCCTCTGCGGGCACCAGGCTCGCATGTGATACATGTGCATACATTCAGAAAAATACACACATAAAATAGTAAAAAAAAAAATTTAAATAAGCAACCCCCAGGGCACTGAGTTTTTCTTTTTTTTTTTAAAGATTTATTTATTTTATATGTACAAGTACACTGTCACTCTCTTCAGACACACCAGAAGAGAGCATCGGATCCCATTACAGATGGTTGTGAGCCACCATGTGGGTTCTGGGAATTGAACTCAGAAACTCTGGAAGAGTAGTCAGTGCTCTTAACCACTGAGCCATCTCTCCAGCCCTAAAATCTTTTAAAAATGTGTGTTTTCCATGAGTAAGCAATCCCGCTCAAGACTGTCTACTGGAATCCCACCTTTCCCAGTCCCCACTGAGTGAGGGCATTCTCTGGCCGGAAGGCCAGGGAGGGAGTGAGGTGGCAGAAAGAGAGAGCGCTTGAGACCCAGGAGCCCGTCAGCTTCCATTACAAATGGTTTTCTCCCATAGGAAGTGATGGGCGCTGGGCTCCGCCAGGAAATCCTCCCACCTCCAAACCTGGAACAAAATGTGCCCTCCACCTTTCACCAGGAACACGCAGGTGTGAGTGACATCATGACATCCGGGCCCAAACGGAAGCTTCTCAGGCCAGGAAGAAAGAAAACGGACTGGGTCAGTCTTCTATGGGGTCATTTTCCAACCGACCGCCCAGCGGGGGCCTGAACAGCCCGCGCTCTCCGGCCCCTCCTGGTTCCGCCTTTGTACCGTG
Organism: Micromys minutus; assembly: GCF_963924665.1. Lineage (NCBI taxonomy): Eukaryota > Metazoa > Chordata > Mammalia > Rodentia > Muridae > Micromys > Micromys minutus. Next base: position 62,806,060 of record NC_137979.1, read on the forward strand.
GGCACTGGACTTTGTAGATCCCCACATGTCAAAATCACCAAAAACTCTAAAATCTGCAGGTGACCGACTGATGCCCAGACTGACTGAGACAGACTCACAGGGTGTGGCCTGACCATGCTCTTCTCCAGTGTTCTCCCAGGCCGCCAGCCCAGGTATCTACCCTGCCTAGAAACTCAGACATCCACCCGCCTCAGCATCTGTGAGGAGCGGCCAGGCCCACACCAAGCCCACGGAGAGAGGAAAAAACAGCAGACGTCCTCCGGGCCGATCCTCCGTCCTGAGTGCAGGGAGGTTTGGGGGAGGGGTGGGGGCGCTGGAAGGGACATTGCAAGCCCAAAGCCCTGAAGATTGTTTGTTTGTTTGTTTCTTTGTTTAGCTCCCAGCTCCGCGGAACCATCTAGCCTCCCAGGAACTTGATTAAAAGGTTGCTGCTGAGCCCTTAGCTGGCCCACTGTACAGCGCCGGGCACCATATTCCGGGGAAGGACTCTCTTCTCCAAAACAATGGGCAGGTGATTATTAGTGAGATGCTAATAGAGGTTTGGGAGGGGTGAGAGTTCACCTGCGCTCTCTGGACGCTTCCGCCTTGCACTTAACAACCCCCCTTCTCTGTCTATTGCAATTTTTTTTGAATTGTAATTATTTTAATTGATATCTTCCCCTAATAAAAACAAAGAGCACAGCCTGGAGGTGTGTCTTCTGCGGCCTCCAGAAGCTGCCAGAGCCGCCTTGCAGGCTCTGGAGACCCAAGGCCTTTGGAAGTTTCCACAGCTGTCTCAAGCTCTGTGTCAGGAATGGGTATGTGTGTGTGTGAGTGGTGTGTGTGTGTGAATGTATATGAGTGTGGTGTGCGTTCATGCGAGTGTATGTGAGTGTGGTGTGCATGTATGTGAGTGTAGTGTACATGAGTGTGTGAGTGGTGTGTATGTATGTGTGGTGTGCATGCATGTGAGTGTGGTATATGTGTATGTGAGTAGTGTGCATGTATGTGAGTGTGGTGTACATGTGTGTGTGAGTGGTGTACATGTATGTGAGTGTGGTGTGCATGCATGTGAGTGTATGTGAGTATGGTATGTGCATGTGTGTGATATGAGTGTGGTGTGTGTGTGTGTGCTGTGCGTGTGTGGTGTGCATGTGTGTGGGTATGTGTGTGTGGTGTGCATGTGTGTGGGTATATGTGTGTGGTGTGCATGTGTGTGGGTATGTGTGTGTGGTGTGCATGTGTGTGGGTATATGTGTGTGGTGTGCATGTGTGTGGGTATATATGAGTGTGGTGTGTATGTGTGTGAGTGCACATATGTACATGAGTGCATGTGTGGTGTGCATATGTGTGAGTGTGGAGTGTATAGGTTTTTGTTTTTATCTCCCTCACTGGGCCGCAGTGGTAGGAGGTCTGACTATGGCTGACCGTCCTTCTTGGGCCTTTGTTCTCTGTCCTTTAAGAAACTGGGTTTCTCCTCCATCTTAGTGGGACACTGAACTTTCCCAGCTCCTCTCAGTGACTCTGTCACAGTAGAGAGTAGGTGGTGGAGGAACAGATCCCACTTCATATATACCAAGGGCCTTATTCTAGAACCTCTGCTGTCTGAGAATCAACAAAACTGTTCACAGGAATGAAGCGCAGAGAGTAACGCAGGCCCGACCTCAGGCACTGAGCTCCAGGGCTGCGGAGCAGCAGAGAACAGTAAGGTGGGCGATGCTTGGCACCCTGCATGGGGTCTGGGTGTCCGGGGATGCATCTCCTCCTGGGCTGGAGCCCTGGGCTTTGGGCCCATGGATTCTGACTCCCAACCTTCAGTGCCTTTCTATTCTTAACTTCAGGTTTGCTATTGCTGGTCTGAATCTGTTCCCATTAAGGCCTCAGGGAGGGCACACATACACACACTTATGCACACACAGACATATAGACACACAAACAATGCACACATTGAACACACACATACTCAGGCACATAGGCTCTCTCTCTCTCTCTCTCTCTCTCTCTCTCTCTCTCTCTCTCACACACACACACACACACACACACACACACAAGCTGATCTTGTCCTTGTTTGTGGAAGCTTTTGTTTTGCTTTGTTCCGAATCTCAGGCAGCCCAGGGTGGTAGAACCTGCTCTGCTCAAGCCTTGCCCTCTGGCAGATGAATGACAATCAGACTGAGTTTGATGACACACACCTATAATCCCAGTTCTCAGGAAGTTGAGGCTAGCCTGGGCTACACAGCAAGACCCTGAGCCCAAAAGAAAGGCAGAAAGCAGGGTCTTTAAAAGCCATGGTCTTTAAGAGCAGTAGTTATGTTTGGGATGGCCCAGAGAGCCACAGGAGAATCATGTAATGAGAATAGTTAAAAATGCCTTTTAGACAGGTAAAATATAATGTAAAAATAGCTTAGTCAGGAATCCACTATCTCCAAAGCTGCACCTGTTAAGAAAAGGATGAAGAGAGTGGGGGGCATATGGCCCATGGAGGTGCGGCGAGGCCTGGGGGCAAGGGAGATGCCTCTGGGGGGCCCATGTTGGGAATCCCTTCCCCGAGGGACCAGCCACATGACTGTATAGTACAGAATAGAGTTTATTCAGGTCATGAGGGAGTTAAGAGGGTGGTAGAGGCAGAGAGAGAGAAGAGAGGAGCAGAGAAGAGGCCGGCCATGAGCACCTGGGAGAGGGGGAAGGGAAGGAGAAGAGGAGTGGTAAGGGCGGGAGAGCAAGAGAGAGAGGAGGGGGAAAGCAGCCTCTTTTATAGTGTCAGGTCACTGGGGCGGAGCATACCTGGCTATTGCCAGGTAACTGAGGGGTGGGGTTTACAGAATCCCACCAGCACCTAGTGACAATACTCACTCAGGATAACCAGACGCAACCCTAGAGCCCCACTGCACAGTATATAAACAAAGACCATGAACAACCCTCTGCTCTGCACATCTGGAGAAACACCATCTTGATTTCCCCTACAGCTGGAGAGTCTTCCCCAGGATCCTCTCAGTCTGTCAGAGACTGGGCCTGACCCTCTCTTGGAGAGACAGGCTTAGGACCATCGTTAGGAATTTAGGGTGAACCTTGTATGATGGCCCTTAACATAATAAAATACAACTTCTGTGATAGGAATTACATGTATCTACCTTTTTTTGTTCATGAGAAACAGGCTGCCTACAGGAATGTTAGCCAAAAACCAGCTTTACAATGGCCACAGGGCACCAGCCACCTGGATTCAGTTCCCAGAAGTACTTGGCACAAGGACTCAAATGAACTAGGTTTGCTCAGAAAGACTCAACTGTCTCAGGCCAGGCCGGCCAGTCTCAGGTCTCAAGACCACAGCTCATCATGGCCCAGGTCCATGAGGGACAGAAATTTCCACACACTGAATGCCACACTCTAGGCCACACGGGGCCGTCTGGGCAGACAGGCATCCAGTGAGCAGGCCACAAGGCTTGGAGCCAGGTACACTACCCTGCCCAAGCCTGAGCAGGCCCCTCCTTCCAGAACCAGCCCTGTCCACCCTCCTCAGCCACAACCCTCCCACAATGGAGAAGGAAACTCCACCCCAGTTTCCATTGTTTTTACAAAAAAGCCAAAAGGGAAAGATTAAAATGGGAACAGTGGCCTCTAGAGACTCGTGACTTCTTCATTAAACCCTTATGATTCGATTGGCCAGGCAAACTCCTCGGGTGGGGTCCTGTCTATCCGCCCTCAGGTCTTCCTTAGCCTCCTGTTCTGAAGGCTCAGGAGCAGGACCAGTTGGGACTGGATGGGACATCTGAGCACCAAAAAAAGAAAGTCCCAGACTCTAGAGGTAGGACCATCTCCAGACACTCTCACCCGGGATTCCTGTAGCTCTCATGACACATATCCGAGGTTCTGACTAGAAAATCTGCTGTTATCTCCATGGCCACAGGAGTCCTGCTGGACCCACTTCTCTCTCTCCACAAGTGAAGCCCCTCCTTCCTGCAGAAACCCAGACCCACAGCCAGCTGGGATCATCATGAATTCCCATTGCTGCGAGTGGTCAGTGCCTTCCCAGCTTCCTGTGAGTCACCACTAGGCTGGGTAGGAAGCAGTTCTGGGAGTGGGGGCGCTCCTCCACCCTCCCCAGATGGCCCAGGGGAGCTGGCCTCTGAGCCCCTTGAACTTTGGGGCTTCCCCAGCCCAGCCCAGCACCTCGTGGTTCTCTGCCTGCCTGTGCTCAGCACGTGGAGTCTTTCAGCTTCTGTCTCTACTACTGAGGAGGTCAAGTGACTGGGTAGTGTTGGCTCAGAGTGGTGTCTCCCTGCCAACACCTCTGGAGAAGTTCAAAGACGAAGAGAGACAAAAGCTGTCATTTTAGTTACCAGCCCCTGGACTCTTGCTTGTTAAAGCTTCTGTTCTATCTCAGATTGGGGGTTTCTACCCCACCTTTGATCATTTCGTTCCCAGGTAAAAGACACGTAATTTGGATATTTACCGCAGGCCTTTAATGCCCTAGTGCTGAGCAGATAGGTATCTGTCCTCTAAGCTACTATTCCTACTTCCCTATCAATAACCTGAGTTATAACCCCCTGAGCCACTTTTAACCCCAATTGGCCAGCCCCCATGTTCATGCTTTCATAACATACCAGCCCATGGTAATTCCTCTCTCTACCTTTTTCTCCTCTTCCCCTCGTGGTTAACTTGTCGGTCAAAGTTACATAGGTCACTTGAGTCAATGTGTGGACACCCTCATTTTTGTGGGTGACCAGGCCTTGTGGGCCAGTATTTAGCATTACAATATGTAGCAAAAGAAAAAAAAATGAACCTCAACACTTGCTTTTTGTTTTCTTCCACAGTATTCTGACCACACTCCCACAACGTGTTAGGGTTTAGCTGTGGAAGAACACCTTGGCAGATCCAGGCCAAGGAAAGCTGCAAAGATCATACCTTGTAACAGAATTCACTCGAGATTTATTGGGGGGATGGAAGGTGGCCTCTGAGAGAGAGACCCAGGGAGAAGGACAGAGACAGAGAGCAAGAAGCAGACAGAGAGATGGAGAGTGACCAAATGGCAGAAGTGTGTAGTGTATGCACACAGGAAGACCATGCCCCAGGCTCCATGTCTGCCCCTGTGTCAGAACACAGGCCTGCACCTTTAGGCCAGATCACACTGCCTGAATCCAGCTACACCTCCCCGAAGCTCTCTCAGGGATAGAGTTAAGAAGTTCATGGTACCTGCCTCCTCCATGTTCTGTGTCCAATGCTATCTATGCTGAACTAAATCATGCAGTATGAGAATTTCCTGCCACCCCTAAGAGGTTATTAAGAGTCAGATCTCGCCTTTGTTCTTGGAATTTAGGTTCAGAGAGTCCTGATGGTGGCAGGGGTGGAGAGGGGTGGGGCAGGGTGCTGGGTTCTGAAGGTTGCTTCCTGAAGAGGTCCCGCCTCTCCATCTCACTCACAGCAGCGTGCCCCCACCACCCCCCCCACCGCCCTCTTGGTTTCTCTCTCTGATTCTTACTCTATTTGGAGCTCTCACTCTTAGCTCTAAATAGAGCCTCCCCTTGCTGTTAGTACCATTTGTTTAGCTCTCCGGCTATTGTATGGCTTCTGTCTAATGCCCCCTCCCACCTGGAGGACCATGTCTAGGCGGTTCTTTCATTCTAACATCACGAAGGGGATTGTGTCAGCTTCCATTCCAGACCCTCCTCTGCTGCTCATCTTTTACTCTGTTTAACCGTGGCCATGTTTGACCATGGCCAAAGCAGGCAAAGCCACAACCATTACTTGAGATACAACCCAGACGCCTTCCTCCTGGAGGCAACTCCTGGTTTTCCAGGGACATTTTGGAGCCAGGTTTTCCTTAAGATGGTAATGATGTTTTCACTCAGAGCTGTGACATCACCTCTGGATTCTTTATCAGTCTGAGAACAATGAAGATGCTGTGCAAATAAATCCTTGTGCTATGTTGGGGTTTTATCTATATTTTGTTGTTGTTCTCTCTCTCTCTCTCTGTGTGTGTGTGTGTGTATATGTGTGTGTGTGTATGTGTGTGTGTGTGAGTGTGTGTGCTTCTTCCAAACACCTTCCTTCCATTGTTTATTGTAGTTTGTCTTTGGCTACTTTGTAGGTTCTTCTTTCTCCCACCCTTTCCTTCCATCCTTTCAACCTCCTAATACAAGATAAGAACACAAACAAACTAACTAACAAGGATAGTGAAGAGAGGAGAGAGATCCCGTGTTGAGTCAGGGTTCAGAAAAGGGGTGGTGTTATATTAAATTACTTCCTGCTTATTAGGAGTATTAAGTTCCTTGGGGCAAGTTTGATCTTCACTGTCAGGATATCTATTTCTCCTTCTCCTCCTCCTCCTCCTCCTTCTTCTTCTTCCTCTTCTCCTCCTCCTCCATTTGCTCTTTCTCCTCTTCTTTTTTATCCTCCTCCTCCTTTTCTTCTTTTTCTCTTCTTTTCCTAATTATTATTATTATTATTATTATTATTATTATTATTATTATTATCACTATTTCAACAACCTACCACCAATGCACCACTTATTTTGGGGCTCTTGCATTTGTATAAATTCTGAAAAGTTCCCAGAATTCCAAACATCACACAATCACAGAAACTATCTGCAGCTGGCAAAATCACATCCTTATACAAGGCAAATCATAGTCAGCTGTTGTATAAGATCTGAAACAGCCCCCATCCCATACCTGGGACTAAAACAAAGACATTCCTGTGTTGTTGTTGTTGTTGTTTTTAAAGAAACCCAATGTGGAAAGCCGAGATAGCATTCGCCATCACAAGATGGCACTGACTTCCGTTGCGGCAGCCTGGCCCCTCTCTGTAATCAAACTGTGTGCGCATGTGCAAGAGTGTGTTCTCGCCAAGTCTTTGCCCACCCCGGGGCGTGCCAGTGAGATCATGAGTAAGTGACCAATTAGACGTGGACACGCAGCTTTGGGGACTATATAAGGGACAGCTCGACGGGCCTCGTGGTCTTCCTCTTCAAGATGCAATAAACGCTTTGCTGCAGAAGGATCCTGGTGTTCCGTGTGCGTTCTTGCTGGCGAGACGGTAGCTTGGGACATTTAAGATGCGGCATGCTCCTTGACCATCGAGGAAAGACGACCACCACCAGAGGATTCTTCTCAGATCACGCTTTATTGTGGGAGCCTCTTGGTTGAAGGGGAGAGCAGGAAGCGAGGGGGCTGAACTACCCTAGCTGTCCGCTTATATAGGGAGAAGCGCATACGGGCTTGCCATGATTGGTTGTCACCAGTCTGCTGACACCAGAGGCCTCGGGATTGGCCGGAGATAGGTTATGTACTGCGCATGCGCAGGGTGCAGCGCCTTAGCTGACAAGAACATTACTATATATGGAGTTGTTTACCTCAAAGCGTGCGGGGAGCCAGCGCCATCTTGTAATGGCGTCCGCATTCGGCTCCCCACAACCCAAATTCCAGAATTTCCACTACATTTCCCCCTTTCTGTTTTAAGCCATTAATTATGCTGTGTGTGGTAGGAAATTATACACAGAAACATTCTCAATGAAATAAGAGCTTTTTTCAGGTTAATGGCCAAGGCTTTCAGGAGGCCTCTCCTACTCAATTATAATTTTTATTGGTTTTGGTAGTATCTACAGCTTTTCATTTCCTGCAGAAATATGTACAAATCTGTGTCCCCAATGCAAAACTTTTGAGAGCTTCCCTTCTGATCTTAACAGATCCTCATAGTATCTAGGATAATTGTTTAAATTAATTATTTTATTTATTTGTCCATAGGCTAATTTAATTCCATAGTTTTTTTTCTCTAGTCCAGGGTCTCTTGGCTACTGTTGTCTTTTGACTGAAATGGCTCAAAACTATTGCTGCAGAGTTCTGAGCCAGGCTGTTTCCCAATGATAAGAGATTACGAAGAATATCACTACTGAACCTATACTCATTGGTCCTATGGGACACTTGCCCTGCACAAGCCTGGACACCTAGGCCCTCTTTGTGGTTTATATTTAGAAAAACCATTGTCCTTAGTGATGCCTTGTTCACAGTTTTGTTATAAATGAGCAAATTTTCTACAATTAAAGCACTGAACATTTTGAGATGTGAGGCCTTCACTGGCCTGGTCACAGTCTCTTTGCAAATGATTGTATCCTGAAATTGAAGCACTGGGTATTTTGATATCAGAGCTGTCTAGCTATAGCTTTACATATGATATCAGCATGGTACACATTAGAACTGATACTGGTCATATCCCTTATCTATTTATCCATACACTCTACTCTCACCTTCAATGGTCTAATAACCTTCTTACATTCAGTATTTCCATTTTCGCACGCCAAGGTCTCTAGCAACACATTCCTTTCATGAGGATCTGATATGGCTTTGTTTACAGCTGAGACTAATCTTTGTAAAGAAAAATCAGTGAAAGCTTCTCCAGAGCCTTGTATAATCTTTGTAAATAAGGTGGATGCTTCCCCGGCTCTGAAACTTTGTCCCAAGCTCTTAAAGTCACTAAGCAACACTGTTCTATAGTAATGTCATCAAATTGAATCTATTCTTGTCTATAGAGCACCTCTTTTCACCCAGAACCGGTCTTTTACTATATTCATTCCCCTCAATCTATCTCATTATTCAATAGTCTCAGCTCCTTCCCTCCACCATGTCAACCACTGCTACTGTGGTTCAGCCGAGAGCACAGCCGTCCCCAGTCCCTTCCAATCTTGAAGAATAATCTTACTTTGTGTAGCTCAATTATTTAGGATTCATTTCACATAAGGCGAGTGCATCCCATATGAAATCATAGCCTCTTTAAAAGGGGGAATTAAAAAAAAGAAAACAAAACTTGGATCTAACATTTCTACAGGACACTGTCCTATCTCATCATAACCTTGCTCACCACCATTAGCAGGTATATGCTATATGACTAGTGGGAAAGCTGATGGTGATCTCATAGCCTTGGGCTGCCCCTCCTCCCACTCTGGTGACACAGTTGGCTCAAGATTAACCCTTTTGTTTTGAAACACTCTTTCAACAGCTGTCCTCCCACACTTTCGGCCTTTCGCTGATCTGACTGCCCTCTAGCATGGTTTCCTTCCCTCTTTCCTCCTAAGGGAAACTCCTACTCTTTTGCTCAGTCATTGGGACTGAGCCTTCTTGTGCCCCATTTTCTGGTGCTCCTCACCTCCTAAGGGCCTCCACCTCAACCCATAATTTTTCCAACTGCTAAACCATTTTCAAACATTTTAAAAAGCAGAATATATGAAGAAGAAATAGAAGAAAACAAAAAACAAAAAACAAAATCCCCTCTGGGAGCAAAGTAGGGCATATCACAGCAGTAGCAGCCACAATAAATTTTTTGCTGGTATTTTGGGGGGGGGGGAATCTATTTTTCATCCCCTGCTGGTTTTTCTATAGCATTTGAAATAAAAATTTCCACTCTGACTAGCCTCATATATGGGGCCACTTGTAACTGTTCTTTGGCTACTTCATGGGTTCTCTTTTCTTCAACCTTTCTATACCCCTTTTTTCACCCTTTCAACACCCTAATGCTAGATAGGAGAAAAAGGGGGTAGAGAAGAGAGGAAAGAGATCCTGAATAAAGTCAGGGATCTGAAGGGGCAGTGCTATCATTAAACTGCTCCCTGATGATTATGGATGTTCAGTTTCTTGGGAGAAGTTTGATCTTCACTGTAAGAATATCTAATTTCTTCCTGTTGTTTCTCCTTAGTACATGACTGCTTAACAAGCCACAACCAACAACCAACAATCAATAACCAACCAATAACCCACCACCTCTCTCAGGGCTCTAGCATTTACATACTCTCTGAAAAATGCCCAGAATTCTAAATATCACACAACTGCAGGAACTATCTGTAGCTGGCAAAATCACACCCCTGCTGGAGCATAAGGCAAATCATAATCAGCTGCTGTGGACAAAATCTGAAGCAGCCCCATATTTCCACACCTGGGATTAAAATCAAAACATATTCTTATAATATTTCTTTTTAAAAAATAGAAACCAAAATTCTCACTATATTCCATCATTGGACAAACCTGGGAATAGGGAATCACAGATACAGAAAACCTCCTGCCTTGGAACTCAGGTCAATGTCTGCTGTGGAAGAAATGCAGATGAATATCTGGGAGAGTTGGGACATGGGAGAACACACATACAGGCACATGCACACACACATGCATGCACATGACATTCCCTATTCCAACTCATGAAAATGTAGGGGGTGGCCCTGGTCCTGTTCCCTAACTGGTTCTTGATTCATAAATACAGATGCTAACAGTCAATGAACTGGACAAAATAGGCAGGACTTCTGGGTCCCTACACACAAGCCAGAAGATTCAAGGGAGAGAGGATCAAGAGAACTGGAAGCAAAAGGAGGGAGTAACAGAGGATTTATAATGCCAACCAGTCATGTGAGTCTTTAGCTGGAGCAGCCAATGGCCACTCTATCTGATTATGCCTGGGGTGACAGGGGAGTTTAAGAGTGCCTAGTCATTGAACTAGAGCATAGATAAAGATTAACTGGCATGTGTGGGGGGAGGGGTTGTTTTTTATCCATGGATCCCAAGGAATTTGGATGGGGATATGGTAACAAGATCTGCCCAGAGTTTAAAGCAGGGTAGAAAAACTATAATCTACACAGAAATACATCTAACATCTCTTCTGAGAGCCTTCCTGGGGGAAATGGATTCACCCTCAGAAGTTTGGAGGTTTCCTTGTGTAGAAAGCCAGCAAGCCATGCTCTGCCCACACTAAAAACCAGTGAGCCACCCTCTGCCCACACTGAAAGCCAGTGAGCCACCCTCTGCTCACATGTGGTTCTGACCCAAAGCCATCACATGCTCTGAGTTACCAGCATCACACACCTTTGAGGTTGCTGATACTGTGGTACGTCCCAGTTAACTCTACATCCCCTTGATAGGACATGGAAGCTACTAGGGTAGTGGTTTGAATGAGAAATGTCCCCTATGTTCCTGGGTCCCAGTTGGTGGCACTATCTGAGAAGGTTTATGTGGTACAGTTCATATGACATGGATCACCAGCTGACAGCAATCTCGGGGGACAGTTGGGAAACTTTAGGGGAGATGGGATTAGTCAGGGAACACGGGTCAACAGGGATGCATCATTAAAGGTTGTATCTGCTTCCTGTCTTCCAAGAAGTAAAAGACATTTTTCTCTACTCACTCCCTTTGCTTTGCCATGATGCTCTGCCTAGGCAGGTGAGGCCAAGCAACTGTGGACTAAACCCCCCGAAACCATGAGCCAAAAGAAACCTTTTCTTCCTTAAGTTTTTTATGTCAGGTATTTCAGAAACATTGATGGGAAAGATAATACTTCTGATACCTGACTAAGACATGGGGTGCCCACACTGCTTTTTATTTGACACCGTGAGTAACTAATCACTAATGGTTTAAATAAATCTCTGGCATGTATTCAGTTTGTTTTCTATGATGGCCATATTCTGTGTGTATATTACGGGTGTTGCATGTGCGTGTGTATATGATTGTGCATGTGCATACACATGTACCTATGCACAAGCAGATCCCAGAAGAGGACAATGGCTACCCTGTTCTATCACTCTCCAACTTATTGTCTTGAAACAGGGTCTTTCCCTGAGCTCAAAGCCAGACTGGCCTCAAACTTACAGAGATCCACCTGCCTCTGCCTTCAAAATGCTGGGATCAAATGTGTATGCCACCACCGCCTGGCCAGTTTTCTTAGTTGGATGCTAGGGATTTGAACTCAGGTCCTCACACTTGACCCACCAAACCATGTCTTTAACCCCAACATAATGACGCTCTCTTCAAGTTGACGAGAGTAATGAAAGAATGACTGCTTAGACCTGTGAACACAACCCAGATACCTTCTACACTGCATCTCCTTAACATGCCCTGCAAGCTTCTGTTCCCTCACCCTCTCAGAACAGCATGGACCAAGACAGTCCATGAACGAGCTACAAGCAGGTGGCTCCTTGAGAAGCCAAGGTCTTCAGCTTGGAGGTGTCTTCTTCCACATCTTCATGTGAGTGCTTCTGTGACCTTAAAGGACCGCAGTCACCAGGGCTGGAGCCCACCCTAATCACACCTTAACTCTGTTTCTTGAGGCCATCACATGTACAAGCACAGGGTTTGGGCTTGCGTGTGAATTTGGGAGGATACAACATAGCCTCTGACAGGATGTATACGTTCTGTCTCAATGAAAATGTGTTGAAGAGGCCAGCGGGATGGCTCAGTATATCTAGGCATTTGCTAGCAAGCCTGACGTCCCGAGTTCAATCCCCACATGATGGAAGGACTGACTTCTGCAAGTTGTCCTCTGGTTTCCACGCATACGTTATGACATGTGTGATATTCTCTGGCTCTTGCTCTTTCTCCTTCCCTCCCTCTTTCCTTTCACCTCTCCTTTCCCTCTTTCTCTCATACAGACATACACACACACAATAAAATGTTGTTTTTTTTTTTTAAAAAAAAAAAAAAAAAAAAAAAAGGTCTTTCCAAAGTGGGGTGGGGACTTATTTCTAACCAGATGACCACAGTTTAACTTCCTGAATATTCCAGCTCCCTATCCCCTCATGGGTAAGACCTCTGGAAGGAGGGATGGACCACAGGTGCTGCAAGATTCCTGCATCCATCTGACCTTCTGTAATCCAGCCCTGCTGCAGGACACACAAAAGAAGAGACACCTACTGAAGGTCCCCACCTGCTAGCCAGCATCCTGCTGAGGCATCACCAACATGGGACTCAAACAGCTCCAAGTCTAGAAACCCTGGCCCAGACACTGTAGCCAAGTGAAAACTTAGGACTGAGCATCAGTGTGGAGTCCTGAGGAGGGAGGGACTCTCTCCTGTGCTTACCCCAGCCCATCTCCAGTACTCTGCAGACACAGCAGAATATAGAAACTTGTGGGAGGGAATCTGCCTGCTGTGGGAACCTACTGCAAGCCCCAAGGGCATGGCTCCAATTCTAGTGGTTCTTCACCCATCTGAGGCATTGTGGGAGCCGTAACTGGAATGGACTATGCCTGGGAAATCCGGCCTTCGCTTTCCTGCCTGCTGAGCTCAGCACCCTGAAAGGTCGGCTTCCAAGGCTTGGTGGATATTCGCTAATTAGTGTAATGACAGTTGTGTAGAGATCACCTGGTAGGTGTCCTTGTTGCTGTTGGATCATCAAAGGTGATGAAACCTGTTGAGCTCCTGCGGGACTCCACCCCAACTTAGCTTCTATGCAAGTTTACATTGTAGCCAGGGGAAGCAGAATGAGGGTGGTCCGGTGAAGGAGGAGCAGTCAGCCCCTCCCTGCCTGTGACCAGAGGGCTCTGTGACAGTGGTTGTTCTGGAAGAAGTCTTGGCCTGTACCTGGGAGGTTGGGAGATAGATGAGAACTCATCTGACATGGGCTCTGGGATCCAGGGGACTGTTAGTTATTTATTCTATATGAGTACACTGTAGCTGTCTTCAGACACCAGAAGAAGGCGTCAGATCCCATTACAGATGGTTGTGAGCCATCATGTGGTTGCTGGGATTTGAACTCAGGACCTCTGGAAAAGCAGTCGGTGCTCTTAGCCACTGAGCCATTTCTCCAGCCCAATCACTGCTTTTCCTGTTGCTGTGACAAACGACTGAGAAGACTCAGCTGAAGAAAGGACGGTTTATTGTGATGAGTGCTTTAAGAAAAGAAGGGTTCGTCGTGTTGAAGAAGGCACCGTAGCAGGACCGTGAGACGCCAAGTTAATACAGTGCTGCCTCAGTCAGGAGGCAGAATGTCAGGAAATGGGGCCAAGCTATAAAGGTTCCAGGCTCTCCCAGAATAACCCACTTCCTCCAGCAAGCCTCCACCTCATGGAGGTTCCAGTCTTTCAAACTAGCACACAAGTCTGTGGAAGACATTTCACATTCAAATAGCATCTTTGCGTATGACATTTAAACTAGGGAGAGCCACTCCCATCTCCTGGGGGAGCTAGCACGCCGAGCCTCCGAGTTTGTCTACATTTGGTCATACATCTCAGGCAGTCACTGGGTGACAGACAACTAGATTGTCTCAGGGCCCTCTTTCTTGTTTATCCTCAGCAGCCCCCAGAGCAGCCCCCGTCACACATTCCTCTCTGGACTGTGTGGGCAATTGTCTGCTGTCCCCTAGATTCTTGGAATCTGCTGAGTCTCCTAAAATCATGGGAGCATCAATTCAGAGGCAGAAAGAAGCACACATGGCCTTAAAACTGTGTGTGTGTGTGTGTGTGTGTGTGTGTGTGTGTGTATCTGTCTGTCTGTCTGTCTGTGTGTCTCTGTGTGTGTCTCTGTGTATGTGTGTGTCTCTGTGTTTGTGCCTGTGTGTGTATCTGTGTATGTGTGTCTGCGTATGTGTGTCTGTGTGTTTGTGTATGTGTCTGTGTGTTTGTGCATGTGTCTGTGTGTGCATGTGTATGTGGGTGTCTTGCATGTCTCTGTGTGTATGTCTCTCTGTGTGTCTGTGTATGCATGTCTGTGTCTGTGTGTTTGTGTTTGTGTATGTCTCCGTGTTTGTGTGTCTGTGTCTTTGTGTGTGTATGTCTCTGTATGAATCTATGTGTGTGTCTGTGTCCATGTGTTTGTGTCTCTATGTGTGTGTATATCTGTGTATGCGTATCTGTGTGTGTGTGTATCTGTGTGTGTCTGTGTGTGTGTTTCTATGTCTGTGTGTCTGTGTGTTTATGTATGTGTCTGTGTTTACATGTGTATGTGTGTGTCTGCATGTATATCTGTGTGTGTCTTGTGTGTCTCTGTGTGTATGTCTTTCTGTGTGTCTCTGTAAACATGTCTTTGTGTGTGTGTATCTGTGTTTGTGTGTCTGTGTGTATATCTGTGTGTATCTGTGTTTGTGTGTATGTTTGTGTGTCTGTATGTGTATGTCTGTGTATGTGTCTGTTTGTGTGTCTGTGTGTGTGTCTGTGTGTGTGTGTCTGTCTGTATGTGTGTATAAAGCAGAGGTTGTTGCTGATTGTCTTGCTTTTGATCCCTTGCTTGTTCGTTTGTTTGGCTGGGTCCATCTTTGGCCGGCAGCTCTCCAGTGGGCTAGGCTGGTTGGCCAGTGATCCCCGGGGATGACAGTCCATCCCACAGCTCTGGGGACATGGAGCGTGCCACCATGCCAGGCTTTGACGTAAGTTCTGGAACGCAGTTCAGGTCCTTATGCTACCATGGTAAGCACTGTGCTGACTGGGCCACCTCCTAGTCCTGACCTTTCACCTTTCTAAAGCAGATGAGCCACTGATGGTGAATCCCAGATTTTGACATGAGATGATATGTAGTCACTTGGGTTTGGGGTGCTGGCCTACAGTGTTGGGACCTGTGGAGGGTGCAGAATAAATGGGAGGTGTCCTTCGGGCCTTGTTGAAGAACCTGCTAGTCTCCGTGACCCTCCTCAGCGCCTGCCGTCACCTCTGACTCAGAAAGCATTGCTGTCCTCTCAGTATCTGTGGAGGCAGCTCTCGGGACTTCAGACTGCCAGGGACTGAGGCTGAGCCCAGAGCGAGCACTGCAGAGGAGGACCCACCAGGGGTGTTGATGAGACTCAGGCTGTTCAGGGTGGGTTTCTCTACAGAGGAGAAGGAAAGCTGGGGTTAGCAGGGCCTGAGTCTGGAGACTTTGGACTCAAACAAAAAGCCCCATGGAGCCTTATTTGGAAGGGAAGCTCTCCAACTCTCACAGCCCTGTGAGTCAGCCATCAGGGATGCCTGTGGCATTTCATAAGGAATAATAAGGCCGCAATGTTAGCATTGTTAGCTCGTTTGGCCTGCACAAACCTGTGTGTAGGCAGGTTCCGTGTTTTATCGGTGAGATACACACATGGCAGCCTGTTCAAGATCACTGGAGGTGAAGGCAGTGGGAGCAAGCCCAGATCAGGGCTTTGGCTTCCTCCCCAGAATGGCTCGGACACTTGTAGCTCTCTAGCACTCCCAATGCATGAACCAGTGCCCACAGTCCACGTAAGAACCTGAATGGAGTACGGCTTGGGAGAGAAGCCTGAGGAAGATGCTGGATTTAAAAAAAAGCTAATCTGAGGCCAGGCATGGGGGTGCACGCCTTTGACTACACAACTCTAGGATAGAAGCAGGCCAAGTTCTATTCAAGGCTAGCCTGGTCTACATGGTAAGACCCTGTATCGGAACAAACCTAGAAAATAGAAGGAGGAGGAGGAAGAGGAAAAGGAGCAGGGGGAGGAAGAAGAAGAGGAGGGTGGCAAGAGGAAAAGCTAGTCTGCCTCAGGGTCTTGGAGGCAAGCTGTACAGTCAGGAAGTAGTAGAGCAGGGCTCCTCAGAGAAGATGGGCTCCCGGGACACGGTGACTGGCAGTGCCAGGTGGCTTGTGGCCCACCTTGCTGAGTACTTTGGTCTCTTCATGGCTGTTGGCCAAGGGCAACTTTCTATTCATGAAATATAAGCCTCCCGGGGGGGGGGGGTTCTTAGTACCATCAAAGCCAGGAAGAGGAGGAGAGAGAGAGGAAGGGAAGGAGAAGGGGAACACACACACACACACACACACACACACAGAGAGAGAGAGAGAGAGAGAGAAAGAGAGAGAGAGAGAGAGAGAGAGAGCAAAGGGTAGGTACACTTAATCTAGAGACAGCCTACCTCTGCCCTAGATATCAAAGAGAAGACCTCATATTATGGACTGAGAAGAATGCTCAGAAGTAAGAGGGACACAGCGTCCCCAGAAAGGAGGCATGTAGGCATGTAACCCATGTTTGCAGACAGAGGTCTAAATTATGTATGACATGGCCAGGTGTTATCTGGGAAGCTCTGGACCAAGTTGCTAGTAGCTCAGTACCACCAGAAGGGGGTAGGGGCAGAGAAAGAAACTGTTTAGTTGACACCACCTAAAGGTGACCGAGTGGATAGGCATGTGGCCAAGGACTGTGCGTGACAGAAATACATATCATATCTCAAAGATGTGTTGCCAGCAAGGGAGGCATCACTGTTGGAGAAGACAGCCTAGGAAGCCTCGCCCTCAGGAGTCTCCCCGGGGAAGCCAGATTGCTATGACAACCTTCAACACCTACCCCTGGAAGGGACCTCTGTCTACAAGTCACACCTGGGAAACTCACATCAGCTCCTAACGGTTCCTCAAAGACAACACAAAAGAGACTGAGTTTGGAATTGGGCTGAGCCCTGGCCTTCACACATGGCTAACCCCACAACTATCTGAAAGAGGCAGGCTCCCACTGGGGACAAGGGTCCCCTCAGGTAGGTGAAGGGGTTAGGGTGAGACAGGTGTGCCTGTGGAAGCTGGGCTGCAGGGATGTGTAGCATCCTCTGCCGTCCAGGAAAGGGCCTCAGGGGCTACCCCAAGCCAGGCTGGCCAGACTCTTCCGACTCTTGCCTATCATTACACTTGAGCATTAATGATCTCGGCCTCCCAAGAGACCTTGGGGAGTTGCTGGTGCCCATGTGAGGAAACTTAGAAGGAGAAATTCCCCAAGCTACGGGCTACTGGGAAATGCCTGTGAGGACAGACCTGTGGGCACAGGTGAGCACCTCTTTTGGAATGCCTCTCATGACAAGAACAAGAAAGGAGCAGAGTACAAAAGAAAGTGGATTCTCCTAGATAGTGGACCATCACCTGGGGCTTGGGGTTGGGGCTGGGATGTGGCTGGTGTGGGGGCAAGGGGTGGAGCTGTGGGTGAGGCTGTGGGTGGGGCTTCGGTGTAGCTGGGGGTATGGCTGGGGCTGGGGTGTGGCTGGGGCTGGGGGTGTGGCTGGGGTGTGGCTGGGGCGGGGGTGTGGCTAGGGTGTGGCTGGGGCTGTGGCCAGGGTGTGGCTGGGGTGTGGCTGGGGCTGGGGTGTGGCTGGGGCTGGGGTGTGGCTGGGGCTGGGGGTATGGCTGGGGCTGGGGCTGGGGCTGGGGCTGTGGCTAGGGTGTGGCTGGGGCTGGGGCTGTGGCTAGGGTGTGGCTGGGGTGTGGCTGGGGCTGGGGTGTGGCTGGGGCTGGGGGTATGGCTGGGGCTGGGGCTGGGGCTGTGGCTAGGGTGTGGCTGGGGGTGTGGCTTGGGGTGTGGCTGGGGCTGGAGTGTAGCTGGGGTGTGGCTGGGGCTGGGGCTGGGGTTGTGGCTAGGCTGGGGCTTGGGGTGTAGCTGGGGGTGTGGTTGGGGCTGGGGTGTGGCTGGGGTATGTATCTTGCTTATCTAGCTTGCACTCTGTCCTGCGTTGGAGTCCCAGCACAGCATCAACTGGACACAGATATGCACACCTGTCACCACGGCCTCATCAGAGATGGAGGCAGGAGAACCAGTCCTTCTTTGGATACATAGCCAGTTTGAAGCCAGGCAGGATACAGGATTCTCTCTCTGAAGGGGCGCCAAGGTCGTGGCACTGTCTGCTGTGAAAGGAAACAAGAGTGTGCCATCAAATGAATGGTTAGTACAGCTACACCCGTCTCCACTGACGAAGAAAAGCAGGTGATCATCGATGAGCGTCAGTGGTCCCAGTGCTAGGCATGAGAGCAGCCAAGCAGCTCTGAAGAGGAACCGGAGCTAAACTACCCTTCAGAAGTGAGCTCTATTGGGAGAGAGGACCGGAGGATCCTGGGAGCCATGGTCAGGTCCTGAGGTAGAAGAGCACCAGGAAGGGACAGGACATTACGTCAGAAACAGCATGATGGGGTCTGAAAGGGGAAGAGAGGCTTCCCCTTAACCTGGACGGAGAGTCATTAAGAGCAATAGCTTCAAGTAAAAGTGAGAGGGAAAACCATGTCACGACAAGATGCCGAGAGAAGGTTCAGAGGAAAGCCTACAGAGAAATCCTCTGTGTGAAGGGAGATGTCAGACTCTAGTATCCTTTCAGGGGGTGCCTGAGAGTCCCCCACCACATGACTGAGCCTGAGTGGCAAGAAGGATGGAGGAGCCCGGTTCTGGGGAGAATCCTAAATTAGGATTAGCTCTATGTCCCAGAGAATGAACTGATTGCTTCAGACTGCAGGCTGTGACCAGCTTACAGTGACCAGTGTCTTAAAGGGGCAGGCCAATGACTACCAGACCATGTGGCTAACCACCAAGATGGCAGCAGGAGTGAGAGGCAGAACTGTGGTATGTAAGGGCTCCAGCCAAGGCCTTCCAGGGATGGTACCTGGGAGAGAACCCACACACCGCACAGGTGAGGACAGACACATTAGCACAACCAGGCTGTAACACGGACTCTCACAGTCTTGGGAGAGTTAAGGCATCCAGTTTACATAAAACAATTTGTGTGGTGGGACTCATGTGTCATTTGCATAATTTTAGTGAGTCGACACATGAAGGGAGAAATTCCTTATGAAGGACAGAATTTCAATATCCAATAGGCTCCCAAGAATTCTGGTTTTCAATCCAACATGGACAAACAGCTACTTGGTATGAGAGACTAAAACCAGATGCTAATTCTTGGATGACCCTGCCAGTGTACACTGCCCTGCAGGACAGGGGTCCAGATAGAAGGTACAGACATATTCATGTGTGTGCATGTGCGTATTTGTATGTGTATATATGTGTCTTTGCACCAGAAGCCCCCAGACATTACCTATACCATTTTCTCTCAGCCTGGCCTTTTCCCACAGACTGGTCATCAGGATGAATTCCAGACCCCCAGACTGTCCTGACAATTAGAGCACAGCAACTGGGCTGAGGAAGTCCATTGCTTCTCCACATCTGAAACCTGATTGCCCAAAATTGCTTCCAGAAACCTTCAGGAGCACAAGATCATCAGCCCTGAAGACCCCAGCTTCCCTGTTGGTATTTGGGGTGCAGGTATTGGTTGTTTAGGTTTGGCTTTAGTAATATTTAGATGCATACCTTTCGTGGCTGTTTCAAACATACGTGTTTTTTTTTTTTTTTTTTTTTTTTGAGGATGTCTGTGTCACCTGCTGGACTTGGGGTCTTGCTCCTTTGATTACTTACAAGAACCCCAATTGCATGAAAACCTGAGGTTATTTCTCTGTGATTACAATTACTGAGCCCCCGATGAGAGAAGCTCACATAACAATCTATGTTCCATCCAACAAGCATCTAGAGAGTCTGTCATATACCATTTACTCACTAATCATCCCATTCATCCATTTACCCATTCTCTCTTATCCATCCATCCATCCATCCATCCATCTATCCATCCATCCATCTGTCCATCCATCATCCACCCACCCATCCATCCATTCTTTCATGCATCCATTCGTCCACCTATCCGTTCATTCATTTGTCAGTTCGTCCATCAATTCATCCGTCCATCTACCCACTAACTCATTTATCCATTCTTATCTATCCACCAGTCCATCCATCTATCCATCCATCCATCTATCTACCCACCCACTAACTCACTTACTGATTCCTACCCATCCATCAATTCATCAATTAGTCCATCCACCCACCCATCCATCAATCCCTCTCTCACCCACTCCCCAACCCAATCTCCCATTTACCTATCCATCCAGCCAACCATCCATCCATCCATTTATACATCTAACCATTCATCTTTCAACCTTCCCATCCACCTATCCACTCACTAATTCACTTATCCACGCCTCTTCATCTATCACTCCATCTTCTCTTTCTTTCTTCCACCCACCCTCTCATCCACCCACTCACCCATCTACCCATCTATCTACCCACATGTCCTCCCACTCAGCCACCCACACATTCATCCATTCACCCATCAGAACATCCAACAAATACCCTCCAAGCCCCTCCCATCCACCCACTCATGCATACATTCAACCAATCAACTCTGACCTTGACAAGCAGCAGATACAGCTCCTTCCCTCATCTAGTAGAGAAAGTGATGCTCACATCCAGGCACAAACAACTATGAAGGTTAGGTGCGCATGGAGACAAAGAACCAGGAACTGCAAGGGGCATCTTAGACCTATCTACACAGCTCACAAGGGAGGCCAGAACTGAAGCTGAATGGTCCCCCAACCCCTGAGAGAAGGTCGGTTGGTGCTTAACCCCAAAACCACCACCATCTGTTGGAAAGATCCAGAATTTGCATCTATGAAACTTCCAGAAAGCATGAGCCACCAGCGCAGGCTGACCTCT
Organism: Micromys minutus; assembly: GCF_963924665.1. Classification (NCBI taxonomy): domain Eukaryota; kingdom Metazoa; phylum Chordata; class Mammalia; order Rodentia; family Muridae; genus Micromys; species Micromys minutus. The sequence continues at coordinate 62,827,041 of NC_137979.1, forward strand.
CTTCCCAAGCAAAGAAGACCTCAAAGACTCTCCTAAACCACCCTTGTCCCCAGGCTTTCTTCCTGCGCTGCACTAGAGCTGGGGAGGGAACTGTCTGTGCTTGAGCGAGGCAGAGTAGAGGAGGGGTAAGGTATCTCTGTACCCCATTCCCCTGAGAGGCCAGAAAACACTGCCATGAACAGCCAACCCAGGTCTACTCTCAGAAAGGAATGAGTTAAAAACACACAGGAGGTCTGACCTGTTTCCAGCCCACATGTCCTGGTTGGGAATCTGTGAGGGTCCCTCAGGGAAGCTACACTGCCCCTTGGTGTCTCCTCAGAAGCTCCTGGTCACATCCTGGGAAAGGGCTCCCTTGAGGCCTGTGGGAGACAGAGGGAGGGAGAACAGAGGACACACCAGACAAAGTTGATGAAACTGTTGACAGAAAGAATGAGGAGAGAGGGAGGAAGTCCTTGCTCAGTGCACTTCCTGCAGCTGAAGAGAGAGGGGTTCACATGGGCGAGGAAAGAAAATGGGCCAACACTCTAGGACAGTGCTTCTCTACCTTCCGGATGCTGTGACCCTTTAGTACAGTTCCTCATGATGTGGTGACCCCAGACCATAAAGTTATCTGATTGTTACTTCATCACTGTAATCTTGCGACTGCTACGAATCATCCTATAAGTATCTGCTATGTGACCCCAAGGTCATGACCCACAGGTGGAGAACCTCTGCTTCAGATAAGCTCCAGATGGTGACCCTAGAGGTAAGTACGTTCCATGGCTCTCCCAGGCTCTCTGCTCTTCCTAAGTCCGTACCATCTAGGGATGTGGTGTGGAGTGCTGTGACTCCCCTGGGTACAGGCCACCTTTGCACTTGGGTGCTGGGAACTGAGCATGAACAGAAGACCCCTGTTGGGACAGGAAGCCGCGGTAAGAATGAGGCTTGACACGGCAGTAAAGACGGCTTTTTGGAGGACGACTAAGCTCTGGCTCTGGGCACAGACGGAAAGCCTCTCCTCTCCAGGCTCCAGCCAAGCTCGGTTTTCAGACCCACCCTGTGGCCGATGTCTCACTAAGAGCAGGAGCTGGCCCAGTCCGGGGGCTGCAGGCTGCCAGGCTGTCAGGCTGCAGAACCGCCTCTTTATTTTTAGCCTGGCCGGCTTGTTTTATTTATTCGTGTTTTTGGCTCCTGTGTGAGAGATCTCTGAAGTACTGCCAGAGTGAGGCTTCACTCCACTCTCTCCCATGAAGGAGACCACACACTCCAGCACATACATGTGCATGCACACTCACATGCAAACACCCACGTGTGTGTGCATGTGCACCCCCCACACACACACATGCACACAAACCAACATGCACAGATTCCCTCCTGTCCTCCTCTGCCCTCCCCAACTCCCCAAGATCCTGCTCCCCACACCCAAATACATAAAACACCTTCTTTATGTAAAACACCCCTATGCCTGGTCTGAATTGAAAATTAAAACCTTATAATGACCTAAAGTCCAGTTCTTTCTGCAAAGGAAACCAGGAAGAATCCTAGTATAAGGCCAAAAGTGGCTTTTTGTCAACTGGGAGAGAGCAGCAGATGACATTTGTTTCATAGTGAAGGTACTATGTCCCCACCACCTGGCAAGAGGAGCCCTTTGTGAGACATGGTTCCTCCGCCTGATTTCTTGCTGCCACTATGTTGTGGTCCATGAAGAAGCCATGGGGATGCCAGGAAGCCAGGCAGCATGTCTGTACTTCCCCAACCCTCCAGTTTATCTGTCCCAACTGTGGGCTTTCAAAATGGGTGTTACATCCTAGACTGAACACCTTCCGTTTGCAGAGTGAGATTGACTAACATGGGTCGGGGCCCTTCCCAGTTATGTCTGTGTCTGGCACCAGAGGAATGCGGTGTGTGCATTCTTGTGCGTACTCATGTGCATGCCTGTGTGTGTGTGTGTGTGTGTGTGAGAGAGAGAGAGAGAGAGAGAGAGAGACTTTTTCTTCGTTGTTGTTGTTTTGAAACAGGCCTGTTCTGTACATTCTCTCCATAGTGATTAAACTCATAGTGATCCTCCTGCCTCAGTCTTCTGAATCCTGAAATCCCAGCCCATGTCACCATACCTAGCTTCTGTTTGATTGAGACAGTCTTACTGTGTAGCAAAGCTGGACTTGAGCTCTCAATCCTCCTTTCTTAGCCTCCCAAGTGCTATGGTTACCTAGCAATAACACCAAGCTTGGGCTTACTTATTCTTTCCATCCATCCATCCATCCATCCATCTACCCATCCATCCATCCATCTATCCATCCATCTATCCATCCATCCATCCATCCATCCGCCCATCCACCCACCCACCCACCCACCCACCCACCCATCCATCCATCCATCCACCCACCCACCCACCCACCCATCCATCCATCATCCATCCATCCATCCATCCATCCACCCATCCATCCATCCATCCATCCATCCATCCATCCATCCATCCATCCATCCATCCATCCATCTATCCATCCATCCATCCATCCATCCGCCCATCCACCCATCCACCCATCCACCCACCCACCCACCCATCCATCCATCCATCCATTCATCCATCCATCCACCCATCCATCCATCCATCTGTCCTACTGTGGGATGCATCATCTGGACATAGCAGTTCATCGGACACAATACACTGGAGCTGACTCCCTTTCCACAGTGGGGTCAATCTAGGTCCCCTAGAGGCTTGCACCTCCCATGGCTCTGGGTGAAGTGTTTTGCTGGACCTTATTCTGCTGGTACAAAGAGTAAGGAATGAGTATTGGGGACCCTCCTGCCCACCAGTACTGAGACCCCACCTGCAGATCCCAGGCTTTCCTGGACTTTGGGGCCGGGACTCAGGGGACACCTTAGGGAGGACAGACAGTGAACGATCCACTCTGTTCAGACTTATGGAGGCCCCGAGAGGTGACCATGGGCCCTGAGTCCTGAGCTCACTGTGAACACAGGAGTGTGGGTTGCTGGCCTTTGTTCAATGACCTGCAGGCAGCAAACCCCAGGCACCCAGTGGGCAGGAGGCTTCCTGGCCATTAGGTAGCAGAGCCGGCTGCTGAGCATTCTCAGTTCTCAAGGGTGACCTGCTGCTGCCACCACTCAACCCCTGCCTCCACCCGCTAACGCCTTGAGTACTTTTTACATTTATTTATTCTACATGTGAATATGTGCTGTGTGTGTGTGTCTTGTGTGCATGTGCTATGTGTGTCTGTGTGTCTTATGTGCATGTGCTGTGTGTATCTGTGTGTGTTTGTGTCTATGTGTGCATATATGTGTACCTGTGTGTATCTGTGTCTGTATATGCATGTGCGTATGTATCTGTGTGTTTGTGTGTGTGTATCTGTATCTGTGTGTTTGTATATATGTGTTTGCATCTGTGAGTTTGTGTGTGTATGTGTGTCTGTGTGTGCCTGTGTGTCTATATGTGTAACTGTGTCTGTGTGTGTGTATATCTTTCTATGTGTATGCATGTGTGCCTGTGTGTATATGTGTGTCTGTGTGTGTGTCTGTGTGTACACATGATCACGAAATGCTGTATGCTATGAAGGTTGTATGGAGGTCAGAGAGTGACTTTGGATGCCAGTTTTCTCCTTCTACCATGTGGCTCCCAGGGACAGAATTCAGAGCTGTCAGGCTTGGCATCTTCTCCCAATGAGCCACCTCATCCTGCTGGGCCTCAAATCCTCTTTTCTTTCCCGACTTGAACAGGGTCCACCTAGCACCTGAGGCTTGGCTTGTGATTCCTCTGAAGGCTTTCTGTTCATGTTGTTCCCAGACTGCTGATCCCACTTCTGCTTAGGAGGGGATGGCCTGGCTAGATGGGGAATAAGGGTAGGAGGGAGTGTGTGTGTGTGTGTGTGTGTGTGTGAGTGTGTTTGAGTGAGTGTGTGCATGTCTCTGTGTGTGAGTGTATGTATAGTATGTGTGTATTGTGAATATGTATTATGAGTATGTGTGCATGTATGTGAGTGTGTTTGTGTGTGTGCATGTATATATGTATGTGTTTGTATTATGTGTGTATATGTATGTGAGTGTATGATGTGTGTATTGTATGTGTATGTATGTGTATATGTGTGTTTATTATGTGTATGTACGTGTGTATGATGTGTATGTGAGTGTGTATGTGTATGATATGTGTGTATCATGTGTGTGTGAGTGTGCATATGTGAGTACATAACACCGCTCCACCTTCCCAGTACCACGAATCTAGAGCCACAGTGATATTTGAGTCACATCACACTCAGCTGTTTGCCACCTGTCACATGTCCCCCCAATGCCTGCAGTCATAGAACGTCTCCAAGTATCACAAAGGTTTGTTTTGGGCACCTCAGAGGTTCCAGCCACTCTCAGAAGCTGTGGGAACAGTATCTGTCAGGTAACCCTCTGTCCAGCAGGCAGACACCAAGAACCGGCATCTTCTCTCCTCCTGGGCCCTGCACACCTCTCTGCGCTCTCTGTCCTCAGGGTGAGCACAGCAGTCCCATGCTTACAGGGCCTGCCCTAAGCTCTGGGGCTGACCTTGTCCTGTACTAGACGAGCCCAGTCCTTCTCCGGCTTCTCTAGTGTGTCCCAGGAACAGGAGCTCCGAGCAGCCTATGTGCTCAAGTGTCTGACTGTCCACTCCCTCTGAGTAGGGGGTCAGTGGCCGTTTATGGGCGTTTGCCTTTAAGGTCTGGAACCACAGAGCAGCAAATTGGGGGACCCCACATTACTGCACTTGTCAAAGTCTTCCTACAGCACCAGGGAACACTCAGTCTGCCACACAGAGCCCTTAGCTTTTGTGTGACTCTTGTTCAGCCTTGGATTAGCTATCTGTAAGGACTTTCTTGGTTGTTTTTCATTTAAAATTTTTATGTAATATATCTTGATTGGGTCTCCCCCTCCTCCAATCCCTCCCCTCTTCATTCCTCTTCCCTACCCACCCAACTTTTATGTTCTTTCTCTCTCTTTCTTTAAAAAACAAACACCCTGGGTTCAGTCCTCAGCTCTGAAAAAAAGAAAAAAAAACAGAGAAACAGAGAGAGAGGAGGGGGAGGAGGGAGAGAGAGAGAGAGAGAGAGAGAGAGAGAGAGAGAGAGAGAGCAGAATACATAAACAAAAGACCAATAAGACAAAGAAGCCCAAACAAAGCAAATTGAGACAAATCAAAAATGCCACTGAGATCATTATGTGTTCACGAACTACTCCTGGGCGTGGCACACCCCTGAAGTGTGGTTAACATATCCAGTAAGACTCCACTGGAGAAGATTATTTTTTTTCCGTCTCCAGGGTATCAACTGCAGACTGATCTTTGGTTAGGGTTGGGATCCCAGCTCTGCTTCCCCTCCGTTTTCTTGATTCAACTTTAATTTTTATATTGTGTGCATCTGTGTGATCTGCATGGGTGCTGCAGTGCATGTGTGTGGAGATCAGAGGACAACTTGTAAGAGTCGGTTTTCTTCTGCCGTGAGACCCAGGGATTAAGTTCAGGCCACCAAATTTGGTATCAAGTCATTTTACCAGTCAACTAAAAGGGCTTCCTTCCTTCCTTCCTTCCTCCCTCCCTCCCTCCCTTCCTTTCTCCCTTTCTTTCTTCCTCCCTTCCTCCTTCCTTCCTTCTTCTTCCCTTCCTCTCTCCCTCCTTCCCTCCCTCCCTTTCTCCTTTCCTTTTCTCTTTCTTCCCTTCTTCCTCCCTTCTTCCCTCCCTCCTTCCTTCCTTCCTCCCCTCCCTCCCTTCCTTCCTCCCTCCTCCCCTTCCTCCCTTCCTCCCTCCCTTCCTCCCTCCCTCCCTTCCTTCCTTCCTTCCTTCTTCCTTCCTTCCTTCTTCCTTCCTTTTCATTTTATTATGTGCACATGAACAGTTTTGCTCTTGTGAATGTCTGTGTACCACATGCAAAGGCCAGAAGAAGGCTTTGTATCTCCTAGAATTGGAGTTACAAATGGTTGTGAGACATCGTGTTGGTTCTGGGAATTGAACATGGGTCCTCTGGAAGAGGAAGTCAGTGCTCTTAACATCTGAGCCATCTCTTCAGCTACTGAAAGGGTCTCGGAGCAGACAGTGGGGAAGCCATCAGAAAGTGCACAGGCAAATAGATAGCCGCTAACTGCAGCTGCAAGATTGGCAGGAAGCCCCCCCCCCTTTATTAGAGAGAGAGAGAGAGAGAAGCCTGGGGAAGACTGTTAGGAGGTGGAAGGTGTAATAAATTCTGTGTCACTCTGAAGACCCTGCCCTCACGACTCTTTAGGCCAATAACTGATAAAGCTTGAGGAGCTGACAAGGGACACACACTCCTCTTGTCACATCAGAAGGACAGATGGCAACAGGCCTGTCTATAGTGGCCCTTCTCCTCCCTGCAGACCCATGTCTGGTTCCACATCTGAGCCCTTTTCTCTGTGCCCAGTTAATTCTTCAAGGCAACTTGATTTGGTGAGGTTAGTGTCCCTGAGTGACACCTACAGAAATGAGCTTTGTCTGGACACCAGTGTTACTCGGGAGAAGGTAAGGACTGGGATAAAACAGGTCCTTTGGAGATGCCTACAGCTGGCCCAATACCTCCTCCAGGCAGTGTGGTAGGCACAGCGAGCTCTCATCCCACCATAGACACCCCCATATCCTCTGAGCTGGAGTGTATGCTGTGTAGGCGCCTTTAAAGCTGGAACTAGAACAAGGCAGAAGAAAATGACTTGAAGTGACTGGAAACAATGTAAAAAAATAAGGTCTCAAGCCGGGCCCCAAGGGAGGCATCTGGGCAAGCTGGTTCCCTAGACTATGGAAGAGGCTAAGCAGTAATTTTAACACTTTTAAAACCTGCATTGTGTGTTTTGCCAGCCTGTACAAATGTGCACCACACACATGCCCCTGGAGATCAGAAAATGGCACTGGATCCCATGGAACTGGAATTACAGATGGTTGTGAGCCATCTTGTGGGTGCTGAGAATCGAACCAGGTCCTCTGCAAGAGCAACTAGCAACCTAAACAGCTGAGCCATCTCTCCAGCCCTTCTTTGAGACATGGTCTACTAACTGTGTAGCTCAGACTGGTGGACTCTGGATCCCTTGTCCCATGTGACCAAGTACAGGAAGAGCAGGCACATGCTGTCATACCCACCACAGCAAGGAATCTCAATTAAGACCCGGAAGCCAAAGTCAGTAATCCCCACTGACAGGAGCCTGCCACGGGCTCACACTCTTGTGTAAACTCCTGTTCCCTGGTCACCTGCTACTCAAGTTTCTCTGTTGTGTGGGTGTGTCACATGCACTCTGGGTTCATCCCTCAATAGCTCAGTTTTCAGAGAAGGGAACTGAGGTCTTGAGATAAGAGGGGGAGGTGTCACTGTGTTGAGGACAGTTGGTGACTCCGTGCCAGACTGAAGGTGCCTCCAACCTCCGGCCTGCAAGCCACATGCAGCTGAGGGTAGCTGAGGGCTGCCCAGCACAAAATTGAAATGTCAAGACTTTAAAGTGCTGTTTATTTTTATTAATTTTAAACTATGCATATGTGTGTGTGTGCGTGGGCACAGATGCATGTGCGGGTGCCCAGGAAGCTCAGAAGAGGGGGCTGACTCCCCTGGAGCTGGAGTTATGGGTGAGCTGCCTGATACGGGTGCTGAAATCCAACCTGGGCCCTCTGCAAGAACAGTAAGCAATCTTCACAACCCTTACAAACTCCTTTTGTCTATTTCTTTTCTTTCTCTCTCTTTTTATTTATTTATTTATTTTGGTAACTAGATTGCATGATCCTCATGAACCTTGGAGATGGCGATGTCATTCCACGTCAAAAGGTTGGACTCAAATGTTAGAGCCTCTTGTTCCCTATGTCACGACTTCTCCCTACACGGACCTTCAATGTATTTAACATTGAACGAGGGTAGAACCCACACAGTCACTAATTCAACAGTGTTTGTTGAGGACCTACTGTGTGCCAGGTACCACATGAGAGACTAAGGCTAAGCTAAACAGCCAAAAATACCTTTCCACGCTCACTTACCTGAAGTCGGTATATTCAACAGCTGTGAAGAGACACCATTTCCAAGGCAACTGTTATAAAAGGAAACACTTAGCTGAGGGCTTGCTTACAGCTTGAGAAAGTTAGTTCAGAGTTAGGCATGGTGTTGGAACAGTAGCTAAGAGCTTTGTACCCTGATCCACAGGCAGCAGACACTGACCTACTGTGGGCTTTTGAAACCTCAAAGCCCATTCTCAGTGACAAACCTCTTTCAACAAGGACATGTCTCCTAATGCTTCCAAACAGTTCACCAACTGGGGACCAAGCATTCAAACATACAAACCTATTGGGGGGGTATACTCATTCAAACCACCATATTTGACAGTACTGTTATTTGTATATTTGATAATTTTTTCTTTAGATTAGTTCAGGCTAGCTAGACTCCTGATCCTCTTTTTTTTTTTTTAAGATTTATTTATTTATTACATACAAATACGCTGTAACTGTCATCAGACACACCATAAGAGGGCATCAGATCTGATTTCAGATGGTTGTGAGCCACCATGTAGTTGCTGGGATTTGAACTCAGGACCTCTGGAAGAGCAGTCAGTGCTCTTAACCGCTGAGCCATCTCTCCAATCTCTCCAACCTGAGTTGAGAGTTCTACATCTGGAACTGAAGCCAGAGCAAGAGAGATTCTGGGCCTGGCTTAAGCACTTAAAACCTCAAAGTCTACCCCCAGTGACACACGTCCTTCAACAAGACCATACCTCCTAGTAGTGCCATTACCTATGAGGCTCATGTTGCCCAGACTGGTCTCAAACCCGCTGTGTAATTGAGGAAGACTAACTGTCTTAGTAACCTTTCTACTACTGTAAAGAGACACCATCACCAAGGCAACTTATAAAAGTAAGTTTATTGGGGGTTGGCTTACAACTTCAGAGAGTGAGTTCGTGATCATCATGGTGGAGAAAAGGAAGGGGGGTCAGGTGTGCATGTTAGACAACCAGGAAGCAGAGATCTAACTGAGAATAACTGGGCTTTTGAAACCTCTAAGCTCACCTCCTTTGGAAAGGCCACACCTCCTAATCCTTCCCAAAAGGTTGTACCAGCTGGAGACAAAGCATTCAAATGAGTTTATGGGAACCATTCTCATTCAAACTACACAGCTTCAAACTCTTGATGCTTCTGCCCCCACTTCTTAAGAGCTGAGATCACAGACTTGTTCCACTTTGGTTCATGCAGTGCTAGGATCAAACCCAGGGCTTCCTGTGTGCTAGGCAAGTGCTCCACCAACCAAGCCACATCCCAGTCCTTAGTGCTTTCATGGGCTTCTTAGGAAGACCTTGGTAGAGACAAAGACACACATACACACACAAACACACACACATATACACAAAGACACATACACACAAAGACACACATACACACAAAGACATACACACACATAGATGCACAGACACACACAGAGACACACAGACATACATTTCCACCAAAGACACACACACACAAAGATCCACACAGGAACACACACACACACACATACACACAAAGACACACACATAAAGACTCTCTCTCTCTCTCTCTCTCTCTCTCTCTCACACACACACACACACACAATCTTGTTTAACAGTGTTAAACTAGCCCCCTCCCCACCTCCTCATTTATTCCAAACTACCACTGTGTCTCTTTCTCTACTCTGGTTGTAGCTTCACATCTGGAAGGCATGCCTGTGACCCATTAATATGATGTAATGAAGGCTGTGCCCCCAAACCTCAGAGGTCACATACACAGAGGATATGCAACCTGAGCCTGGGGCATTGTTTTTCTCAGTGTGTACAATAAGAGCCTCCACAGCAGAGCTTAGTGTGCACAATTCAGAGTCGGGTCTTTGTTTAATATGAGTCTTGTTTCTCCGGGCATCAAAGGGATTAATTTTGCAGAGTAAACAGACTTCAAAATGGGATGCAGGCTCTGAAAGCCTGCACTTGGCTTGCTGATCCCGGCTGGTTGGGAGAGGATGAGGGAAGGAGAGGACAGGATCCTTCTCACAAGCATTCAGCTGACACGATTTGTTCCTACAACTAATGCAGGGACCCTACTGAGTCCGAAGACTCTGGACAGGTCAGGTGAGGGCGGCTTTCTACCCTGCTTCCTCATTTTCACCTCCACACAGATGTCCAAGGATGTGTTGTCTAAATTCCAGAAGGGTTTGAAGACCATGCCTGGAAAAGACATTTGTTGGATTGGTAAAGTTCCCTTCCCAAGCTCTTTCTTTTTACACATAGACCCTCCACTCGGCTGAAACCAGAAACTGAGTGGTTTTTGGGATCCTGACCCCTTGGAAATTCCCAGCTTAGATACAGCAAATTCTCCTTGTTGATGAGGACCCTCTCCTTAGCCCCAGGCTCCACAACAGTTTTCCTCTGCCTAGCATCCTCCAGTCTCCACACTCAACTCCTTCCTCTTCCGTTTTAAACACCAGTCCCATGTGAGCATCCTCTTCAGACTCCTCCTTCTGGGACTACCTGAGCCATCCCACCCTAGGGAGCTGCAGCCCAGCCTAGGGCTTTAGGAAGACTGAGCTGTATTGGGTTAGCACCTTATATCCCAGCACCAAGCACAGTTAATAAATGCTGAATGAACATGCAAATGAAGAGATGTATATGCAAATAAACAAATAGATATTCAAATGAATTGGTGAATATGCAAATGGGAAGTGAACTGCAGATGAATGAATGAGAAAGCCCGGCTGCTCAGATAGGTCAGTCCAAGTGTAGAAAAAATTAACAATGCCAGCAGAGACCAGGAAACTGCCCAGCGTCGAGGCTCAGTGACAAGCCCCCAAACCATTCTATGTAGCATGTAGCACTGTGGGAGCATGGCTGCAGCTTTGGCCGTGTAATCTGGAGGATCTGGGAAGGACTATGTGTTCTGTGAGAGAAAAGCCATGTCTCTTCCTAGCCACCTCTTCTGTCCTCTTAGACACTTGGTGGTTCTATGTGGCCAACAGATGCACTGAGGAAATCTGTTTGCCAGTCATTCCCAACGGGTCTTTCTAGAATTGGATCTCACAGCTCTCCTCTCAGAAGCATCCTTGGATGCTGGAGAGATGGCTCAGTCAGGAGCATGAGAACCTGAGCCTGGACACCCAGAGCCCAGTTTCTTCGAGACCCTGGCAGAGCAGGGCTGTGTGTTTGGTAAATGCTTAAATTTTTATAATGAGATTGTTTTAAAAGCTTCTTAGCACCATCTTTCTGAGGACCTTGCCCTTGATTGTCTATATATTGTATATATACTTCTATATTGTGCATATATATATTACATATTCATAGTGTCATTACTTAAATAAGATAACCATGAAAATATGCATAAATAAATAAATGACTTGATGGTGCGCAGGCGCCTGGCCACACGGACCATCTGTCAGCTGGCTGGCTGCTGTTCATGCAAATGGCTGGCATCATGCAGATACTAAGCCAGGACCCTCCTGTCCTACGGCACCCTTGACCTCAGGAGCAATGTTATTATGTAAGGAGAGAGAACGCCAGGCTATGGGAGACCCAGCTCAGCTGTCCTGTGCCTACAGCAACCAGAGCCCTGTGCAGCGGGCCAACGTGGCCCGGAACCGCCAGGCTTCCGCCCGGACTCTGAGCAAATCCGGTGCTCCTCTGATCCCGCTTCTGCTAATGAAAAGGGAAAATGAGAGCCACAGCCCTGAGACACTGAGTCCCGGTTCAGCAGGCGGTCGAAGCGCCTTTCTCTCTGCTGGAAGAGGGAAGGCAGAGCCTGTTCCTCGTTCAGGAATACCAGGCCCCACTTGTCAGCACGGAGGGGCTCAGATTGCAGCAACTCCCGGGCCGGCTCCAGCCCGGCCGCCCTGACCACACGCATGCACCATTTCTGCCAAAAAGGACAGGCTGCGGTTAGAAACGGCGGCCATTATGGTTTCCAGAAAAATTCCTTTGAGCAAGGAGAAGCTGCTTGCCATTCCTGGGGCCTCTCAGCTTGCACCAGTGTGGTTTCCAACTGAGCTGGGCTGCGTACCCCACCTCCCATCTTTATTTTAACCAGCCCTCTTTCTGTTCCCCCGGAAAGCCTGGAACCATGGCATTTTTTTCCTCTCGCTCCGTCCATGACGTCCAGCCTTGGTTTCCAATGACCCGGGTGGGGATTGTTCTGTCCTCCAAGATTACCCTGGAGGGCCTGGTGCGAGGGGGAAGCCTGGGAGATAGATGGAAAGAGGGACCACACAGGAGCGAGTTGGGACACAGACAGCAAGATTTGCCTCTGTGCCCTCTGCGAGGTAGGGGACTGGACGGCTTGGATTGTCACCCAGGATTAACTATAGCTTGGCCCAAGAGGGTCCTTGGCACAGGTTAGGCTGGGAACAGCAGATAGTGTCCCAAGGGAAACAAGGTAAGGGGAAAATGAACAGAAGCTGAAGAAGAGATGTCTAGAAGGAAAGGCAGGGGGCGGGGCGGGGGAGGGGAGAAACCCCGAGAAAGGAAGCTGAGGGCGGGGCCTCGACAGGGCGGGGCCTCGACAAAAGACAGGCCTGTCAAACTTAAAGTCTTTCTTCTCAGAGCATCCTAGGGCAGAGTCACTCTGATCTCAGCCTTGGCCAAGTGACCAGCCAACACTCAGCAAGCCCTAAGTTCCAGTCCTGTGAGGCATCTCGAGGGCTCTAACTCCATCAAATATGTTCCTGGCTGCAGCTCAAAACCCTCCCAGCTGAGCCCAGACAGCTCAAAGAATGGCAAGATAATTTCCATAGCTATTTTTCAATTGCTGAGACAAAACACCATGACCGAGGCAACTTACATATTTTAAAAAAGTTTAATTTGAGACTCAGAGTTGCAGAGGTTTCAAGTCTATGACTATCATGGTAGAGGGAACACAGCAGTAGGTAGGCATGGTGCTGGATGGCTAAGCTGAGAGCTTACATCCTTAACCAAAAGTAGGAGGCAGAGAAAGCTAACTGGAACATTGTGGGCTTTTGAAACCTCAAAACCTGCCCTGAGTGACACACCTTCTCTAACAAGGCCACACCTCCTAATCCTTCCCAAACAGTTCCACCAAGTAGGTACCATTCACTTTCAAACTATGACAATAATAAAATGAGTTTCTATTTATTTTTTTAGAGCAGTATACAAAGTAAAGGTTCTCTTCCCACCATACCCTGTTTGAGACAGGGTTTCTCTCTTCACATAGCCCTAGCTGTCCTGAAATTCAGTTTGTAGACCAGACTGACTGCGAACTCACAAATATCCGACTACCTTCTGCCTCCCAAGTGCTGGGATTAAAGGTGTATACCACCACCGTCCTGATACTACCACAGCCCTGTGATGGTTTCATTTTTAAGACCCCCCCAAAAAAAGCCATTTTACAACCTCACAAGAATAACTTTGATGTCTTAGTCCATTGTGTCCATAAAAGGTCTGAGGCTAGAAAATTGTAAAAAGAAACAGTTTATGTAGCTCAAGTTTCAGAGGTCTGGGAGCATGTCACCCTGTCAGCCTCTAGTGAGGGTTTCACACAAGCAGCATCTCACGGTGATAACACATGTAAGACAGAACACACAGCAGCAGAAGAAAAAAACACCAGGGGAGCCAAACTTAGCTGACATGTACACACTCTCCTAGTAATGGATCCAAAAGCATGCATGTGCCTCCTGTGTGTGCATGCGTGCATGCGTGTGTATGTATGTGTGCGTGTATGTGCATGTGTAAGCTGTACAGGAAGCTGGAACTTGCCCCTGGAATAAAGATAGAAACAATCCTGTCTTTCTATGACTACCCTTCTCTGTTTGAATGGCTTCCCTTGACCATACGTCATGACTTTCCATAGAAAAAGCCCCAGAGCCTCGATAGCAGAACCAGAAGATCCCTCAACCCAAAACCCAAACCAGCCTGGCAGAGCCTGGACCATAGTGTTGGGCCCCAGACTCAGACCTGCATCCCAAACTCCGTACAGCGTCTGTTTTCTCCTCCTGTGAAGCTGAATGACACCTGTACTATCTGTCAGATATCCAAGCAGGATATAAACATGCTCAAGAAAGAAGACAGGCATGTGGGTGAACACCTAAATCTCGGCACTCCAGAGGCAGAGGAGGCAGGATTAGAATTTGAGGCTATACCCTGCTACCCAGGAAGTCAGAAGCCAGCCTGGGCTGCATGACACCCTGTCTCAAACAAACAAACAAACAAACAGAATATATCAGGACAGATGTAATTGTAAGGGATCCTTCTTGCGTATGTGGTCATGCGTGCATGCACGCATCTATGTGTGTGCATGTGTATCTGTGTGTGTGCATGCATGTGCATGTGTGTATCTGGTGTGTGTATGCATATGTATATCTGTGTGTATGTGTATGTTTATGTATGGGAAGACCAGAGGTGGATGTGAGTTGTATTTTTCAACCACATCTCACCTTTTGCCCTGTTTTAAATTTCATTTTCTATTTATTGGGAAAGCATAAGAGTGGAAGTCAGATGGACAATGGTGAGTCATTTCTCCTTCTACTGTGAGGGGCCCAGAGATAAAACACAGGTCTGCAGGGTTGGCGGTGAGCTCACTCACCCCGATCCATCTCTCCAACTCATTACCTTATTTTTGGAGTAATGATCTCTCTCTGAACCCAGAGCTCACCAATTCATATGAACAAGCTGATGAGAAAGCTCCACGGCTCTGCCTGGCTCTGCCTTCCCCGTGCTGAGCTCACAGGCTGTGCCGGAGTTCCAGCTCAGTTGATCTATCAGGGCTGGAACCCTCCAACCAATTACAAGTCCACGGAAGGACAGGAGTCTAAAAGGTACCGGATGGAGCTGCGGGGCGGGGCTGGTGACGTTCACTCGGGCTGAGCGCTTGGCTTCAGACAGGAGCTCGGTGGGTTCATAGCTTCAGATGGGAGCGGTGCCTAACTGGCAGTTTATGCAAATGTGTTAAAACTGGAAAACTTGAAATCCAGTACACACCTAACCTTCGTATTCAGGTAAGGATGTGCACTTATAGAAACGAAAACTTAGGGCTACTCAGGCTACCCAAGTCCTTTGATGTTCACGAGCAACCTATAGAGCCCACCGAGGCTTCATCCCTCTGAGAGGTCTCAGAGAGTGAAAAGGCGAGTTCCTGCAGCAACCGTGGCACCTGAGGAGGAGCAGCTTCTCCTCTGCTACTCACAGGCTCCGATACCAGCTTCCAACAGCAACACTGCTCCCAGCAGCCAGCGCGGCGCCCTAGAGTGAAGCCCGGAGTACCAGAAGCCAAAAACCGTCGCGAATCGAGGACAAAGCCTTGTGCCTTCTTCCTACTGACCTTGCAGCTTCCTGCACAGGGCTTGTGAGCAGAGCAGCCCGTGAGAGAGTAAAAGAGAGAAGAGGAGTTGCGCCGTGGGGAAAAATAAATAAAAGTCACAGTCACATTAGGGAGAGGCGCAGAACGCCAGCCAATGGTAACAGACCATCAATCCTAGGGGCTGAGCTTGGGGGGGGGGGGTGTCTGAGTGGTTTCCATGGTTTCTGGCCCTTCATAATCCTCACCCAAACAGCTCTTTTCCTGCTCACCTTGGAGCCGCTCCCAAGAGAAATGTATGACAGATGTGCTGCAGAGTGTGGCGGGAGCAGGGGTTGGGGGTGAGAAGGGGTGGTGATGAGCTTAGGTCTTGCTCCAGGACAGTGACCTGGATTCCTCCTGGACATTTATGAGGCCAACTAAGGCCCAGCTATGATTTATAAAAGTCTTGGGTCAAACGCATAGAGGTTCAGAGGGGAAGGGCTAGGACTGGAGCAGTGAGCTGGACACTGAGTGAGTGACCTCCTGTGGAGGGGAGAGAAGGGAGGACAGGAGTACTGAAACCCTGGTGTGACTGTCCCAGCTCTGGCCTAGAGCTCAGAGGTTCAAAAACAGCCGGTTTCAGAAAATGAAACAAAATTTAATTGAGGTTCAGTTGCATATGCAATGAAAGTCATTAGCCAAGCCCAAGCCCCCAGGCAGGGTTTCTCTGTGTAGCCCTGGCTATCCTAGAACTATCTCTGTAGACCAGGCCGGCCTCCAAGTTAGAGATCTGCCTGCCTCTGCCTCCAGAGTGCTGGGATAAAAGGAGTTGAGCCTCCTAAGAGTCTTAAGGGTCCGTCTGGCAGGTTTGTGCTTCCTGTGTATGGTTTATGGGACTGTTTCCAAGGTCAAGATGGAAAATATCTTACGACCTCTCAGAGTCGTCTCCAGCCCACCCGTCACTGGCCTGGGGCCACCAGTTTCTGTCTTGGATTTCTAGAATTCCATTAGCCTCTGGCTTCTCTATGAAAGCTCTGAAGATTCTTTGTTGCTGACCTTATGCTCTGCTCGGTCCATTTCTGGCTAGCATCCCTCCACACAGCTAAGTGGCAACCATTGAAAGATGATTATTTGGGGCTGGCACACATGTGAAGGTCAGAGATGTTCCACCATTACGTGGGTTCCAGGGAGGAACTCAAGTCTAGGCTTTCAGGACATGTGCCTTTACCTGAGGAAGTGCCTCACCCGTCCCGGTCCCGCGGTGACATCTGAACATTTAATTATGTGAAATTATGCTTCTGGCCTTGACTCATGGTGCTGGTCCCTTTATGATCCTGTTGCTTCGGCTCCGGCACAGCTCAGCTTAGAAGATGCCCTGTGGGATGGAGAGACAGCCCGGCAGTTAAGAGCACACATTGCTCAGCTCAGAGGCTGTGCTCCCTGTGCCTGTGCTGGCTCAGATCCAGCTGGGACTCCAGTTCCAGGGCCTCCCACCAACCTTCTGCCCCCTGCAGGCTCCGGCACACACGGTTGGTCCTCTGCGCACTCCCTGCCCTGCAGTTCAGCACAGAGCCTGCAGCAGAGGGAACTCCAGAGGACTGTCAGTAGCAAGGCGGTTCGAGGAGGATGGAGGTTGGCTCAGCCTTTCATCCTTCTCCGCTCCTTCTTCCCTGACGTCTTTCTCAAAATGCTCTTAGTTCGGGGGAAGTTCCCATGAAGGGAGAGAAAACGACAAAGGATATATGCGGACACCGTGAGGGCACCCATAACCGCACAGCGGGATGCTCCCCTGCCAGGTGCTTCCCTTGACTGCCTCCAGGGTGGGGGCGGGGAATGGCCTCCCTGCACCCTTGCTGAGCAGAGGCACCAGTGAGTTAGGCTGGGGTCTGATCTCCAGGGAAACTTCTGACCCATGGGAGACCAAAATGGGAACCCCAGACCTCCTGGATTTGGTGAACATTATCCCTAAGTAGGGGCTGAGAGAACTGGTCTCAACAGGATTTTTCTGGCCTACCCAAAGGCAAGAAAACCTGAGGAGTGAGGTACGGAAGCCTAGCATGGGGTGCAGCATCCCTGTAGGACAGACTCCAGATCTGGTCGCCAAACAGGCTTCACTATTCTCTTCCATGGGCGCAGGCAATGGGCCCCACTATCCTGCTGAAGAACCGGCAGAAACCTGCTACAGGCTCCCTCGTGGCCAAGCAAGTGTCCTTCAAACACCCCCCTCCTTCATACCAACCTGACCCTTTGGGCACCCCTCCCCACCCACAGAAAAAAATCAGATCCTAGTGGGGTCCCGGGAGCTGACCGGAGGAGGCTTCTCATGGAGGTGATGTGTCCCTGGGTGTCAGGCGTGGAAGCAAAGTAGCTGGGCCAGACTGCTGCTGGAATGAATTGTGCTTGTCTACCTGAGAACAGAGGAGGACAAGGCCAGCCAGACTCTGGGCTCAGGGCAAGACTGGGTTGCTCAGTGGTGAGAGCATGGAGCCAGACTGCCCGGGGTTCAAGTCAAACCAAATCGGTTCCCTGTTCTACCTATATCGCATAAGCTGCCTGATCGATGAACTGTGACGATCCCTCTGAGTCTCTGCCCTGGTCCCCACCCAGAAGACACTTGAAACAGTGCCCAGTACACAGTAAGTGGCCAGGGGGAGGCCTGTGTTCCAAGCTTGGCTTTATCTTGCAGCTAGGCCCCGCTCTGTCAGGCATGGCAGCTCCTGCCCCAGCTGGCAGGGTACAGTGATAGAGGGTAGGTGCCTCGCCGCTCAGACAGGAGCCTCTGACTCTTGAGGCCTGGCCTCCTGCCTGAGACAGAGGCAGAGCCAAGCAAAAAGCAAAAGCCACAGAGAGACCCTGCGCCGACACTCCGTTGGGCCACAGCACACTACTCAACTCCTGGAGGCCATTTCTATCAAAGGTACCCTGCCCAGGCCATGGGGAAGTCCTAGAGGCTGGCAGGACCCACCTTTGGGAGCATTTGCTCACTTAAAAACCCAAAGGATAACAGCAAAAGGAGAGAGGTTGAGGCCTAGGAGACTGGGTGCCAGGTCAGCCTGGGAGGTACAGGCTGTCCCAGGGTGGCCTCTTACACCCCTTCCACAAAGCCCTTAACATGGCTTCCTTTCAGCATCTCCCCTTGGTTGCAACCAGCTCCAGGTAAGATATGAACCAGTCCAGCACCGGGGAGACAGAGAGTAGGCCTCATGCTCAGAGTCTTCCAATAAAGAAAGATAAAGGTGGAGGAACAGAAGAGAGAAGTGGCAGACAGGTACAATCCTCTGTGTGCATAGCCCAAAACACACGTGTTTATGGGTGCGCGTCTGCCGTGTGTGTGGGAATGTGCATGAGATGTGTGAGTATATAGAGGCACAGGATGTGTGGTGTGCAAAGGTACTGGGTTGATGCACGAGTGTGCAAATGGAGGGTATTCGAGTATTCAAGTGTGTGTGCAGATGTATGCTCATGTGTACAGATGTACGTGTGTGGCAAGCCTGAGGGGATAGGGAGAAGAGAGAAGGGCAGAAGCCCCACCCCCACAAGCAGTTAGTCAGCCAGCAGCCAGAGACATGCAGTCTGCTCTTCCCACACATAGCCCCCAGGAGCCCACTGTACATTAGCATCCTAGAGGGGTCAAAGGCCCTTCCATAGGATTGTCCCTGCGACAGGCAGTTAGCCAACCCTGGCAGACCCACACTCTCTACTAAACCCCTAAGTTTAGGAGCAAGGTTGGGAGGGGGAGGAATCTCAGCTTGAGGGACTGACTATCCCTTTCTTGAACAGGCTGCCTAGGTCATAGGTCAAGGCTGGAGTCTCAAGCCCTGCTCCATCCAGGGCAGCTGCCTGTACCTCAGCTTCCTTATCCCTAATGAAGGAGGTAAAGGTGCCCAATTTAGTGTCAAGTGAAGATCACATTTATCCTATTGCCGAAGGCCTGGCCTGGGGCAGTTTTCTCTCTTCCTTCTACTCCTGACTCCGAGACAAGCTCACTTTACCCACCTCTGTGAAGAACTCCTTACACTGCGGACACACTCACTCTCCCTCCTATCCCTGTCCTTCTCCCCACCGAAAACTGGATCTTTTAACCTCACTCTTTTCTAACGGGCTGTTCGTCCCTTAGGAACACCCTCAGAGACACCCTTCTCTCCTTTCCCAGCCTGCTCTACAGAGAGGAGACACCTCTCTTGGGGCTTACACCGTGCCCCAGATATCCACCATCACTCTTCAGTCTTGGTAGACTGGGGTTACCTGGTAATCCACTAGCTTCCTTCCCTGGACCGTGTTCCCTTGAGGGAAAGATCCTTGTGTGCCCTGTGCCCAAGGCTAGATACATATCCAGGAAATACATGTGAAAAGAACAAGCCTCCTCCAACAAAGAACAAGACTCCACCACAGGACCAGGAATAAACTAAGATGAAGGCTGCTGAGGAGGGGTCCCACCCCCACATCCACACACCCCATGCACTCTTCTCCCCTACAGACCCTGACACGTCCAGCTTTCACGCCAAGGCAGCTTGAGGCAGGCAGCTCTACCACCATCAGATGCTGGCTCGTCAGCTGTTGCCATGGAGACCATCCAGCAGTCAGATCCATGCCTCCTGCTGCTGGGCATAGGGTCGGTATAGCCACCGAGAGAGTCTTGCCAAACAAGGGAAAGCTCAGCGCTAGCTCGCTCACACCCAGAGAAGCCTAGGGTTGGCCCCGGCTGCTCACCTCCTGCTGGAGGTGACCTCTGAAAGCCACTTCACCTCCCAGGCCCACAACTTAAAATGAGGACGAGGGCTATTAACCCCTGCTGTTATGTAGAGATAAAATAAGCCACTGAGGTGTGTGGGCCTGGCATCACATCTTTTTGGCCGGCTGACTTCCGCTTTAGCTTTCTGGGAGGCGGTTGTGAGGGACTCTGTGTCTGACCCTTCATCCCGATCTGTCATCCTCAACTCAGGGCTGCAGGAAGGAGGGGGGGGAAATCTATTCATCGGAACACTTAAAGACTGTGTGAGACCTGAAAATCGAGAAGAGACCTCTAGGCAAGCTGGTCACAGGACTCTGACAGGCGGCATAATGTGGATGCCACAATGGCTGTCTCCTGATAGCTAAGACTGGTAGCCCGGCTCCGGAAGATTTAGAATGGCCTTGCTGCTCCTGACCGGCCCAGCCCCCGGAGTTCCACTAGAGAAGCTGGAGGGCATATGAAACCGCTCGCTGGGAATTGCTAGAACTAGAACAAATCAGGATGCTGTTGCCAGCCCTGGGAGGAAAGAACCCCAGATCTCGAGGTCCTCAGTGCTTTGGACCTCAGCATCTGAACCCAAGTCCTCATGTTTGCATGGCAAGCATTTGGGTGGTCAACTTTCTCACCCCTGAGCACGAGTCTGTGGGGACTGGGCTCCAGGTTCTTGCAGGTCACAGAGCTGCCCCAGTTGAGTGGCCAAGGGAACTTGGCACCTGGTTCTGGAGGAGGAGGCTGCAGAGCATCTGGCACAAATGTGAAAGTCTCCACCAGGAGGGACTAGAGTGGGAGGCAGAATTGGAAATAAGATAAGAACCCGCCACAAGCTACGGAAGAGAAACTGAAAAGAAAATGCCCGTCCCAGAGTGGAATGTCTGGTAAAATATTTACGGTGTGCTCTACCCAACCACCTCTGCGCTGTAATCACAAGGTGACTCTGAACCATCTCCTTCTAACAAAAGGGAGTAGAGGGACCCCTGAGCAGCAAGGCAGGGGGACCCACCTCAAAGAGGGAGGAAAACTAAAGATTCACCTATGAGCACAACTTCTTTGGGGTTTGCTCAGGGGTGGGAACAAGCAGAGAGAAGCCACCTTAGCATTTCAAAAGCTTTCAGGATACAGGATAGATGGAAGATATATTGCTCTCCCTTTGGGCCCCTTGAGGGTGTACAGCCAGCTTCTGGGTATGTGTGGTTAGCATCAGAGCCAGAAGGTTCTGCCTCCCCTTCCCCCATTCCTGCCTGAGAAGAGTCCTCTCTTCCACTCTGCCCCTGCCTGGCTCATTCCCTCCATCCCTCCCACTCCCCTAGAGGGACTCAATTCCAAAGTGTAAATATGCAGTGTCTGTCTAGCTTACAGCTGCTGTGAGTGTCAGATGAGAAAGTGCCTCAGACCATGACCTGGGAGGGGACACACTCCATGTTCAGGAAGTGTCACTTGACCCCAATTTTGCTCACGGGGAGAGAAGGAAGCACCGGCTAGCTCCACGTGTTTCCAGAAGTCTGTCTGTTTTCTAGTTTCCTTTTATTCTTTTTCCAAAGCTCTTGCTCACCCAAGAAAATTATGTGAACACTTACGGTGGCATTTTAATGGCCCCAGGGGTATCAATCCTTATTGTGAATCCAAAAATAGCTAAGTTATTAATGTTCAACAGTGCAGTGTCAGGATATCTCCCGTGGAGAATTCTGCTTGCATTTTCTCTGGATTAGGAAGGTTCAAAACAAGGGTCAAAGCTCTGGACCCTAGGGAATGAGGCCAGAAGCATGGGACAAGTCTTCCAAGAGCCAGTCCTGCTGTCAGGGACCTCTTGTCTCTATTAGTGAAGCCCCGAGGGTTCCTAGAAAGAAACCAGACAGTGAGTCCCTTTAGAAGCATTGTTAAGGGGACACTTGTGACCATTAGGGATGCAGAACTCGGAGTCAGAGCCCTGTGCAGACAAGCTCAGAGTCTTTAGCTTGGGCTTAACGATCTCAGCACCCACATCTCAGCATCCGTCATCCTAACAGGGTTATAGTTTCATCCTTCAGTGAGTCTGGGTGTCCCAGATCAGGAGAGCTCACTGTGGAAACAGACCAGAATGCTCTCTGTACCATCCTAGGGAAACTTTGTGAGCCCTGGTCTCCACAGCTGAGACCCCACTACCACCACCATGGGTTAAGATTATTACTGGATCTTACTGGGCGCCCCCCAAACCTCAGTGTGCTTCGTTGGTAAGCGCTGGGAAAGGTTGAGCTAAGACATAGGCAGTTCTGTGACGGTGCAGGATGCAAAAGTACCTTGAATGTTTCAAGACAAGCTTTAGAGTCTCACCAACTCCAGCCCACTTCAGCCCCAATGCCAGACTATTGGCTCTCACATTGTTCCTTCTGCCTGCTACACTCACCCAACAATGTGGAGGGCATCCTGACCTAGGCAGAAACCTCCTGCATCTCCTCTATGACGAACCTCAGCCTCTTCCTGGCTCAAAGCCTGTTGAGAGGCACAGCTGACCAGGGCTTCCAGGAGGCCACCAAAGACTCTCCTTGTGTACTGGTGGGGCAGCGGCCATTAATCACTCTTGTCCTAGCTGTCGACCCAGGCAGCCCCCTGTAGATACCACATAAGCACCCTTCACCTTTAAAGGGCTCCAGGGTGCTAACCAGAGAGGGGGAGGGGAGTAGAAAGGGAGGAAGGAGGGAGAGGAAGGGAGAGAAAAAGCTGGATATTTTCACTCCCTGCACCCTCTAAGGTCTCCTATGTCCCTCCTGATGGTCCTTTATGAGACTCTAGGTCACAGAGAGGAGAAAGTTGAAAACAAGCAGGAGGAGCTGCTGTAACTAGCCCCCCCCCCTCCATCCATCACAAAGACAGAGCCCTGGCCTCAAGAGTCCAGGGGGCTCCCCAGCAGGACAAAAGCCAACAAAGATGTCAGCAAGCACCATGAGTCTGTCTGTCACCACTTCCTGGGGTTGCTGTTGCTGCTGTTGCTGTGGTCTCTGATGGCTGGCCTTTTAAAGCAAAAAAAAAAAAAAAAAAAAAGGCCGGCAAGGGATGGGTGGTGACATCATTCCTTCGAGGCCCCTTACACACAGTCACACCGCCAAATTGCAAAGCTCACAACTTGGGAACAAACCGAGAGTAGAAAGGAGAAATACGCGGCCATGTGTGATTCCTGGAGACCCTGACATGTGTCTGACCCTAAGAGAATCTGACGGGAAAGGACCGCATTCGGGTGGGTTGACATAAGCCACAGGATGGGCGGGAGGCACTGTGGAGCCCTGAGGGAAAGGAGAGGGCTATTGAGCTTTTAGTGGAGGCTTTGCCACCTGTCCACGGTGTTAATTCAACAGACAAAATAGTGGAGAGGTACAGAAAAGGGAAGTTGATTTTGTTTTTCCCTGTGGCCAGCGAGATGATCCAGTAAGTCCAGCTTGGCAACCTGAGATGGATCCCCAGAACCCACAAATCTTTCCAGCTGTCCTCTGATCCCCTCCACACACACACCACTCTCCCTGGCCGGAAATAAATAAATGTAAGTTAGAAATAGAATCATATGAAAGGAACAGGTAAAGATCTAGTGACTCTCCCCCAAGTCCACCTTAAGGTCTGACATGAAATGTAGGTTTAAGTACAGGGCAAGAGGTCTGCAGAGTAACCGAAGGATTCTGGCTGAGGGATGGCTCCGTTCGGGTCAGAACCATCTCAGCTCTAGTGGGTCCGGCAAAGTGATCTGACCAAGTGTCAGAATCGTACGAAATCCCTTTCTGGGAAGCAAGTCTCTCCTCTGGGTGGCACCAGGGCTTCTGGTCCTCCCCCGACACGAGATTCTGAGGAATGCTAACTCTTTGGTGGTCCTTTGTTTCTACCGTCCATCTGGTAGGTAGCATGTTTGTCTCTCTTAGGGTACTCCCTCTGGACAACAGCCACATTTGACCTTGTGAGAGTAGGAGACATCCACACAGAGGCAACCTGAATGGATTAGTTAGGAGATGGGGCCAAGGCTGGAATCCTGGCCTCCTGGAAGGATCGTTGAGGTCAGGTTCAAGGAGCTGTTACATGCTCTGGACACTGAGTTTTGGTGACGGTAATGCCACTTTTTCCTGGCATCAGGCTCTGGGTGCTGAGAGGTACTCGGCCCACTGTCAGACCCTCCCCTAAGTGGCCACAGCTAAGGCGTAAATGGAAGGTGGGTCAGCCACACTGTCTGGGCCAGCCGGGACAGCACCCGTGGCTACCCGCCTCCCCTCCTCTCCGGCTTCTTTCCCTCCTCCTGTTCTTTGCTATCCACCCCCCACCCCAGGCTCCTTCTGCCCCACCAGAAGCCAAACCTGCAACCCTCTGGAAAGAGTGAAGGGAAGACCCCATCCAGAAATAATCTCACTCCAGATGAGAAACTAACTCTCCAATGACTGGAAACACGAAGAAGTTCTAATTTCACTATAAAGGCTTACTCAGCTTCTAACAGGAGCTCCCCTACAGAGATCAGCGGGATCCGAGACCTCCTGGGGAGCTGCTCACCACACTGAGTTTCCCTCAGCTCACAGTTCCTAAACTAGGACGCAGCATATTTAGGATGATACCACCCGGGCAGAGAGGGAGCGTCCTAAAGAAGGTCTGTGCTTGAGAATCGAGAATAACATGTATGGCTTTGGTGACAGCACTTGCAGCCATGGTGACACACAAGACCCCTTCTAGGACAGGACGTGGGGTAAGGCACAGAATGGAGCTCAGCACATCTCCAAATCTCCTCTGAGAAAGCCATCTAGCTACAGAGAGCAGGGTGTGGGGGACACTGGAGAGGTGGCTGAGAGGTCAGGTCCCAGTCCCCACGTGAGGTAGTTCATAACCACGTGTACGGTCAGCTCCTCTGCCCTGCGCTCACACTTACACAGAGACACACAATTTAAAAAGTGAAAATAAGCCAGGCCGTGGTGGCACACTCCTCTAACCCCAGCACTTGGGAGATAAAATGTCAAACATCACAGAGATTTGACTTTGAACAGCAGCTGTTCCCCCTGCTTGCCCCCCCCCCCCACCATAGCAAAGAGACCAACCGAGTCACTCAAAGCATATGGCCCCTCCCCGCCTCCTAGGTCCCTGACTGGGAAGTTCTAGTCGGGAGACAACTCATTTGCACACTCCCTCTCCCAGGCCCATTTCCACCTACTTTCCAGAAGCATCCTCAGGTGGAGAACTCCTCTGGTGCCTGGTGCTAGCTTGGGTTGTGTGGAAGATTGTGCCTGTCTGCTTGTTGATTGCTAGGGAGCTCAGTTGCTAGGGATTTGTCGAATAACGCCATGGTGTATTATTCACTAGTTCTGACCTGCCTGGAGGCATCATTTGCAGCTTGGCAAGAGAGGCTTTCTATCCTGTGGCCCTCTGACGTGCCTGGCAGTGTGAGAACACCTCGCAGAGTCCGGTAAGCCAGCAAGGCTGGCTGACTCCTATATCAGTGACCAGTCGAGCATGCATTTTTCCTCTTCCTTTGCCTTATGGGACTCCACAGTACTGAAGGGGGAGGGGAGGCCCTAGAGGAGTCTCAGGATGAGGTGAAACCTGCAGAAACCTGTCCCTCAGGTGAACCCAGTACCCAGAGCATCTTGGAGAACACAGCATGATGCTATCCTTCTGGCTGACAAAGAGGCGGAACCCTCAGAGACAGCAGAAACCTGTAGCATCTTACCTCATGTGATCCCACTGACCCCTGAGAGAAGGTCATGGGGAAGCCTGGAAAATAATGGGGACAGGCAGGAAGATGGGGTGCCATACCAAGGAGAGCCTGGGATTGGATTGAAGAGGAACAACCCTCCCCTTCCTGTGGCAAGTGGCTTGTGGGCAGGTTTGTGTGCGCCCCCCCACTACTGTAGAAGACAGCCATTGGCCTGGACAAGGAGGGGAACCCCAGCAGGACTCCCACCCAGAATGGAGCTTGTTTACCCCAGAGCTTTAAGCCAGGTACCAAACCAGATTTCCATCCCAAAGGACCAGCCAAGAGAACCAGCAAAGGCCACGGTAGGAAAGTCAAGAGCAGAGCTCAGGAATTGTGTCCCATCCGTCCAGAGCCAGTCAGGGCTCGGCCTTTGCCACTGCCATACCATCTTGCAAACAGCTTAGGTGGCATGTCCTGTGAGAGTGTTTATAAAGATCTCTGCCTAGCTCCACCCTCCTAGTCTCCAGCTAAGAGTTGGGCCCCCATGGCTTATTGACCTTTGACCTGGGATCACAGCTGGGGTCAAGTTCTCTATTTGTCTGCTTTATCTGACTTAATCTGACTCACTGTAAATGAGGAAAATAATTAATGATGGATATCTCACTGAACAAAATATCTTTCCCAGAGCTGGGAGTGGGGCGGGGTGGGGGGCAGACTTAGCTGTGTAAGTGCAAGGACCCAAGTTTAAATCCCTAGGACCTATGGAAAGCCAAGCATGGTTTTGTGCACTTGAAGCTCCAGTGTGGTGGCGAACAGGGAAGTGGATCCCCGAGGTTTGCTGGTGGTCAGGCAAGCTCCAGGGCCAGTGAGACACCTGGTCTCAAGGGAACAATGTGGAGACAATGGGCAGGACACTCAGCATCCTCCTCTCTGGCTTCTGCATGCACTTGTGAACCATGCACAACTACACGTGTGTTTGCATGCATATGCCACACATGAACACCAGAGAGAGAAAGAGGGGAGAGAGGAAGAATGTTTTCAAAAGACTCTATTCTCCCCCCCCCCCCCAATGAGTCTGTTAGCTGTGTATAGATTCTGGTGGGGATGAGCAAAGGCTCTTTCCACAGCAGGGCAGCTGGTCCGGTTGTGTGCAGATGTTGTGCAGGTAGCCACAGCTGCTATGCATTTAAAAGTACAGCGGCCACATCACGCCTGAAGCCACTGTCCCATGCATCTATTCTTTTCATTACCAGGGACAACTTTGGACCCTGCAACACATGGGCGTGGGAAAAACACGAGCCCTTTCTCTCTAACACTTGAACAGAGCCACGCCTGCTCAGGGTAGCTAGTGACCCCAGCTCTGAGAAGCTAGAGATGAGAATGTGGGAGTTCGCCAAGCCTGGCAACTCCAGACTTCCTTCCCCTGGGAGCGGTGGCAGAGCTCCCACCCTCCTGCCACCCCAAGCCCTGGCACGCCCAACCCTGGAGCTGGTGGACTGAGGACAGCCGCGTTCAAATTCACTGCCAATGATCCTTCCTAGGAAAGGTGAAGTACCTGGGGCCATGCCTGGGTGCCTGCAGTGCCTTCCATGGGCCTTGTCTCATCCCGAGAGGTATGCATGGGTAAAAAAATTGCCTCCCGGGCCCAAACCATTGGGAGAATTGCAGCCTGATTGGTCCATCCTGCCCATCTGTGACTCCTTGCCAAAGCAGCTACGTGCCCACTTCCAAGACTCTGCCCCAGCCTCTTCTTGCCTCCACACCTGCCCTCCCCTGAGCCTTAGCTCTTAGTGACTGTTAGGAAAAAGATAAAGAGAGTGGAGGGATATGTTCTATGGAGGGGTGGTGAGGTATGGGGAGTAGAAGGGGGTGCCTCTGGACGACCCATGTTGGGCATCCCTTCCCCCTGAGGGATGGTATAGTATAGAGTTTATTCAGGGCATGGGAAGAGTAGTAGAGGCAGACAGAAAGAGAAAGAGAGAGAGAGAGAGAAGTAGAGAAGTAGAGGCAGGCCATGAGCATGTGGGAGAGAGGAGGGACAAAGGGCAAGAGCAAAAAGGCAAGAGAGAGAGGTGGGGGCAAGCAGCCCCTTTTATAGTGCCAGGTAACTGTGGGGTGGAGCATATCTAGCTGTTGCCAGGTAACTGTGGGGCGGAGCATATCTAGCTGTTGCCAGGTAACTGTGGGGCGGAGCATATCTAGCTGTTGCCAGGTAACTGTGGGGCGGAGCATATCTAGCTGTTGCCAGGTAACTGTGGGGCGGAGCATATCTAGCTGTTGCCAGGTAACTGTGGGGCGGAGCATATCTAGCTGTTGCCAGGTAACTGTGGGGTGGAGCATATCTAGCTGTTGCCAGGTAACTGTGGGGCGGAGCATATCTAGCTGTTGCCAGGTAACTGTGGGGCGGAGTTTGAAAGAATCCTAACAGTGACCAAGGGAAGTTATCCGAAGGCATCTGAGTCCCACCCTGCTCTCTAGTCACTATTCACGTCCCCATCTTGTTCCAGGCACAAGGGCAGACTGGCTTGCTGTCACTGTGGACCATAGTGCAAAAACACAATAAAATACAGTGAGTGTTTTCTCAGGGGAAAAAAAATCCATTAGATGAGTTACTGTTGTAATTTAATAATGGGATGGGAAACTACAGCAAATTACCAAAGTATATAATTAAAGTAAATCTATTTTAAAGTCCTTTATTGCTTGATATTTCTCTTTCATCTCTCCTCCACACTGTAGCCCCACCCCTTCCCTTTCCTGCGCAGGAGGGGGATGGGAGTGATGGATGCTCATGGCACTTTACGCCTCAGCTGCAAGTTCCACTCTCATCTCGATTCTCACAGATGGACTGGGTGTGTGTGGTACCCCTGAGGTCAGTGCGGCTCCCTTCCAGGATGAGCTGGGATCTGCCACCCACAAGCACCCAGGACCGTCATTCCTGAAACCTAGAGGCTAGGGGCTGACTTTAGAACGAGGCATGAGCTGGAGAAATGGCTTAGTGCTTGCCTTACAATCATGAGGACCTGAGTTGGGATCCTCCGAATTCACAGGAAGAGCTGGGTGTGGCGTCCACACCCACCATTCCAGTGTTGGGACGAATCCCGGAGCTGCCTAGTCAGACAATCCACCCAAGTCAGTGGGCTGCAGGTTCAGTGAGAGACCCTGTCTCCTCAAATAATGCAAAGCGAAGCATCACTTAAGATGTGCAGTATTGGCACGTGCGCGTGCACGCGCACACACACACACACACTCACACACACACACATACACTCACACACACATACTCACACACACACATGAAAGGAATACCCTTCACACAGGGTAGATAGAAGCCGTTGACCTGCAGGCCTCAGATTTGCCAAAACTCTCCCATCTCCAAATGTTTTGTTTACACAGAGCAAGCAAATATGAGATACAGAAAGGTGAGAACTTACCCAGGATCTCACAGCAAAAAGGGGGGGAATGGGGTTAGGATTTGATCTCAAACACCCGACATCTGATCAGCTGAGTTCAGGAAGTGCCTCTGGGGTTGGAGTCTGGAGTTCTGGAGTCTGGGGTTGCAAGCAGAGGCTGGTCGGGTGTTACCATCTAGAATTCGGTGTGAGTAGGAGGGAGCCAGGCTGCATGGCACATGTGAAATTAAATCAGCGAGCTTGACATGTTAGCTGGTGACTGTAATTCCCGCACTCGGGAGGCTAAGGTGGAGTTTGGGGAAAGAGAGTTACTCTAGGTGTGACATTCGTCTGGATTACATGATAAAATCCAGTCTTAAAATAAAGAGGGGATGAATTACCTTCATCAGAAGTCCTGGGATATGTCACCGAAGGTCTCAGACTTTAAGATTAGAAAGGGGAGACTTCACAGCCCAGACTTCTGGGGACAGGAAGGACAGGAGGGGGGTCACCTAAGTATACACCACTTTAAGTAATCTCAGTGAAAAAAAAAAAAAAACAACAAAAAACATGGTTTTTTTGTTTTGTTTTTGTATACATCTCTTGTAGCCCAGGCTAGCCACAAACTCACTATGTAGCTGAGGATGGCCTTGTGCTTTTAGTTCCTCCTGTCTCTACCTCCCTAGCCCTGGGATTATGGGGCATGTCACCCTACCCAGTTTTATATGAAGATGAGATTGTAACTTAGAGCTTTTTGCACATGCTTACATCCCCAACCCAAAGAAAGAATGTTTATGGACCCCTCAAACTTAGAAAGATAAGTTTCCAGAGCCCCCAGATTGTCTACAAGAACCAAGTGGCCTGAACAGAGACAAAGTCTCATGCTACTGTGTTAGTATAGTGAGCAATTAGCCTTAGAGACAAAATAAAAAGTCCCCAAACTGCCAGCAAGTCTTGAGAAAGACCAGATGTTACCCAGAACCATCTCCCACATCAGCCAGCAGAGGTCCTGCCCTCCTGGCTGAGCACAGAACTGGACTTCTATGGAGAGGACCCAAGGAGCACCAGCCACTGCAAGAGGAAGGGAGAGAGTGGTTGCTTTAATAAGCTGAAGGCCTATGCAAATTAGATGTAAATTGCACCTTATGAGTTCCTGGATCTCTAGTCTTTCCTGGGCTGAGCCTCTGCAGCCTCCTCTGATTTCTAAGGACCATCTTCTCCTTCCAGCCCTTGTACATCAAAGACAGAACTCCAAGTACAACTCTGCCTCCTCCACAGCCTGCAGCCTGCGGCCCCACCCACCACGCCACTGGTACATTTTCCACTCCAGGACATGCCCAGTGCACAAAGGCCCCAGGAATGCTTGAGAACAGTGAGGGCAGGCACACACAAGTCCTTGAGACTCTTTGCTGTGTCAGGACGCTCTGGTGAACCCGGATGCTGTAATATATGTGGCATTCTCCACTGAGACATCCAAGGAACGGTGTAGGGCTGTTTCCGTGATGGAGAAAGAGAGCAGGATATGGAGCCAGAGGGAAGGAAGGAGAAGATTCATGGCTATGCTCAGGGGCAGGGATAAGACAAAATCAGGACAGGAGGGACCTGGAGTTCATGCCCAGACTCAAAGGTGTGACCCTTAGAGGAAAAGATGTGGAAGGTGAGGGAAAACAGGAAGGATCATGGGGAACATTCTCCTGCCCTAACCCCACAGCATGGCCGAGTCCAGCTGTCCTGGCCTTTGACCTAGTGAGGGCCTAGACGTCTCAAAAAGCCTTAGGTGGCCCCAGTTCTCTTCTGGGGGTCCTTAAAGTTGGTCAAGGATTCTCAAAAAGTGCTCCACACTCTTCACCCTTTACTGGGTCCCTTCCCCAGGCGCCTCTGTCACTTCTTTGTCTAAGAACAATGGGGGTTGGGGGAAGAGAATAAAGCAATCAGGTCAGGTGATTCTCGCCTCCCTTCTCGCCTTCTGACAACCTCCTAGCGGAGCCCAAAGTGACATCAGAGACCTGGGGGTTGGGGAGAAGGTGATGCTGCCACAGATAGCCCCTCCCCCAGGCTGGTGTCATCATCCTTACACCTGCTCTGTTGGTCTTTCCTCTCCAGAACAGCTCAGCAGCTGCAGCCCCACCAAGCTCTGAACAGACTCGATCATCAGGACCACCCAGATCACATGGACTTTCCTAAGGTGGCGGTGGGGGTGAGGGGTGGGGGGGGAGTGGGAAGCAGAGGCAGCCCACAGGGGGGACTGTGAGATATATCCCCTCTCCCTTCCCTGCCTGCCCACACCAGATCGGAGCTTGCTGCTGTTCTGTCTATTCTAAGGCCCGCCTCCCCATTTCTCCTTTGTGGGAGCCACCCTCCAGAGAGGGTGACCTTTGGCAGAAGCAAAGCCCTGAGCTACAAAAAAAGCTGACACCCTGTGGCCGAAAACTTCACACCAGCGATGTCCCTAGCTATACTGACCTCCGGTCAGCCCCTCTGAACAATGCAGGCCCTAGGAAAATGTTACGGACTGAACCATGTCTTCCCGAAACCCCGAAAGTCACAGTCTTACCTCACAGTGAGGCTGTGTGTAGAGGCAAACTCTTTAGATCATTAAAGCAGTACAGGAAGTCTTGAGGGCGGGGCTCTGTCTTTGGTACTATTCCTGGCCAATTTGACCGCATCTAGAGTTACCCAGGGTACCGACCTCAGCGCTTGTCTGTGAGAGGGCTTTGAGATTGGGTTACCTGAGGTAGGAAGACTGTCCCTGGATGTGGGCGGCACCGTTCCACAGGCTGCAGACCTGTGCTGGATAACAGGAGAAAGTAAGCTGAGTGCCTAGACTTATCTCTGCTTCCTGCCCACAGATGCTACATGAGCCCTTGCCTTGGGCTCGTCACCATGCCCGGACTGCACTCTCAAACTACGCACCAGAATAAATCCTTACTCCCTTAGGTTGTCTTGTAATCTCAACAGGAGAGGAGACAACAGGCAACCCCCGCCCCCGTTCCTCCCTCCTCCCTCTCCGCCATGAGATATCAATCGGCATCTGTGATTTCAGCCCCTAGCCTGTAGTATGTGATCAGGCAACCAATCAGATTAAAACCTACACCTTACATGCTTTTAGAACTAATTAACACAGACGTGGAAATGAGGATGACCCACTAGCCACAAATGAAGACTCCCAAGAAGATCATAGAAACTAGAGTCTGCTCATCCAAAGCCTGCAGGTCAAGGAAGGTCCTGATTGGTGGCTCAAGCACACATTTCCTGCAATTCTCCTGCCCACAGCTCACTTCTGGTGGGTCCACCTGGGCCAGAAGCTGCCAATATAGCTCCTGTTGTGTACACAGCCTAAGATGCATGCCTTTGGCCTATGAGGGGATAGAGTCAGAGAATGAAATGGATAATTTTGTCAACTTGACAGAATGGAGAATCAGCTACCAGACAATCCCCTGCAGCTGGGGTCCTGGACTGAACAAAATGGAGGAACAAAGCTAGGAACCAGCATTCCTCTCTCTGTTTCCTCACCGAGGACACCATGTGACCACCTGTCTCACACTCTGGCTTTCACACCATCCCCTGATGTCCTTGAACTGTGAACCAAACAACCCTTTCCCTCCCTAGGCTACTGGATCTTATCAGGAACAGGAAAATTATTTAATACAGAAAAGGTCACTTCCCAGGCTAGACCAGTTCTGAGCTACGCAAATCCACTGAAGAAGCACAAAGTTGGGCTGGAGAGATGGTTCAGTGGTTAAGAGCACTGACTAGAGACTCTTCTAGAAGTCCTGAGTTCAATTCCCAGCAACCACATAGTGGCTCACAACCATCTGTAATGAGATCTGATGCCCTCTTCAGATCTGTGTGTCTGAAGACAGCTATAGTGTACTAATATAAATAAAAAAATTAATAAATCTAAAAAGGCACCAAAGTCCCCAGGCTTTAGGAGGATGCCCCACCAGGGATCGCCTGGAAACCCTGCCCACTCCACATGCTGCAGGATGCTCGGACCTCATAAACAAGCAGATTGCAGAAATCTGCCCTATAGATCACACACCTATTAGAAGTAGGGATATGGGAGCTTAGTCAAGCTGGCCCTCTGGTTAGCTATTTGGTCTTATGCTTCCGCTTAATTTCTATGGGCTTCCATTTTTTTCCTCTGCAAAACACACAAAACCATGCCTTCCAGCTGGACCTTGCAGATGCCTTACGAGCTGTCCTAAAAGCTGGGGTCTCTCTGGAACCACAGGTTGAATATTTAGTTGGGTGGCTGCCTTATTCCTTTTATGAGCTACAGGGGGACCAGCACCAATTCCATCCTGTAAGTGGGAAACTTGGCCATGTGGTAGTTAGACCTTTACCCATCATCACCCAGCAAAGATGATAACTCTGGAGTCTTCTCCAGGAACCTGCTTCAGATCCTGTATCTCAGACATTGTTTCCCAGAGAGAGAGAGAGAGAGAGAGAGAGAGAGAGAGAGAGAGAGAGAGAGAAAGGGGGGGGGACCAGGGTGATTTCTGTCTTTTCACCATAGCTCACCACTTTGTGATCAACCTCCCACTACAGCTTAGGAGCTGCCAGATACTTTGTAACAAATGACCCTAAGACAATCAGCTTAAAACAAAATTCCCAGACACTTTGTAACAAATGACTCAGAGACCATGAGCTTAAAACGAAATAGGGTTCAGGGCTCAGGCATCCCACCAGATCTTCCACTTTGGGCTCTTAGGAAGCTGCCATCCTAGTCTGGATGGCTAATCATCTGAAAGGAAGATGTCTGTGGGTTCCTTGTGGACTGTGAGGCTGGCACTTTGTGGACTGTTGGGGCTGTTTCTTCGCTCAGATGGAGACCACCCTCTACTTCTAGCTGAATAGCCCCCTCCATCAGCAACTCAGAGCTTCTCCAGCCATTTTGTGAAAGCCAGCATGGAGTGGGGACCAGGAATGGCTACCATGTCCATTTGGTCAGGCACAGCCCCACCTCGAAACACAAAGGTGGCAGAAGTCATGGAGAATGAACTGCTGGCCACAGTGTGGTAATCACACAAGCATATCCCCAATTTCCAGATGCAGAAGGATGTCAAGAACAGGTGAAGGACCCACCCAGGCTCAACAGCTTTGATGTCCCTGAGCTGCATGGAGGTGGCTTGGTACCTGGCTAGCTGCAGCAGATCCAGAGGAGAAACCATATAACCTATAAATGCCCTGGAAGTCAGCCCTGGGCTACCGACTGTGGGAACCGTGAGGATGAAGCTTCCCTTACTACTGTAGTCCTGGAACCTGGTGTTGGCAGCTCTACGTAGTGAGGGGTGCAGACCAGCTGAGGATGTGCACATCAGTTGACAAGGACAGTGCTGTTGCTCCTGCCTCTACCCAAGTGGTCGTTGTGAGAAGGGAGGTGGTCAGGCCTCAGCTATACACCGCTGCGTCTTTCACACCTGGTTTCTTTTCCTTTTTTAAAAAAGTCTTTTTGTTGCTTCAAATTTGTTTTTAGTTATGTGTGTAAATGTGTGGTTGTGTACAGGCTTGTTTACCTGGGTACAGTGTCTGTGGTACTTTGACTTCGGTGTTGCTACCCCCGGAGCAGGAAAGTTGTTGCAAGCATCCTGACATGGGTGCTGGAGCTCAAGACCTCTGCAAGAACAGTATGTATTTTCAACCACTGAGCCATCTCCCTAGGCATCCCCTCCTGTGTGTGTGTGTGTGTGTGTGTGTGTGTTCTGTGTCTGTGCTAGAGGATGACCTTAGTTACTCTTCTTTGGGCCTAAAAACTCATGCACTGTCACCCCTGCCTTGGTCTTTGCTGCTGTTATTGTTTTCGATTGTGTACTGGCTGGTTTTGTGTCAACTTGACACAAGCTACAGTTATCAGAGAGAAAGGAGCCTCAGTTGAGGAAATGCCTCCATGAGATCCAGCTGTAAGGCATTTTCTCAACTAGTGATCAAGGGGGGAGGGCCCAGGCCATTGTGGGTGGTGCCATCCCTGGGGCTGGTAGACCTGGGTTCTATAAGAAAGCAAGCTGAGAAAGCCAGGGGAAGCAAGCCAGTAAGTAACATCCCTCCATGGCCTCTGCATCAGCTCCTGCTTCCTGACCTGTTTGAGTTCCAGTCCTGACTTCCTCTGGTGATGAACAGCAATGTGGAAGTGTAAGCTGAATAAACCCTTTCCTCCCCAACTTGCTTCTTGGTTGTGATTTTTGTGCAGGAATAGAAACCCTGACTAAAATAGCTGGGTTGTGAGCATGGAACTCAGGTCCCTGGGTTTGCAGGCAAGCACTTTACCAACTGAGTCATGTCTACAGCCACATTGTGAGTTTCTTCCTCACAAATGGCTGAGAATAAGGCCTCCAAGAAGACAGATCTGTTTCCTTGCCCACCTCACCTGGTTGGCCTCTCTGTTCTAGAATAGTTAAGTCCACTTGAAAGCTACAGGGGGCAGGTCAAATGTTGAAACTGCCTGGAGCCCAGACAAGCTCCCAAACTGAGCCTTAGAGGGTGGGAGGTAGAGAGGGTCTTTTGTTGGGAGAGACTCTGCAGTGGGAGAGGGGCAGTCTCCTTCCCTGAATAGAAAGTCTGCTGGTAGTGATATCTAATGAAGACTTTTATGATAGAAATGTAATTGTTAAAAAAAAAAACAAAACACTTTTTTTTTTTTTTTTTTTTTTTTTTTTTTTTTTTACATTCGGCTCAGAGCTTTCAATCCAAGAGCTCCTTCATTCCTCCATTCATGCCCTAAATAAGCCCTAATTAATCTCGAAGCTGGAAGAAAGGAGGCTAGATTGCAGCTTTCTCAGTAAGGACACACTTCATATTTTGGGGGAGTTTGAAGAGGCTCTCAAGCATTTCCCTCAGCGGTATTTTATCAGCGCTTCAGAGCGTCTTCATTAGGCTGCCGAGGTTGCTAATTGCATTACCATATTTTTAAGCCTCATAGGTGCGAGTCAGGCTTGACATCTCCCAAATTCTCCCAACTGTTTTCAAGTTTGGCTTCTCAGAGGCTCCTTGCACGGTTTGCCTCAGGCGCAAGGGAAGGCAACTGGTACCAATGGGGTGGGGGTGGGGTGCCGACTGGTGCCGATCAGCCTCTCACTTGTCAGAGAGAATGTGGCTACAGAATCAACCTGGTGGTGAGGCTGTGGCTCCAGTATTCAACAGAGGAAAGCCCCATGGTAGGAAAAATATATTTTCACCTACACTTTTTGGAGGTTTCAGTTTATGAATGATTATCTTTTTTGAAAGAATTATTTATTTTATGTATATGAATACACTGTCGCTGTCTTCAGACACACCAGAAGAGGGCATCGGATCCCATTACAGATGGTTGTGAGCCACCATGTGGTTGCTGGGAATTGAACTCAGGACCTCTGGAAGAGCAGCCAGTGCTCCTAACCATTGAGCCATCTCTCTCCAAACCCAGTAGGAAAGAATTAAAGGGGAAAGAAAGCATAGCTTTAAAAGTTAATGTCATCCTATGGAGGAAAAATATTTCCTTCAATACCCTCACCAAGGAGGAGGAAACAAAATGAGCCCATGTGTGCATGCATGCATGATTGTGGATAGAAAGAAACATATGTGCACACGTGTATTTACACAGACATAAATATCTGTGTGTGTGTATTTAGACAGATATAAAAATGTAGGCATATAGAAGATAGCTGTGCATATGTGTGTAGGTAGATTAAATACATATACATATATATGACTGTATTTAGGTGGATGTAAATATATGTGCATATATAAATACTTTATGTTTATATAGATATAACTATATGCATATATATGGATATCTATATATTGCGTATCTGTGAATGTAGATATATAGCAGAATATAAATGTGTATATATATTTATATAGATTTGAATATATGTAGATTCTGTATTAGTCATTTCTCTCATTGTTGTTACTAAATACTTGACAAGCATCAAATTAAGGGGCTGGTGAGGAGGCTCAGCAGCTAAGAGCACTTGCTTCTCTTGCAGAGGACCCAAGTTGGTCACACAAACCAAGCTACTCACAGCCTCCTATTAGCCAAGCTCCAAGGGACCTGACACCCTCTGGAGCCTTCACAGGTGCCCATGGAGCAGACACTAATGTTATAAGTACATAAAAACAAGTTTTTTTTTAGAAGATTCTTACAGGGGCTGGAGAGGTGGCTCAGCAGTTAAGAGGACTGATTGCTCTTCCAGAGGTCCTGAGTTCAACTCCCAACACCCACATGGTGGCTCACAACTGTCTGTAACTCCAGTTCCAGAGAATCCAATGCCCTCTTCTGGCTTCTGTAGATGCCGGGCATGAAAATGGTATACATATATACGCACATAGGCAAAACACCCGTACACTTAAACTTTTAAAAAGCAATGAAACTTTGAAGAGCAAAGAAAGGATAGAAAATGACTCTGGGCTATACATCTCAAGATCTGATACCCCAGAGAGCCACTTCCTCAGCTGGGCCCCACCTCATAAAGGTTTTTACAACCTCCCAAAACAGGACCAGCAGCTAGGATCTGAGTGGGAAGCTAGGCCAAGTCAGGTGACCTTCTGTGAGAGGTCAGGAGCCCCAACTCAGCTGCACAGTCCCAGACAGCTTCACCCCTCCAAGCATGCTTTGCCTATCCATCTGTAGGGTAGGGAGGTGATGTCTGCCCTACTGAGACAAGATGGTGAGATCATGTGGAAAACAGTAACTCCGTCCTGACCATTGGCCTCTCATAGGGCCCCCAGCCCCAGCGGTGGGGACCCCTCAGGGCCAGAAGCCCCTGCCAACACACAAAGCTGGGTCCTGCTGACCAGCACCATGGTGAGACAGAGACTGGTACAACCATTGCTACTCCCCAGAGTCACCCCAGAGTCTAAACACACCCTGTGGAGGTCAGCTCCCCACAGCACATCCATGTTGTCCTGGCCTCACCCTGGATCCCTGACCTACTAACAGCCACGAGGAGGCACCTGGCCGCCTACATTACTGAAGGGTCACCGGAGGTTCTGGTGCAGTTTCATGAGAACCCCTGAGAGCAGAGATTGAAGGGGTGCCCATGGCTGGACCAGGGGAGACAGACAAGCTGCCAACTTTGACTCTGGGAGAGTGAAAAGCCAGGTTTGCAGTGATTTAGAACAGAACAGACAATCCTTAGAATGAGAGGTCCCCCGACCTGAGAAGACAGCCAATACCCGTGGTAGAAGCTACTACCCCCCCCCCCCTGAGACTTACAGCCTAGGGTAGGACTCAGGCTTATGCTTTGAAATCCCGTTCTCTAAGGGACACCTGAGAGCTGAGCACTTCCTAGCCATGCCTTCTCTCACATCGGTTGCAAGGCCTCAGTGGACTAAATGCACAAGGCTTCTTGCATCTGCACAGCCCATGTCTGTGCCAAGGAACACCACTGGGTAGGTACCAGGTGAAAGGAAAGAGAGATG
The DNA here is from genome assembly GCF_963924665.1 of Micromys minutus. Taxonomy (NCBI): domain Eukaryota; kingdom Metazoa; phylum Chordata; class Mammalia; order Rodentia; family Muridae; genus Micromys; species Micromys minutus. Next base: position 62,865,392 of record NC_137979.1, read on the forward strand.
TCCGGTCGTGAGGAAATCTAACCTCCTCACACAGGGCACCAATGATGTGTATACAAGAAAGAAAAGATGACGTCCTGGGTTTCAGCACCAATGTTAGGAAAAAGATTGGGGGGGGGGGTAGGGAATATGGCCCATGGAGCTGTGGCAAGGCCTGGGAGCAAGGGAGATGCCTCTGGGGGACCCATGTTGGGAATCCCTTCACCCTGAAGGACCAGCCAGTTTATTCAGGTCATGGGAGGAGTTTAGAGGGTAGTGGAGAGAGAAGAGAGTAGAGAAGCAGAGGCCACCCATGAGCACGTGGAGAGAGGGGGGGAATCGGGAGAGGAGGGACAAGGTGGGGAGAGCAAGAGCGGGAGAGCAAAGAGCAGGAACACAAGAGAGAGAGGAGGGGGCAAGTAGCCCCCTTTTACAGTGTCAGGTCACTGGGACAGAGCATACCTGGCCATTGCCAGGTAACTGTGGGGTGGGTTTTACAGAATCCCAACACCAGGATCTCTCTTTTGAATTCACTGTCCCTGTAGTACAGTTTTCCTCAGCTCCTCCTTCCCTTCTCCCATGTGTTCCTGCTGAGTCCCAGCACCTCCCCTGGGTGGGCACCGCTCAGAGTTGGTGCTTGATAACTGTTTGGAACAATGAAATAAACATCTTCTCACAGGGACATGCACCAGTGGCCAACCAGGCTCCATCTCCCATCCCTTCCTGTCTCAAGGCAGGGGCACTCATCCTGCTCTGACCATACTACCCTCTTGCTCCTCTCTGCAGCTGCCCAGCCCCCAGGCTGCCCTCCAGAGTGAACCCCCCAGCCTACCCTCCACAGTGGAGGCAGCCATTAGACCTGTTGACAGACTTATGAATGGGACTTTCAAAAATGACAATTTGCATGCTTCTAAGATGACAGGCTTTTTAAAGGACATTCTGGAACTTTCCCTTTCTCAGGGTCTCTGGGTGCTGCCAATCCAGCAGTCTGCCTCTAGGTTCCAGGGAAACCGAGGATCAAATTTCATACCCCACTCAGAATGTATGATTTCTGTGATGGTCATCTGCTTTGGGGACCTCCAGAGACCACCCCAGTTTCATCTGTGAAATGAGAGAGTGATAACCCCAGCAGGCTGCTTCTCATGAAGAGTCACCTGCGCTCACCGTCGTGAAGGATTTGGAGCGAAGCTCGCCTGTGGCCTCAGTCATGATCGTCGTCGTCATTTTATGTGAGCAGGAAAAGAGATGCTGAGAGTCAGACACGGGAGAAGGTGGAGACAGACAGACAGATTCCCCAGAGCTCACTATTGGCCAGCTGGTCTAGACAAGTCTGCAAGTTCTGGGTCCGAGAGAGACCCTGCCTCAAACACTAAGCTGGAAATCAACTAGAGATGACACCTGATGTCACCTCTGGTCTGCACACGTGCACTTGCATGCTTATGTATGTGAGCACATAAATTAGTACACATACATATGTGTGTGTGTGTGTGTGAGAGAGAGAGAGAGAGAGACAGAGAGAGAGAGAGAGAGAGAGAGAGAGAGAGAGGAAGGAAGAGAGACAGAGAGAGAGAGAGAGAGACAGAGAGAGAGGAAGAAAGAAAGAAAGAAAGACAAGGAAATGCTGTTAGGAAATGCAATTCTGCATTGTAGCCAATCACAGTCCCTTAGCTCCTTCATGTAACCCCTCTAGGGGCTCACACTGTCCTTCAGCAAAGTCTTTCCAACCACTGCTGACTGGAGGTTTGCACTCCTGACTCCCACTGAGCCATTCATCCAACACCAACGGAGGGGAAGAGGGAAGAGGGAAGAGAGTCAACACAACTACTCCACCCCCCCCCAAAAAAGTGGCCCCAAATCAATTCAATTTGGCAGGACCAGTTTACACCTGCGTCCGGCAGCAGGTAGCCTGGGGTTTCAGGGCAAAATCTGAATGATAAATTCTGGAATTCGCCGCACTGGAGCTGACTTGCAGAGCTCGCTGTAGGGGCAGCCGCTGTGCTGGCGAGTGCCCTCGACTGGGGCCGCGTTACTGCAGACGTCTTACCCCATTCAACATTATTATCTCTTGAGGATCAAACAGCAGAGCAAGCACTGGAGCCCCTCCAGTGAGGCTGCCCGCACTTCGTACTCACAGCAGAGGAGAAAAGCCTTCTAGGACTTGTGAAAGCAACCAGAGCTGTGGGGTGGGGACAGGTACTTTAAAAAAGGGAACCAGCCAGCATGGGAGCCAAGGAAGAAAATATTTCATTTAGTGTGCGGTTAAGGGAGGAACCAATGCCTTCTCTCTCCCCCTCTTTCTCTCCTTCTCTCTCTCCTCTCCCAATATCCTCCACCACCACCCCCACACACACACACAAATCGTGTTTCTGTGTTTCGTGATGACTGAAATTATTCCTTACGGCTTTCAGAGCAAGAGAAGCCACCAGGGCTTCATCTGTTATGTTTATTCCGACGGAAATAAATCTCAGTCTTCACTGGGCCCAGGCCGGCTGGGGAATCCGGCTGGCCACACCCCTTACCACCAGTCACACCCCACCGCCACCCCAGCCCCTCCCTGTAAAATAGACCAAGACACACTTTGGCCTTATTGATCACCAGGCTGCTTCATTACCTCTGTGGGCCATAGATCAATAAGCTCTCGGCAACATAATAGACTTTTTAAGAAAATCAATTAGGCAGAATATTTTTTTTATTAGAATTGAGTGTGCATGGCCCTTGTGTGAGTGTGCTTTAACGGGTACAGCCCAGCTCCCTCCAAGAGCTGTCTTATAATGAGCGGGGCCAAGGCCAGGCTGAAAAGCACACAAGCAGTAATAGAAATGGGCTGAACTTGAGGCTGAAGCGAAGTCTCGGGGAAAGGATGGACCACTTACCACATTGTCTCGCTAGAGATCTGTGAGTAACCCCGCCTGATCCCTGCACATCCTTCTGTGGGCAAAAATCTGTGAGCATGGTCCGTTCATCTTGATTTTAAGAGCATGGAACTGAAGCTTCTTAGAAAGCTCAGACCAATGTCTGAATTTCCCATTCAGAAGGCAGAAGGAAGCTGGGCGGGCATAAACATGAAATACGACCAGGCTGTGGCTATCCAGATTTGGCACCGTGCCTCACTCGCATGCCTCTTCCCTGAGCCTGTGGAGAAGCACCTGGGGCTCTGGCAAGCCAGGCCCAGGCTCTGGGTGGAGAGGGGGAGGCTTCTGACACCTGCGGCACCCAGCCACTGGCTGCAAACATTTGGAAGTAGATGCAAATTAATAAACATGGGAGGGTTGCTTGTGTGTGCAAGTGCACACAAGCATGTGTCAATGCAGGACATCCCGACCCCCGGTGTCGTTCCTCGGGCACCTTCCACTTTTTGTTCGAGGCAAGGTCTCTCACGCATCTGGAAATCTGCTAAGTATATTGTGCTCCTAGTCAGCAAGGCGCAGGAATCCTCCTGTCTCCACCTCACCCACCCTGGGATTTCAAGTGCGAGGCACCCCAGTTGCCTTTTTACCTGGGTTCTCGTGGTCCTCACTCAGGTCCTCCTGTTTGCAAGGCAAGCCCTGACCTGGCAGAGCTGCCTCCCCCATCCCGTGGTTGGCAGCTCAGACCAGAAATCAAACCCAAAGGGTTTGAGCATCCACAGGGATGCCCAGAGGTTCTCAGCCGGCGGGCCCGACCCACCCACAGTTTCCTCTGCTGCCGCCCCCTCTCTGCTTTCTTCCTGGTCTACGGACAGTGCACATTTTAAAGGAGGGAGAGAAAGACAGATTCTCTTCTCCCTTCTAACAAGTCTGAGATAAACTACTCAAACAGCCGTTTTGACGCGGTATGAAGCCCAGCAGGAGGGGGGCCAGAAGTCCACAGCTCTGCCAAACTCAGGGAACCACGTGTCCCCGCCCGTGTAGAATAAATAACAAAGTCGTAAACTGCACAGGGGAGCCGAGCGCTGACATTTAAAATTCTCTCTCCGCTTTGTTCTCCTGGTTCATGTCATCAGAATACCGGGGCGGAATCATAGCTGTAATTTATGTCCGTTTCGAGGTGGATCTTATTGGCCGGCATTTCCTCCCGTCTGTGTCTGACTGTCTTAGGCCTGTGCTTAGGTAGCTCAGGCTCTTTTTCTGAGACTCCCTTCCTGCCTCAACCCTGGGCAATACAGAGAGTTTGATTGTGTGTTTGTCTGTGTATATATATATTTATGTGGTGTGTGTGTGTGTGTGTGTGTGTGTGGTGTGTGTATATGTATGGTATGTGTATATGGTGTGTGGTATGTGTGTATATATGTGTGTGGTGTGTATGTATATATGTGTGTGGTGTGTGTATGTGTGTATATATGTGTGTGTGGTATGTGTGTCTCTATGTGTGTACTGTGTGTATGTGTATATGTGGAGTGTGTGGTGTGTGTGTGGTATGTGTGGGTGTATATATGGTATGTGTGTATATGTGTGGTGTGTGTATGAGTATATATGTGTGTGTTTATAAGTATGTGTGTGTAGTGTGTAGATGAGTGGTGTATCCATGTGTATGGTGTATGTATTTGTGTGTGTATGTGTATTTGAGCTGTGTGTGTGTTGTATGTATGTCTCTATGTGTGTGTATGTATATATGTGAACTGTGTGTGTATGTATATTTGTGGAGTGTGTGTGTGTGTGTGTGGAGTATGTGTATGGGTGTGCCTCTAACATGTGGAGGTCAGAGGTCAACCCCACCCTCCGCTGTCACTCTTAGAGTGCTGTTCACCTTGTGTTTTGAAAAAGGGTCTCACTCTAGACTAGAACTCATCAGATGGGCTAGGCTAGGTAGTGAGTAAGATCCAGGGACCGGGCTATCTCAGCCTTTCCATTTCTGGGACTGTAAGTGCCACTACGCCTGGCATCTTTGCACTGGTACTGGGGACTCAACCCTAGTCCTTGGGCTTGCAGTTGAGCAAGCCCATCCTGCTGCTGTGGGCGTGGCCTGCAGTCACTGAGCCTGTGCTTTGGATTTTCTCTCATAAGCTCTCCCTTCTTTTCCTACCACACGTGTTTGTGTTTGTTTACCTTGGAGTTGGGAAGTTTGTAATTCAAAACCTGGATTGCAGTGAGAAGCTTAATTTCTCCCTGAAAGGTTAATAATAATAATAATAATAATAATCTGAAAGATTATCAGACAATTCTCAGGCCCAGGTGGAACTGCCTGGAGACCAGGATTTGTCTGAAATTGAGAGAATACCCCATCACTCTCTGCTGGTGTGACAGACAAACGGCTGTCTGCCTTGGCCTCCCTCCAGAGGGCAGTGTGAGGGAGCCTCCTGGGATGCTGGGATACATGCCCATTTTAGGGAAAGGAAAACAAGACCGTTAGAAAAACAGATAAGTGGAGGTCTCCTAGGTCCAGTGATTTGGGGGTGACCATCTCTAAGTTGCATGTATGAATTACATTTCTTCTGCTGTGGTCAAACACTCTGAACGAGACACCTAATAAAAGAAGCAGTTGGGTTCCCTGTTTCAGAGGGTTAGAGTCCATGATGGAGGAACAAAGGCAGGACAGTGGGAACAGCTGAGAGATCACATCCTGATCCGTAAGAAGAATGAGGCAAAGAGCATCCTGGGAGAAACCCCAAACCTTGCCTCAATGATACACATCCCCAACAAGGCCACACCCCCGATTCTTCCCAAACAGTTCCAACAACTGGAGACCATGTATTCAAATATCTGAGCCCAGGGGAAACACTATCATTCAAACCACCAGAGTCTTTAGTCCCAACAGACCTTATCGTAACTAGAAAGGATCTCAGCTACACACTGAACAAACCATCCAAAGAACCTTTTGCACTGAACCAAATTTAATGCCAGCCACACGGACCCTAGGTTCTGAGACTCTGTGGAACCCCACAAAGGAAGAAAACATCAGCCTTCCCTAATAAGCAAGGTAGAAATAAAACGTCCCTCTGTGTGTCCTGCTGGTACAGTCCTCCCTAGAGAACTCTAAAATTTTGTTTTGACAGGGCCTTACTAGGTATCCGTGGCTGATCTAGAGCTCACTGTGCTGACCAGGATAACATCAAACTCACAAAGATATGCCTGCCTCTACCTCTTGGGTGCCAGGATTAAAGACAAGCACTATACCTGGTGAGAACTCTTAATACTTACCTCTCAGAGAAGGGCTCTAGTAGACAGAGCATCATTCATTAAATGTACAAAGGGAGCTTCTATGTGCCTTGAGTCCCTCCAAGAAAATATCCCCAAGTTAGCCAGGACAAAGGTCTGTCTTCCAGGGGCCGGTGTTCAGTGAATGAGACTAACAAATACCTCCAAGACACAGGCTCCCAGCAAAGTGTGTCTAACTCACTGCTCAATCCCACCCCAGCCAGAAAACTCCCCTGAGTGTAACTTGCTTCAGCGAGTTTTCTGTTACTGTAACAAAATTTCTGCTACAAGGTAACTCTATAGAGAAATTTACTTAGCTCACAAATTTGGTTTTCTTTCAGGGTGCTGTTTGTTTATTGTTTGAGATGAGACTCTCCCTGTACTCCAGGCTGGTCTTGGAGTCAGCCCTGTCTCAGCCTCCCAAGTACTGAGAGACTGAGAGGCCAATAGTCCTTTCAGCTGTCCTGGGAAGGACTTCTGGGCTACATGACCTCATGGCAGAGCCCATCATGGTGGGCTGTGTATAAGAAGAGGTTCCATGTGGAGAGAGGGCCAAAGCATGGGAAACACACACACATACCAAGCCCCACCTCCCCACATCATCAGAGTGAGGACCAAGCTTCCAACACATGAGCCATTGGAGGGCACCTTCAAACCATGTCCAAACCATAGCCCGCTCCAGAACTTATATCATCCTCTATCGGGTTCAAAGAGATGCCTGTGTGGCACGCGTAGGGAATGACTTAGTTGGTAAAGCATGAGAGTCTGAGTTCTGATCCTCAGCACCCCATGCAAAAGGCCAGACATAGTGGTATATATCTATTATCCCAGTGTCTGGAAGACAGACAAATCTCAAAGATCAGTGGCCTCGCTGAATCAGTGTGCTCCAGGTTCAACGAGACACTACGTCTTAAAAAAAATAAAGGTGTAGTCGCCATGCTTTGCATGGTCCTCCAGAGCTCTCCCGCAGACTCTCCGCCACTATGCCTCTGTTCGTCGTGGACACCAATGTTCCCCGCGCCTCCGTGCCAGAGGTGCCGAGCTCACCCAGCAGCTGGCACAGGCCACCAGCAAACCCGCACTGCGCATTGCAGCGCACGTGGTCCCCGACCAGCTCATGACTTTTAGCCGCAGGAACGACCCCTGCGCCCTCTGCAGCCTGCACAGCATCGGCTAGATGGGTGGTGCCTAGAACCACAACTACAGCGAGCTGCAGTACGATCGCCTGCGCATCAGCCCGGTCTGGGTCTTCATCAACTATTACGACGTCAACGTGAGCTGGAACGGTTCCACCTTCGCTTGAATCCTGGCTTCACTTACCTGCACTGCTGTTCTTCCGGCCTTGCTGCGTCCTTCCTTCCGGTCGGGAGAAATAAATGGTTTAAGAGACAAAAAAAAGTGTGGCTTGTGAAGGTTTGAATGAGGAATGTCCTTCATTGGCTCATGTATTTATCTACTTGGTCTCTAGCAGGTGGCACTGCTTAGAGGAGGTTCTAGAACCTTCAGAATGTGGGCCCTTGTTGGAGATGGAGTTGGGCTTTGAGAGTGTATAACCTTGCCCTCCTGTCAATTCTCTCTCTCTCTCTCTCTCTCTCTCTCTCTCTCTCTCTCTCTCTCTCTCTCTCTCTCTCTCTCTCTCCACTAGTACTGGATATAACCTCACAGTCTCCTGCTCTGACATCAGAAGCCATGCCTCCCCAGCTTTGCAAACTCTCCTTCTGGAACCATAACAGAAGAAACTGGATTAAAGGGTGGAACACTTTAGATTAGAAAGGTTGAGAACCGCTGGCCTAGACTGTGTTTTGTCTTCTGTTGCACAACCATTTCTTTCCTCTGAGCTGGAAACAGTCTATCCTGCAGAGCAGATCTTAAACAGGGAGGTAAACAATTCAAAACAGATTCAGGAAGCCCCTGAAATTAACAAGATTCACTAGGCCCCTGCTTGTCAGAGTAAGCAATAAAAGCTCAGAGGAAGGCAAGCTAAACTGGAAAGAAGACTTTTGTGACCAGACTAGCAACATGGAAGAAGCAGAAACCAGCCAAGCTGCGAGGAAGAGGTTTAGACTGGACTCGGTCACTTAGGAAGGACTTCAATCTGCTGAGCTGCCTACAGGCTGTGCAGTGTGCTCCAGGTACTCAGCGTTTGGGAGCTGTCACCCCTCCTGGGGTGGGACTTGGTGACCCAGCTGTCTTTGAGTCAGCTCTGCTCCCGTAAGTAACCCCAATAAAACCTATTGGCTTACCAAGATGGACTTTTGTGGTATCCATACTTCAGTGTGTCATGAGATCTCTATCTGGGGTGAGCAGATATGTGTGCTACATCTCCCCAAGATAGGCTGTGTCCAACAACAACCTCCTCTTTACGCACAAGATGATTGGCGGGCTGAGCAAAGGTCCCAAAGGAATACACAGAACCTATTTCTACAGCCCTAAACTAAGCTGCTGCTCATATGGAAAAGAGAACCTTGCATACGTGATTAAAGTTGAAGATTCGGGCTTGAGGAAATGGCCCAGGAATTAAGAGTGCATACTGTTCTTACAGAGGACCTGAGTTTAGTTTGCAGCACCCGAGTTGGGCAGCTCACAATGACCTGTCACTCTAGCTCCAGGGGATCAAACACCCGCTTCTGAAACTTCAGGGCACCTGCCTGTACTCATGCACGTGTGCACACAATCAAAACTAAATTTAAAAAAAAAGTTGGGGATCACGAAAAGACTCTTGTGAAAAGGGCACACAGGGAACCTTAAGAGCAGACTCGGTGTCATCAAAAACTGAGATCTTAGCACAGAGAGAGAGGATGCAGCCATGAGCCGAGGAAGGCAGGCAAAGAGAGATGGGATTCGCCCCCAGGGAGGATAAAACCTGATTTTCTTCTGGGCAGCCAGGCAGTGGTTTAGCAGTGAGGTTCTCACCCAGCATGCACAAGTGTCAAGTTAAAATCCTAGCCCACTTCCAAGAGGCGCCCTTGCCTTTAGGACTAGAAGATGATACATTTTATTATCTCAGCAAGCAAGCTTTCAGTGACTTGATACATCAGCTGTAGTGAGCTCCTGTAGCAGTAAAGCAGGCCACACTCACCCTTCCCTTGATTTGCAATTTTTAACAATGATTTTAATAGAAGAATAAATTCTCATTTAAAGAATCAAATTCAATAAAACATTTCACGCGTGCACTAAAATTCGCATCTACGAAACATAAATATCTCTTGCCAGTCTGTGCTGTTTCATTGTTTTGAAGTTGAAACAGAAATAAAAGCTATGTGCATTCCTACAGATTGATGGGATCAGAGCCAAGCTCTGCTTCTTGGATGATGCCAGCCAGCACTGTTGTAGCTCACTTCCAACCCACATGGCTGCCTAAAGGTAGGGGAATGGGAGTCTGCAGGGGGGTTACACAGAGACACCCGGGGACTGAGGGGAGCCTCTAGCTACATAGACTGCAGGTCCTGAGTCCAATCCCTGGAACCATGTACAAAGGATGCAGAGGTACATCTGTAATCCCAGCACATCTACAGCAAGATAAGAGACAGACAAACAGAACCGCCAGACATCTCTAGGGCCAGCCCAGGGCACACAGCACACTGGCAGAAACAAAACGACACACACATACACACACAGCATGTGCAAACACACAAACATGCACGCATGCACGCACACACGCACAGGTGTCAAATGCACACACAAATAAATACATAATTATTTTTAAACATGTATTTGGTTTTGTTTTGGGGGAAAGGATCTCACTGTGTATCCCTGGTCAGCCTAGTATAGACTAATCTATACTGTCTATTAGTATAGACTAATCTATACTATTCTACTGTATAGACCAATCTGACCTGAACTCATAGAGCTCCACCTGCCTCTGCCTCCCCATGCTGAGATCAAAGGAATGAGCCACCATGCCTGGCTATTTTATTTTATTTTTTGTGTGTGTGTTTATGAATTTGTATATGTATGTCTTTGCGTGAATGTGTGTTTTTCTGTGTGTTTGTGCCTGTGTGTGTGCACATGTGTGAAGATGAATGTGTGCACATGTGTGTGAATGTGTGTTTTTCTGTGTATATGTGTATGCACATGTGTGTGAACATGAGTGTGTGTGTGTGTGTATGTGTGTGTGTGCATGAGTGCTCATGGAGCCCAGAAGAGAGTGTCAGATCCTTTAGGGCTGGGATTAGCTTGCAGCTTTGATTTGCCCAGGAGGAGTGCTGGGAACCAAATTCTGGTCCTCTGCAAAAGCGACAAGTGCTTGTAACCATTGAGCCATCTTTCCAACCTCAACAAATATTTTTTAGAGGCAAGCAGGGCAACCCCAACAGTCTCAAACCATGAGAACCTGCTTTCTAGAGGAACACAGGCAGCCATTCTGGTGTTAGGGGCCAAGATACATCATTTTAAAGTGTGCTAATTTGAAGCTTACATGTACACTAGACCTCCCGGAGGACATAACACTTTTTAGTGTGTAAACAACTGGTGTCCATCAGACGTGCTCTGATGTGTGTGGTGTTTAAGACAGAGCAGACCAGCGTTCCAAGCTTTTACTGTTGTTTTCAAACTTGCTCTGGGTACTGGGTGTTCACTTTGCTGACATGCGGTGTGGACAGCTCCCATGCCTGCCCCAGTACCACACAGGTTTCTCCCTATCCAGGAAGAAGGAAGGGCAGTCTCTTGGCTCAGAAGCTAAGCTTTCCTCTGGGAAAAAAGGTTGCCAGGGGCCCAGGGGGAACATTCAGGGGGCAGTGGTCTCTGGGGGGGTCATGGTGAGTGAACGTGTGGGCACCGGGCCAGGGGAAGAGGGAATTCCATGAAAAACCCCAAGCTTTTCATGAGAAGAGAACAGTGGGGATCCCTCCTCTACCCTACATAGAGCAACTTGCAAGGGAGTGATCGAAGGATCAGCTGATCTCCCAGTGGCAGATGGGTCCCCTTCTTCCTGGAACACCCAGCCTGCCGAGCCCGGCCTTCCTGATATCCCTGCTGAGGTTACCAATTCTCAGATCGACACACAGGCCTCCCCCCTATAGGAACAGGCCTCAGCCGGGGCTCCTGTCATGGGACACTTGCCTCTGACTGACCCTGCACACAGGACTGTCTGCCGTCTCCGGGCCTGTGCCTGAGCTGTGGAAAGATGAAGTCACCAGGAAGCGGAAACAGTAGACAGCAGGCCGCTCTGCTCAGCTTGGGCACCTGGCTTTTCCCTCTGAAGAATGCACATCACATCATCATAGTCACAACCTGCTCCCCCTCATCCCCAGTGCTCCAGGCTGCAGGAGAAAGTGTCTGTGGGCTCCCTGAGCAGGGCTACAAGGGGACATGGGTAAGGCACACCGTGTGTGCCCAGGGAAGCCAGTTATGATACTAAGTCTTCAACACACACACACACACACACACACACACACACACACACACACACACCACTAAGACAAAGGCTTTTAAATACAATCAAATGGCTTCCCACCTCGACATTATCTTGAACCCCTTTCCCAACCCAGTCCCACCCCTCAATCAGGAAGGGTTTTTACATACCCTTTGTGTTTTTAAATTTACATTTATTCACCTCTCTCTCTCTCTCTCTCTCTCTCTCTCTCTCTCTCTCTCTCTCTATGTATGTATGTATGTGTGTATGTATGTATGTGTGTGTGTGTGTGTGTGTTGTGTATCCTGACTTTGATCCTCTGGCTTCACCCACTGAGTTACCTTGACAATCTTTGACCTCTTCAGTTTGATTTAAGGAAAAGGGTCTCCAGATATAAATCAGGCTGCCCTGGAACTCACTAAGTAGACAGGCCTCAAACTCAGCGATCATCTCTCCCCAGCCTCCCCAGTGCTGAAATCATAGGCAAGAGCTGCCTCTCTGGGTGAAACTTGGGCCTTTTACTAAAGCTTTCTGGAAGGGTACTTTTTTCAGCCCCTTGGGGAGTTACTTATGGGCCTTAGGGAATACTTCAAGCGTCACCTGGGCCAGCACCTCATTCTGAATTGGACTGAAGTAAACTGGGTGGGATTGGGGAGCAGTGGGCAGAGGCACCTCCCACCCTGTCTGAATGCGAATCACCAGCAGCTCAAATGGGTGATCCTGCAGGACAGCAGGCAGGGTTCCCAGTGGGAGACGTTTGTCATTTCCACTCTTCAGATCGCGGCCTCTGTCATCTCTCCTCCCCTCCCTCCCATCCAGGTAGCTCCACTGGGCACAGGTGCCTTAGACAAACAAAGGCGGCTCCCTGCCCCCACCTCCTCCCGTCTGAAGCAATGATGTCTGGCCTGGTGCCACCGTAGACGTGGGCTGCCCAAGCTGTGCACAGCCTCTCTCAGGCACCAGGCAATGGCCCTTTGTCTCCCGCAGGGATAATTCGAAACCTCATACCTCTTTCCTCTGTGGGCTTCCTTGCTAATTGGCAAGTGTGCGCTCTGCGGCCATGCAGCTAAGATTTTCCATGATGTCAGCAGAGCGCCAAGAAGCCTGGATTCACTAGAGCGGGGAACTGTCAGCCCGGTTGTGTTCCTGCGAGAATCAGCATACCGCTTGGCCCCCACCCGCTGCCGTAGAAATGGCTGGTGTAGGGAGAATCTCTCCGTTTGTGTCATCGCCAGAAATTCAACACAAACCATCCTGCCCTCTCCTCCTTCCTGGGGCCCCTCGCATTCCGTGCACAGGACAGAGAGCATCGCACAGGGAACAGGACTCAAGTGTTCCAGACTCGGTGCCAGGAAGTCACAATCTACAAAGACGGAATGGGAACCCTTCAGTCCTGGGGAGCAGCTCTGCCTGCCCGGCTGCTTTCCCGTGCTTGGATCAGATTCTCCAGTGATGGTGGACTGAGCTGGTGCACCTCGCCTCCCTTCCCTGCCCACAGCCTGCTCCAAGAGCATTTCCCCGTTGCATTAAGAAGTTCCTTGTGGGATTGAGGCAGGGCAGAAAGAGAAAGTAAATAAAGGGGACACGGGGAGAGAAGAAGCCCTGGGGAACTAGTCTTTCCTGCTGAATGAAAGTCAAGAAATTCCTATGTGTACCTCAGCAGGTAAAGATGCTGTCCTCCAAGCCTGAAGGCCTAAGCTTGATCTCTGGGACCCACAGAGTGTCCGGGAGAAGACTGGATCCCACAAAGTAGCCTCTGACCTCCACATGTATGCTGTGGCACATGTGCACAGACACACAAATTAATAAATCAATAAATGTAATTTTTAAACGAGAAAAGAAGCTTCACCATAACTGATAAAGCCAAAATTACCTAAAGAGAGAAGCCCAAAGACTTCGCAACCACAGATGTTAAGAATAACAAATGGGGACGGGAGAGATAACTCAGTGGGTATAACCCATGGGCTGCTCTTCCAGAGAACCTGGGTACAATGTCCAACACGAACATGGCAGCTCACAACTGTCTGTAACTTCAAGATCTGAAATCCTCACACAGACATACAGGCAGGCAGAACACCAATATATACATTAAAAAAGAAGAGGAGGAGGAAGAGAAAAGAGAAGGAGGAAGAAAAAAAGAAGGAAGGGGAGGAGAAGAAGAAGAGGAGGAGGAGGAGGAGGAAGAAGAAGAAAAAGAAGAAGAAGAAGAAGAAGAAGAAGAAGAAGAAGAAGAAGAAGAAGAAGAAGAAGAAGAAGAAGAAGAAGAAGAAGAAGAAATAAGGACCAAAAAGTTGTCCTCTGACTGCCAAGCCATGACATACCCACACCCAGTACACACAGCAACAAATACAATTTAAAAACTGTTCAGTTTAAAAAATGAACTATGCCTACTTAGGGCCACAGAGTTTAGTTTAACATGTCTTCAGTTTAACATGTCAGGGTGTTTTCAACATGTGTGTGTGAGCGTTTTCATGCAGATGACCAAAAAAGCCAGACCAGAGAGTGTTGGATTCCCTGAAGCGGCCAAAATTAAGCCACCTTGGGGATGTTGGGAGCTCAGGTCCTCTGCAAAGGCAGCGAGTGTGTGCTCTTAACCTTTGAGCCAGCACACCAGCCCTCCAAAAGTAAATCTTTAAGATAAAAGAAGTAAGTCACCGTGTGTGTGTGTGTGTGTGTGTGTGTGTGTGTGTGTGTGTGTGTGTGTGCGTGTGTTTGACTTAATTTTTAAGTGTTGTATTTGTTGTTGTTGTTTGTTTGTTTGTTTTCCAGACAGGGTATCTCTGTGTAGCCCTGGCTGTCCTGGAACTCTCTCTAGACCAGGCTGGCCTCCAACTCAGAGATCTGCCTGCCTCTGCCTTCTGAGTGGGATTAAAGGTGTGTAACACCACTGCTGGCGTATAAGGCCCTTTTAAAGATACATGCCATGAGGAATCTTTTGAGATGCATACACTCATGGTGTGGAGCTCTGCTGTGCCCTTAAATCTAAGGCATAGGTCAGTCTTTAACTCTGCTTAATCAACTGACTTTACTCCCCGTTGGCTTCTCCCCAACTACTTCTCTGCGGCATAAGCAAGGATCTGGCTTTATCTTCCTGGTGTCCCTAAGGGTGAAGGAAACTACCCAGGCTGCTGGCAGACCTGCTAAGATGTGTGTCCCTGCTACCCCGACAAAACCAACACAAAAATTTAAGTCTTTCAGTTCTGGAAAGACTTAAAATTCTTTGGCAGTGTTGGGGTTGAACTGCCATCTTGGTGTTGAAAACATTATTTCCCTCACATGGTTGCCTCTGTTGGCTGTTAGCTCTTACCTAGAGCTCCCAGATACAAAACTCCACGTTTAGTCAGCGGTATCCACATGAAAGCTGGTTCGGAGGTGTGTGCCTGTAATCCCAGCCTCTCTGGATCCATGTAGCCAAACTGCTGAGCTCTAGGCTCAGTGACGGACTCTGTCTCAAAAAGTAAGGTGGAAAGTTATTGAGAAAGACATGCAATGTTGACATGTGCAAGTGCATACATACATCTACATATACACACACACACACACACACATGAATATATATATATGCATGTGAGGGGAGGAGAGAAAAGGAAGGCTTCAGACCCACCCTCATGTTCTAACTCCTGCCTTCTTCCAGCCTTCAACCTAAGCAGAGGCGATGGCCAGGGAAAGCATTAACCCCTTCTTGCCTGCATCTCCCCTTTCATCAATAAACTATCCCAAGTCCCTAAATCAAGGAAGACTCTGAGTTTATTCACTTCTTTCTAGGTTTTTCTCCTCCCAACATGGGGCTCCTCTGCTGGGAAGAAGGCCTGCCCCACCCCTTCCTGTCACTTCTCCTACCAGACCCAGCTCTCTCTGGTCCACCCCAGGTTCGTCTCCAACCTGATAAGTCTCACTCTGCTAACATCCCATAGTTTTGGTCCTACACTCTCTCCCATGACAACTGCATCATCTCAGTGGCCCAAAAAGAGATGGGCTAGGGTGTGCCCTGTGACCAGGGACAAGGAGAGCATCAGTAAATGCAGGTGTTTAAAAGTCACTGTAATTAACTGAGATGCATTTCGTGAATTGGAAACATAAAATCTGAATGGGTTTTAACTCTTTGTCGGATGCTTAAAGGGGTCATTAGAGAATAGAACACAGCACATGCTCTTGCTTTCTTCAGGGTTTCTACCTGGTAAGTACTTTCTTGGTTATGTGTATATGTGCATGCATATATATATACACACACACACATACACTCACACACATACTTATAAAGTCACACATACTCACATAAACACACTCACATACACACTTACACAGTCACACACACACACACAAAGTCACACACAACATACTCACACACAGTCACATATACCATATTGGCCCCCACACACCAAATGCACACACTCACACACATTCACACACAATCACAAACACTCACATACAGACACAAACACACCACATTCACACACATACAGCCACACTCACACACACAAACACACACTCACCACACTCATACATAAATACACAGTCACGCACACAGTCTCACACACATACACACACATGCACACATAGTCACACACTCACACACATTCACACACAATTCCTGTCTCACATTTCATGTACAAACACTCAGCACACACACTCACACACCCCTCTGCTGTCTGCAATGTCTGTCTGTCACACTAAGGGCCACCCTGAAGCAGTCTTGGCTACAAAGGAGAAATGGGGTGCTACAAGCACAGGCTGGAAGAGTTTGGCTTTTACCTTCTTGAAAATTTTGCTCACATTTTGCCTTAGGGTCCTTCTGTTCCAGAGGTATATGGGGAGAGAGGGTTTGGAGGGGAACATGGCTTTTCGGGGGACATACCCATCCAGGCATGGCTGCTTGCCTCTGACCACTTCAGTGACAGGCATATCCATAGACTTACCATCCCAACACAGTCTTTGGCCGACTAGAAGGGTGGGGGAGGTGCAGCCCATTTGGGTCAGGCGCCATAAAATGCCCAGGCATTTTGTGCTTAGACCTGCTCCTTCCCCAGGTCTGGGAGCAAAAAGGAGTCTGGGTCAGCCATGGCCTGGGGGGCTTTGAGAGGCTTTGTAAAATCCCTCTGGCCAAGTACCTCCTCACACCTCCCTCTTAGACCCTGAGGCGCAGGGGAGGCAGCAGGAGAGGCAGCAGGGGAGGCAGCAGGGGAGGCAGCAGGGGAGGCAGCAGTGGAGGCAGGGTCTGTGAAAGCAGTGAAGTGGGGGAGGGGCCAGATAGCTCAGAGCCACTCTTTGCCTCGAGCCCTCCCAGAGAAAGAAAAGACAGAATAGAACTTTTCTGGGAGCACCCAGTGTGGTCTTGACATTAGTAGTTCCATTTTAGGATGAGGCTAGGAGTCTGGGGGTGTCTGACTGGCCTACCCTGAGCCCACACAGTGTCATGCACAGCCGAGACTGTCCTCTTATGCTCTCTGCTTCTCTCTTTTCTCACACCCTCTCACTGGGCCCAAGCCTTGGAAACACAAGAGAGTCAGGGAGGAAGTCAAGGGCAAGACGGCTTAAATGTTCTTGGAATGCCTGCTAGACCAGAAACCTGCTTCTCTTGTTTGCCACAGGGCTAGCAAGGGCCTCTGCCTCTCCAGTCCTGCATTAAAGATGGTAGCGACGTCTGAGTCAGGTTGAGATCCCAGGGCTTGGAGAATCAGGCTTTGGTAGAAAATAAGTCCTCCTCACAGTCCTCCTCACAGTCCTCCTCACAGTCTTCCTCACAGTCCAGCCTAGACAGACTCAGAACCTGAAAGCTTAAGCTCCTGACCTTGTCTTTCAGCATGACCAAGGGAGAGTATACCAATACTCAGCCCCAGTAACCTACGGTTTCCTCCCTCCCTTAATCTCCACAGCATCTTTGGAGCACAACTTTCAGTCAAGAGCAAGATCCACAGAGGTAAACGTGTCACAGAAGAGCTTACCCTTCTTCTCATTCTATCCTGGTCTTTTTTCTTCATTTACTTTGTGCATGTGAATGTGCACACTCATGTGTGTACAGGTGCATGTGCTGGGGGTGTGCATGTGCACACGTGTGTCTGTGGAGGATCGCCTCAGGCGCTACCCTCAGAAGCATTATCCAGCTCCTTTGAGACAGAGTCTCTTATTGGCCTGGAGCTCACTGATTAGGAAAGTCTGACTGGCCAGTGAGCATCAGGATTCTGTCTTCTGTCTGTCTTCTGTCCATCATCTCTGAGATCACAAGTAGAAACTACCACCCAACGTGTTGACGCGTGTTCCGGGTTCAAACTCGGGTCCTCGTGATTTTAATTATAGTTGTTTGTTTTTTATTTTGTGTGTATGAATGTTTACCTGCATTTATGAATGAGAACCACATGTGGGCGGTAGGTGTGGAAGCTGGAAAAGGACATGGGAACTCTTAGAATTGGAGCTATAAATGATTGTGAGTGCTGGGCCCTCTGCAAGGGCTCTCCAGCCCTAAAACATGGCTGAGAGTCAATCCCAGCAAGCTCCACACCAGCACGCTGCAGCCCAAGACGCAGCTTCCTGTCCTTTATCCTCTCACTGACGTCCCAGAGAGTCCAGGACAGATGGATAAGGTCCTTTGACGAGCGTCAGTTTAGGCTGGAAAAATATCTGAGGTTTGGGTTCTCTGTTAGGTTCATCTGGATGTCGGCTAAATTCACAGATCCAAATCGACATCTAGGAGCGAACCCTGCCTCGGCTCTGGTGCTTCTCAAATGCCCTGTCCCCAAGCCTAGCTTCTTCTCAGGTCTTGCTTGCACCCTTCCTGTCTCTCACACTTCCATGAGCTTGTCACATGATGCACACACCAGATTTCTACCACCTTGAGTGACACTGGGAAGAAACTCAATTCTCTCTGTATTTGGGCAATCCATTTGCCCATCCCTACCCCACCCAAAACACCACATAGCTCTGGTCCCAGCCAGCCAGATACTCTCAGTTTGTAGCCAAAGGCTTTGCAGATAAGAGAGGAGCTGAAGCCAAATGCGGTCTACAGAGAATTCCAGGACAGCCAGGGCTCTAAACACACACACACACACACACACAAAGAGAGAGAGAGAGAGAGAGAGAGAGAGAGAGAGAGAGAGAGAGAGAGAGAGAGAGGCAGGCAGGGAGGCAGACAGACAGACAGACAGAGACAGAAAGGGACAGAGAGGGAGAGAGAGGGAGAAGGAGAGAGAGAGAGAGAAACAGACAGACAGAAGGGACAGAGAGACAGAGAGAGGAAGAGAAAGAGACAGAGACAGAAAGGAACAGAGAGAGGGAGACACACAGAGAGGGAAAGAGAGAGAGGAAACATACAGAGAGAAACAGATGGAGGGGCAGTAGGTTTTCTTCTTTAATGTTCTGTGTGAGTGCTCTGCCTGCATGAGCCTGTCTGGGCACCACATGCCTGAAGAGGCCAGAAGTCATTGGATGTCTGTAACTGCAATTGCAAATGGTTATGGGCTGCCATGGGATGCTGGGAGTTAACTTCTGGTCTTCTGGAAGAATAGCTGGTAGGCCTTAACCACTGAGCCATCTCTCCAAGCCCCAAAGCTGAAGGTCTAGCAGGTAGGTGGTCACCATGCAGCCCGTGCTGTGGCACTCTCTTGCGCAGTAACCCCAGTGAGGTAGCTCTTTCACTGCTCGAAAATGCCTTAGTAGAATTTTATCATCACCATCCTGGGAGAGGGAAGGGAAGGCAGCTACTCTAGACTTCTGAAGGCCACTGGTGGGGTGGGGTTGTGAGAGAGCGAGGAGGATCACAGGCGGGATCCCAGGATATCAAAGTTAAGTTGTCTGCTGAGGCTGCTGCTCCCCAGGGGTGGGTGAGCAGACAGGATGTGCCTGCAGGAAACAGGGATTACTCTGCTAGATGAATGGGAACCGCTGTTTCCTAAGGGTTCTCAGCATCCCTTGGAGCTTAAGTCAAGTGTTCCTACTGTATTCCAAAACTGTGAGGAACGGGAGGGAGAAAGAGAGACAAAGCCAAGGATCAGGAGACAAAGCCAAGACAAGGGGCAGGAGAGAGGTGGGGGACACTCATTTTCACTCTGTAAATGAGGGAGCTTCTTTACTGTCAAAACAGGTTTATCAGGGGCTAAAGAGTTGGCTCTATTTATAAAGCCCCTTCAGAGAAGCAAGAGACCTGCATCTGGGTCTCCAGAACTTTCATTATCAAGGGGGATGGAGGGACGACTCAGGGGTTAAGAGCACTGGCTGTTCTTGCAGAGAACCGGGATTCAGTTCCTAGCTTCGTGAGGCAGCTCACAATGGTCTGTAACTAGTTCTAGTGGATTTGATGGTTCTGCTGACCTATGGGCAGGTGGTGCACAGATGTACCCACCCAGGGACACACACATACAAATATATATATATATTTAAGCCAGATGCTGCAAAGCTCACCCATAGTCCCACAGCTTGGGACAAGGGAAACAGGCAGATTCCTGGACAGCCTAGCCAAGGAGATGAGCTCCGGGTTCAGTGAGACACCCTGACACAAAAGAATAAGGCCCCATGAGGGGCCAGGTGAGTCTCCTCCTTCACTGCCACTCTCCCAGCGCTTGGATCACTGGGGCTACAGTACAGAACCCAGCTTGCCCCACAGGCTCCTGGGATGTGAGCTCCGTCATCAGCCAAGCGCCTTTACACCACGGAGCCTACCAGCCTAGTTTCTACACCTTGATTCATGGAAAGCAAGACTTGTTGTCACGATCTTAATTTATTTGCAGCGTTTCCCTGTCTGTCCATTCGTTCGTTTGTTTTTTTGAGAGAGGCTTTCGTTGTGTAACCCTGTCGACCCAGTCCTGGAACTCGTTCTATAGACCAGGCTGGCCTGGAACTCAGAGATCCTCCTGTCTCTGCTGGGATTCAAGGCACACGTTCCCACCGCCTGGCCAGTGCATTGCAGTTTTGTGTATCTAATCCAGTAAGATGGCTCAGCGGGGAAAATACAGATGTTTTCTGTCAACTTGACTTCAATCCCAAGAATTCACATGGTGGAAAGAAAAAAGTGACACCCTGTAAATTGCCCTTTGACTTCTACACTCAAACCTTGGCATGCCTCTGTCTGTCTCTCTGTGTCTGTCTCTGTCTGTCTCTCTGTGTCTGTGTCTGTCTCTGTCTGTCTCTCTGTGTCTGTCTGTCTGTCTCTCTCTCTCTCTCTCTCTCACACACACACACACACAAAGCACACACATTTTTCACAGTTATTTTTATCATCTGATGTGTCTGTTTCCCAGTGTATCCCCAGCAGGTCGGTGGGTTGTTTTATTTTATCATTATCATTTCTTTCTCCACTAGCGATTAACCTGACAAACCTCTGCTCCCTTGCTCTCCATGTAGATGAGCCACTTCAGACATCGCCAGAGAAGCTTGGTGCTTTGCATTTCCGAGCCTTCTGAGAGAAGACTGCCTTTTCAGAGACGGGCAGAACAATGGGGCTCGTTTTAACTGCACAATCTTAGTAATTAGAGAGAAGAGGTCCCCCAGGTAACCGCTGAGAAAGGTCCCTTAATTTGACCCTCTTTCACACAGTCCAATTTTTAATAAAACCAGACACTTCACCTCATCCCTCAGGAGACGACTCTGAATCTGTAAAGATCTTGCTGGGGCTCAGTCAGTTGGAAGGCCTCCCTCCCGATCCCCTCACATCAAGCCAGTCCTCCCAGCCTCTGCTGGGACCAGACCCCATTGCTGTAACAGTCAAATGCAGCCTCCTCTTCCTTCCTCCCACGGCACCGCCATTATTATTTTTGATGATCTGCTCAAACCTTCTATACCTACTGTCAGAGGGAACTCGAGGCAGCAGCTAACAGTTTATTTATTATTTACTTATTTATTGACTGGCGTTTCTATTGCAATTACTGTTGTACTGGCAACAACAAAAGAAATATAGACACACTTCTCACTCCAGAACACCTCTCTATTTAAACCTAAATGGTAATGTCATCTTGCCGGTGACAGACTTTCCACACTCGCTGTGATGGGTTGCTCCCTGTGTACAATGTGGTCTACTTTGCTTTGGGCCTCAGCTCCCTCCACCCCCACTTTTGATGTTTGCCCCAACAGTTCAGGATGGAGACGGCCACTGTGTTCACATGCAAGCTTCCCTCAGGCAGGGATTTTCAGTTCCAGCACCCAGGAGGCATTTCTGGGAACCCTTGTCCACTTCTGGGTGTTTGTTTCTATGCACCAGGCTTCTGCATCTGAACCTTCTGCACCTTTGGGTCTCGGCACTAAGGACATATCTGGGGACCGGGACTGTCCATGGGTGTGACAACACTTAGCACAGCATGGCCTTCAGGTTAACCGGGCAGGCGGGGTCCTGGGAGAAGAAAAGCCTGACATTTCCCTTCCTCCCTGGTTTCTCTCAGCACTGGTCCACTCTTTCAGCCACCCCTGCGCACTGCTCCTTCATTCGTTTTGTTTTGGTTCCTTGTCTTTATTTTTACTTTTTTTTTTCTTTTTTTTTTTAGCATTTTTATCCAAGTGTGGGCTGTGCCTGCTCCTGCCCTCCTTCAAGACAGGATTTCTCTGTGTAGCCCTGGCTGTTCTGGAACTCACTCTATAGACCAGGCTGGCCTTCTACTCAGAGATCCTCCTGCCTCTGCCTCCTGAGTGCTGGGACTAAGGTGTGTACCATCACCGCCTGCATTTTTAATTCGATTTGTAAGTTTTGTACATGTGGGTAGATGATTTCAGTCATACCACAACACATATGTGGGGGTCAGAGGACAATTTGTGAGAGTTGGTTCTCTCCTTACACCATGTGGGTCCTGGGCATCAAACTCAGATTGTCAACTTGGCTATAAGTGCCTTTACCCAGTGAATGATCTCGCCGGCCCATTGTTTGTTTGTTTGTTTAAGACAGGATCTCACTATGTAGCACTGGCTGGCCTAGAACTCACCATCTGTACAAGATTAGCCTTGAACTCAGAAGCAGAAGCTGGCAGATGTCTGAGTTTAAGGCCAGCCAGGGCTTCACAGTTAAACCATGTCTCAGAACAAAACAAAGAAGCAAAAAAAGCAACCATTCAAAATACAAGGCTTATGAAATTAAAGGAGCTTTTGGCAAACAAAGACTGAATCATTCTGGTGTGATAAGGTTTGGGCAGGGGAAGTGGGGAAGCTGAGGGGGTGCTGTGTGTATGTGTGTGTATGTGTGTGTGTGTGTGTGTGTGTGTGTGCGCGCGCGCGCGTGTGCACGTGCGTGTGTAGTATAGTGAATACAAGTATTCACATATGAACATGCAGAACTGTGTGTCCCTATGCATTGTTGAGGCCAGAGGTCAATGTTAAATGTCTTTCTCAATGGCTCGACACCTTACTTTTTGAAACAGGGTCTGCCGCCGAGCCTGGAGCTCACTGATTGGCTGGACTGATTGGGCAAGGAGCACCCAGGAGTCTCTGCTTTCCCAGGGTTGGGATTACAGGCACTCACTGCCAGACCTGGGTTGTACTTGGGTGCTGGGGATTAGCAGTCAGGTTCTCATACTTGAGCTGCAAGTGTTCTATCAGCTGAGCCATCTCTCCGGTACCCAGATTTGGCCTTTTGACATAGGATCTTACGTATCCAGGCCAACCCTGAAATCCATGTGCTGCCGAGGATGTCCTCAAACTTCCAGTCCTCCTACCTTCCGTCCCCGGAGGCTAATTACAGATGTGCGTCACCACAGCTAATTTCCAACCCAGGCCTCTGCACACGGCAGACTGGCACTCTATCCACTGGACTACATCCGCAGCCCAATCATTCTGTGAGAGAGAGGAAAACCCCTGTATTCTCAGGCTCTGTTGGGCCGTGCCTTTCTCTCTACATCTCTGGGGAGTGGGTTTGAGCTGGAGAAGTGCAAAGCTTTTTGTCTATTTGCTTAAACCCTAGGCTTTTTCTGAGCCTCCCTCAGGGAGTCTTACCATCACAGGTATCCTCAAAGCCTTCTCTAGCACCAACACTTAGCTCTGTCATCGTAAGCTATGACCCACCATGCTCACAGATGTCACCATTAAATCTCTCTAGTGCTTTTCCCCTGCCAAGTTGCGGTGTGTTCAAGATTCGGTGTCAACCGCCATCCACCGCCATGGCCGAGGCAGGCATAGCTGCTAGAGTTGTAATGGCCGTCAACACGGCTCTACAGGAGATGCTGAAGAGTGCCCTCGTCCACGACGGCCTGGCACGTGGCATACACGAAGCTGCCAAAGCCTCAGACGAGCGCCAAGCCCATCTCTGTGTGTTTGCATCTAACCATGACGAGCCCACGTATGTCACGCTGTTGGAGGCGCTGTGTGTCGAGCACCAAATCCACCTGATAAAAGTTGACGACAACAAGAAACTAGGGGAATGGGTCGGCCTCTGTAAAATCTATCGAGAGGGGAAACCAAGGAAAGTTGTTGGTTGCAGTTGCATAATGGTTAAGGACTATGGCAAAGAGTCTCAGGCTAAGGATGTCATCGGGGAGTACTTCAAATGGAAGAAATGAATAAATAAAATTTTGGCTCATGTAATAATAATAATAATAATAATAATAATAATAATAATAATCTCTCTAGTGATGGTCACCCCCAAGCCTTACTACTTACTTAATCCAACCAACAACAACCCCACCCCCCAGCCCTTTTTATCACAGAGCATGAAGTTGATTTTATGACTCAGTTCTGGAATGTTCTCTGTCCTTGCTTCCTGGGCACAGTTGCCTGTTCCTCTCCCACCCTTCCCCTTGATGGTTCCCTCCTCTTCCTGCTCATCTTAGTTTATTTTCCCATAGCCATGGTAAAGTCCTCTGACAAAGAGCAACGTGGATAAAGGGGGTTTGTCCTGGTTCTCAGAGGAAGTGTGGGGTCCTCCACGGCAGGAAGCCAAGGCTGCAAGAGCCTTGGAGTGACTGGCCACATCACCCCCACCATCGGGAGGAAAAAAGCCACAAAGGCTGGTGCATAGCTTTGTTTTACCATTTTGTACAGGTCAAAATTCGCATCCAGGAATTGTCTCACCCACAGTTGGGATGAATCTCCCACCTCAATTAACTTAACCACGATAGAAAATAAATCCCTGAAAGGCAAGGCCAGAATCCCATCTCTCAGGTCTTTCCAAACCTCATCAGATTTGACAGTTGTGATCAACCATCACACGGCACATTTAACATCATAGCCCTGGCCCCAGACATGGTTGTTCCATAGCTTTCCTTGAGGATCAGTTTAGTCATTGTTCTAGAACCTCTGTAGGGATGGCATTCAAACCCGCAGAGCTTATTTGAACCTACTCGCAGATGTGTCTGTCTCACTTGGAAGACTCTCCACTAGTGAGCTTTCCAACGATGTCTAGATGTCTAGATAATCAGCTTCAACAGAGGGGGGAGGGTTGCTCACAGCTTTGGAGCACACACAATCATAATAACACGCGTGTTAAAAATATTATGATAAGAATAGTTACAAATAATCTCACTACACAGGGACAACAGCTAGCATTTGGAGAGTGTGGTGGTTTGAAGATGCTTGGCCCAGGGAGTGGCACTATTAGGAGGTGTGGCCCTGTTGAAGGAAGTGTGTTACTTTGGGGGTGGGCTTTGAGACCCTTGTCCTAGCTGCCTGGAGACTGTGTTCTCCTGTTAGCCTTTGGAACAAGATGCAGAACTCTCAGCTCTTTCTCTAGCACCATGTCTGCCTGGATGCTGCCGTGTTTCCCACAATACAGTAATGGACTGAACCTCTGAACCTGTAAGCCACCTCCAATTAAATGTTGTCCTTTATAAGAGTTGCCTTGGTCATGGTGTCTGTTCACAGCAATGGGAATCCTGAGACAGGGAGGCTCTTCTTTTAGCTTCTTCTATATGTTTAGATATAATTAATGTGCATATAGGCAGAACACTCAGGCACATAAAATAAATTTAAAAATTAAAACAAATAGTAAAATTACATATATATCAAACAATTGTTTCAAATGCACTTATTTAGGTTTATTTCAAGTAGACATTTGGTTTGTATAGCTATTTTATTTATATAATTTTTTAAGGTTGTGTGTGTGTTTGTACATGCGTGCATTTGCCTGCGTCTATGACTGTATACCATGCCCATCCAGTGCCCTTGAAAGCTGGAAGAGGGTATCTGATCCCCTGGAACTGGAGGTACAGACAGTTGTGAGCTACCTTATAGGTGCTGGGAACTGAACCAGGGTCCCCTGCAAGAATAGCAAGTGTTCTTAACCAGCGAGCCACCTCACCAGCCCTATTGTATACCTATGTTATATACCTGAGGTTGCAGGTATATCTAGATCTAGATATATATGTGGGTATATGTAGGCATATATAGGTATAGATATAGATTAGATAGATAGACACAGACATATAATGTCTTGGGTAAACAGGGCTTGCAAATGCCTAAGAAGCCCTACTACGTATGTTTCCTGTATTCTTTGTTATTCTATGTGTGCGTGCGCCCGTGCACAGGTACACACCATAGCAAGCCTTCTCTCCTACCATGCGACCATTAGAACAAGTGCCTTTACCCGCTGAGCCCTCCACCTTTGTTTGTGCTTTCTCTCTTTCTCTCCTTGCCTACGGCTTTGTAAACAGTAAGTGGCTGTGTAATGATGCATTGGGAAGGTGTGCATTAACCTGCCTAATTGTTTTGCGAAAGGCTATTCTAAAACACATTATTATGCTGAGTGTATTGTTTATGTTATTATTTAATCTTTATGTGCATAGCAGGTTTATACAGGTTTAGCTATCTCCCTAGCTCCAAAATGTGCTATTCCAAAAAATGTAACCTGAAAAAGTTCGAATTGGGAGACTAGAGAGCTGGCTCTGAGGTTAAGACTGCTTGCTGCTCTTCCGAAGGACCCACATTTAGGTCTCAGTGCCAACACTGGGCAGTTCACAACTACTCTCCAAGGGATCCAACACCATCTTCTGGCCTCTAAGGGTACCCCACACACGTGTGTGCATGCACACATATTCTCATGTACTCTCTGTCTTTGTCTTTCTCTCTCTCATACACACACAAAAATACTCACATATGCATGCTTGTACACATTCATGCACACACACGCGTGCACACACACAAAAAAAAAAAAAACGATAAATTTAAAAACATTGTAAAAACCCAAATTGAAATGAAGATGTCAGGGCCCCCTTTGTGGTGACCTCACACCCTAGGACTTCCTCAGTGGCCTTCTTTCTTATTCTTCCAGAAGCTACGTGAGGGAGAAGATGTTTAGCCTCGTCTTTCAGAAGGCTTCCAGCTTCAGTGGGAAGCTGCAGGGATAAGCTCATCCTCCTCACTCCCGCCCCCTGACACCCCCTCACTGGGTTGGGATGACAGCTCCCTGAGACACCGGACACGATTGATTGAGCTACAATAGAGGAAAGCCTCAATATCCTCTGACTTCTATTACTTTAATCTCTCTCCAAACAGTCATCTAATGAATCTAAGTTAATATAAAAACTCCGGGAACAGTGGGTGGGTGTCCATAAATCACTCAGAACCACAAGAGGTCCTGCCCTCTACCTGATTTAGGGAGATGTGCAGAGACCCAGGCCCAGGACAGAGAGAGACCGACAGAAATGTGTAAGGAGCACAAGGTCTGCCCACCGTGTAGGGACAGGCAGTGTGGACCGCCTCAGAACCACTGGTATACACTTTCTCCTGTGGAGAGCAATTAGACGGACCGATTTGTTCCATCACTTAGCACTTTATGGAGCCGGTAGGTTTGTGCCAGGCACCAGGGAATCCGGCTAACTGGAATGGCCCCAGACTTCCAGCAAGTGTCATGGCTGCTGTGTGGGAGGAAAAGTCCGCAACACAACAATGGCCGTAGTGATTAAAGAGCTCTTGAGATGATGTCAGCGAGCAGGGCCAGCTCTGTGTGCCAGCGGGCTTGGGACCTGCGCCATCTCACGCCGCTTCACACGTGGAAGCGCCTCCCGAGTGGTTTCAGGCTCTGCCTGTGGATATTGCTCTCTTTCCTATTCATCCCTTTCCCCTGAGACTTACTGAGTACCTACGATGTGAGAGGCTCTTGTCCAGGCCCTGGAAACAAAGCAGCCAAAACACAGATTAAAGCACACAGGACTCCAGCTAGAGTAGACGTCACCGAAAAGGCAGATGTTCATCATCTGTGGCGTTCCCAAACAGTGAGTGACCCATCCAGAGATGGCCTATGCAGGCCTTTGGCACTATGGAGGTTGCCCTGGTTAGTTTTATGTGACTGTGACTTGGCTAATAGATGGCATTTAGTTGTTTGGTTAAACACCACTCACAGATTATACTCACTGTGTAGCCAAGGGTGGCTTTGAACTTCTGATCTTTCTGCCTCCAGCTTCCTAGGGCTGAGGTCAAGGGCACGTACAACCATGCACAGTTTGCTTATGGGGTGCCAGGGAGCAAACCCAGGTTCTTGTGTATGCTAAGCAAGCACTGCACCAGCTGAGCTGTATCCCTGCCCGGATGGGAGGAGCGTGGAAGTCAGTGGGTTCTGAATAAAGCTCATACTCCATGTGGTGCAGCATCAGACCTCAGCCATTCAGTTGAAGGCCTTAAAAAAAAGAAAAAAGAAAGAAAAAACCGCTCAAGATTCTCCAATAAAGAATGAACTCTGACCGAACCTTTGCATTCAATATTCAACATCAACTCATCCCTGGCCTCCAGTTAACAGGCCTGTCCTGATTCTTACCAGCCTCACAATCACTAGAGTTGGCTTTACTTGTTAATCTCTATCTCTCTCTGTCTGTCTCATTGTCTGTGTCTGTCTCTGTCTATCTCTCTGTCTCTCTGTCTCTGATTTAGAAATGACAAGGCACAGTCACTGACTCAGCCACCCTCTCTGCTTTCCGCTGATGGGCAGAATCAAGATGCAAATGGAAGGGTTGCTGGAACCCTGACTATGCCTGAAACCTTCATGCATCCACATTCCTATCACAAGTAGGTGAGAATCTTCTCTTTGCAGGTCCTTTATCAATAGCTCCGGGAACCTCCTTGTGATCTTTCTACGCTTTGCAAAGCCTGCTCCCGGCTGGGCACATGTAGAGTGGATGCCTCTTCCCTGGTAGCTCTTGCACTTGGAGTCCCAGTTGGACTCCAGGCACTTGGTAGCCGACCAGCCCAGAGAAAGCACCTATGCTGATAGTCACTTCCTATATCCTTGGTTTGCCTCTAGTCTGCAGTGCATCCTGGCAGGCTACAAAAGGGACAACAGCCTTCCAGGTGGTGAAAAGATGCCACCACAGCCCTGAGGACAAATGTATAACAAGGTCTTTTAGTGATAAGTACATGATGCTCCAGAAAGAACTCTGCTGACATCTTAGGTCTGGTGCTTTGGGGAAAAAAAACAAACAAACATTAAAGCATGTGTCATTGCTATAGATCTATGCTGTCTTCTGGGGACAAACACAGAGGCCCATTGTATGGGCTGCCAGTCAAGGGACATGTTTGAAACCAGCACACAAAGATCTGCTTGTGCCCCAATGGATCTTTCCATGTAAGTCTTGGGGCAAAGGAGTCTGAGTTGATCCCTCGAGATCTGAAGAGATATTTTTTCCTGCTCTGCTGGCTAGTGAACAGCAGAGCTGGCACAGGGGGATCTCTGAGTTCTGTGCCGTCATTCTGCGGACAGTAAGTACCCTGTCAGGTGGAGCTGTCAAAAGGCTCTGCTCTCCTCTTCCTGTGGGGAACTGCTTCTAACGTGGTGTGTTATGTCTTCTCTGCAGAGCTGGATCAATGGTGTGTGTGTGTGTGTGTGTGTGTGTGTGTGTGTGTGTTCCAGAGGTTGACATCAGGATTGTTGTTCTCCACCTTATATTTTTTAGGCAGGGCCTCTCACTGAAACTGGAGCTGGCCTGATCTGGCTATCCACTCCTTTCCCCTGAGATTTATTGAGCACCTTCTCTAGGCCCTGGAAACAAAGCAGCCAGATCACAGATTAAGGCACACAGGACTCCAGCCAAAGCAGACATCACAGAAAAAGCGTCACTTGCAGACTCCCCAGACACTGAGTGACCGCCTGTGATGTGCCAGTCATTATGGGTGCTGCCCTTTAAAGATTTATTTATTTTATGTGTGTATTCACTCGTGTGAGTTTATGTGCATCGTGCGTGCTGGAGCCTACAAAATCCAGAAGGCACTAGATCCCCTGGAACTGGAGTTCCAGGCACTTGTGAGCTGCCATGGAGGTACCGGGAACCAAACCCTGGTCCTCTGCGACAGCACTAACTGCTCTTAACTGCTCAGTCATCTCTCCAACCCATGAAATAGTCCTTATTCTTAGACTAAACAAGCTTCTCTTCCCCACAGTGCTCAAAACAACGTGTGCTGTATTTGCCTCTTTCGAGGTTTGTGTGTATGACACACATATGTGGGTGTGTGAGGACCCAAGGTCAATGGCATGGTCTCTGCCTACTGAAGCAGGTCTCTCACCGAACCCAGTGAATACTGCTTGAGCTATTCTGGTTAGCCAGCTTCTTGGGATCCCTGTCTCTGTCTCCCGAGGGTTGGGATTATAAGTGGGCTGGCATTCCCAGCAAGCATTTATGTGGGGTCCGGGAATCCAAACTCTAGTCCTCAGAATTGACTGGCAAACATTTATCTACTGAGCCATTGCCTCTGCCTCATTTCAACGGTTTCTAAAACCTATGCCAAGACAGGAGTCTGGAAGGTGACCATGTTAGGTAGTCCTGCCTAGCCTGGAACTCACTATGTAGATCAACTAGCCTCAGACTCAGAAATCTGCCTTCTCCTGGTTCCTGAGTAATGGAATCAGAGATGTATACCACCAGCAGCTGCTTGTTTGCTTTTAGAGACAGGTTTTCATATGGCCCAGTCTGAAGTAAGCTTTATATATAGCTGAGGCTTGCCTTTAACTCCCGACCTCCTCCCTCCACCACACACACACACACACACACACACACACACACACATCACCACACCCAACTGGAAATACTCTTGTGAACATAGCCATCTTTCAGAGCCAGAGACAATGGAGCATTGTTCGTCTTCCCAACTTTCTATATTTTCATTATTTTCTATTTGGAAAGAATAAACTCAAATAAACAGACAAGTGGTCACTATGGTGAGAAGATGGGGTGGGAACTTCATTATCTAGCCTCCCCCTTGGTCTAGTGTCATGTTATACCCGTGGTCTGACAACTAGCCACTGGGAACCCTGCCCAGGCTGTTTGAGACGAATGCAGAGGACCGCTGGCTGACTCCAGATCACACCAGATTCCAAATTTAGATGCCTGGCAACCTCTGAATGTCACTGGGCTTATATTTTTCTTCTCCTTTCCTCTGGCTCTAGCCACATGTGCATGAACACTTGCATGAACACTCAGCAGAATATACATGTCTGAGCTATTGGGATGCACACAGCGAGGAGCAAATGTGTGGGGGACTCAGCCCTGCCTCCTGAGAGGCAGACTGAGCCTTCAGCAAATCTCCATCTCTTCTTTAAAGGATACTGGCTCTTGAAGCCTGGCTCCTACCGGGCAGATATCAGTAATGGTTCCAAAACAAAGACTGCATTTGTGATGGTTTGTATATGCTTGTCCTAGGAGGTGGCATTATTAGAAGGTGGGGCCTTGTTGGAATAGGTGTGGCCATGTTGGTGTAGGTGTGTCACTGTGGGTGTGGGCTTTAAGACCCCCATCCCAGCTGCCTGGAAGGCAGTATTCTGTTAGCAGCCTTCTGATGAAGATGTAAAACTCTCAGCTCCTCCTGCACCATGCCTGCCTGGATGCTGTCATGATCCCACCTTGATGTTAACGGACTGAACCTCTGAACCTGTAAGCCAGCCCTGATTAAATGTTGTCCTTATAAGAGTTGCCTTGGTCATGGTATCTGTTCTCAGCAGTAAAACCCTAACTAAGGGTCAAGGTATCTAATCACAGCAGTAAGACCCTAACTAAGACTGTGTTCTAGAAGGGACATGGGTGGCCTAATGACCAGCAAGACCTGTCCCTGGTGGTGATGCAGCATGCACACCCAGAAGACTGGCACACAGTGTGATGACCCCGTACCCAGACCACCAACTGACTGAAGGTAGAGCCTGGGCAGCTCCAACAAGCCAGTGAGGTTTCTGGTCCTCTCAGCACACTGGTTCCAGCAGGAAGTATCTGAAGCTCTGAGTGTCTGAGGTCAAACAGGTATCATTCTGCAAACTGCTTCAGAAATCTACTTGTCACCCAAACTGCCATCTTTGGAGCCCAGTACCTCACTCCTGCCCTGCTGCCTAACATATGCCCCTTCCCTTCCAACACATTTGTTTGGCTATCTGTTTTGGTTACCTTTTATTACATGATGTGTGTCAAGTTTTGCCTGAAAATTTGCGGGCTGTGTGTGTTCTGGTGCCTATGGAGGCCAGAAGAAGGCATGGAATCCTCTGCAAATGAAGTTACAGATGGCTGAAAACCATCATGTGGATGCTGAGATCAGTCCTAGGTCCTCCCTCTGGAAGAGCAGCCATTGCTGTTAACTGCTGAGCCATCTGTCCGGCACGGTGTTTAGTTTATTGAGACAGTCTCGCACATAGCCTACAGGCTGGCCAAGGACTCACTGTGTAGCTGAGGTTGAATCTGAATTCCTGATTCTCTTTCCCCCACCTCCCCATTTCTGGGACTACAGAAGAGTTCCAGTATGCCCAGCTTCTGAGGTCATTTTGGCAGATTCCACCTCAATACCATATGCATGGGTGAGCCTATGGTTTTCGAACACCTGGAGTGTGCCACACACTGGAGATTCCACAGCACACCACTCAGATACTGTTCTGCTCCCATAGAATCGACCAGACACTTCCTAGAACAGCAGAGGGGAAGCCGGCAGGACTCCAGCCCCGCCAGAGCTCAGCAAGCACTGGAGTTGGCGTCACACCACCGGGAACAACCAAAGGGAAACTCTGTGTTCCTTTGCATTTATTGAGCAGATATTTATGGGAAATAAAAACATCAGCCCTCTGCCTGGGCATATGCAATAGTTTTAAAGTTTTAGTTTTGAAATTGTATTTAATTATCTCATGCATTTTTGTGTTGTGGTGGGGAGTATGTTTCTGACATGGCTTTCTGGAGTTGATACTCCCCTGCCACCATCAGTGGGGCCTGGGGATCAGATACAGGTCTTCAGGCTCGGTGACGTGTGCCTTTATTGACCAAGCCATCTTGCTGGTTCTTATATTTTTTACATTACATTTACGTGTGTGTGTGTGTGTGTGCCACAACACTCATGTGGAGGTCAGGGAACAAGTTGGGACACTTGGCTCTCTCCAACATGAGACTGTATTCAGGTTGTCAAGCCTCTTTTGGCACCATTTAAAACACTTTAGGAGGGGGCTGAAGAGTTGCTGTTCTTGCAAATGAACCAAGTCTAGTTCCCAGTCCCCACAGAGCAGATCACAACCTTCTGGAACTCTGGTTCTGACAGCCTCTCCTGGCTTCTGAGGGTACCAAGCAAACGTGTAAGGCACATTCATACACACAGACAAAGCACACACAAAGTCAGTCAATCACAGCGAGGGACTAGCATTGCACTTCTGGTTGTATAATCACTCCAGAAGCTACAGGAGCTGCCACGGGCAAGAAGGGATGTACACTGAAGGCTGACCCCCCCCCCCCCCGCATGTGTGTTAGTAACAGAGGCACAGTGGTAGGCACCAGGAGGAACATCAAGCACTTCCCACCAAGCCCACCAAGTGCTGCTCCCAGAACCCTCGTGGGAACCCATCGCCTGGTGTAAAGATAGTGGCCTAGCTCTCCGGCTCTCCGGAATGCTTCCATTTGTGCTATGGTGGCTTCTGTGCAACTCTAGCTTCCCCTTGTTCTTCCTTCAACAAGTAGCTATTAAATACCTACTGTGTGCCCATGCTGGTATAGAAGGGCAGTCAGGAGAGGGAGGCTGAAGCAGGAGAGGGAGGGAGAGACACAAGCAGTCACCAGGGCTTGGACGGAAACGGGAGGAAACTCAGGACAAATGGAGGACAAGTGGGTGAAGATGATTGTCTGAACAGCCATGTGGTCCTCGCTCTGATCCTCTACCACATCCAGCCTAGGAAGCCATTGCCTAGAGCAGCTTTAAGCACTTAGTCTTCTTGCTGCCCCAACCAGCCCCATGGCGCTCTCCTTTCTGTTTCTGTGATGTTAGGGATGGAACCTGAAGGGCTCTGAGCTGTCCCTCAGCTCAGCCTTCTGGCTCTGCTTCCTGCTTAGCTCTTATCATCGAGGGACAAAAACACTAGAGGCTGAGGGAGGTGGCACACATGAAACGCATCAACTCTGTCCTCCACAACTTGCTTTAGGTCATGGTGTTTCATCACAGCCACCAGGACCCTGGCGTGACAAGAACCACCCCACGGAAGCACTGAAGAGAGAAGTTGTGACAGTGGGTCAGAAAAGTCCTGAAGGGAGAATGTGACATTATTTACAAATGCAACAGTGGGGATGGACATGGAAGCATTCTTCTGTAACACCAGCACTCAAAGGCTGAGGCAGGAGGATGGAGGGATTAAAGCCAGCTTGAGTTAAAGATAAAGGTTTTATCTTCCCACCAACACCAAAACAAAGCTGAGGAAGGAAGTGAATAACCAACAACAAACCCCACACAGGCATGGCAGCTCCCCCTATAACCCCAGCACTCAGAGGGGTGAGGCAAAAAGATTGCCACACAGTGAGCTCACAGTGACCTACACAGTGACCAGAACCTGGCTCATCTGCGCAGCCTGAGTTTACATTAAGACTCGGACAGGGAAAGGGGGAAGGGGCAACGGAAAAGGGCCAAGGAAGAAATGGAGAACAAAGAGGCAAAATTGTTTTTATATTCACCACACCCTGTCTGATGCAGACTGTCATCAGTTCAGGCGGGCAGACGGCCGAGCTTGAGATGTCTATTTGGTTTTGGTCTGTGTGAGTTCTTGCAAATATTGGCTCAGCGTGAGTATTAAGATGGAAGAGGCTGGCCTGGAGTGAGTTCAGACAGCAACACTGGGAGTTCCCAGCTGTGACATGAAGGCCCATCCTTGAGCACCCTAGCTGCAAAGAAGCCACTGGAAGCCTACCAGCCTGCCAGCAAATCTCTCTCCTTCCTCTAAGAGAAAGCCTGAAACCTGAATCTCCTTATCTCTCTCCTGGGTATACTAGATCACCAGTTTGGTGGAACTGAACCAGAGAGATGGCAGCACCCCTAAGCCACTTGCCTGTCATCACAGGGCTCAGACAAGTGGGCTCTGTAAAGTGCTCAGGATCCTGTGGGGATGACCTGCTCGTTGTGACTTGCCAATCATCTTACACTGAGTCTCTGAGGTAGACCTGAGCAAACCCAAGGCTTCAGTTTCAACATGACCCTTGCCTCAGCCTTTACCCACCACCTGCTAAGACCATATGCAGCCTCGTCTCCGTTGCCCACAGGTCCGTCCTTCAGCACACCACAGTCATCTTCAAGTGCATCCTCTCTGACTTCCACTGACATTCTCATATGCTCCTGGCCAGCGCCAGGGCCATCTACATGGCCTTGCTATCCAGGTCACCTGCCTTACTTTCTAGGAAGGTTCACAGCAATTCAGAGCTGCACTGTCTTCAGCAGCATGAGTTGCTCTCTGAGACTTGCCCCCACCAGTCAGCTATTCCTGAGCTGTTGCAGACCCTGATAACACAGTGCTCCAGGTTCCCGTGTCTCCCGGCTGCTTGCTGTTGTTTCTCTCTTCAGTGTCCTTCCATGAGCTTCATGGAAGGTAATCGTATTTTTTTTTTTTTTTTTTTTTGTATATTGTGTGCTCGTACATGTGTGTGGAGGTCAGAGAACCTCAGACATCGTCTGCCTTGGTTTTCGGTTTTGTCTCACTGTGTAGCCTTGCCTGGCCTGGAGCTTACACAAAACCAGACTAGCCTTGATTTCACGTCATTGTCTGGAGTGCTGAGGTTAAAGGTGTGCATCGCAACGACCAGCCTTTGTTCTTTTGAGTCAGGATCTCTCACTGGCCTGGAACTTAATTAAACTAGGCAGAATGGAGAATGAGCCAGTGGAATCTGTTTCTGCTTTCTTAGCACTGAAATTACTAACTAGTACGTAATTAAATTTTGTGTGTGTGTGTGCGCGAGTGTACACGAATGTGCTTTGAACATGCTTGACAAACACTAATGCTGACCCACACTTCCCGCTCCTCAAATATTCTTTCTACCACCACAGGTCCATATACCAAACTATGAGTCTAATTTTCATTTCAAATGATATGGCCCACCTTTTCTGCTGGTGTTTGGATATCTAAGGTAGGAAAAGATCCTTACTGTGTCAGGCTAAGCTCTAGGGGAGGGGATGATAACAAAGCAAGCAGGAAGAGAGGAAAGGTTATGGTCACAAAGTCAATGGCAAGGACAAATGCTAAATGATGTCATTTTGGTTCAATATCCTAATAACTGAAGTTTAGTCTTGTTCCACCCAGACCCTGGGCCCCTCATGGATTTAGCAATCTACCTAGTGCATGCTGTGTATCTGCGGGATGTTATCTGTGCTCCTTCCTGGATCATGTGATAATATCTGTACTTTTGAGACACACAAAAGATTCAGGCTCGCAGCAGTCAAGAATTAAACTAAAGTCAATAAAATGCTGAATAGAAAAGGCAGAAGTCTCTGTGTGAGCCACGTTTGCCATCAGATCTTTCTAGAGGATGTGGGTTTTCAGGATGAAAAATACACAACAGACGTTTGAAAACGACTTCGGGAGTAAGTGAATCTGACGATCCGAAGGCTTAAATATAAAAGAAAGAGGTGTACGGAGCTCACGGGACCCTGAAGGGAAGCGAGAGCAGGAAGTCTGTTGTGTCCCTTTCCTCCACAAACATTTCAAAGCATGACACTGGCTGCAGCAAAACCGCATCTCGGAGGTACCAGAGCGTTGTCTCTTCTTCCAGACGGGAACACATAGACAGGGAATGGCCTCTTACAGCACCGACAACTTTCAGAAGCATCACGGATCTTTCAGAACAGCAGGGTCGGGGGTGGTGGTGATGGAGAGGAACTAGGCTCCTTCCATCACCTTCTATGAATATGGAGAAAAATTCGAGCTTTCAAGATCTTCCGGCGGCTAGAACCGAAACTTGAAAAGGACTCTACAGGGAGCACAGGGCTTCGGACGTTACCCTTCGCGAATTATTATGTATATGTATATCGAGGAGGAGTCAAGGAATGGAGGATCACCGCGGGCTACCGAGAGCCAGGAAGGAAAAGCGGGGTGTGTAGTCGTAGCTCAGGGCTTGGGATGGGCAGGTTGTGCTGTGAGGTGGGGGAGCTGCGGGGAAAGCTGACCTCCCGGGGGGCTGTTTCTGCAGCCCGGATTGTTTGGCTCACAGCGGGGCAATCCCCAGGGAGCCGCAGTGCGAAGGAGGGGGCCGGGAGGCTAAAGCCAGGAGCGCGCAGCGAGCTTCTAGGCCGCGGCCCGCGCACGTACGTGTGTGCACCGTGGGGAGGTACAGGGCGTGTGCACGGCACGGGCCGGAGGCGCGCCGGTGCGTGCGCCAGGTTCAGGGTGCCGCTGCGCAGAGGGCCAGCGCCGCCGGGCGAAAACGCCAAGCAAACCCGGGACACGGAGGGGCGCAGAACCGGAGAACAGAGGCGGCTACACAGAACTGAGTCTGCGGCCCTTTGGTGCGCACGCTAACGCGGAGTCACGGTGCCCAGAAGCGGGAAGGCAAGCGGCCACGGGAGAATTCCGCGCGGCTCTCCGCACTGGTCAGGAAGAAGCGCCAGCTCCGAGGAAAGGCGCGCGTCCGAGGCGCGTGAAGAACGCGCAACTCCCACCCCGCGCGCTCCCCGCGCGGTCTGGGCGACCACAGCGCGGGCGGGTATTAAGGGAGGAAGAAGGAGGCGTGGTCTTTTCGGGACGAACCAATGGGATCGGGAGTACTGTCTGGAGGCGGAGCTCAGGATCAGGGCGCTGATTGGCCATCCAGCCCTCCGGTATGCAGATGCGGTGGGAGTCACGTGCCGGGGGCCGGTACGACTTCCTGTTGGAGGCCCACGCGGGGCGGGGCCGGGGGCGCGAGCGCCGCGTCTGGCTGGAGCGGGGGGAGGGGGGGTTCTTGTCAGTTAGAGCAACAAGATGGCCGCGGTGGCAGCTCCGCACCTCAGCGCGACGGCCCCGGGAGCCGCAGCCGCCGTCGCCGTCCGTGTCGCCGTGCAGCCCTGAGAGCCGCCGGGTCACCCCGGCCGCCCCCGTGACAGGCCGTCCCCGCGCCGTCGCGCTCCGTCCGCAGCCGCCGCGGGCCCGCTCGAGCCGGAGCCTGAGGCGGAGAGAGTGGAGCGGCCCCGCGCCCAGCCGCCCGCCGCCGTCGCCGCCTCAGACCCGGGCTGCGTCCGAGCCGCGGCCCGCCGAGACTGAGGAGCAGGGCGCGTCGCGGCGTCGCGGGCACTGGACCTGGACCTGCCGGGACGTGCCGCCGCCCACCCGCCGCCCGCGCCCGGACTCGATCCCGCGGCGCCGGCATTGAGCGGGCCCCAGTCGCCGGAGCGCCCCCGAGGGCCCCGGGCGGCCGAGAGCGACCTCTCCACCGCCAGGCCCGCGCCGCCGGAGCCCCGCGGAGCAGCCGCCGGGGACGGAGCCCAGGTGAGAGCGCTGCCTCCGCTGTGCCCGGAGGTCTTCGGGCCCTTTGTTCGGCCGAGCCGGAGCGCGGCGGCCCCGAGCGACCCGCGTGCAGCGCCGGTCGGTGCTGACGGGCGGGAGGAGAGGCACCGGACTGCGAGCGCCTGGCCGGGCGTGTGGCATCGGGATGGGGGACCCAGGGGTCGGACGCTTAGCCGTCCCCCCCGCGCTCGCTCGCTCTCCTCTTAAAACTAATGCAGTGTATGAGACCCGCTCTCCTTGCACGGTCCCCTGTAGACTGTGCGTTTCCAAAGGGTGGCATACACCGATCCGCAGTGTGGCGTTGTTTGGTGAGCCATGGGCGACCCCAAGGGCCCCCTGCAGTTGTGAAAGGAGGTGGATTTATTTGTAACGGTGTTGCAAACGGACTGCGGAGTGCTGCGTGCTAGGAGGACGCGCCGCCACTGCAGCTACCCTGACCCGGGTAACAGATAAGGAAACCCGAGCGCCCCGACACCGCCTCTGCTTTTAGGGTCCCTTGGTCCGCGGCTTCGCCAAGTAGGTGAGATGTAGCGAATGTCTCCGTAGCAGTTAAAAACCTGCAGATGTGAACCTGAAGCTGTCCCCCACCCCCACTCCCTGTGCGTTGGCCGGGCGAGGAGACGGTTGGCGCGCGCGCTGCGCGTCGCTGGAGGAATCCTGATGAAGGATGGTGCTGGGATGCTGTGCGGGAGCCCGGGGAGGAGGAGCCGGCGGAGCTCGGCTGCACCTATGGCGCTCCGAGACTTCTGACAGTGCTGATGCTTCCGTGTGTAATTAGTTGAGTTGTCTCCAACCTTTGCCTTCGCCAGATGAAACATCCATTTGAATGGTCTGCTTGTTGGCTTCTGGGCGTGAAGCATAGGTTCAAAACTCAAAATGGTGCTCCGTTGATGGCCAACTTGGGCATCTTGAAGGAGTTGCACGTCGGAGTCTCCTGGCTCTTTTGATCCATTGTGCTGCTCAGGTTCCAGTGGTAGTGGTTGTTTTCTGGGTATCTGGTGTGCACATTAAACTAACTACCTTGAGCTAATATAGATAGTCGGTCCGTTCATTACCACATCTCTGAATGACACCTGATATATGTAACAGTATATGCTGTTATTTTATGTAAATTCCTGTCTTTGGACTGGGTTAACTGTCAATCAGTTGAGACCTTAAATATGTGACAGGAATGACTTCAGAGGAAAGTTTGGACTGTGTGGGGGTGCTGACAATTATATTCCTGGATTGCAGACTTCCTTCCCTATGAAATGAGAGGCGGAGTTAGGTAAGACAGCCCAAGCTAGTTGAACTTGGCTGGCAGAGGACACCTTGAAGAAAATTACTTTTTTCCAGGACAGAAGAGGTGAGCCTTGCTTTGGACATTTGGCACTCTTTAAGATGCTTTTATTGAGGAAATAAAGCATCTAAAATAAATACAGGGTTCTGTTATATTGATGGAATTTACTTTAATTCCTGGGGGGGGGGGGGTTCTGAATAGTTGGGACTTTATTTACCTATACTGAAAAGACTTTTCCCCAACAAAATATTTCAGTACTTGTGTTTTCATAAGATTCTTAGAGCCTGTTTTTATTTCATATTTTGAGTAATGAGAAATTAATAGCTCAGAAAGCAATAGTTAAATTGTGCATCCTTATACATAAGATTTAATTATATGGATCTGATTTTACAACTGAATTCAAACTCATGCTCCTTGTCCAAAGCATTCTGACAGTGACCTCCCATGTGCTAGTAAGCTGTCATAGTTTAGTCTCTGAGATTGGCAAAATTACACTTTGAATTCTGGTGTTTGTAAATGTTTTGGATGTTATTGGGACTCTAGTAAATGCTTATCTTCCTCTTTATGTTTTATGTTCCTCTTATGTTCCTCTTTATGTTTAGTGTTGTATTGTCATAAGGAGCAGATATAGGATTAATAAAAGGTTATTTTGTAACAGGTTTATATTTATATCTAATTGACTTGACATTTTGGAATAAGTAGTTGAGTGCTGGTTACTGGAGTAAGGTTCATTGTTTCATTTGATATTCTTGGCTAAAAAGTAGCCAAGCCATTTGGAGATAGATTATTGGAAACTTTACAGGACAGTTTTCTTCATTGCTCCACCTTTTGGTAAGCAGTGGCCTTTACTGAAGTAATTGTGTGTTCTTCCAAAACTAAGCCTGGAGGGAGTCAGAACTGGGGTGAGGGGCAGCTTTTCCTCATTGAAGGGAGTTTTATGTGGAAGATAAATTTTCTATAACGCTGGCTAAGAATCTAGTGTCTGTATATTCCCACATACTCATAGCCACCAGCTAAGGAGAAGGCAGTCCTGCCTGTGAACTTACTCTTGCTGGACCCAAATTGACATTGGTGGAGGCAGGCAGGTGTGTGTGTGGGGGGGGGGGTGCGTGGGGAGTGAGAGAGGGGATTGGCAAGGTGAGTAGCATTACTTTTTGTGTGATTTGGTTTGAGTGTTTTTGGCATCATAAATAGCACCATTACAACCTAAAATGTTGAGGTTAAAGAGCTATTTTGTAAACTGCCACCTTCTCCAGTATGAATTAAAATCCATGAAGGGAGTGTGTGTGTGTTTATTTTTATTTTGTGCTTTGGTGTTTTGCCTACATGTATGCCTGTATTAGGGTTTGGATTCTCTGGAATTGGAGTTACAGACAGCTTTGAGCTGCCATGTAGTTGTTGGGAATTGAATCCAGGTCCTCTGGAAGAGCAGCTAGTTAGTGCTCTTAACTACTGGGCCATTTCTCCAGCCCCTGAGGATATTTTACAAGAAAGGAAATTGGTGATTTGGGATTGAAGGTGCAAAGACTTTGTTTGGAGAAAGCATGAAGAAGAGATGAGGCAGGATTAAAGTGGTTTTTGGGGCCCAGAGAGTTGTGTGCTGGGGGAGCAGGAGGCAGAGCCCTGGTAGGGCTAGGAAGGTTCCACATGAGCCTAGAAAAGACAGGCGGCAGGCAGTTTTTGTGTGGTTGGGTTTGGATTCCTTTGACTGAAATTGCTTTGAGGCAATCAGATCAACTTTACCTCTCATTCAGGCCTCTTTCAGAATGTGCAGGTGAGAGGATGGAAGGCTGGAGAGACAGGGTGACAGAGTCCTCTGTTAGGGTAGATGCTTCAGTGAAGGGCACTTACAGATACTAACCAATCACCACATTTGAAGACACAGCTTTGAGTAAAGAGAGTGGAGCATCGTTTGTGAACTAGTCAACATTTAGGGAGTAGATTTTTTACAGATTTACTTTCTTTTAAGCCAGCTTGATTACACAAATTAAATTTTTTACAAATTGGCTTTTAAATACTTGTGCTGTTGTGAGGAGAGTGTTTCTTACAAAATAATATACCTTTTAAAATAAGACTTTAATACATAGATGTATTACTGTTAAAATAGACTTTAACACATAAATGTATTCCCATTGATACATTTTCAGACAATATACAATTTTTCAGAAATATAATTACGTACAAATAATGATTACTTGCTAGAAATGAATGTGTAATCTTACAGAGAATGAATGCAAGTGATGTGATATGAAACAGATAAAAATGATAACCTCTGTCCAGAGCGTGTTTGGTTTATTTTCATCCTCTACTTTGACATAATAAGGTTTTGCATGTTCAGAGTGCTTTGCCATTCCATACATTTTGGGCCATTTTTGGAATTGCACTAAAAGTGACTTTTTGGCGGCCTCACAGGCTTTCAGAGGATGAAGAGGCTATGTAGGGATGGAGAGCTGTTTGTTAATTTAAGAATGCATTCCTCCCCTGTAGCCCTCAAAACACTATAGAGTTGTGTGCAGAGCTAGACAATCTGGGCACCCAGCCATGAAACATCCCTGAGGCAGTGCAGACAGTGTGCACACTCTCCTGAGCCCGCCTTCCACAGCTGCACACCACCACAGCAGGGTCAGCCCTATGAAAGCAGCCTTCATACTCCTGAGAATTTTGTGGCTCTCAGAGTCTCAGCTAAGATATAGTTGTGATTAAGAGTACCTAAGAATCTGGCTTCCGGAGTGTATGTCTTTTACAGACCAATGAATTTAAATGCTTTCTCTAGGAATTAGAATGTGGAGTTGTCACCATCACACACACTCCTCCCTCGGCCTATTTGTTGCAACACATCTTTGCTGTTACAAACACATGAGATCACCTGGCCATGTATAGTACAAGGCTAAGGAGTCCTTTGGGAGATGCTTCCCCAGAGAGCAGGCTGGATCGGTCTTTCCATTTTGCTTCTTCATAAGCCTTTCTGCCACAACAAACAGATTTTTAAATTGTCAGTTCTCTGTTATTGAAGCTGGTAGCCATCACCTTTTGTATAGACCTCTGGCAGACAATATTCTTTATATCAGAAGGCTCGAGCTGTGGACCTACAGTATCACAGCATCAAGTCAGGTTATTCTCCGAAGTCAGAAAAGTATCCCTGGTGAAGTCCTTTGCCATCATGCACAGTCTTTTGACAAGACTGACACCAAACACACATTGATGGCAAAGTGGTTTTTGGGAATGGGTCTCATTCTGTGTACTGTCTAGATGAGTAAGACTGAAATCTTTCCAGCAAAACTCACTTGTTTGGCTTGAGCCTGGCAAAGATAGTGTGTACCTTTTATTCCCCAAAATTATTTCTTTTTAATTACTCTTTGAACTAAGCAAGAGAATCCAAGTTAAATTAGCAAGCAGGAATTAAGCTAGATCAGGCCCTGTAGATTACCTTCTACCTAAGATCAACAACAGAGTTGTTCGGAAGCTGTGGGAGAGGGGTGCAGGAGTATTCATTCCTGTTTCCTCATAGTCCACATAAAATATGAAATACCGAAAAAGAGGAAGAGTGCAAGGAACAGGCCTGGTAAGCTTTGGAGCAAAGCCTCTTCTGTCAGGGAACACCGAGGAAAGAAAGTAGTTCTGTGCACCTAGTCCACTGGATCTTTGAGGACAGCTGTGAGGTAGGAATGGTGGACAGTGTTCTGTCACTCAGATCCCCATTTAAGCGAAGTTTTTTTTTTTGTATAGAATTATTTATTTTATTTTATGTGAGTACATTGTCGCTGTCTTCAGACACACCAGAAGAGGGCATCAGATCCTATTACAGATGGTTGTGAGCCACCATGTCTTTGCTGGGAATTGAACTCAGGACCTCTGGAAGAGCAGTCAGTGCTCTAACCACTGAGCCAACTCTCTGGCACTTAAGCAAAGTCTTAGAAAGTATGTAACTAACATTTACTTGGCTCCTCATCAAGACAATAATATATATTTAATATTTACAATACTCCTTAAAGTGGTTGCCTTTATTATTGCTTCCGTTTCATAGGTGAGCAAGTGGAAAACTGAGAAAGAAGTAATTTCCATTATATCCTACAGTTTGTAGGAGATCTCAGATTTCAGATTTAGTGTACCTGAAAGCCCTCACATATAGAAATAGTGTAGGTATTAAAATAGACTTTAATCTCACTTCCTTTTCATGGTGTTCCACCCTTCCTCCTGCTGGTATTGACAGCATTCTTTCCAAGACTTTCTTTGTATTGAGCTAATAAGTGTGGATCTTGTGGTCATGTATAGATGTGAGGAACCTTGGCTGGTGTAGATTGACTTGCCAGCTATTAAGTCGGCTGAGTTTGTGCCTCAGGTCCTCTAATGTCAGGCCCTTTTGTTCCCTGCTGCTGCTTTCTGTGTACACAGGCACAGTGCAAGAAGGGACTTCAAGACTTCCTAGAGTTGACCTGCTGATGTTGCTGTGTAAAGAGAGCGTAATCAAGAAAGGTTTAAAGGAAACCTCATAGTCACACAGGAATTTGGCAAAAATCCATGATGGTGTATACTTACATAGTCATATATTTATCCTATCCTCTTTGTATGAGTGAGTTTCAAATCATGCCTGGAGAAGTCCAGTCCAGTATTTCCCATTCTTC
This sequence comes from Micromys minutus, assembly GCF_963924665.1. Taxonomy (NCBI): domain Eukaryota; kingdom Metazoa; phylum Chordata; class Mammalia; order Rodentia; family Muridae; genus Micromys; species Micromys minutus. The sequence continues at coordinate 62,909,301 of NC_137979.1, forward strand.
CATGACCACCAAGCAGTTTCCCACCAGACTAACTTGTAGTTGAGAACTGTCCTTGGGAAATGCTGCAGGTATGCCCAACAACTCAGAACAGAAAGTGGCTGGGTAGGGTAGTGGTGTGGATACACAAAACTTACCTTGAAAAGTCTTGGTCCCGAAAGATGAAATCTCCTTGGAAGAAAGTGATAGCTCTCTGCAAGGCTACAGTGAGCAAACCAATTTTGGAGGAACACCACCGCGGATACACAGAGGGACTCAGTGTGCCTTATAACGCATATGAGCACTGGGACCTAGATTTGTAGTATTAGTGGCTTTTGTGTTAGTTTGTGTTGGTAGTGAGGCTTACTTATAGGGACAAGATTGGGTGGAGCCATAATTGTTTACGTGCTTGGACACTGTTGGTGGTTGTCGGTGTGCCTGACTAAACAGTGGTGGATGAGGACCATTTCCTGACCAGATGTAGTGTTCAAGTTGTAGGCAGTGTGACTTGCTGTGCGAGGCGGTGGCCCAGCTAGCTCAAAATGGGGAGCAACTGAGAGATGTTAAGAATTTAAAGGACAGAATACACAATGATGTGGGTTGTTAGAAGGAAGAAATTCTCAAAGGTGAGACCCTTGGCTTGCTACTCTGTGTAGGGTGTGCCTGGGGGGCTTAAAATTAAGTCCCCAAGAAGCTATGTTGAAATGTCCTGTAAATACAGTGCATCCTTGGTAGATATGGTTGGGGCAAGAGAGCTTATTGTGTGAGGTCTTGTCCTGGGGTAGAAATTTGGATCACAGCAAAACCCAATCATGCAGTCAGTCAGGTGAGGGTGGGATTCTGCTGCTAAGTATGGCGACTACTATCAGGGAAAGCAAGTTAAGAAACTGACAACTTGCAAAGCACCCCAAGATGTACTTTTAACTCTATGGAGATGGACTTTTGATCAAAAGGAAGAAAAAACCAAATACTTTCAAAGTTGCACAGAACCAAAACATTATCACATAAATTTTACAGTATAGGAGCTTCTGCTTCAGGGGATCCGATGCTCTCTTCTGGTCTCCACAGCCACCTGGACACATCATATGCTCACACAGATACATTAATAAACAAATGATTGCTATAGTTGGTTACTAGAGAAGTTTTTCTGACTGTATAGAGAATAAATAAATAATAATTTCAGTCCTGTGTCATCTATTTCTTCACTGATGCTGCCTACACAGATGAGCATGAGGGAAAGGGGAGTTGAAAATTGATATTTTTTCCCCCTCAGGTTGCCTTATAAGATAGTGACTGAGTTCTCAACTAGTCAGCCTGGCTGGGAGGAAGGTCAAAGTGTAGTGAGTCTATTTTAGTGGACAGCATGGAGATCCTTGCATTACTCTTGTGTGGGTGCCTGGAGGAATGGGTACTTCTTTTTCCCTGGCACTGCCAATGAATGTCTCCAGTAAAACTGAGAAAGAACAGCACATATTTCTCACAGACATTAAACTTAAAGATTTGAAAATATGAGCACAATCCAAGGTTGGCACACATGTTAAGTTCATTGTTTACTTAGTAAAGTACTTACTTTTAAAAAGTGTCAAATTTTACTTCTTGAAATCACTTTTTATTAATTAACTAGTTTTATCAAGGAGCTGGAGAGATGGCTCAGTGGTTAAGAGCACTTACTGCTCTTCCAGAGATCCTGAGTTCAATTCCCAGCAGCCACATGGTGGCTCACAGCCATCTGAATGGGATCTGATGCCCTCTTCTGGTGTGTCTGAGGACAGCGACAGTGTACTCACATATATGAAATAAATCCTTTCTTTAAAAAATCATTTAAAAAATCTAATTAAAAATTTCACGTGTAGTTATTCAATCATGTTTGTGGTTCCAAGAACCCAAAGAGTCTCATGCATGCTAATAACAAACAAGGGCGTTCCCACATAGCCGCTCTTCTAGTCCCCAGTTAGAGTTCTTCCAATAGCCTGCATGTGTCTGTTTAGTTAAGCTTGGATGGGTAGCACAACTTTGATTTGGTAAATCCTAAGACCAAATAGTTTAAATTAGTCTTAACACTCATTTTCAGAATCTACCTTCAGATATATTCTGCATTATAAAAAGATACATATATATGAAAAGATAAAGGGGGGGATATGTTCTATGGAGTTTGATGAGGTATTGGGGAAAGAGGAGCCTCTGAGGGCCTATCCTGAGGCATTTCTTCCCCCTGAGGGACTAGCCACACAAAAATATAGTATAGAATAGAGTTTTTTTCAGGGCATGGAGATGGGAGTCAAGAAGGTAGTAGAGGCAGAGGGGGGGAGGGGAGTAGAGAAGTAGAGGCTGGCCATGAGGTGTTGAGAAAGAGGAGAAGGGAATGGGGAGAGAGTGGGAGCAGGAAGGCAAGAGAGCAAGAAAGAGAGGAGGGGGCAAGCAGCCCCTTTTGTAGTGTCAGGCATACCTGGCTATTGCCAGTTAACTGTGGGGTGGAGCTTAGACAGAATGCTAACACCCGGAATTCTCACTGGGTCCTCCTGCAAAACTTACTGTTCCCACTCTTCTTTCCCTTTTGCTGTCCTGAAGTTCTGTACATCAGAGATGGAGTAAAGAAAGCCTGGATGCAGGGGTGGTGTGCAGGCTATCTTAGACCATGAAAGGATTCTGCGTGTCACACTAGCACTAGCTAACGGGTGCTCCTCAGTGCCACTAAGTGAATCTCTACTGAGATTCTCTCTACCCTCAGAGCTTTGTTACATTTTCTTATTTAGACCAGGTGATTTTTTAGCAAGTTTAACATCTAGGGGATGCTTGGTACCCCACATTTGATCGGAAGTATCTGGCCTATTCATAAAAGATCTCTTAACCAGTGGTACATGTGTCTGTTTCAAATGAGGTGGGAAGTTGACCACCTTAGTCAGTGTCATTTGGGTTCTAATTGGAATAACTTTACTTTGATGTGTATAGAAGAAACATTATTCATGTGTGAAAACCTTAGGTAAATCTTTCCCCAGATTCCTGACTGTGGCATCAAGATGGCTCAGGCAGGAGTGTGCTGGTCCCTAACGATAGAGCTTGTGGCTTATTTTTTATTATGCCACAGCAGCAGGTTTTTCTCAGGGCATTATTTGAAAATTTAAAAATTACTGAAAATTTTAAGTCTGTTTAAGGATTCTAGTTTTATATAACTTATAAAAGGGGGGAGACATTTCTTTGAAGGAGGAGGAAGAGTCTGTGTCGCCTTGAAACTGGAATGCTTTAGTTAATGCGCTAAGTGCAAAGGAAGTGTATGTAGCCTTTGATATACAAAAGCCAAGTATGAATGGGTGATGCTGCCTTTCTTCTGTCTAATTCAGCCACTTCCCATTCAATCTCACATCCCGGCAGGAAAGCAATTTCCCTCACTTGACCCATTTCTTTTCTACAGTGTATCAGGAATAGAGTATTGGCAGCCTCCAAGTCTTACCTAGTAGAGAGACTCATACTGCTGACTTTGGGATAAGCATATTATCTTTTGTTTGTTTATTTGGCTAGGTTTTACTTTTTTAGTTTCTTAGTCAGGGTTTCAATTCCTGCACAAACATCATGACCAAGAAGCAAGTTGGGGAGGAAAGGGTTTATTCAGCTCACACTTCCACATTGCTGTTCATCACCAAAGGAGGTCAGGACTGGAACTCAAGCAGGTCAGGAAGCAGGAGCTGATACAGAGGCCATGGGGGGATGTTACTGACTTGCTTCCCATGGCTTGTTCAGCCTGCTTTCTCATAGAACCAGCCCAGGGATGGCACCACCCACAATGGGCTGGGCCCTCCCCTCTTGATCACTAGTTGAGAAAATGCCTTTTCTAAGAGTTTTCATGGAGGCATTTCTCAACTGAGGCTCCTTTCTCTGTGATAACTCCAGCTTGTGTCAAGTTGACACACACAACTAACCTGTACAGTTTTTGATTGTGATTTTTAGGAGAGACATGTGGTAAGCAACTGAAATTTGTAGAAAAGCAGGACGATTACTTGAGCTCAGGAGTCAGAGACCAGCCTGGGCAAAATAGTAAGATCTCATGATGCAGACCTGACTGACCTTGAACTCACAGAGATCTGCCTATCTCTGCCTCTCAAGTGCTAGGATTAAAGACATGTTTCCTGCCCGGGAGAGAAAACAAAACAAACCATCCTAAGTTAGTAGTCAAATAGAGATTTCAGCAGACATTTCATCAGGAGGCTGGCATGGGTTACCATTGGGGAAATGATGGAAAGTGCAGTGAAGTGTGTAACGTACTTCAGAACACTGCTCAGTCAGAAGTAATGGAGCCGGTGTGGTGAGTTGTGGTGTGCTGTAGTGTGGTGAGGTGTGTGTGCTATGGTGTGGTATGGTATGGTATGGCCTGCCTTTAATCCCAGTACAGTTATATAGCTAGTCCCAGGTCAGGCATGGCTCTCTCCTTCAGAGCAGTGGTAATAGTAGTAATGTGATGCAACCCTAAAACAAGTTGAGTCTTAGAAAAACACTAGCTGGGGTGTGGTGTTCTCTCAGAAAGTCCTTGCCCTGATATCTATCCCATCACTGTTTAGCAAATCAGACACACATATATACCAAGTAAAGACAGTAGAATTCACACCTAGGATGGTTTCAGAAAGGGCAAATCTTCAGGAACCAGAGTATGTCAGTGATATCTGAGGCTAACATGAGAAGGTGCTGACTGAAAATGGGCAGAAGGGATCTTTGGGGATAGTTCCCTGAAGTTTTCTAAGTGGCAGAGGGAGGGAGAGCTGGTCTTGTGCCTCAAAGCTTTGGTGCACACTAAGATTGATGGTGCTTTATGTTGTTTCGGATGCGTCTGGTTTTTAGCTAAAAGTGTGAAGGATTTTGTGTCTAGTTTTTATGTCTGCGTTAGCATTGCTCTTTGATGTTCTGTGTGATCAGGGCCATGATGCTTCACAGTGGCAGTGTTAAGCAAGCGGTGAGCACCAGCTCTTGCTTACCTGCTGTGTTTCCAACCGTCAGTTTAATTAATGTGAACAATTTAAAACTATAGTTCTAGGCAGTGGTACAGTGCTTTCCTAGCTTGCAGTAGGCTTTCTTTTCCATCCCCAGCACTGAGGCAGGCAGGAAGGAAAAGAAGGGAAGGGAAGGAAGGAGGGAAGAGAACAGGAAGAAGGAAGAAATTACAAAGCTCTGCAGAGAAAACCCAGAAACAAGAAGTGGTCTGATTGCTAGGGCAAACAGTCACTCGATCCCAGACCTGGGGAAACTAGTTCTATGCCTTTACACATAGGTAACTGTCAAATGTGTAAAGAAGAAAAGGGGGAAAGCATATTAGTTGACAATCATTCTTTAAAGGGTAGTCTTCTTGCTATAACCAAAGAAAAGCTAAAGAAAAATTAATCGGGACTTGAAAAATTACTAAGTTGGCAAAATGTAAACACAAGTGTAAGGAAGGTGAGCAAGTGTGATTGTTGAGTAGTTGCTGATGGTGCAGCAGGGACAGCTGAGACCCTAGGGTAAGAATGACACCTGGAAAGGCTGAAACCTTCTTCCCTCAAGAGGTTTTCTTTTCTCTTTTACCTTTTTCCCCCTCTCGAAACAGGGTTTCTCTGTGTATCCCTGGCTGTCCTGGAACTCATTCTGTAGACCAAGCTGGCCCCAAATCAGAAGGATCCACATGCCTCTGCCTCCCAAGTGCTGAGATTAAAGGTGTGCACCACCATTGCACCCTCCCCCCACCAAGTTTTCTCTCTCCTTTTTTAACTATATGTACTAAGGATTTTTCTTTATAAATTAGTCTGTACATGTTTAAAATATGCCTGGCAGTATATTTTGATTAAGTATGTACTTTAAAAACCCTCTCCATAATCAGTAATAGCTGTCTGTTGAGGTGAAGTTTCGGATTGTGTGGGTAGAAGGAAAAAGCAATGTCTTAAAATTTGGGTTTCTCTGGAAAGACAGTGGAAGAGGGCTCTCTTCATGAACAGACCTGATAGAATGTGTGATTGATATATAGTATAAAAGAGGGTTTATTAGAATGCCTACAACCAACAGGGCCTGTGCAGTTCAACAGTGGCCATCTGTACTCTGGAGACGCTGAGAACCTGGTAGCTCTAGAGTTCCAAAGATAGTTCGTTGTCTTAGAAGTGTCCCAGTCTGGAGCTTAAGATCTGGAAGCTTCCTGAGGCACTGCCATTGTACAACTAGAGAAGTGAAGTCTGTTTTCGTGAAGGATAGCAGCTGCAGAGCAAAGTACACACCCAGCAAGCCGTGAAGGTGGACAAGCAGCACCCAATCCCCCGGGACCTCTGGGCCTGGCATTCTCTGGAAAAGGGTCTCCTCTGTGACCACCCCAAGGTGGTTGTCTTTTAGTTGATTCTTTATCCAATTAGAGTGACAGGATTGGTCATCGTAGCAGTCCTGTGATTTTTACCTTATAAAAGCATCTGTGCATGGCTGAAATATTAAAATAATTTATTTTTCTAGAAAAGAAATCTCAAATATTATTTCATCTTTTATGAGCAAAATGTTTTCTGTGTTTTTGTGATAGGATCTTGTTTAATCCAGGCTGACCATTAACTCCTAATTCATATATCCTTAGCCTACCACCATGCACAATTGAAATGTTCTTTTGAAAATACAAATCCACATGTGGTGGTTCACCCCGGTACTGCCAAAAATTTGGAGGGGTGAGGCCAAAGGATTGCCATATGTTTGAAGCTAGCCTAGGGTATAAAGAAAAGGAAGGAAGGAGAAAGGAAGAATATGAGAATATAGGGAAGACTTGTAATTGTAAGACATCGAGGCTTTGTACACAAGTAAAATTTCCACAAAAATGGCAGCTAGTATGGTGGCTTCCTTTTGTTTGTTTTTGTTTGTATTTCAAGATGGGTCTCGCTGTGTTGCTCTGGCTGTCCTGCGTAGACCAGGCTGGCCTCAGACCCACAGAGGTCTGTCTGCCTCTGCCTCCCAAGTGCTGGGATTAAAGCAAGGGCCACTATACCAGCTCTTGACAGCTGTCTTTTAGTCTTGGCCGGAAAGTCATGGATAGAAACCACATCCACTCTTACCATTCCTTGTAAAAACACAATACTGCCAATAGCAGACTACCACTGGGATAGCAGACTGGTTACCTTTCTTGTTGCTGTGACACAAGCAAATAAGGAGAAAAGGGGTTATTAATAGTTCAACATGGCAAAGAAGGCATGGCAATGGGAACATGAGGCTCTGGTTGGGTACATTGTATTCTCAGTTGGCCAGAATGCTGCTGCTCAGCTGGCTTCCTCCTCTTCCTTCAGTCCAGGACCCCAGCCTGTTAGATGACCTCTCTCCCCATGAAGGGACACACACACAGAGTCTTTTTCAGCTAAACTTGCTCGAAAACACCATACAGGTATCCCGGGAGTCTGTCTCCCAGGTGACTCTAGATCTTGTCAGGATGACAGTCAAGGTTGAGTATTTTAGATACCTCTGCCAGCATAGTCCTTTATGTTACAAAGAACAGCTATGAAAACCCCTTATCCTTATAGCTTTTTCTAAACAATTGATACTAGTTTCTACTGATACTGCTGTCAAGTATGCTCTTGAAAGTCATTTCTGGTTTGTATTCCTAGATCTGTCACTTGTGAGGTGATGTTAGCTTAATTTCCGGTGCCTTTGCTGTCTCAGCTGGAGGAGGTACTTAATAATGGACCCTGTGCAGTGTGCACGTGCTTCCCACACAGCACAAAGATACTGCAAGTGTGCTTCTCAGTCACACCTCTGTTCCATAATTACCTACTTGTGTGTGCATTACTTGTAATTTCAAAGAAGCACTTCAGTTCTACAGAGTAGTATTATTTTAACCCTATCATGAACATGCCATAGTAATTGATTGGTATAATTCGTAAAGTGGGGTAGGAAGTTTTTTTTTACCCTGAAAGCATCCACAAATACTGATATTTAAAATTACTTTCAAGCAAGTAATGTGGACTAGACATTGTAGTCTTTGTTAGACTATTAGGGTGTTTTCTGCAATATTAGTAAGTTTGACTCTCTGCATTAAAAAGAAAACTCAGTTAGGGTTTGAGAAATACTTATAAACCTGCCTCTTAAACTCAGTTTCTGTGATGTGGTGGTTGGGTACTTGAACAGTGAATAAGATACCTGAAAATTCATAGTCACTGTGTATGTGTATGCATGTATGTGTATCCATATGTATGTACATGTATATATGTGTGTGTGTATAGCTTAGTTTTCTCCATTTTAGAGGTTTGTGAACAGTAAGAATAAGAATAGAATGCTTATCAGGTGTTGACACAATGCATACAATGGAGGAATTGTTAGTAGCAGATATTTCAGGGTCTTCTTTGGATGCCTTGACTTTCTATTCCTTTTTCTTTTTTTAAAGGGTTTATTTATTTTATTGTCTTCAGCCACACCAGAAGAGGGCATCAGATCCCATTACAGATGGTTGTGAGCCACCATGTGGTTGCTGGGAACTGAACTCAGGACCTCTAGAAGAGCAGTCAGTGCTCTTAACCGCTGAACCATCTCTCTAGCCCATATTCCACCTTCTTGAAGGCCTGCTCTTCTGGCTTTTTTCTCCTTCCCTACCCTCATCTTCCCTCTCTGTGGGTGTGAACTGTGAGCATTAGAACAAACAACTTTAAGCTTTTTTCCCCAGAACTGCCTACCTGTGTGTGTGTGTGTGTGTGTGTGTAAGCCACCTGAAAACTTAGAAAGGATTTCATGTCTAACTTATTTTTATGAAACTAGTTCAGTTATGAACAAAGAATGAAAAATGATAGCCAAAATACTTTATAGTTTTTAAGCTTAGTTAGTTAGGGTTCTCTAAAGGAAAAGAACTTCTAGAATGAATCCCCCCCACCCCCGTCTTAGGGAGAAAGGTTTATTAGAATAACTTATAAAATGTGGTCCAGCTGATCCAACAGTGGCTGCCTACAAACCAGAAGGTCCAAGAATCCAATAATTGGTCAGTCCATGAGGTCAGTATCTCAGCTCTTTATACATATGCCAGAATCCTGAAAAGGAGAGCCAGTGAGGGGATGGACTTGCTAATGAAAGCAAAAAGAGATGCTTCCTTCTTAAGAGTTGTTTATATAGGCAGGTGTGGTGCAGATTCAAGGTGGATCTTCTCACCTCAGAAGATGAGAATTAAAGGTTTATTTTCACACTGAAAGATCTGGATTAGAGGTGTGTCTTCCACTTGAAATTATTTAATTAAGAAAAAGAAAGTCTGTCACAGGTGTGCCCAGTCATTTGGGTTTTCGATAATTTTAGGTGTAGTTAAGTTGACAACCAAGAATAGCTATCATAGTTAATCAGAAATAACTCAACAATATTGGTCAGTGTCTCTTCCTCCCCACGCCCCACCTCTCTCTGCTTCTGTGTGGAGCTTGGTGTCCGAGCACCACACCACGTAAATGTAGGCCACAATGGTATAGAGTCTGGTATTAGGCATTTGTATCAAGTGCTTTTACTCCTGAACCATTGCACTGGCTCTAGTAATGGTATTTCTTTCTTTCCTCTTTTGTTTTTCAAGATAGGGTTTTTCTGTCCCTGGCTGTCCTGAAACTTACTTTGTAGACCAGGCTAGTCTCGAACTTACAAAGATGTGCCTGCCTCTGCCTCCTGAGTGCTTGAATTAAAGGTGCACACTATCACTGTCTGGCCTGGTGTTTCTTTAAAATATGATACTTGAAGAGAATTTGAGAAATGCTATCCTACCACACTAAAACAGATTGTGACATATCTTAGTGGTAGAAACACTGGCCTAGCGTGTATGAGAACCCTGAGTTACATCCACAGCCCAGAAGAAAAAAAACAAAAGAATATTAAAATAAAGAATAATTTGCCCCTGGGCTACAAAGAATTCTAATAATGTCCCACACTGTAGCAGGTCAAGTGAGAGAATCTGTTAAGATTATCCCTGTTACTTGCTGGAGAGAATTGCCATAAAAATCAGTTTCCTTTTGAACTTCTGCTTCCTCTGGGTTGAGCAGACCAACCTTCTGCCAAAGACTGGAAGGCAGGCACATGGTTGTCCCAATGTCTGAGGTATTGAAGTTGCCAGCATGTTTGTGTACTTATGAGAAGCTTGTTCTAAGGAGAGAGAAACTCATAGCACCTTTCAAAGGCAATTGCATGCTCTGACTGAAGGCAAAATTAAGACATTGAAGAGAGTTATAGGAGACACACAAACCTGAGGCTTATAGACTGTTTGAGGACTCCAGAGAAGGGAGGACCCTGCAAACAACCCAGTTTCTGTTGGAAACTATCTGAGGGTGTGTGTGACAGTTCTTACATTCAGAGTCAGAGTAAGGTAAACTTGAACATTTTGATCAGCTGGAGTTAAGTGATTTGCCCTAGTCTTAAATGCATGTCAAGGCAAAAATTACACCCTGTCTAAAGGAAGGTAACGTCCATAATCTATAGCTTTTCACACATAAGACCAATAGTTAGCCAAACAGGAGATGTATAAGATGACCATCAAGAGTAAAGATGGGAAGGCAGTTATGTCACACACTGGAGACCCAAAGTTAGACACTTGTCAGGTGGGGACCTCAAGGTGGTGTCAGTTAAATGGTTGGTGAGTGTTAGTGCACTTTTAAAAGTGATATTTTTTTTCTTTATTCCAATCAGCTCTCAAATAAACGAGACAGAGACCATATGATTTATTTCATCAAGCTTTATGGCACAATAATTGAGCAGATATTATTCTTTGTTGATCCTCTAAGCTAATCTGGCTACCTCCCAGCTGGCTCTCTGCTCCAGATGTGTTCTCATGGTGGCTCCTGGACCCTTTCCTTGTGGCCAAATCCTCTCTCTCCTTCCCCTGGCTGGGATTGGATGTTCAGCCCTATTCTCTCTCCTCTGCTCAGCCATTGTCTGGTTAGCTTTTATTGACAAATCAGAATAAATGGGGAGCAGTGTTTACACAGCATTGACGCTGGAGATTTTTAGAATAAGCATTATAATGTCATGTCTGGATTACTGGGGCAGAGATAGTAGCATCTGAATAAAAGGATAGTCTTTACACTGTGCAATAGCATTATGCCTACAGGGGACTTAGATGACAGATGGATCATTCAGCAGAAAACTGGACACTATGAGGTATTTATGTAGAAATTCTAGGATTGAAACATACAGCCACTCAAGTTAGAAAATTTGCAGTTAGAACTTGAGTTAGTGAAATCTTCAGCTTCCCAGCCATGAGATAGAGAAGGCTGGAAAGTAAAAAGAAAAGAAAAGCAAAATACCCCAGTAGTAAATGGGACACTGTTAAAACTCTAAAATACTTACAATTGAAACCTCAGAAAGACAAGTGAAAGAATAAATTAGGTGTTGTGCTTTAAAAAAAGAAAAAAAGTTTCCAAGACTGGCAAGGTGGCTCCGTGGTTAAGTGGTTAAGCTGTTCTTCTAGAGGACCCAGGTTCAAGTCCCAGCACTCACATGTTGCCTCACAACCATGTGTAACTCTAGATCCAAGAAATCTGAAGTCCTCTTGTGGCCTCCACAGGAACTGCATGTATGTAGGGCACGAGCCTATATAAATATATTTTTAAAAATCATTAAGGTCTTTGTCAGCCAAAAATTTAAAGATTTAAAATCACTATAGATCTGTGCAGAATGAGGGAGAGAGGTGGGCAGAAGGAAGAGGAGGAAGATGGCTAAAACAAAAACCCAAACCTTGACATGGTTATCATTCAGGGGAGCAAACCCTGTGTGGTGGGACACACCTGTACTTTCAGGAGGGAGAGGCCAAAGGATACTTGAGCCCTGGAGTTCAGATCAACCTGGGTAACACAGTGAGACCCTGTCTTAGTCAGCCAAAAGACCAGAAGACATGTTACCATCAAAGGAGCAATAATAAAGATTGAAGATTTACTTTGTAGAACAAATAGAAATCAGAGGACAGTGGAACGGAAAGCATCTTGAGGAAATAGCTGCCAATCAAATCTCTGTCAGAATGCTTTTCAGATGTGAAGATGGAATACAAGTGCTTCCATACAGGCTCTCGAGAAAAGCTTGAGAGGCTGTCGCCAACAGACCCGTGTTGACAGAATTGTGAAGAAGTTTCTTTGTCTAGAAGGAAAGTTTTTGCTCAGTGGAGGCATACAAAAACAGAAGAGTGAAGAGCACTGGAGAGGCTAAGTGAGCCAGTCTGAAGTGCTACCATCTGAAGGACAGGAAAACAGCAGACAGCATCCCAGAGCCCTGGGGACAGTTTGTGTTGTGTGCTCCCTGTAGTTTGTGTTAGACTTTGGTGATGCCACATTCTAGGCAGTCTTTCCTACACTGTTAGTGAGAATCACACTCTAGTGTCCAGGGATTGATTGGATCAGCTCCAGCCGGATGACCTTAGTGAACAGGGCTGTTGGAGTTCAGTAAGCTCATGGTTCCCATGCTGTCTATTTGAACCTGTGGTCTGCATGTCCTTGTTAAGAAGGGTCATAAAACAACTTGCTTCTTTCTCTCCATTCTCTGCCTGTGAGCACATCTGAAAGCCATGAAGAGACCCCTTACCATAGTCCAGTCATGTTTGCCTTGATCTTGGTCACCTCTACCTCTAAAACAGACATGTTATTATTTAAACTACCCGTTCCGTGATGACTAAAAGCTCTGTGCTAAGTCATCTGTTGTCTATGATAGATTAACTTCCTTGCATCTGGAATGGTAGAAGCCATGTACCATACTCATAGGAAATGAAAAGGAAGATTTTCTACAGGCCATGATTTTTTAAATGGAGCTTCAAGTTTGAGAAAAGCCAGAAAGAACATTTATTGGCTATCAAGCTAATGGTGGAGAGAGGAGACTGGAATAATAGTAACTGTTGAGAAGATCGAGAAAAGAGAAAAAAACAGACTAGCTAGGGCAAGTGTAGAAGGAGCAAGACGATCAGCTTAAGCTGTTACAGACTCCTCCTTTCCTACAAGTCACCAGTGTCAAAGGAGGAAGGAGTATGTTCTGTGTCCTCCTGGGCACAAATTCAGTCCTGTTTTCAGTATACTTAATGGAGTTTGTGGGGTACTCATTCTGGCACTTACAGAGCAGCCCCATCCATGAAGTCTCTGCCTACCTAGAAAGCTCTTATGTTGGGGAGTCTTGTCTTATTTTTCAGACAGGGTCATACTATGTAATCCCTGGCTGGCCTATATCTAGATCTACAGAGCAGGCCGTTCCAACTCAGACCCGAACCCTCAGCTGGAATGCTTCATCACTGGCTCACTGTAGAGAGCTATGTGCTCTCTTGGGCACATCCTTTTCAGCCCTGAAGAAGGAGAGATGTTCTTTGCAGTTCTTAGCCCTTTCCTGGTTTATAGACAAGTGTTCATCTTGTAGGTAGTAAATATCTGACCCTTCAGATCTTCTTTAGCCCCCTTAAAGTATATCCACTTTTGAATCGTTAACAAATCTTTTTAGTAAATCTACTGAGCTGTAATTACTGGGATAATGTCTGACTCCTGGCTGTTCTGAATTAAAACTCCTGAACAGGACTGGGTGTGGTGATGCATGCCTTTAATCCTAGCAAGAGGATCTCAGTTTGAGACCAGCTGTGTGTGTGTGCGATAGCCAGGAGCTACACAGTGAGACCCTGTCTCAAAAAACAAGACAAGACTCCTGAACAGTGTTTCTACTTAGGCCTCAGCAATGCCTTCAAGTCCAGGGCATGTAAATGAGGCAATTGTGTTGGTTTTCTGTTGTAGTATAGCAAGTAACCACAACTTAGAGCTGAAAAGATGGGGCGGGAGAGAAGACTCAGTGGTTAAGAGCACTGACTGCTTTTCCAGAGGTCCTGAGTTCAAATCCTAGCAACCATATGGTGGCTCACAACCATCTGTAATGAAATCTGATGCCCTCTTCTAGTGTGTCTGAAGACAGCTAAAGGATTCCGATTATTAATTTTGTTTGTTCATTCAATTCATCCATTCATTTCATTTATTGTTTTTTTTTTTTTTTTTTTTTTTTTTTTTGCGGGGGGGGGGGGATGTTTTTGAGACAGGGTTTCTCTGTATCCCTGGCTGTCCTGGAACTCTGTAGACCAGGCCGGCCCTCAAATCAGAAGGAACTGCATGCCTCTGCCTCCCAAGTGCTGGGATCAAAGGCATGCATCACCACTGCCCAGCTCATTTATTTGTTTTGAGATTGGGTCTCATTAGGTAGCCTTTATTGGTGCAGAACTCTCTGTAGACCAAGCTAGTGATGAAATCAGAGGCATACCTGCCTCTGTCTCCTGAGGGTTAGGACTGAAGGCATGTGCCACTGCACCTGGTTCAATTCATAATGTAAAAAATTATCTACAACATTTAAAATGTATTATGTGTACAAGAAAGCAGGTGTGTGTGAGTGAGTCAGTCAGAAGACAACTTTTGGAAGTTGTTTCTCTTCTTTCACTGTATGTTTTCCTGATTGAACTCAGGTTTAAGTAACAAGGACATTTATTTGCTGATCCAGCCCTACATAATATTTTTCTCTTCAAAATATAACAAAATGATTGTAAATTTCGCTTGAAAGGATGAAAGAATAAAGAATTTTTAAAAGGGAAGTAATAGCAGTAACTGCAATTTTATGAAACTGGAACGTTAGTGCAGCTGCCACAGAGGTGTGCAGGGTTAGCAGAGGTTCGAGTGCCGCATAGGTTCAGTAGAGGAGAGTCTACGATGCATGGAGAAAGGATTTATAGTCCTGGACACTAAGTGATGTCCATTGCTCTCAACTGCTTAAGAAAGAAATGTAGAGCCCAGTGTCAAGAATTTTAAACTTCTAAAGGTAAAGAAAATAAAAAGTAAATATAAAATGCAGAAAATGTAGCAATACTTTTTTTTTTTTGTTTTTAAGATTTATTTATGTATGTGAGTATACTGTCACTCTCTTCTGGTTGTGAGCCACCATATGGTTGCTGGGAATTGAACTCAGGACCTCTGGAAGAACAGTCAGTGCTCTAACCACTGAGCCATCTCTCCAGCCTGTAGCAATTCTTTTAAATTCATAAATCCCACTGTGGGTTCGATACCCACCTCAGTGGTTTGTGTTCCCAAATGAAAGACACACACAATCTTTATATTTTGATATACCTTAATCAATACAATAGTAGGGCTATTGCCTAACCTCCACTACTAATAGAATCTACTTCTCACTGATTGTTCCGAGTTACAACTTACTGAATTCTGTGTTCTGTCTCGGCTGCTATGGACCAAGAGGGCTGCCCAACTGGGCTGCTCTTTGGGCCGTGTTCTCCTGACTCCTAAACCTGGGAGCCATACCTCTCTGTCCTCCACTCTTCTCAGGCATGCAGGCTCCTACCTTTGATGCTATCAGTGGGACCGGTCTCTCCTTTCTGGTCCCAAGCCCAGGTCACACCGCAGTCTGCCCTGCTCAGTCATTGGCTGCCAGCAACTTTATTTACTAATCAGAACCAACTGAGGGCAGGCTCCCAGAACCTATGTGCAGACATTCATGTTAGTGGTTTGGGGAACCCAAATTACCAAATTAACATTAGGCTACAAGAAGCATTAGGTCAAACCCACTACAGGTGAATTCTTAATACATATATAAACCCATAGAAATTGATGAAGAAAAAATCAACAGGCCATGGTAGGGTCTACATGGTCTGTGGTAGCCAAAGATACAGAGTTAAAAAGAAGAGAAGCTCTCAGGAAATTAATAGCAAATACAGGAGGTATGCCATTCATAATCACAAATTGTGAAGTAAAGCCATTGAGATAGTTTTTCTATCAGAATTAGCAAAGATGAATTATATTGTGTATATGTGAGGAAGTTTTGAAATAAGCACATTGGTGCTTAGCTAGGAAAAGCATTATTAATGTGACCAGTACTTTATAACAGCAGTTGAATGTGCTGCTGAGCCCTTCAGGTGTCATCTCTGAGGCATCCCTTGAGACAATGATGAAAGCACAGAAGAGGCTCCACTTTGAGTGCTGGTAGAGACCGTGTGGAACAGAAACACAGACCAGACCAGGGGTCTGAGTACACTGTAGAGCATCCATAAAAATTCTGTGTCATCTTTAATCATTGAATTTGTGAGGTGTGGTTAGGAGCATTTACATGAAAATTGTGACAGTCATAGGCTTTGTTTTTTGTTTTTAAAATATTCCCTAAAGCAAATGAAGCATTGTCTCTGAAGAAAAAGAAAATTTTAAGTCTAATGTGGTGTGTACATCTTAAATTCCAGTACTTAGAAAGCAGAGGCAGACAGATTTGTGTCTGTGAGTTTGAGGTCGACCTGGTCTACATAGCAAGTTCTAGACTAGCCAGGTTAGTTAGTGAGATTCTGTCTCAGAAGACAGACAGAGAGAGAAAAAGGGAGACAGACAGACAGACTGTATCTGTGTGTTTGTTCTTCCCAAGGACCCAGGTTTGATTCTAAGCACCCATATGACTGTTTAGAACCACCTTTAAACTCCAGTCCTAAGAAATTTGATACCCTCTTCTGGCCTCTGTGGGTACTGCAGTAATGAAGTGCACAGACACACATACACACAAAGTACCCACATACATAAAAATAATAAATAACATAAAGACACTTAATTTGTATCTTTAGTTATATGTTTGAGTGCAGGTGCCCCTGTAGCTAGCATTACAAGCATCTGTGAGCCTCCTGAGGTAGTTGCTGGGAACTGAACCTCTGTCCTCTGTAAGAACAGCACATGTTCTTAATCACTGAGCCTTCTCTCCAGCCCAGTGACCATAGCATTCTTGAGAATGTAAGTTAGGGTGGTGGTCTCCTGTGTCTGTGTCTGTGTCTGTGTCTGTCACCCCATGCCAGGTAGAAGTATCTAACAGCTGTTCATTCTCTCACTGTATCGTTGAGCCTGTATGTCCCGTATCCACTGTCACTGCCCACCACAGCCTTTGCTTTGTTTTGAGCTTGTCCAGCTATTTGTAGAGCTCAAGATTCAGTAATAATTAGCATTGTATTCAGTCATACCTAGTGCACAGTTTACACACTGGGACCGACTTCTCAGTGGGCTCACACCATTCCCCGTGGTTTTGCACCTCGCTTGTTGGGTGCTTCAGATTTAAACTTGTTTAATGGTCCACATGGGTGGAGAGAAATAACAGTGAGGGAATGACATTTTTTGAGGAAAAATGTAATTGTGTTTTAATGTATTTTGTATGTGTCTGGGCATACTACAGCATGTAGGTGGAGGTCAGAGGATGGTTTGGCTTTCAAGAGTCAGTTCCCTTCCTCCACCAGGTGAGTTTCTGGGACTGAATGTGGTCATGTACTTTGCAGTAGTCCACTTGTCACCTGCTGAGCCATCTGCTGGCCCAGGACATTTTTCATAATTTTTTTCTCTAGACATAATCATATACTCCAGACAGGCCTTGGACTCACTATGTATGTAGCAAAGGACAACTTTGATTTCTTTCTTTCTTTTTTTTAAATTCTCCTCTCTCTCTACCTCTGAGGTTCTGGGATTATAGGCATGTGCTGCCATATCCAGGATTATAAAGTGCTAGCAATTCACCCTGGGGCTTTCTGCATTCTAGGCAACTGCATTCTAACCAACTGAGGTACGGCTTCAGCCCAAGTTTTTATACTTTACCTCAGAGACATGAAGCTGTATAGATCTAGAACATTAAGTTCTCATGCAGGACCCCATTGTTGAATGGCTTTGCTGACAAAGGCGGTCTCTGCCAGTCAGCCTGAGGACCATCTTTGCACCTCTAGAAGCTGCTTCCACTGGAGTTCTTCCCACAGAGACGGCAGCATTCCTGGTTTTTGGCATCTGTTTCTTTAACACAGTAGCACTAGGGAGTGTGGAGCTGTGTGGACACTAGGGAGTGTAAAACTGTGTGGGCACTAGGGAGTGTGGAACTGTGTGGGCACTAGGGAGTGTGGAACTGTGTGGGCACTAGGGAGTGTGGAACTGTGTGGGCACTAGGGATCGTGGATCTGTGGGCACTAGGGAGTGTGGAACTGCATGGCTGGAGCTGGGCACAGTGCTGTTACTGACCAGCAGGATCTGAGGCCCTGGGTGCTGTGTGCAATCCAAACCAGTTCGGGGAAGACTGTTATGTTTTAAGGGTTTTGAAAATCCTGGATATCTATGTGAGAAACCTGAAATTTGACTCCTGTACTGACTAGTTTTGTGTCAACTTGACACAAGCTGGAGTTACCACAGAGAAAGGAGCCTCAGTTGAGGAAATGCCTCCATGAGATCCAGCTGTAAGGCATTTTCTCAACTAGTGATCAAGGGGGGAGGGCCCAGGCCATTGTGGGTGGTGCCATCCCTGGGCTGGTGGACCTGGGTTCTATAAGAAAGCAGGCTGAGCAAGCCAGGGGAAGCAAGTCAGTAACATCCCTCCATGGCCTCTGCATCAGCTCCGGCTTCCTGACCTGCTTGAGTTCCAGTCCTGACTTCCTTTGGTGATGAACAGCAATGTGGAAGTGTAAGCTGAATAAACCCTTTCCTCCCCAACTTGCTTCTTGGTCATGTTTTTGTGTAGGAACAGAAACCCTGACTAGGACGATTCCTGTTCATGCTTGTGTCTGATACATGTCTCCCTCTCCAGGAGAGTAACATCTTGCATCTACAGAGATTATACTTTTGTCTGGACTTTCCTAAAGCTCATCTCTTACACAGGGCCACTTAGGACATTTCAATCACAACGACAGTTTAAACTTCTTAACTGCACTTAGGCTTTGATCACTGTGTGCTGCTGGAGAAGGGGAATGAGCAGCTCAAGTGTAGTCATTGCTTCCTTGTGGACATGATGTGAGCAGCTTGTAACAGGGAACATTTGCTTTTTTGTGTTGGTGTCAAGTCACAGGGTCCTTGTAGGTTCCCATATTCCATCCAGTATTAAAGTTGTCGCTTTAAAGCAAGACTGTTGATAGACATTTGATTTGTTGGGTGATGAAAGATACTGAGATATTGAGGAGCAGGAAACTCTGTACAAAGTGGGAGGGTCTCTGTCTTGTCTGTTTGGTCCAGTAAAGAGTAGATGGCTTTGTATTTGTAAGCAAATGATTAAAGGCCAAATTTAATTTTGCTAATTTCTTGAGGCCAGTGGTTCTCAACTTTCCTGATGCTGTGACTTTTTAATACAGCTCCCCATGTTATGGTGATCCCCCAACCATAAAATTATTTTCATTGCTATTTCATAACTGTAATTTTGCTACTGTTATGAATCATAATGTAAATTATTTGGTATGCATGCAGGACATCTGATATATGACCCCTGTGATAGGGTCACTTGAACCCCAAAGGGGTCTCGATCCACAGGTTGAGAATCACTGCTCTAGATTGATATTTAAACTTCATTTTCTCTCTGACCTAAATCTGATGTGGAATTGAAAATAAAATTTAAAAAATACTTTAGGATTTTTCAAATATTTTCTGAAATATAGTTTTTACATTACATGTTATCTATGGAAACTACCAGTAAGTGTGTTTGATAATGTTTTATTTTAACTGTAGTTACAATTACTGGGATTCTAGGCATGTGCTGCCATACCCAGGGTTATAAAGTGCTAAAGGTCAAAGAAAGCTTTTCTATTGCTAAGTTTTATTATAGAAATTGGGCAAATATCTATCAGCTGTGCTGGAGCATATAACTTTGCTTATTTTTAAGGCAAGCCCTTAGCTTTAAATGTTTGTAGATGAAGGGACAGGTTGGAGGATATTATCACCTCTTTTTATATTTGATTTTTTCCTTTGCATATATTGTCATCAAGCTATTTCTAACCAGGTCTTGTCTGCCCCCTTCCTGCCTCTCCCAAATTAGAACCCAGCTTGAGCAAAAGTTAGCTTAATGACTTCTGAAGCTGAATGTGTGTGAACAGCCTTTCTTGTTCACAGAGTTGCAGGGACTTTGAGTAGGCATGTCCCCTGGAGATGCCATGTTGATGGCTTGCTGCAGGGTTGCTTCATCACTTCAGTGACTGGCCCGAGGCTGTGGCACTGGGCTTGGTCCTTTTTCTTTCACAGTGGTGAAGGGAGAGCCCTTCCTGAGGCCACCTGTGTACCAGGAGTTCTGGTAATGACGTGGTGCTGCTTACACTCTGCCTGCTGGTCTGAGATTCCAGTTTTATGTGTTGATAGTTAAATTCAGTTTATAGTTTTATACTCTGACTTAATTTATCCATCGTTTAAACACATCTGTGAATTTGTTTATTGGTGTGATAGTATTTTTAAACTTTCCGGTTTATTGGCAGGCTTTGAAATAAGCTGTCATTTGAAGGTTTCTCTATCAGTTAAGAGAAAACAAACATGTAATGTGTGAACAAGCCTGAGAGTCAGTGTAGCAAGGGTTAGAGTGGGAAGATGAGCCCCTGTAAGAGGCCACATCACTGAGAAGAGCTGGCAAAAGGTCACTGAGGTGTCTGTCTGCCATGTGGACTCAACCTGCCAGAAAGTTACAGTTCACTATGAAAGCAGTTCATATGAGCCCCACAGTGTGTGCTTGCAGGAGCTGCCTTGGAGCACCCAGCTGGGAGTTGTAAATTTGCCCCTCTGTGTCTCTCCAGCGCCCTCTGCCAGCTGGTGAGGGAAAGTAGTTAAATTGCACAGGTCCAGAGGCAGAAGTTAGTGCAGTAGGGTAGTAAATGAATAACCAGCTAGTTTCCACCTCAACAGCAGGAAGTGCCGGTCGTGGGGATTTAGTACATGTTGTCAGATTGCCCAGCAAGCAGTGAGACCCTGTCATTGTTAATAACTGAACGCTGTAGCAAGATGAGCCAGCAGGTGCTACTGGGTCTCAAAAATTAGTTGGGATTTCTCTTATATTACCAATATTGTGTGCTATGCACAATCACTTAGGAGGCAGAGACAGGAGCTCTCTGATCTTCTTTAGGATTCATAAGTTACATGTGATAGAAAATAACAGTAATTTAGGGAAAAACAAAAACAAACTTTGGTTAGAGGTTACCCAGATAAGAAAACAGCAACAACCCAGAGAACCTGAACAACACTACCCCTAGTCGGCAGGGGACAGCTAACAGTGCAGATGTGTTCCCTGCAGACTGCTACCTCTCTTGCCACCTTAACAGCCTGGTGTAGCTCAAGCTTTCTTCTAGCTTAGAGAGCAGACTTTGTGCACTAGGCTCAAGACTGAGTTCTCTGGACTTAGGCCATGCATGCCCCTGCAGGCAGAGTTCAACCTTTTGCTTCTTGGTTTCTCTTCCTCCGTGTTGCCTTCATTTTTGGGATCTCTGGCTGAGAGCAGAGCTTCCAGTCGGTAGTTCTAGATATTCACTGTGTCAAGCCTTCCCTGAGTCGAAGCACTGCAGTCCAGGTGATGTGCTGCCTGCACATTAGCCACACACAAAATGCTTTCCCGAAGCAACTGCCCTTCAAGGACTTTGAATGTAAGCCTCTCTCTACAGGAAATTGAGGTGCAGTTACCAGTGCGGAAGGAAAGGGTGTGATAGGTGATCGACCATAGTTTACAGAGGAAAGCCTGCAAAACTGAAAGACAGATCTGTGGTTTAAAAAAAAAAAAAGTGATACAGCAGATCACCTAGAACACAGGAGTCCTGTGGGACCAATCGGTGTCCAGGAGACAAGCCTCAGAAAGGCTTGTGTCTAAGATAGGCAGCAGGAGGCATTATTTCTAAAGTCAGATAAACCGAGAGTTGCTGCTGGGATCCATCTTGCTTTGTTTGGGCCATTGTGGTAAATCTTAACAAGTGAATCTTGGCTCTGAAGCCATCTTAACACCAAATGGCAGCAAGCCAGGGTTTCTTCAGAAAGCCGGAGGCCACTGTTCAGATTTCTGACTCCTCTCCATGTTCCAAAGTAAAAGTCATAGTTGTCTCCAGACATTCCATTCTGTGGGCATAGGCTCCTGGGTCAGCCCTGCACTCCTGGCCTCTGGTCTAGCTAGGGCTGGCTGATACGGCACTGAGAGTGGTGTGACCCTTGGAGGGTGTTGACCTTACACTGCACATCTCACACTTTGCTGTTTGTGTCTGCTCTGTGCAGTGGGACCAGAGCTGGGAGAATCTCTCTCCCTGGCCGATTCCTCCCAGGTACACACCATCCCAACTAGTTCCTGGGAGCCCCTTCTACTGAGAAAACTGGTTTCTGTCCATTTTAGCTGCCTGGGCTTTACCACAACACAACTCTGAGGGCAACTAGACCCTGGTCAAAACTTGAGAGGAGACGAGAAAGCCGCCTTCACACAAGTTGAGTTCCTAAATCTCAGCTGCTATTCAGAGAGTCCACATTAATTGTGCTAACTCATGCTTGTATTCTGTATTTCATTGCCCTATGTCTAGTGTCATTGTAAGTCAGCAAGAGAGTCTATAGTGGGTGCTGTCCCTTTTTGGTCAGCATCAGAAGTACTAACATTGTATTTTTTGTAACAGGTTGTGAGCTTGGTTTACCTGTTTACTGTTTCACACCTTCTGAGATTAGGGGGTTACCATCAGGGTAGGGTTGGGCTTTTCCCTGAAGGCTCTTTTGGGGAAGAGTCAGTCCTCAGTCTTCCACAGGCCTTGGATGGACAAAACTCAGTTCCACTAGTACTGTAATAAGATTTACAGTAAGTTGTGACTTCAAAGCCCCATAACCAATAGGGAGAGCAAAGTGTCTGTCACATAGTATGTTATGGAAGTGACATAGGAAGTGTGGTCTTTTGATGGTTAGAGGTGAGTCACAGGTTGTCCCTCTCACAGTGGAGAGGTCTGTCAACTTGTTACCCTTTAATCCTCAGAGGGCATGCTTCTCCACTTCATGTCCTGTCCTTCAGAATCACTCAGTGCATGGGCCCCCACTGTTGATATGTGTCCTTCAAGGTGACCCAAAGAGTTCTAAGCACTTACTCCAGGATCAAGTACTAAATGGTACTCAGACCATGCTGCGCCTTTCCAATCCAGTTCCCCTTAAGGTCTTTGCCCTGCTCTGTTGTCCAGCCCTCAAGATTCCAGCACATACTTTTCGAGTACAGCAGGTAGCAGAAGTTGAATAAAGTAAGGCTTAAAATATCTGTGATGATTGGACAAGATACTGTGTCCCCCCCTTCCTTCTTTTAGTTTGTTTGATAACATTTACCAGTCCTTCCTAACTAACTTACCAACACTGCAAGGAAAATCTTCCTCAATTAGCCAGATTTTCTAAATGATGGTAGCAGCCTGTGCCCTTTGTCGCTAAAGAGTGAGCTGGATAGTGCTTTGAGGAGAAGAGCTGGGAGCAGAGCCAGGTTAACCTAGATTGTGGAGTCCTGTGTTTCTTGCAGAGGAAACTCAGGATGAGAAACAGTTTTGATTTCAGGTAACTAGTCCCCAGAGGCACAGACAAGCCCCAGTCCTTTTATTGATTCCTGTTTTATAAATACAAGGAATAATCAACTAACAAGAGTTTGAAAACAAAAGAAACAAGTGTATTAGAAAACTAGCTCACCAGACACTCCCACCCCATTCCCTCCCAGCAAAAACGTCTCACAAGCGCTTCATGTCCAGCCTGCTCCCA
This sequence comes from Micromys minutus, assembly GCF_963924665.1. Taxonomy (NCBI): domain Eukaryota; kingdom Metazoa; phylum Chordata; class Mammalia; order Rodentia; family Muridae; genus Micromys; species Micromys minutus. Next base: position 62,932,685 of record NC_137979.1, read on the forward strand.
CCTTAGAGCTCATATCACATCCTCCTTCCTCAGTTCCCACTGCTACAGAAACAGAAGCTGCACTGCCAATCAAAGCAAGCCTGTTTTCTTTAACAGAAGCTGGGCGGGAGAGCGGGAGCTTCTTTGTAGTAACAGTAAGCTGAAAATAAAGTGAGCAGTGAGCGAGTATGAATGGAGGAATGACTGAGTGTTAGGAGAGGAGTCAGAAGAGATGGGTTGTCAGCTGGGGGTGGGGGATTCCTTCATCATAGGAGTACAATAAGAAAAGCAAGATGCAAAACGAAATATGTGGCAGGGTCTCAGCTTTACAAAACAACAATTAAATAGCACCCTTTGTGGGAAACACAGATATATAGAGACTTTGTAGTTGGCATGGGCTGTCTGGAGGTGCGGAAAGTATACAAGAGGATGAAAGATATGGACAGAGTAAAAAGAATGAGTCAAAGTCACAGAAATTAGAAACTCCAGGAAAAAAAAGCTAGGCATGGTGGCTCATGCCTTTCATCCTTGTACTAGGGAGGTGGAAGCAGACTACTTTTGATCCCTGAGTTCAAGGCTAGCCTGGTCTCCATAGCAAGTTTCCATAAATAAATGAAATTCTAAGACTTTGGAGATCGCTCAGTGCAGGAAGCGGACAGAGACCTGCCTGTAATTCTAATACAGGAGAGAGAGGGCAACAGAAAATTTCTGAAACAAGAGCAATCTGGATAGCCAGACTAGCCAAAGCAGTGAGCTCCAGGTTCAGCCAGAACCTTGCTTCAATATAGAAAATGGAGAAGACCTTCATCTTCAGCCTCTCGAAATGTGTACACACATGCACATGTGCATCTACACACAAACATGAGCCCACACACATTACAAAAAGAACACTGACTTACTTCTCATGTAATCAGTAGGTGCTGGCTTTTTACAACTGTCCCAAAAGTCCAGAAATCTTTCCCCACAAGAGAGATAGTAACTTAACTAATTATTACTTGATCAGAAAAAATGTGTACTCTTAGAAGAGCCTGTCCTTTGTAAGCATTAGCTTTGATTAGATACCAGAAGTGGGAGGTGAGACAAAAAAGCTTTAAATGGTTCTAGATTTTTCTGGAGGCCAGAGAAGCAGAAGAGGAGTCTGCCACCAGGGTACCAACAGCCCAGAAGACAGAAGAAGCTATTTTAAAGCCAGGAACATAAAGTTCCCCTAGCTGTTCTGAAGGCCTGCATCCAGATGCATTCTCAGTCACCCCTTACTGTGGTGAAGAGCAGTGCTGATGACAGCAGCTTGCTGGTGTCCTTTAGATGTGTGTCCTCTGCCTTATGCTGTGATTTCAGAGGACATGCAAAGAAAGCTATTGGCTGGAATTGTGTGTTGAATGAATCAGTCCTCCCTCCTTAAGTCTGCTGCCTTCCCTAACAAATAGCATGTTTTTTATCAGTCATCCTGTGAGATGGTCCTGAGATTTTCATCTCTTTAAGAAGGCAAGTAATGACAACAGGTTGTCAGGGCATGGAAGACTCAGAGAATAGAAGTTTCAGTGAGGGTCAAGAACAGATATAGCAGAAATAGGAGGAATAAGGACAGAAAGTTAGGGTCAGGATCCAGGATTGTCCGGGACAACTCCAGCAGAAGGCTGTCTGGGTGGCTAAGATCTAGTACCTAATGCAAGATCACATGCACAATAACCAGGAGTTTGATGCTGCATGGTAGACAGCTCCTTGGCTGATCTAAGACAGGAATCCATGGACACAAAGCTCCTCCGATTAGGGATGATTAAGGGAAGAACAGAACAGACAGAGAAACATGATTCTGTAGGTAACAGAGACTGGCTTTCATTTCTAGCTGAAATAGAGCAGGCTTTCCATCTCTACAACAGTGACAAGGTTGTATAAACAGGCAGTCAGGAGGGAGGGAAAGGTACCTAAGCAAAGAACTGAAAGTAGATTTACTGGCTTGAAAAATCTATAAGCCAAACACTAAGCATGAATGGTGGCCCAAAACCTCACTGAGATACATACTCATAAACATATGGCTCTACTGGGGGGAAAAGGCATGTGACCTGAAAAGAATTTAGTACTTAGTGGCATGGTCCTTCTGACAAGGATGGTGTGCTGAAATGCAGCCGCATGGTGCCTTCAAACCACTTCTCAGACTGGCATGTCAGCCACCAGTTTAACGAGAAGGAAACTTGCACAGTTTCAAGAAATTCACTTCTGCAACCCTTTCTCTTTTCCTTATTAAAATTTTTCTTTCACCTTTTTTTTAAATGTGTATAGGTGTTTTGCCTGTACTGTGTACCATGTACATGCAGTGACAGCAGAGACCAGAAGTATCAGATTGCCTGGTGGTAGTTACACAAAGTTATGTAGTGATGGATACTGGGAATCAGACCTGAGCCATTGCAAGGACAGTTAGTGCTTTTAACTAGTGAGCCATCTCTCCATCCCCTTTCTCCCCACCCCAACCCTGATCTGACAGGATTTCACTATGTAGCTCTTGCCATCCCCAAATTCATGATATAGACCAGGGTGGCCTGAAACTTACAGAGAACTGCCTGCTTCTGTCCCTGACCCTAACCCTGCCTATGCAGGTATTAAAGGCCTGCGCCACCGTGCCAGGCTTCTTAAAGAGACACTTATTTTCCAGCAAAATGAGATGACAGTTGCAAGAGGGCAAGTCATGGAATAACTGAATTCAGACATTGAAGTGAACAGTAAAGATGTCAGTGGTTCCTTATGATCTGTCTGTGTCCTCTTCCCTCCCTGTCAGTCTGAATCAACTCACAATGAATGAATGAATGAGTCAGAGGTCTGGGATAAAGCTCAGCTGTTTAGGACACTTGTTCTTAGAGAGGACCTGGGTTCAGCTCAGCATCTCACACAGTGGCTCACAACTACCTGTAACCCCAGTTCCTGGGCATGAGACATACCTCTTGTGACCTCCACTAGCTTATGTATGCAAATGGTGCAAATACACACATGCAGGCAGAATAGACACAGAATGAATATTTCTTATTTAAATGTTTGAAAATAGAAGTTGAATGTAGACCTTGACAAAGAGTGACCATAGACTCCTGGGAAGATGCACAAAATGCCAGTGACCTATGAGAGTGTGCCCAGCATTGCTGAGGCCATGGGAGGGTTTGGACCACAACCGAGTGAGCTGGTTAGTGTCGTCAGATCCACAGAAGAGGAATGGAGAGGCAGGAAGACAAGAGAAATGGGCAGTTTCTGTTTTGAAAGAGGAAGCATGCTAGTTATATGGCACTGGGAATAATAACACTAAGACATTGTTGCAGTAAATTTTTTTTATTTTAATGATAAAGAATATGTCACTTATTTGAGCAAACTGACCTGCAAGTCTTTCTGCCCCAGTGTCCTGTGTTAGCTTTTTACATTTGTTTTGAGAACATTATACATGAGCACTGCATCTGCATCATGCTCACCTTCCTCTAATTCTTCCATGCTCTCTCCTTCCCAAATGTTTAATTATTACTGTTACATATATATCCCTATATATGTGTGTGTATATACCCACATTATACACACCTTCATGCAATCTGCTGAGTTCATTCAGCATTGCCAGTTTGTATATGTGTTCAGGGTTGACCTCCTGGAATTGGACAGTTTATGTGAGTTTGTCCATGGAGGAAAGTGAGTCTCCCTCTCTGAGCGACCGTTGACCGTCTGTAGCCCTTCATTTAGGGGTAGAACCTTGTGTAGTTTCCCGTGTCCGTGTTGGCATGTGTGCTGGTCTTGTTCAGGCAGTGGATGATGTTGAGAGTCCAGAGTGCGTTTCCTGTCATGACTAAGCAGCACTAGCTGCAGGTGTCCCAGTCTGCTCCCCTTTCCATGATGCTCCCGGAGCTTAGGAGTTGCGGTTGTGCTGCAGGTCTGTCCACTGGGACTGGGCACTCCACTGTCACTGTCTCTGCATGTGGCCAGTTGTGGATCTCTGTAGTAAACCTTTGTCTACTGCAGAAAGACTGGTCTTCAGTAAGGGGGGAAACTATACTTACTCGGTGGGGCTGAGGCTTGTGGACTGCACAGATAGACCTGGGCTATACATACTTAAAACTGCAGCATACACTTCAGCAGAAGTTTTAATTTTTTAAAACTAGTATACCTGTCATGTTCTAGCAAGGACAGCTCCCAGCCGAAAGGAACTAGACAGAAAACTCTGGAAATAGCAGCACTTGGGAGGTAAATGTACCTGGATCAGGAGTTGATGGTCATTCTCTGCTACATATGGTTCAACACAGTGCCGGCCTAGATACATGGGGCCCTGGTTTTTGTTTGTTTTAAACTTTAGGTGAGGAGAGAAGTATAAAATGCAACCACACACAGGAAGAATTAAAAACTTCAAACCAGAGATGGCTAATCTGTTTTGAGTACTGTCTGTTCTTTCTGTGGATCCAGGTTCAATTCCCAGCACCCACATAACAGCTCACAGCTGTCTGCTATTTCAGCTCCAGGAGTTTTGACACCCTCAAACAGACTGGCAAAACACTAATACACATACAAATTTTAAAAATCATTAAAAAATAAAAGATTTCAAACAGCAGTTGAGCCTGGTGGTGTACATCTTCCATCCTAGTGCTTGGGAAGCAGAAGCAGGTGATTCTCTGAGTTCAAGCCTGGTCTGATCTACATACAGAGGGAGCTCCAGGCTAGGCAGGGGACTTCATAGTGAGACCCTGCCTCTAAGGAATGAAGAAAAGGTTCTACAAAAAAGTTAAAATGTGACCTCCAGTGCCAGATGTTGTTTGCCTGTTGGAAGAAACCACAGAGCCAGGCTACAAGGTAAAAGATCAGATTCCACCCTAGAAGTCACCACCTTGAAACCTCCCCTTGAGGAGTCCCCCTCCCCCAAGAAATCCTATGTAAAGCCTGACTTCTGGTCAGTTCCCTGCTGCTTCTTGCCCTGTTAGGGGCAGCCACCCTCTTAGGTCTCTCCCACCAAGTCTCCAGTGTGAGGTTTGTTGTGTGGTGTGACTTTATGGAATTCCTTGGCTCTCCACTGCTAGGATGTCTTTCCCTTTAGAGCTGTAACACCTTCATTGGGAAAGCACTTCCACAGGTCCCAGCCGCCATTACAAAACCAAAAAAGAAACAAGTCCCGTATCCACTGGTGTGAATCAGTAACACAGATGAAGGGGGATATAATAAGTACACCTCATTTGTTGCTTTTAAAAAAGCATATGGCAGGGCAGTGGTGGTGCTCAGTAGGCAGCGGGCCTTTGTGAGTTCAAGGCCAGATTGGTCTGAAGAGCCATTCCAGGACTGCCAGAGCTGTTACACAGAGATACTCTTATCTCAAGGAGAGAGGGAGAAGAGAAGAAAGAAAAGAAAGAACAAAACACACATGAAGAATTTTTTGGTTTGATTCAATTCCAAGGCACTCCTGCTTCCTGGGATTTGCATGTGTACACCACCCAGACACCAGCTAGAGCCGCTGCAGCTTTGTATTTTGGAGGGGGGTGACCCAGGGCCATAGGTGTGCTGGAGCAAGTGCTTTGCCCCCAGTCCCTTAAAGAGTATATTCTTGGATACCCACGAATCTTTGAGCTTACTTTCCTCTAAGATGATGCAGTTGGCACAGGGAAGGAGTCTTTGCTCTCATCTTTGTGCTATTTACCACAGGCATGTGCTGTTATAAAACCGTGATTAGATGTTGGTTTTTAAATTAATAATGAAAAGTGGCAGATGTACGGTAAGAGTTGGGGAGTAGGAATGTTTGCTGCTGGGGTGCTTTGTCATGTAAACAAGGAGCTGAAGAGTAGCTGGCCTTAGTTACTTTAATTTGCAGATGAATAGAATTAAACTGAAGACATTTTATTCCTCCTCCAGTTGAATACCTTTGTAACCATAACAAGCCCCTACCTCCCTACCTGCCTTCTTACATTTCCTTTCTGAGGGTAATTTAAGGTCTCTGTGCTGTAGATTAAGAAAGCCTGACTGCAGCTGGCAGCCACTGCTGAAATGGTTTTTTTCGAGAAGAGTGACTGAAGCTGCTTGGTTGCAACATAGAGGTCACATCAGAAGTGCTTGCAGCTAGTTCTGTGCATGCAAATGGCTCAGTGTGGACACAACTTTGACCATGACAACATTCCTGGAGACTGTCTCTAAGGTCTGGAATAGTAATTTTCAAAGTCCATAATGTGTAGAGAGTCTGGAGCCACCTGAAAGCTTTAAACACCGCTAATGCCAAGTCCCACCCACAAAGATGTCCTCCAGATGCTTGCAGCAGTCTTGGTTTTGGAAGTTTTTAGGCTTCTCAAGATAATTCTGATCAGAAGCTACAGACTGAGTAGTCGCTGTTTTGAAGGAAGAATATTCACAAATAACCCCATCATATCTATTTAAATTGGTTTTATTATGATAATATTTTGTTATGAACAATCTGCCTCTAGTTTGAAATTCTTTATATGGATAGTTGCATGTAAAATACACTGATAAGTATAAAATTATTGAATACAAAGCAACATCTATGCATGGGTGAGTGATGCTTGGCTGAGGCTTTGGGGCACATTATTCTTCTAGTGTAGGTGTGGAATATTTCTGGCCACCTGTATTAGTCTGGGTTCGGTAGGGACATAAAAGCCTTATCAATGGGTATATTTCATTCAAGGAATAAGTCATGATAATAGGATTAACTGTAAACTGGGCATGGTGACACATGCCTTTTATTCTAGTGCTCAGGAGTAAGAAGAGGCAAGGAAAATCTCTGAGTCTGAGGCCAGTCTGGTCTATATACTGAATTCCAGGCCAGCCAGGTCCACATACTGAGACCCAGTCACAACAAACAAACGAACGAAGAATTAACTATAGAAAGTGGCATGAATCCTATGCTGATAAAGCCCAGGCTAAGGGTGGCCCCACTGGAAAGCTGGCACACTCAAAGAGCAGTGCACAGATTTGCTGAATGAACATCAGGAAGCACTTTAAGCTAGCTACCTGTTCTTCAACTAGAGCACACGCAAGATGCAAGCCAGTCACAACGGGGAGCCCTGGGCATATTGATGGCTAGGTATGTGTGTGCGCTATTGGTACAGCAGGCAGGAGTTCAGTGTTTGTGTCAGGAGGGCTACTTTATCAGGAGTCCCATGAGAGACAAATGGCTAGGTGGCTAGTAGGAGGAGGAGTGGCATTAGTTCAGTGTTAAGAGTGCCATTGGATGGGATGCTAGACTGCCAGAGTTAAAGTTGCCTGTGTTAAGCTTAGGTCTGTAGCCACCATCAGGGCTTCATACCCACATGCTGGCCTTACAGTGCACAGTATCAGGTGTCAGAGGCCCTTCTTCCTGCAGTTCCCCACGGAGCTGACCGAAAGAAGCGGGGCCAGAGCCTGTGTTATTCGGAGAGTATGGAGCTATTAGTAGATAGACAGTGACCACTGACACACACCACTTGGGCTAGCTATAGCTCTGTAGCCTAGCTACTGGCTGTCTTGACTTTTTAAAGCAGAATTCTTCATGTTGTGTATCTTGTATTAGCTCTCCAGCTGAACAGGGTTCTATATAAAAAGATAGTCCTTCTGTCAAACAAACACAAAATTGGAGCATACATGGGAATCACCTCCAAAGAGCCCGATTTGTTGGGTAAGGTAGATAGAAATAACAAATGTTCATTTCTAGTAGGTAACACCCAGTGGTGGCAGTCTCTGAGACAACACTTTGATTGTACCTTACTCTGTAGACCGCCAAACAAAGCCCCACACTAATCTATTTTTCTACCATTGTGAGCAGAACAAATGAGACAGCTAAGCCACTTGACAAAAGGCAGGGCAACTGCTATAGTAGTGGAGGTGAACCTCCATTTCTGACACCCTCTCAACACGGCGCTATCCTATTTATGACTTGGTCTATCTCGAGACTTTCTGTACAAATAATAACCCTATGCTGTGTCTTGAGTGTTGAGTTTCAAACCCAGAGTCTTTCACATGCAAGTAGCAGCACCTCCTACATACAGAACATACAGATTGGTCTCGGATTTAACCCGTGGGCCACTCCATCCTTAAACTTGTGATTCTCCTGCCTCAGCCTCCCAAACAGCTGGGATTACACCTGTGCTACCAGTCCTGTTGTTTTTTACTTCTCCATTGGCTTTGAAGTAGTCACCATACCAACACTGCTTCTTAAATATTTAATAGGGTAAAAGAACAGGAAACACAAGAAGAGGAACGTTTGATGGAAGAAAAGAAAAAGAAAAAGCAGGAAGACAAGAAAAAGAAGGAAGGTGCTCAGAAAAAGGTTTGCTAGAATTCCTTTTTCCATGTCCTTCCATGTCGTGTCTGCATTAACAGCTACCTCATGACCTTAATAAGTATAGATACTTGGCCAGTGAAGTGAGTACAGAGTGCCAGCGACAGAGCCAGGTGTGCTGAAGCTGTGTGTCCAGGGCTGTAGAGTTAATGTGTAAAGAACATTCATGCTGCCTCCTGAGAGTGGACTGTGGCCAGCCCACAACAGCCCTATCTGAGAGGTCACAGAGAACCAGGAAACTGACAGTATTAGAAAAGCTAGAAATAATTCTTTGTAGTCTAAGTTCTATAAACCATTCTGGAGAGATGACTCAACAGTTGAAAACAGTCTTTTTAAAGAATCTGGGGATTTAGCTCAGTGGTAGAGGAAGCCCTGGGTTTGGTCCTCAGCTGGGTGGGGGGGGGGGTCTGTTTTTTAGAGTTTTTTAAACCTTATAGTCACATTTTTATTTTGTTGCATGTAAAATAACCTTGAGGTTGGAAGGATCCCTTCTGGACTGGCACATAGGGAGTTCAGGTTGTGTTCACAGATGTTTCCAGTAACTAACGCAGCACTGTCATGTGGTCAGAGCAGGATTTTTCTTAGTAGAAAATTCGCAGAATAAAAGGCTTGCTTTTAAATTTTTAAGAATTAAAAGTCGTAGTTCCAATACTCATACTTGCTCCACTTGCTCCCCTTCCCAAATTAAAATAAAGGGGGGAAAAAAGAGGCAGGCAGATCTCTAGAAGTTTGAGGCCAACCTGGTCTGTGCCTAGTGAATTCCAGTACAGTCAAGGTTCCATGACTCAAAGAAACTAAGAAAAAAAAAAAACCTAAAATGATTAAAAGTCTGCTTATCAACCTTTATCAGTGTGGACATTACGTATAATAGTTTCTAAAAAGTTTCTGATCTTTTTTTCAGGCTGCTGATCAAAAAACCAAAGGTAAGTTTATTTGTTTGTTTTTTTAATAATATATTTTGTGAGGGGCATACTTTTTATAGTAGTTTCAAACTTTGCAATGGTGTGACCTTTGTAAAATTGTTTTATGCTGATGGGTATTTTGCCTGCATGTTTGTCTGTGCACTGAGTGTGTATAATATCCACAAAGGCCAGAAAAGAGCCTTGGATCTCTTAGAACTAGAATTAAGATAGTTGTGAGCAACCATGTGGGTACTCAAAATTGAACTCGGGTCCTTTGCAAGAGTATCAAGCCTTGAAGGTGACTTTAACTGATAATTGGTGGATAAAAAAAAAGGCTCTAACTGTCTTTGCCTTTACAACATTTAGTGTACATTGGCTCTTCATTTATGACTGATATATACATATATATAATTTATTTATTTCATTGTCATTAGGTTCATATAAAACTGCCTAAAAATGTTGTGTTTTAAACAACATTTTAAAATTTCCTTTTGATTTGATTCCCACGAAATAAGGATCAAATTCAGGAATATGAAGACCCAAAGAAAGCTGAATATTTGTAAAGGTTGAAAGTCCTTACTGCCAGCTACTTCTGCAGCATAGCTTGCTTCTGTCTTACTGACAGGTCAGGGGCTTCTTTCTTCCCCAAGGTTGCTTGCCTGTTGGTAGAAGTACAGGCAGCTCTCAGTGTATATGGCTCAGGCATGCTAAGCTCAGGGAAGCTTCACTCCAGGCCCCCACTTCATAGCTGACACCATAGGGACTTATAGTTGGAGAAGCACACACTTGAGGGTCACAGAGACCAGCTCTGTTCCCTCTTGACAAGGTGCTTCTGTTATCTTCAGGTATCATATCTTTAAAATGGGAAAGAGGTGGATTGTTATTGCCTGGTTGAGTTGCCGTAAAGACAAATGAGCTCACACAGGAAGGGGTAGCAGCTAGAGTATAGCTCATGTCCAGTGAAGGGTTGCTGTACCTGACTGTTACTTCTTTTTGTCTTCCCTTGGACACATGTAGATGCTTGCATTGTAAGGATTTTTTTTTAAGTTCTGTCAGCTGCGGTCTGTGCTAATACTTCACGTCTAGTTGGTATCTTGTAGTTTTAAAGTCAAAATTATGTGTGGAATTTGAACTCATAATTGAGCAGGACTTAGATTAAGTTCTTGGTTTTATTATTAGTAAATGCATCGCTGGTGAAACTATGGCTTTTGACCTGCGTGTCAGTCCTTGGTCCTTATTACTAAAGTCACATCAAGAACTTTGACTGTGTGTGTGTGTGTGTGTGTGTGTGTGTGTGTGTGTGTGTTTGTGTGTGTGTACGCCCATATGTGCCATAGCTTTATTGAGTTATAATTGAAATGCAATAAATTGAACATATTAAAAGAGAACAGTTTGCCACATGTTGGAATGTCCTTGTGAAACCATCAATACCATCAAAGTAACACCAAGCAATCTCCAAGAATTTCTCTATTCCTCTTCACCCCCATTTCTTTGGTCTCTTCCTCAGTCATCTGTCCCGAGCAGACATTGGCCTGCTTCTGCTGAAGAAGTAACTCTCTCGCATAATGTGTGATGAATGGACTCATATACCATTGTCTTGCTCAGCAGAACACATGGGGATTGATCCATGTGTGTACCACTGCTTCCTCCCTTTCTCTTGCTGGGCACTGTTCCATTGTTCATGCCTGCCACTAGCTTGCACATCCATTCACCCATTCCTGGGCATTTGATTTTTTTTTTTCCTCAAACTTTTGTGAGCATTCGTGTCCAGGTCTTAGAATGGTGTATACCTGGATTTTCTTGAGTAAATACATAGAAGAAAATAGCTATAATAATTTTCTCTAGAGGCCGCAAAGTGATTTCCAAAGTGATTGTACTGTTTTACAATTCCACCTTCCACCAGCATGTGTTTTGGGCCTTGTTATGATTCCTGATAGTTAATGGTGTTTGCCTTCGTCAGGGTTTTTATTGCCTTGATGAGACACCGTGACCAAAAAGTAAGACGGAGAGGAAAGGTTTATGTTGCTTTCATATCATTGTTCATCATTGAAGGAAGTCAATTTAGGAACTCAAACAAACAGGGCAGGAACCTGGACACAGGATCTGAAGCAGAGGCCATGGCAGGGTGCTGCTTATTGGCTTGTTCCCCATGATGCACTCAGACTGCTTTCTAACAGAACCCCGAATCACCAGCCCAGGAGTGCACCCACAATGGTCTAAGCACTCCCTCATCAGTCACTACTGAAGAGTGTGCTCTACACTCTTAACTGCAGCCTGATCTTATGGGGAATTTTCTTTATTGAGATTCCTCCTCTCAGATGACTTTAGCCTATGTCAAGTTGACATAAAACTGTCCAGCACAGTGTTGAACATTGTCATGTCCTTATTTTCGATCTGTGTATCTTGTTTGAGGTATGTCTGTTCCCATTAGCTGCCTGTCTTCACACTGTTTACTTGTGGTCCTCAGCTGTCCTCTTGAGCTGCACAGAAAGGCTCAGCACTCTCTTCTCTGTTAGCCTCATGTCTCTGTCACTGTCCCCTTTCTGAACATGTGTGACTTGATAACCTTGGAAGACAAAGGCCTTCCTGCAAGCTTGTGTTGCTCACACGCTGCTACTGGAGTTTACCAGCCAGCTCATTTGCTAACCTGACAGGTTAAGAAAGACTGTCGAGTGCTCTGGATTAGTTCTTGTTCTCCTAAACACTGTGCTAGAGAGTTAGATACATAAGCAAGCAAGTACAGTAAAATTCTGATGAGTTTACTTATGTCACACTTTCTACCTGAAAAGATTTACAGTTAGTTATCTTTTCATTAAGTATTTCTGTCCTTTTAAGGACTGGAAGATGATTTGCGTTCAAAAATAAAGGAGAAAAAAAATAATAAAGGAGAGTGGGGCATGGTGGCACACATATTTAATCCTAGCTTGGGGGGAGGCAGGAGGGTCTCTGTGTAGTTCAGGGCCAATCCTGGTCCACAGAGTGAGTTTTAGGTCAGCCAAAAAAACCATATAGAGAAACCCAGGCTCTGGGAGAAGAGATAGAAAAACACTTTGTCCTTGTCTTACGGAGGATGGATGTAGATCACAACCATGTACTCCACGTGTCTTTGGTAACTGCAGTGGCTGCTGGGCAACCCAGTGACTTGGTTGATGAGGACAGGGGGCAGGGGAAAATGAAGTAGGCAAGGAATTTGTGGACAGTGCTGTACTGAGATCTGAAAGGTGACCAGAATTTCATAAGCCTGGATGAGAGACAGGAGAGAGTTAGACCCCCACAGAGGGAGCAAGCTTTGCTGGACTTGTGGTTGGGTGGTAGGACATTTTTCAGAACTAAAAAGAAGATTGGTGTAGCGCTTGAGGAGCTGGCAAGGAGAGTGTGATCAAGGCTACTTGGTGCTCTCCTGCCAGAGGGAACTCTGAGCCTGCTGCATTGAGTGGCCTCTCTCTCACTGCTCTCACTGGTTGCATGATTGAATGTGGGCTCCCTCTTCTGGCAGTTTGCTACATTCTACATTTGCTGGGAAGTAGACCAAGATTTTAGCTTTTTCACAATTGACTAGTTTATTAAAGATAATGCATACAGCCCTGTGGAAGGTGTATTCAGCATATTTGAGTCCCAGAACACCGGAGACCAAAGTGTGCTCAGACCTCTTTCTGAGATGGAGGCAGCCCTGTCTGTCCTGGAGCTTGCACACTGGAGGGCAGTAGACTGAAAGGGAGAACAGGAGAACATGTGTGAGCTCTGTACGTCCTAGGTCGTCTGTCTGTCCAGTGTGTTGCCGTGGTGGAAATTGACATGGATGAGTTCAGAAAGGTCAGCGGGGATTAATGCTGAATTGCTCACCAGGCTTAATCCAACACAACTTTCAACCTTATCTGCTTTTGAAGAAAATTATCCTTATTGTTAGTAGCTACTATCAAAATAACTTTACATTTAACAATGTTATCTAGGGCACTAATTGAAAGTAGTACTTAATTTAATTTTAATACCTTTCAGAGTAACTGGCACTATGTACTGGTACAGAACATGCCTACAAATGTTGGTTCTCAGGCACACTAGATCACGTAGATGGCCCCTAGTTGCCATCTTCCCTACAGCCCCAGGCCAACAACTGGACAAATAAATTCATAAGGCTGTTGAACGAACTAATGAGCACCTTCTTCCTCAGAAGACCATAGGCAAAAAAAGGCACAGGAGAGGTGATTTGAGTTACTAAGGCTTGTGTCTTAAGCAGCGACAGGAGTTTGACCATGCACACTGCCTTGAGAACTCTGTAGCAGCAGAGCATAGGAAGGAATGGGTAGGCAGCAGGTATCATCCTGTCTCTGAGGCCAGAGCAGTGCCAGGAAACTGGAAGCAAGGCTGAAAGTCAGACTCAAAGCACAGAGGTCCAGCAGTGCAGCAGAGAGAAGGCCAGGAGTGTAAGAGCATGGTCACCACTATGGCTGGGAGAGGTCTGCCCAAGAGGGCCCAGGACTCAAGGCACAGTTGTTGTTCTTTAGAGATGCTGAGCCTGGAAGGCCAGAAAAGTTTCCCAACTGACAATCTGATCTTCTGGAGCCTGGTCTGTCGAGAGCGTGGTGCTGCTGGGCTGGTTGGGACCATGCTGCTGAAGTCCTTAACAGAAAGCAGAAAATGACTACTTAGAATAGAGCTTTCAGAGATGGTCACTTCCTTAAATAACCTGTCTGTCTTTTGCCAGCAGGTGTCGCCCTCATTTCAGAAAAACATGAAATGCATATTAGGCAGTGAAACTAAGAATTTATAGCTTGCTAAAAGCTTTAAAAAAAACTGTTCCTTTGTAATGTGGCTTTAGATGTATTAGTCTGAAGAAGAGGATGGCAGAGTGATCTTGATACCCTATGTCTTAGGGCAGGAACAGAATCAGAATTTAGATCTGAAAAAAGCGGAAAGCCAAAAAATACTGGCTTAAATCAGAAGTTTTATTAGCACATTATGTACAGAGGCCCAGCAGAGCAGCTCAGTCTGCTCAGGATTATTGGCTGGCTACCTCCCTGCTTTGCTTGTCCAGCCATCTCTTCTTTCTTTGAGTCCCAAAGGACCAGCCCAAGGTGTTAACTCTTCTGGCAGTGGGAAACAGTCTTTGAAAAGAAACATGTAGATCAAAAACTGAGCATGGACATATTACTCTCCGGGACCCCCATTGTCTTTGTTAGCATAATATATAGTAAATTATGTTTCTCCATTTGAGAGACAGTGTACTCCCCATCAGTGTAGAGCACAGAGCTATAAGTGAAACCTGCCACCTGAAACAGCCTGTGACCTCACAGGACTGCTAGGCTCCTATTGTTTTAGTTTCAACCTTTAGGAAAACAATATATACTTTTTTATGTGCTCAGATCTCTCTCTCTCTCTCTCTCTCTCTCTATATATATATATATATATATATATATATATATATATATATATATATAATTTGCATTGGTGTTTTGACTGCAGGTATGTCTGTGTGTGAATGTCATATCTCCTGACACCTTAGTTACAGGCAGTTGTTAGCTACCATGTGGGTGCTGGCAATTGAACCCAGGTCGTCTAGAAAAATAGCCAGTGCTCTTAACCACTGAAGCATCTCTCTAGCACCAAGGAAACAAATTCTTAAATGTAATCTATTTCTGAGAAATTTTCTCAAACCCTTTTTCCCTTAAGAAGAGCACACTGCCATTTTCTGGAAAAGTACTGTCCATCAGAAACATAATGCAAAGGGCGAAGCATGTACCTCAGTGATAGAGTATATGTTTAGTATATGTGAGGCCCTATATGTGATCACAAAAGAAGAGAAGACAAGGCAGGAGGAGGGATGGAGAGACAGCGGAGGAGAAACTCCATTTCGATGACAATGAGGACATGTGCCTGTGGCCATACAGGTGGCTAAAGCAGAGATCACTTGAGCCCAGGTGTGTGAGGCCAGCCTGGGCTTTATGTTTTGTTTTGTTTGAGATACAGTTTCTTGTAGTTTGGGCTAGCCTTAAACTTGCAGTGTAGCTGAGGTTACTTTGACTCCTCATTCTGCCTTTACTGTCCAGGGGCTGAGATGACAGGTTCATGCCACTATGGTTGGTCACAGGGACTGTCTTTGTCTTACACTCACAGCACATCACGGTAGCCTCATATGGTTACAGTTTTTATTTTCCAAGTTGTTGAAAAATATCCCTTGGGTAAGAAGTCTTGGGTTGTGCTTCATTGCTGTCCTACAGAAAGAGACATTTGGCTCATCCCCAGGGACCTGTTGCTCCACTCTTGGGCATCTTCATTTGGAAGCGAAATGACTTCCAAGTGGCCCTGCCCAGTAACAGCTGAAGATAAAGTCTGGACCTTCTAGAGGCAGCACTGGGCTGTATTGGCTTCAAAGACGAGGCTGTGTGATGGGCACACACTCTTGAATAGCCCGGAGCACTGTTGAGAACAAAATTTGGAGTCCATTGGTGTGAAGGACCCAAAAAGCAGTAAGAGATAGGCAGATGCTCCCGACTGGCTTGCTGAGTGTGGCTCTCTTGTACTTGGAGCTCACTGCTGGGGTGGAGAGGAGGTGCTGATGCCTCTGAACATGGTATTTTCTGTGCCTTCCTCTGCTAAAAGTGTCCCCTCCCCTTTTCATTCTGGGATGATGAACAAGATCCTCACAGCAAAGAACATGGTAGGGGGTGGCATTCATATTTGTTCAGAATCATCTACGTGCTTTGAAGTAATATGTGCAGGAGATATGAAGATACATGACTGCAGTCTTTTCCTGGGGGACTTGTGTGTCCAGTGTTCTAATAATACAGATAGTTTCTGATTCTCTACTAGCAAGCAGCAAACTGTTCCTGTAACGGGCTGGATGGTGACCATTACAGTTAGGAGCCCATAACTGATTTCTGTCATGCATTCTTTGCTTTCTTTCTCTCGTCTTTTAAAGTCATGAGACGCACTCTTCTGAATTTCTGCCAGTCTTTCTTCTCTCCTGGTAGCAGTTATCAAGAGGAAAGGGAGGTTTTGTGGGTATCAGACATGCCTAATATGCCAGATAAGCAACATGGGACAAGGAACTGAATACTCTGTACTCATATGTCTTAGACTTCGGTGGCTTAGATGGAAAATAAAGTAACTGGCTTACAGCATTTGCTTACTTAATGTGAATTTTTAAAAAAAGATTTATTTCTTTTATGTATATGAGTACACTGAAGCTGTCTTCAGACACACCAAAGGGGACATCAGATCTCATTACAGATGGTTGTGAGCCACCATGTGGTTGCTAGGATTTGAACTTATGACCTCTGGAAGAGCAGTTGGTGCTCTTAACTGCTGAGCTATTTCTCCAGCCCCATAAATTTCTTTTTCTGAAATGGGTTTAGCAGCAACAACAACAACAAATAGCCCTGAATTTGTCCTTTTGTCTAGTTAGGCGATATTGCCTAGGACAGGAGGGTGTGCTCTACATAGCCACAGGTGGAGGTCAGAGAACAATGTGCGATCAATTCTCTCCTTCCACTCAGGTCTCCAGGTTTATGTGACAACTACCTCTGTGTGGTGAGCTGTCTTCCTTTCTCTTTCAGTCTTTTGTAAAAATACAAGTGGCATAGTAGAAGAGACCTGGACTGGTGGTTAAATGTGTGGCTGCTTTGTCATTGGCTTAGTCGTCTTTGTAGCTTGGGCAGAAGGAACGAAAACTAGGAAGGCAGGAGACTAGAAGTAAGAACAGAACATAGGGTCAGGCTGTGGCATTGGACTTAAGCACCAGGATGTCTTCACCACCTTGCACACTCGGCTTTTATGGGCAAACAAAAACACTATAAACAGAAGAGGAGGACAGGGAGGAATGGGAAATGAGGAGCATACAGACTCAGACATCTGGCTTTCACAGAAGAGGGACCATAGAAGGAGGCTGGAGAACAGGGCCTGGTGGTTATCTAAGGCTGTCGAAGAAGGGTACATTTCTCCACCCGCCATAGCAACGAGTGTCTATTACATTTTTTTCTCTTGATAGAACAGTATTTACCATGTTGAAGCCAGAAAAGATGTGAACATCTATAAAACAAGTTAACCTAAGATCCAATCTTTAGGTCTTCATCACTGTTCTGGAGAATCATGAGTGAAGAATCACATGTAGACTCCATCCATCCATCCATCCATCCATCCATCCATCCATCCATCCATCCATCCATCCTCTCTCCCTGAGACCTGCCAGTACATGTGCCACTAGAAAAGAAGGAAAACACACAAACAAAACCAGCACCTCTGTGATGTTAGCATTTGAGAAAGTGCCACATGATGAAAGACAGCAGTCTTATTTATTCTTAGAGGAGCGTTAGCACATATGTAACACAGAGAATAGTGTGTTGATTGCATTTCTGTTGTGGCAGGCACTTGGGAAGGTTTTGCCTAATTGCTTTTATTTTTTCTGCAGAGTAAAGTCAAATCTATCTTCTGGGAATGAGAAGCTAAAAGAAGGTAGTAACGCAGTAGAGGTTTGGAAGCAAAAGGCCTTTGGATGGATTGTTGGCACAGAAACACAGCGTTATTATAGCCTTACTCTAGAAAGACACCCTGAGTCTTAGAGTCACTGTAGGGTGAGGATCTTTGGCGTTCTTGACAGAGATAAGTGGTAGGAAGATAGAGAGGCCCTGAGGTACCGACAGTGTGAATAGAGTCTGTGCTGAAAGACGGAGACAGGACCAAATGGATCTGCCAATAAAAGGAACGAAGAAATAGCTTATAGACCCTGGTGTCGTCTTACAATAATTGTAACTCGGAAGGGGTTTTCTTGTACCTAAGAGAGATACCTGAAGTGGCTGGAGAGATATCTCAACAGTCAACCACACTGCCTTTTCTTCCAAAGGACCCAGGTTCCATACCCAACGCCCACCTAGCAGTACACAACCACCTGTAACTCAAGTTCCAGGGGATCCTATACCCTCTACTGGTCTCCATGGGTACCAGGCATACATTTGTGGGCAGAATACTTCAGCACATAAAATAAAATACCTGGACTTGTTTCTTAACTCATTTGTATAAATCTTTTATTCAGCCATAAAAGGAAAGACATTTACAAATTAACTAGGTAGAGACTTTCCCCTCTCTATTTTGGATAATGGCTCACACTCAGGATGAAGGTGGGTCTGAGTATTAAAGGGTCAGATCTTTTGCACCTGACACAAATTGTTGTGCTGACACACTTGTGTTTGTAAAGCAGGCTTCCCGCATCCTTGTTCACTCATCTGTGACAGCACAGCAGTGTTGCAGGTCTGTTGTTGCCATCGCCCCATGTGCAGAGGACTGTTGTTTCTGTAGAAGGTCGTGACTACACTCAGCAGGCAGATGTGTATGAATTAAACAAGCAATGCCTCCTCAAGTGCTGTGTATGTTTTATTTGAATTTTAAGGTGTTACCGAAGCTTTGGGTCATTTTTTCTTTTTGGTCTTTTTAGTGCCAGAACTTACTAAGACCTGTTCAAGCCAGCCCCAACCTGCCGGTACCAGTCCCAGTACTTCCACCAGCACTATTTCTAGTGGCAGCAATGGCAAACGTGCATCTGCCTGTGGCCAGCAGCCAGCTGCATCCCGTTACCTGCCTCGGGAGGTGCCTCCACGCTTTCGCCAGCAAGAACAGAAGCAGCTGTTAAAGAGAGGCCAGCCATTGCCCACAGGGAGTCTGACCAGTGTGAGCCCAGCACAGGCTGCTGGACCTGCAGGGGCCAGCCCTCCTCCTCTCCCTGGAGCTGGGGCACAGCAACATCCCAGCAAACTCCAACCAGGTAAGAGCCATGAGGAATGGGACTTGTTTGGTGTTAGGGATAGGACAGGCAGGACCTGGTACTTGCTAGGCAGGTGCCTGGCCATTGCACTGCTCCCTCAGTCCCGAGGCTTTCTTTCCATGTGCCTATGTCCTCACTACTCGGGCTGAGGTGAGAAGATCTTTTGTGTCCTACCTGGAGTTTGAGGCTAGCCTGTGCACCATAGTGGGACCCTGTCTTGAAAAAGCTATAGATACATAGGTTTACACATACATACAGCCTGGGCAGAAAGCATATCTAGATACTTGCATGATCACCATAGCACACACACGTACACGTTATGTAGAATAGAACTCTAAGCATAAAAAAAGTCTGAGAATTAAATGAATCGATATGGAGTGTAAATGAGAAATTGATTCTTGACTCCCAGACAGCTTCGTTTTGCACTGTCTCTCTTGCCAGCTGGATGTTCTATCACCTTGATGATCCAGTGGCCCCTCAGATACCTGCCATATTCCTAATGTGCAAACTCAGTTTTCCTGTGTGTCTGCGTGGCCTCAGAGTGATGACAGTGTTTAGTTTCCCTAGAGGTCCGTGTGAAGGGCTGCCCTGCACTGCCTCTGTTCAGATATTCCTGTGCTTGCCCCGTCAGCTTCTTTTTTGGAGCTCTTCATTTGCTGAGTTTATTAGAGACCCACCTCTCAGCCTGCGGGGTGTCAGAGCTTGCAGTGTGTGGCTGACTCAGTGCAGTGGAAGTCTCTACTGGCTCTGCCTCCTCTAGCGCTACCCTCTTCATCTAAAAGGAGAGGCCTGCCCTTCAGAATTCATTTCCTTTCCTTTCCGACTCAAATACTGTTCCACAGAGGTTGAGTTGTCCGTGGTAGGCACTGCTGGAATGACAGTGTTGTAGACTAACCACGGACGTCTATGTGAGCGGCTGTGACAGAGCCAGGTTAGACTGTCCTTCCAGACTGCAGCTGCCATGTGACCTGAGCCACTTATAGTTCTGGCACTTGGGACTTGTATCATGTAGAAAGGGTCCTCCTTTTCATGTTGCATCACCTTCCCTGTAACAGGCGTCTGGCAAAGGGAAAAGACTCTTGGTAGCGAGCGGTACTATGGAGGCCGAGGTGTCCGTCTATGGAGGCAGGCAGCTCTTTACCTCTCCTGCCTTTGACTCCTCTGCCGCACCGTCCAGTCACGTGTTCTACCTGTGACTTGTATGCAGCATACTGTGACTTAGGCTTTCTGCCGTCCTCCTGGAGTTGACTATGTAGGAGCTTCTCCTTTTCACGTTTCAGATGCTTTACTAAAAGCAAACCTAGGTTCAGTTCTGTTAGTACGTTTCCATGTGTTCCACAGGGATCCTAAGCTTTCTGCTGGCATCAAGACTTAATTCCTTTTCTTTTTTCACCTCTACCTTCTGCCGACTGACCCACTCCTTATCAGAACTCTAATGATCTTGTTTCCTGTTAGGACAACAGTAGTCACAGTATTTCTTGGGTGCTTTTTTAACATTTGCAGATCTAAATGCCAAGTACTAATTCTTCAGTCCTCTCCAGACTCAGAAACCACCACAGGCATAGATGCAGACTCTCAGTAAATACCCGAAGCTCACTGCTACAGTGTGGGAGTGTTCGCTTCCTGCAGGCTCCTGCTCAGTGGACACCCTCTGTTCCACAGCACCAGAACTAACGGGCAAGCAGAAGTGTGTCGTGCACAGGGACTTGATCATGGCCTCTTTGAAACTTTGCTATTTTTACTTTCAATGTTGGGAATGGAACCCCCAACCTTGTATGTACTAAGTGAACACTCTTCCATTGACCACATGCCCAGGCCTGGGAAACCTGTGGCTGAGAGCCAGTTACATGCCTGCTAGGCCACGGGTCTCTGGAGAAGACACCCAGGTTCTGTCCTTCCCCTCTGTGTTGATTCAGTATAGTTGGTATGTTGTCACATGAAACTCACTGATGTCAACATAGCCCATGTTGTAGGGTTGTAGGATGACCAAGATTTCTGATATTTGCATGCAAAAATAAGTTCTAGCCAGGAATGGCAGTGGGTGTTTTTAATCCCAGCACTGTGTTAGAGTTAGAAGCAGTTGGATCCCAGTGCGTTCAAGACCAACCTACTTTATATAACAAGTTCCAGTCAGGGCTTAATAGTAGAACCCAGTCTCAAAAGTAGTAATTATTATTATCATCCCTGGGTATTTGTGATGGTCAGTAATATGAGATGACAATGAACTGTAGTCAGGTTTAAAGCAGAAACAGATTTTTGATATGATCTACCAATTCAAAGTTATATTTTCAGGAACCAAGCTTATAATAGTTAGTTCTGTGCCTGCAGTTTACATATAACTTCGTGGGTAACTTTCCTCATGGAAACTGGGTTCTCGAATAAGTGTGCCCAGTGACAAGTGACAGAAGCCTAGAAACACTTCTACTTTACTGAAGCAACTGAGGGGAGACCTCCTGGCAGCCTAAGCCAGAGCCATGGGTATGGAAAAGGTAGGGTTACTAACTGGAAGGCATGGGCCACACTCTCTTCCTTACCTAGACGGGGTGGGCTCTGGGAGGGTCTGCTCCTTCCCAGCCACAATCCAGGCTGCTGTCAGTGACTGAGACTTGGCTTTCTCCCAGAAGAGCCCAACAGGAAGTTGACTGGGAGGGAGAAGAGCTTGTTTAACCAACGGGAGGAGAACCTGCCCTGCCCTGATGACATGGAAATCCGTGCATACACAGAAGAACTCACACAGTGCTCCTTTCTGAAGAAGTGTTCTTCCTCTGTTGTGTTGTCTTCTCTACAGACCCTAGCTTTGCAAGGGTTCAGGGAAACTCCAGCTGAGGCTCTTGACTTCTCTTTTTTTTTTTTTTTTTTTTTTTTTGCTTTTCTCTCCCTCCCTTCCTTCCTTCCTTATTGCCTTCCTTCCTTTCGTCCTTCCTTCCTTATTGCCTTCCTTCCTTTCTTTCTTCCTTCCTTATTGCCTTCCTTCATTTTTTCCTCCCAAGTGCTGGGATTAAAGGTGTGCACCAGCACTGCCCAACTAGAGCATTTTTCTTTTAAAACATTTTTATCATTTTTTTCTTCTCCCTAAATGTATTGCATTTGTGTCTGCTTTGTACATTTATTAAACAGACACTCTGACTAGTATATGCTTCTTACACCCATTTTGGATTGAGGCAAGAAAATAATTAAGAAGTTGGACTCATGCCAGTTTACATGTGGACCTTCCATAGAATATTCCATTGCTGGTGTGCAGGTGTTGAGAGGTTATGTAGAGAAAGGCAAGGAGGAGTGCAAAACAAGGGGAAATGAATGCCAGGGTTTTTGCATTCAGCTAATAGGCAACATGCCGTTATTATTTTGTCTAGTTTTAAAAAATAAGAAAGGGTGGAGGAAAGGCGGCTGTGTATGAATTGTCACTGGGTCCTGAAGTAAACGTTTTGAGAATTGAGAAAATTTACTGTCAGCTATGACCAAACCCCTTAAAGCCCCACTCCAATCATTATGATACCACCAAAGAAATGTGGGGTTTTAAGGGGTTTGGTTAGCTGGTTGGTTTTGTTTTGGGTTTGGGGTTTTTTTTTTTGTTTTTTGTTTTTTGTTTTTTTTTTTTTTTTTGTTTTTTTTTGTTTTTTTTTTGGTTTTGGTTTATTGTTTGTTTTTTGTTTGTTTTTGTTCTAGAATGGAACACAGGACCTTAGATGTGCTAGGCAAGTGCTCTACCGCTGAGCCACACCTCAGCCCCTGTTTAGGCTTTTTTTTTTTTTGCACTTTTTGTTTAGAATTGAGAACTTTATCAAAGCTAGTTTTCTCCCTGAAACTAGTTCTTAATTAATTCATTGGCAAATGGAAGGAGAATCTAATTTTGAGTTTTGTTTCATCTTTTTCCAGATCTTGGTCACAGTGGATTGGCAGATCATTATGAGAATTCCCACTGGGGACAGCATCTCTCTTACAGAAGTGAAGCCAACTGCAGCTGGGATAAAGTGATAATAGACAGGACTGACCAGGAGGTGTGGCCGTCCACCCCAGTACCAGAGACTGAATCCGCGTCAGAATGTGCTGCCGACACTGACTCTGCCTCCAACTGCGGCTCAGAGAACACTAGCATGGCTACAGGCAGCGGCCAGAGCAGCTTCCCTGGCCACCCGAAGAAGGCAAACGGCAGTCACGGCACCAATGGAGCACTCGTCCAAAGCCCTTCTAACCAGAGTGCCCTTGGGGCAGGAGCAGCCAATGGGAACGGGGGCATGGCCAGAGTGTGGGGTGTAGCCACAGGCTCCAGCTCTGGCCTGGCTCACTGCTCTCTTGGTGGTGGAGATGGGAAAATAGACAACATGATTGGAGATGGGAGGAGTCAGAATTGTTGGGGTGCTTCCAACTCCAATGCAGGCATTAATCTCAACCTTAACCCTAATGCCAACCCAGCTGCCTGGCCTGTACTTGGACATGAAGGAGCTGTGGCCACAGGCAACCCTTCCAGTATTTGCAGTCCAGTCAGTGCCATAGGTCAGAACATGGGCAGCCAGAATGGGAACCCAGTAGGCACCCTAGGTGCCTGGGGAAACTTGCTGCCCCAAGAGAGCACAGAACCACAGACATCTACTTCTCAGAATGTGTCTTTCAGCGTACAACCTCAGAACCTTAACACTGATGGACCAAATAACACTAACCCCATGAACTCTTCACCAAACCCTATCAATGCAATGCAGACAAACGGACTGCCAAACTGGGGCATGGCTGTTGGTATGGGGGCCATCATCCCACCCCACCTGCAAGGCCTTCCTGGTGCTAACGGATCATCAGTCTCTCAAGGCAGTGGCAGTGGTGGGGAAGGAATGGGCAGTTCTGTGTGGGGACTGTCCCCTGGTAACCCTGCCACAGGAAGTACCAATTGTGGGTTTAGTCAGGGGAATGGAGACACTGTGAACACAGCATTAAGTGCTAAACAGAATGGATCCAGCAGTGCTGTGCAGAAGGAAGGGAATGGAGGGAACGCCTGGGACTCAGGGCCTCCTGCAGGGCCTGGCATCCTTGCCTGGGGAAGGGGCAATGGCAGCAGTGGCATTGGTAATATCCATTCGGGAGCTTGGGGTCACCCCAGCCGAAGCTCTTCTAATGGTGTGAATGGGGAGTGGGGAAAGCCCCCAAACCAGCATTCCAGTAGTGACATCAGTGGGAAAGGATCAACAGGGTGGGACAGTGCCAGTGCTGCCAGCCAGACCCCTGCCCTGCAGCCTGGCAGTGAACACATGAATTCGTGGGCCAAAGCCACATCTTCTGGAACTACAGCAAGTGAAGGAAGCAGTGATGGGTCCGGCACTCACAATGAAGGAAGCACTGGGAGGGAAGGAGCAGGAGAGGGCCGGAGACGAGACAAAGGGGTTCTAGACCAAGGGCACATCCAGTTGCCAAGGAATGATCTTGACCCAAGAGTTCTGTCTAATAGTGGTTGGGGACAGACTCCCGTAAAGCAAAACACTGCCTGGGAATTTGAAGAGTCCCCTAGGTCTGAAAGGAAAAATGACAATGGGACAGAGGCCTGGGGTAGTGTAGCTACTCAGCCTTCAAACTCAGGGGGGAAGACTGATGGGTCCATCATGAACAGTACAAATACCTCTTCAGTATCGGGGTGGGTCAGCTCGCCACCTGCTGCCGTGCCAGCAAACACAAGCTGGGGAGACAGCAACAACAAAGCGCCAAGTGGCCCAGGAGTTTGGGGGGACTCAATAAACTCTACTGCTGTTAACAATGCTGCTGCCACCAAGAGTGGCCATGCTTGGAGTGGGACTGTAAACCAAGAGGACAAATCACCTACCTGGGGTGAGCCTCAGAAACCCAAATCCCAAAACTGGGGAGATGGACAAAGAGCAAACCCAGCCTGGAGCACAGGAGCAGGAGACTGGGCAGATTCATCGTCTGTCCTTGGACATCTAGGGGATGGAAAGAAAAACGGATCTGGATGGGATGCTGATGGTAATAGGTCAGGGTCTGGTTGGAATGATGCCACAAGATGTGGGACCAGTGGCTGGGGCAGTGGCCCAAACGCTAAGGTGAATCCAGGTACAAACTGGGGGGAGTCTCTCAAGCCTGGTCCTCAGCAGAACTGGGCTCACAAGCCCCAAGACAACAATGTGAGTAACTGGGGAGGAGCTGCTTCTGTTAAGCAGACAGGGACAGGGTGGATTGGGGGGCCACTGCCAGTCAAGCAGAAGGACAGCGGTGAGGCAACTGGCTGGGAGGAGCCTTCCCCACCCTCCATCCGACGCAAAATGGAAGTTGATGATGGTACCTCAGCTTGGGGGGACCCAAGCACCTACAACAATAAAACTGTAAACATGTGGGACAGAAACAATCCGGTCATCCAGAGCAGTACCACAGCCCCTGCCACCCCCACGACCCCCACCTCGAGCAGCACCACACACCGGGCCGAGACGCCGCCTTCACACCAGGCTGGCCCTCAGCTGAATCGGTCACCACTGCTCGGGCCAGGTATGCTGGGGGCCCTCTGGTCATACCATTGGAGTGTACTCCATGTCTGTGTGAATTCTTGGACTGTTACTCTCATAACGAATGACTAAGTAGTGTAGCTGTTTTCCAAGGGAAGAAACAAAGCAAATTCTTCTAGTGCTTTTCCAGGGGGAAAGTGTTCTGGGTGGTATGCTTAGTACTGCCAGGGTTCCAGCCAGTGTGTTCCTTTTCATCACGCTTCCAACAACAGTCTAGTTCTAATCTTTTAAGTTTTACTGTGTTGTACTCTGCTTCTCTGGGCTCCTTGTCAGTTATGGAGCTGTTGAGCAATTGGCATTCTTTTATAGGAGCCACTCTGAAGCCTTTCTGCCATGTGGCTAGTGGCTCTTGCATTTTCTTGGCCTTTGCCCAGTTGATGAAGCTTTACTTGATCATAGTCACCACCTAGTCGAGTACAAGCAAGCTCACTTTTCTGCCCTACACTGTGCATGTACTCTGGGTCTGCCCCATACCATAACCTATCCAGCCTTTGCATGGCAGACCCAGGACTGTGAGGAAAGGAGCATCACCTTCTTCAGGGAGGCCTGGGACCTCCTCCTAACTGTTGTGCCCTTTTGCAAGGTGTCTTCATTACTAGGTAAAGCAAGTGGTTCTCAGCCCTGGCTTTTCCTTAAGTTGCCTTGGCACTGTCATCCCCAGAGACTGTGGTGAATCTGTAGCACAGCTGTAGTTTTAAAGTTCCACCCTGGAAATGGAACAATGTTTCAGGTAAAACCATATTATACAAGTCATGTTTTTATTTCTGTTGCAAGTCAAATGCAAAGTCAGACTAAGACTTGTGTTTGGGGTATGTGCTCTGTAAAAGTAGAAAAGAAGATGTGGGATAATCCAGCCGGAACCATGGGAAGCTTAAGTAGCTGTGAGAGAACAGGGACCTGTGTTAGTGTGCAACACGGGTGGACTGCAGGTGGACTTTGGAGAAGCAGCAGGAGCCCTAGGCTTCTCACTGGAATATTGTACAAAGTGCTGTGCTCCAAGCACAAAGTAAGCCTGATTCTTGAGACTTGTACTCATCAAATGAAAGCACTCATGTGTTCAAGGGAATGCTGTCTAATTCACAGCATAGCTGTATTCTAAAATCGGATACAAGCAAGGAACTAAAAGAAGCTTCGAGAGACCTTGTCCCACAGATTGGCTTCCTGGCCTCCTGCTCTTCCTTACTGTCAGGCCCCAGTGAGCCTTGTCTGTGTAGTAGCACTTAGAACTCTGTCCTTGAGGCAGTATTGCAGAACTTGAGCAATGACTGAGGTCACTGTGTCTGTGTGCCCTTTGCAGGAGCTCACGGGACAGCAGTTTCCGTCACATGCAGTCATACGCCCCGGTGGGCTTAGTGGTCTTCTGGAAAGTGTCAAGCTTACGGATGCTATGCCAGAGCTGATGGCCTTGCTGTAAGCGTGCCACGCTGTGCGCTGAGCAAACTGCAGCCCTTACTGCAGAACTTCACTCTGAGCCGTGTCGCATGCGCCTCTCAGATCAGGCTTAAAGTCGGGTTGCTTCTTGGTAACGCTGTTCTCTCCTGAGACCGCTCTGCTCCCCGGTTGTCAGAGTCCCGGGCCTAGAGCTCTGCTTGTGGTTTTAGCTTTTACTTCCTGCTTTGGGGGTTTGTGGGGGGTAGTTTTTTTTGGGGGGGGAGGTATATGTGTAGTGTGTTTATGTGTCTGCATGTTCACATGTATGTGGACATGAGAGTGAGCGGGTGTACACGTATATTATTACTTGCAGAGGTCAGAGGTTGGTATCAGGGGCCTTTAGTCATGTTCCACCTTATATACTGAGGCTCAAGTAGTCCATCTAGATAGCCTGCTCCTTGGATCCTTTCTCTAGCTCCTGAGCACTGGGATCGCAGGAAGGCCTCAAGTATAGTCCTCTTGTTTATATGGCAGCCCCTTTACCTACTGACCCATCTCCAGGGTTCCCCTGAGTTTAAATGTACCATGAAAGACAAGAGGATGAAGTCTTCCCACCTAGGCATCTTAAGGTTTCTTCACAGTCATCCT
Source organism: Micromys minutus (assembly GCF_963924665.1). NCBI lineage: Eukaryota > Metazoa > Chordata > Mammalia > Rodentia > Muridae > Micromys > Micromys minutus. Next base: position 62,960,096 of record NC_137979.1, read on the forward strand.
GAGCCCAGTGTGCAAGGGAGTCACTTCCACGAGAGGCCTTGTTAGAGGCTTAGAGAGGCCGTTAGAGTCAGTGTGAGTGCTGATTGACTTTCACATGTAAACAGCTCAACTGGTGCAAGGTGCATGCCTCTCAGCCTTGGCATGCATGTAGTTTCTGGGCCCACATAGTGGGGGAAGAACCAACTCCTACAGGCTGTTCTCCTCAAAAATAAGGAATTTTAAAATAATTTAAAAGAAAAAACATGTAAAGAAGTTAGCTTAAAACATTATCCTGGCCAGTCAGACTTCTGAACAGGGGCTAAGTGGACAGTAGCAGCAACCTTGCTCCATACCATTACCAGAAACAGTTGCAAGTTCTTTATGTCTTTTGCTCCCATTCCATGATATATACAGGGACAAATGGGAAGAACAGGTAGGCATCCTGAGTGGTTGGACATCATGAAGAAGGTCTCACAGCAATAAGCAACCTATGGAGAGGCCCAAGGGCAAGTGAGGACTTTGTGGGCATCTAAACAGTGTCTAGAGGCCCCATGAGCTACAAACCATCTGAGCAGAGTTGGGAAGCTTAGGCTTTAAACTGGTCCTTCTGATGCAGACATCTGCACAGGGAAGCAAGGAGGCCTGTGATGGCAATCTGGGGGGATAGCCGTGGGCTGAAATGGGGTGGTGGGGCACTTAAAAAGGAACAGTGCCCAGGAAAGCAAACAAGTGGCTCAGAGTTGGGGCATGGGATTCTGGAAAGAGGGGTGACACCTAAATATGTACTTGGAAGTTGAGATCTCAGCATAGTTAGCTGAAGAGTCTGAGGTGGGAAAGTAACTGAATAAGTAATTGTGGTCAACATAAATAATCTAGAGAGGGTAGGTTTACTTAGCTAGACCTCAGTGAAAAGCGCTTTGTTAGCATGCTGAAGGCCACAGAAAGAATGCTTAAGTAGCAGAGCTGGACACATGTAAAAGCTGAATCAGCATGTAGGAAGCATGGATGTAAATGGAAAGGTCCCTCTGTTTATCAGATAAGGGACCCACACTCCAACCTGTAGGTGAGATAAAGGACAAGTATCCACCCAGCCAGGCCATCTTAGTGGCCAAGGGCTTGAGGTCACCAACACTCGCTATGAGTAAAAGGGTATGAGAGAGCAGAGATGTGATGTCTGACTGTGCCCAGAGGGCTGCCTGGCAATGACATACCCAGTAATGAGTGAAATGGTCCTCATTTAGCCATGTGTGGCTTACAGGCCAGTGAGAGAGCTAAACCAGGTGAAGTCTATGTGGCAGGAGGGAGGATGACAAGAGCCCAGGGAGGTCATGCATGGTTATGGGTCAAGCCTGGGCGCTGAACAGCTCCTGGACTCTGATGGTAAGACTTGGCAGCTGGGGTGGGAAGCGTGTTCCTTCTGTGTACATTTGTATGTTGCTACCCCACACAACCTCCCCAGGTTTGTTTGCTGTGCTCCCAGCTCGCTGCACCCTCTAGTATCACACACATAGGATTCTGGATGGGTCTTCTGTACCTCTTTGTCCCTGGATACAAATTCTAAGTTAAGGATTGTACCTAAACCTGCAGACGTTCCTGCTTGGTACACAGTTTTTGGTGAGTCGGCATTTTTAGTAAGAAAGCCAGAGTTCTGTTAGAAGTGAAACTTAGGACTCAATGACATCATGTGGCAGCATTCCACTAGAGTGAAGGGCTGTGCTTCCAGTTACACATTTGCACCAGGCCAGAGGGCCCAAGCACTGGGACTTTTAGCACTAGCCAAAAGTTCTGGGCCCAGTTTCTTCTACTGAACTCAGTTCTATTAGCTGGCTGCTGCTTCAGCATGTGCATTTGGTCCCTGGTTTGATTATGTGTAGCTGTATATCTGATATGGTACATGCCCACATGAGTAGAAGTGCCCTCAAAGGCCAGAGTTATTGGATTCCTTGGAGAAGTTACAGATCAGTTGTAAGGTGCTTGGCATGGGTGCTGGGAACTGAGCTCCACTCCCTTGGAAGAACTGCAAGAGTCTTAACTGCTGAGCCATCTCTCAGGTCCCAGTTCCTGGTTTTGTGACTGATGACTGTGCTAAGCATTCCAGTCTCAAGGACTTGAAAGAATGAAGAAAATGAGGAAAAGTAACTGATGGGTGAAAGAAATAAAGAAAGCTAGACATAGTGGTACATACTTTTAATCTCAGCATTTAAGAAGCAGAGACAGATTTCTGTGAGTTCAAGACCAATCTGATTTATATAGCAAGGTCTAGGAAAGCCAGAGGAAGCAGAATTTGAGAATTAAAACTCGGTGTATGGAGTATGTTGTATAATGCACACCCTTGCATCTCAGCCCTCAGGAAGCAAAGGCAGATCAGAAGTTTGAAGCTACACTAGACTGTAAGTTCTAGGCCAGCCAGAGCTGCCAGTGAGAGACGGGCTAGAAACAGTAATGATAGCAGAAGAGGCCAGTGCTGTGTCTGTATATAGTGAGAATGGCCACCCCAAGCTGGGGGTGGTGCCTCATCGCTTTAATCCCAGGGTTTGGGAAGCAGATGCAGGAGAATCTCAGATTTTGGATTAAACCTGGTCCACATAGCAAGCTCCAGGGCAGCTAGAGTTTCATAGTGAGACCCTGTCTCAAAAAAAACAAAACAAAAATAAAAACAAAAAAAAAAAAAAAAAACGGCCCTCATAGCATGATGAGTAGTCCCACCATATTTGTGCATCCAGTTGTATGTAAATATGTGCACATATGAAGACTGGTGGGCAACCAGTTGTCGTCCTAAAGAACACCTAAGAGCTTACCAGTTCATACATGACTTCCTCCAAATGTAAAACTTGGCTTCCCAGTCCCTGTGTCTCCCTCAAGCTTCTGGAGTGTGCATATTATTAAAGGTATAGCAGTATCATAGAAGCCTCTGTGAATTTAGATACCATTAACAAAGACAAAATAATGGATTTTTTTCTATCTGGTCAGCCCCTGCATAGAAACTGGTCAGGTTCAGTGTGTGGTATAGCCAATGATGGTGTCAACGTGTTTTCTTACTGTGTTTGTCTCTCCTTCCACACGGACAGAGTGCCACACTTTGCCCCACACTGCCTATGGTATTCAAATCTCAGACCCAAAAATTCAGGCTACCTCAGAATTGCAAGTAACTAGAGCCTTTGATTTTGCAAGCTTGTTAAGTGAAGCTGTTCTTTGACCCCAGAGAAGTAGCCAGCAGGATTCCACACAGACTGCTGGATCAGACGGGCTGAAGCACAGGCACAGGCTTTTCATGGCTCTACTCAGATCCTTCATTTCAGCAAAAGCAGCCATCACTTTTAGTGGTTAACCAGGTTTTTGCTGTTAATAAACTTGGTATTTTGTAGTAATTCTGCTTTGTTTTTTACCTGTGCTGGGTTTATGTCAGAAAATATGGCTTTTCCATGAACATAATTTTGTGTATTCACTCTGACAGGGGTAAATGCTACAAGACAGTTTTGCCCTGTTAAGTATATTGATACTGAGTTTCCGGGAGTCTACGTAAAACCCATGTGTGTTAGAAAATTCTCTGTAGTTTGACTAACTGGCTTGTTTGAACCTGAGCCAGCCTCACTTTGGGGTAGAACAGTGGTAATGGCCTGAAGAAATGTCCCTGTACCTACCATTGATCAGATTCCCAACTGCTTGTAAAGCACTCACAGGCTATGCTGACACCGAAACAGTCACTACACTTCACAGTCCTCCTGGTTGCTTATTGTGAGTCTGGCTGTCTGGCTGTTACATTATCTTGCAACCAAGCTGCTATTTTGACTTCTAATGGGAAATGGCTGAGAACAAGAAAGAGTAAAGACAAGTTATTTGTTTCTAAGGAGTTAAAGCTGATTCTGAAAAATCCCAGGCAGCCTGATTATCTAGTATACTTGGAGGTGGGTATTCCTTAGCACTTGATTAGCTTGCAAGCACACAAGAAGCAGTAAATATTGATAAAAACAGAACAATAGTACTGTTCAGAGTACTGTCCTCACTGATAGCTGGGTCTCGAAACTGCTACTGTGGGGTTTGGATTGGATTAGGATCATTTTGTTGCTAGAGGGGTGGGTTTCTGTTTGCTGTGCCCGCTGGCCTCAAACCTGCAAGTTACTCTCTGGGCTATTTCATCCCTAAGCACTGTCGTTTCACCTAAAGGCTCTCATCGTTTTTAGAGGGATTGGTGCTGGGGAAAGATATGTGCAGAGGGTAGCATATGGCTGACCCAAGCAAGACCAGTGACCTCCCCCACCTCCTGTTGGCTCATGGAGACTAAGCTGTTGTCCAACTGAGTGAAGCCTCAATTTGTCATGTTCTGCAGCCTGTAGACAATGTACCAAGGTGGAAGAGTAGCTCCATATGAGAGTCTTGAAGCCTGAACAAGGGAAGATTGCTCTTGAGAAGCTGATTCAAGAGTCCTGCACTCTATCTGAGGCAGCTGAGACAGGTTTGAGGCTGCTCACCAGAGTGCTATGGCTTTCCAGCTGACTTTGCATTTGGGTCCACTGCTCCTTGTTTCAAAGCTTGCTTTACAGACACAAGTAATAGGTTTTATACACTGAGCTTATGTGAGTTAACCACAGAAATCACTAATCACTACAAAATCCCACTCACTACACTGAAGCTTGGGAAAGCTAGAGAACAGTATCCTTGCTTCAAGACCACTATCCAAAGAACCTTCCTCTTCTGTGAGGAGCAGCAAGAGGCTGACAGCTGCTGTTTTGACACAGGAACTCTAAAATTAGCCTCCCGTCACGGCCAGAGGGAGTCCATTTTCAGCAACACTAATAGTTTTAACAGAAGAGAGGTCTGAGTGGTCTGTGCTTTGTGTAGCCCTTGGGCAGGGAGGGGATTTTGCTTCCCTGTGTTTTGTAGGGCGATGGGGATCAGTGGATCAGCTACACAATTGGGGAAGGTGCCTAAATAGGAAAGCCTGTGAACCTCATGCACAGGCTTCCACTGAAGGGCCTTCTTTTAAAATTAATCAATGGATAGCAGTTGGAAATTCAGTGTGGTCCCCTGAAATTCTATAAAGTGAGTACACACCAAAAAAAAAAAAAAAAAAAAGTTCTGGCAAAATAAAGAGAAGCAGCAGCAAGTATTTATAAATACTTGTTTGCTTGGGTCTTGTTGGTCAGGGGGCACCGATGCTTAGGGTGAAACGGCCTCGTGGGTGTTGTGTGCTCTCCTACTAAGCTTCATCCTCCAGCCCCATCAGTGTGCCTGATTCATCCAACTTTTTTACCAAAGAGTCGTTTACTCTAGTGACAACATTTAAGCATTGGACATTATTTTAATGCTGTTTATCTAAAACTATTATCTATAAACTGAAAATGCTCACTTTGTACCAGAATTATTTAATATATTTCCGTTTGTCACATCTCTTCTAGAGACTAGACCCGGGTCTGTATGAATCTTGCCAGAGATGAGCTTAGCCCAGGAAGACAGTTTGCTGGGTGGTTCTTCCCCTTCTCCCCAAGGCTTTGAGATGCAAATCCTCTGCTACATACATAGGGTTTTCTATTGGTTCTTAACCGGAACCAAAACTTTCTACAAAAAAAAAAAATGGATTAACTAATTACTATGGTCTGACTGTTTATTCTTAATTTTAACTTAATTATTTGATTACTTAATTATTCTGTTCATATCTTGTAACCTGGCCTTGAAAGACATGGACATGGAGAAATGCCAGATGAGGAAAATCATGATCCTGCTCTCAGCGGCTGCCTCTGCGCTTTTCTGCTGATTGGTCATAGTAACACATTATCAGCTGTGGGATTCTTCATTTAATTGCCCCCTTAAATTCGAAAAACTGAATTTGAAAATTTCAGTTTTGTTTACTGCTTTCTGTGTAATTACTGGTAGTGTTGTGACTGATTGGGGTAACTTACCAGTTATTGTTAACAGTTTGCTTAAACTGTTACTCAGCAAAGAGCTTGAAATTTAAAATGATTCATAGCTACTCATCCTTTTTGTTGTTAATCAGGGTTACTGCATTTTGTTAGAATAAATAGCGTTGTGGGAACCAGTTTCATACTATGATTGTAAGAAAGCTAACAAATTTCACAATTGAAATAATAACATTCGTGTTGAGACCAAACAATTCCGTGCTTGCCACATGCACCCTGTGCTGTCTCCTTCAGCCTCTGAGCTGATACAGCCAGTGACACCGCCCTTGTCACTGACTACAGAGTGACAAGCTAGTGCAGAGTGATTGGAATGGCACAGCTTGACTTCTTGGTCTCACTTGCATTCCCACTTTCCCAGTTTCCTCTGGCTGGGGAGAGATGCCCAATGTTCACGCCAAGGCCGAGAACTCCTGGGGAGAGCCATCTTCTCCTTCTACCCTGGTCGACAATGGCACAGCAGCGTGGGGGAAGCCTCCCAGCAGTGGCAGTGGATGGGATCATCCTGCTGAGCCAGTGGTGCCATTTGGAAGAGCCAGCGCTCCTGCTACTGCCCCAGCCCTGTGCAAACCAGGTAAGCCAACATGCCCGGACCTAGCACTTAAGAATTGGATCAGTAAGGAAGGTTATTTGCTGTCAAGTATAAGGACCCGAGTTCAAATCTCTTGCACCTACATAAGAAGCCAGACATGGCTACATGTGCCTGAAACCCCAACATTGAAGGGCAGAGACAAGTGCATCCTGAGAGCTCCCGGCCAACTAGCATAGTCAAAATAGCTAGCTTCAGATCTGTTGGGAGACCGTGCCTTAGGGGAATAGGGTGAAAGTGATAGAAGAAGACACCACATGGGAAATTCCTTTGCCTTTTATGTGCACAGACCTGTACCATATACACCATCGACATATATCATACACATGAGAAAAACTGGACCTGTGGATTCTATTTGTAGAGGTTTTTGGTTTTTTTTTTTCCACTGAATTTTAGAGGTTATTTATTTATTTATTTATTTCTGAGGCAGTTTCTCTGTCCATCCCTGGCTGTCCTGTTTTCTGGTAGAGGTCTTGCTCAGCATGTTGCAATGCCCTGGAATACATCCCTCTCTTGAAAAAAAAAAAAACATGAATAGAAACAGTAGATAACTATTCCATGACTGCAGAATTGTTTTGTTTTCTTAGCTTGTCAATAGATGTGTGTCCTAGCTTGGTTGATTGATTTGAGGCAGAGTCTCACTATGTAGCCCTGGCTGGTCTGGAACTTTGTAGATTGAGTTGGTCTCAGACTCACAGAGATCCTGCCTCTGCCTCCCACAAGCTGGGATTAAAGGTGAAACTAAGACCTAAAAGAAAGACACTGACATTTTCAGGAGCCCACATTTGAGTTGCATTTTCATCTGTGAAGAGACTCCTGTTCCCTGTAATCTGGGATGTAGTTTGAGATGCCTGTATGCAGATGGAGGTACAGTTGATTGACAAGAGTGGAGTGTACAGCTGGAGTTACAGACATCCTGTACCTGCCTAAGAGAAAAGAAATAGATAAAAGATAACAATAGTTCCTGTTTCCCCACCCCTCCTGAGTTCTGGTGACACAGCTTTCTTCTCAGAACAGGTGAGTCTGACACGTCCTCACTGCTTTCTTCCAGCTTCCAAATCTATGCAAGAAGGCTGGGGCAGTGGTGCGGACGAAATGACCCTGGGCACCAGCCAGTGGGAGGATGAGGATGGGGACATGTGGAACAATGCTGCCTCCCAAGAAAGCAGCTCATCCTGCAGCTCCTGGGGCAATGCCTCAAAAAAAGGACTTCAGAAGGTAGGTGCTGCTGGGGAGACCGAGAGGCTGGGAAGCCTGTCCTGCAGTCTAGGAAGTCTAGGGACTCTTAATCTCTCTCTACATTGACAAGATTTCTGGTGCTGTTTTCAGGGCTGGGCTTAGTTCAAGGGCAGCCTTGTCTACACAGTGAGGTTTAGGACAGCAAGGTCTACACAAAGAAACCCTGTCTTGAAAGAGACAAAAACAAAAGGCTATTTTCTTATTAATAGAATTTTGTCTTTTCCAATGAGTTTTTTTTTGGGGGGGTGAGGTTGTGTATGGACTGCAACAAATCATAAAACCTGTATATAACAGGTAATATGCTAATTAAAGCCAAAGGATTGGGAGGGAAAATGTGTGAGGGGGGGGTGTGGATATTCTTTCCATCGGAAAAAAAAGCTGATATCCCTGATGTATATAAGCATCCAACAGGAAAATGAACAAAGAATGTAAAACTGATCAGATCAAAGGGAATACAAGTGACCATCCAGCGTGTAAAAGGTTGGCCGTCCCAACTCACATTTTCATATTACTATTTATGAAAGTGCCATTGAAAATCATTCACAAAACAAAGACTGACTTCAGGTCAGCCTGTCTGTTGACAAGGAGTAGAAATGACTCCAGACCCGAAGAGAAGTTGTTTACAGTGGGGCTGGGCAATCCAGTTGCTGTAAGACCAGAGACCCTACAATAGTAAATCGAAGTAATAGGATCTGGCCCTGGCAGCATGCTGTTCACTTGAGCTGCCTGCTAGGGGTCAGAATGCCTTCCAGCTGCTCCAGCACCATGAGCTCTGCTGTGGTTAGCGCCCACCTGTAACCCCAGCACTTGGGCAGTGAAGATGAGGATCAGAAGTTCAAGGTCACCCTCAGCCACAAAGCAATTTTAAAGCCAGCCTGTGCTACATGAGAAGACCCTGTCTCAAAAGGAAGAAAGGAGGAAAGGAAGTGGGAAAGGGGGGAAAGCAAGCACATTGCAGCAGATGCTTTGCGAAAGGGCGAGGTTTTAGTTTGGTTTGTTGACTGTTAGTGAGAATGTGTAGACACCGTTCCACATTGTGTACCTGGTTCTCAGGCCTCCTATGCCCTGCCCCTGGGCTGCCCTTTCTCTGGTCAGCCTCACTCCTCCTCTGCTTTAACATCTCACTTCATGTGCCTTTCCTCTCGCCTGAGTGAGAGCCAGACTGTGGATAAAGATGCATGGTTAATAAGACCAGCAGGTTGTTGTTCCTCTCTCATGTGGCTCTTTCCAAAGGGCTCTGCATTTTGTCGTTGTTTAGAATAAGTCGTATGTGAAGGTAAAAAACATGAAATGTTTAGGAAACTTGACAGTGCTGAGAGCTTCCAAGGCATTCCTGTGACAGTGGGAATAATGTACATTTGCTCAAACACGTACTTTTTATAAGAAGAGGATTATACTGTTTTTGTTATTGCATAAATGACAGACATAACCAGCCTTCAGATGCTCCCTGCAGTTTCCCACAGTGTTAACCACATAATGATGTCCGCTCTGAGGAAGAACACACAGTGTTAACTCACAAATTCTGTAGCTGCAGTCACTGAGTTTGGGTGATCACCCACTGTTGTTGTTGGGTTTTGTTTTGTTTTATTTTGGTTTTTGTTTGTCTGTTTTGTTTTTTGGGCTTTTTTTTGTTTTGTTTTGTTTTGTTTTGTTTTGTTTCTTTGAAACAAGGTTTCTCTGCATAGAGCCCCTGTCCTGTGTCTTGGAACTTGCACTATTAACTAGTATTAACTAGGCTGCCTCCGCCTCCCAAGTACTGGGTTTAAAGGCATGCACCACCACCACCCAGGTGCTGTCACCGATTTCTAAAACACATTAAAAGTAATTCCTGGACTTTTCCTTTGCCCGCTCTGTTCCAGGGCATGAAGACACCTGGAAAACAGGATGAGGCCTGGATCATGAGCCGGCTGATCAAACAACTCACAGACATGGGCTTCCCGGTAACTGACATTCTGATGCTCCTGCCCCACGATTCCAGTGGACAGCCTGAAAGCATTCCCTAGCCAGTCTGTTGTGTGTGGTGAGGCACAGATGCTCTGTGGATGATGTCACTGTCTAATTATTTGTTGAGTTCCCTTTGGCCGGGGCATAAACAAAGAATTACTCCGTTTCCATCAAGAATATCTCTTCCTAAATAAAAGACAGTGTGCGATTTGTAATTTCCATAGACTTAGACAATTCCATATTTTCTGTGATTTTTAATTACAAGTGAGTTTCATTCCTTATGTAGTAAGTGAAAATTCACAGCAAGAAGCTGAGTAAAATTAGGCATCAACCTCTCCTCCCCACGGCAGTCTAACAAGTCAGCCTCATTCCTGTGTCCCTGGTGTCCCCCAGAGAAGCCCCTCAGTTTTCTCAGCGCTTAGGTCAGGTCCTTGTCCCAATGTGCATGTGTTACTCAGTTACTGTGCCTGTATCTGAGGAGCCCAGAACGGCCTCGTGCCTTACACTGATGCTATAATGAGCAGGCCGCTGCCTATAGAACAGCCCAGCAAGTCCTCCTGTCCCAGCAACTTTGGATTTCTTTCCAAACACTTACATTATTCTGTAATCTATGTGCGTGTGTGTGAGCCTGTTTGCATTTATGCACCTACAGAGTCTCTGAAACTAGAGTTAGCGATGGTTGGGAGCCACCTTGTGGGTGTTGGAAACTAAACCAGAGTCCTCTGCAAGGCAGTAAGCTATCTTAACCTCTGAGCCATCTCTTCAGCTCTTATTTTTGTATTTCAGCTCACTAATTTGTTTATGTGAGTGGTATTCTGTCTGCTTTGTGCCTGTAACACACATGTGTACCTGCTGCCCTCGGGAGCCAGAGGAAGGCATTGGATCTCCTATAGCTAGAGTTACAGATTGTTGTGAGCTACTTTGTGGGGGCTAGGAATCTAACCCAAGTCCCCTGAAAGAGCATCCAGTACTCTCCATACACATATGTGTGCCTGCTTATGAATCTGTATGTATGAGTGGCTCCTGCAGATGCCAGAAAAGACTCAGGACTGCAGTTGTTCTAGGCATCTGTGAGTCCAGGTGGTGCTGGGAACTGAATCATGGTCCTTTGTAAGAATGGGATGTGATGTTAACTGTTGAGCCATCCCACCAGCCCCTAGCAAACAACTTTGATTTTCTTCAGGAATCAGTCTGTTCTGGTTAAAAAAAAAAAAAAACAAAAAAACAAAAAACAAAAAACAGTTACCAGCATGAATCTGATCTGATTGCTTTTTTGTTTTTTGGCCAAAAAGTTTGGGAGATGGAGACTGGTGTTGATAACATACAGAAGGTTGATGTTATGGATGTACCTCCTGACACTCAGAGTGACAGATAAAACAGAGACCTATGTGTAAAGAGTCCAGAGCCCTGCAGTTCTACTGAATTGTCATTGTTCAGTGCAGTGCAGAAACAAGTGTAGGCATGTTCACAAGCTTCCTACAGCCCCACCCTTTAGAGATGCATCCATTTGTGACACACTGTTGCTCTCTTCAGACAGATGAGAACAGGGCCTGGGATCCCATTACAGATGGTTGTGAGCCACCATGTGGTTGCTGGGAATTGAACTCAGGACCTCTGGAAGACCAGACAGTGCTCTTAACTGATGAGCCATTTTTCCAACCCCCAAATTCTATATTTTTATTTTTGAAGTTAAATACAAGTTTTCTTCCTTTGTTTTTGAGATAAGATCTCACTGTATAGCCCAGACTGGCCTCAAATGCATAGAAATCTGTCTGTTGAGATTAAAGGTGTGAGCTTCAATATCCATGAGTTCTTGTTCCTCCATTCTAGACTCAGTAAATTAGTTTTAGCTACAAGTGTTTCCTATTGCAAGGCATCATCTCTCTAGCACCCAGGAGCAGAGGCAGAGTGTGCATGTAGACACGCCACTGCCTGTCCTCAACAAAGAGAAGGACATTTCCAGTCCCAAAAGCTAGTGGTGGTTGCTGCTTTTCCCCTGGAGTGCTGAGATGTTCAGGTTCTCTGATGTTCTCTGGTTGTCTTGTGTGGATTGCTGATAAGAGTTCCGCTTCTCCCCACAGAGAGAGCCAGCTGAAGAGGCCTTGAAGAGCAACAGTATGAACCTTGACCAGGCCATGAGTAAGTGACAGGGCATCTGTTCCCAGGTGCCTCTTGGGAAGTTTTGCTTTGTAAAAACTATTTGCTTTTAGCCATTATCAAATCTGAAGAGGTGGGTCGACAATCTGGAGCTCAGGGGAAGAACAACCACAGAACACCCCAGTCATATGGCAAGTGCCTCTTCTGGGATAACCCCATGAAGGCTCCCACAAGCCTGTTAGCCACACATATGCTTGTTTTATGTATGTTAGTGTTTCAGAATACTGTATTTAACATGTTTTCTATAATCAAATGTGAGTTGATCAGGATATAATGTCTCCTGACCCTGGGTAATGTGGTTGTAATTTTTTTCACCCAGACAGCCAGCTGTCCTATTCATTATGCATCTTTTTATGCTGTATATGTGTAAAGTGTTTGTGGGTACACGTGCTATGGTACATGTGTATTAAGTGTGTGGGCACACATGCAGTGGTACATGTATGTAAAGTGTGTGATACATGTGTGCAGGTCAGAGGACATTCTGTAGAGTCAGTTCTCTACAACTTTTCCATGGCTTTGGGGGATCAAATTCAGGTCAGCAGGCTTGACTAGTAAGCACCTCTACTCTTGAGCCACACTGCCAGTTTACTACACAGACCTGTTTGTTGACCTTCTGGTCTCTCTAGGCGTGCTGTGGATGTCAACCTCAGTGTTTCCTGAGGAGCCTCACCCGTGAAATTTCTTCCTCTTCCTTGATTTCTCTTCTGGGGTTTGTTAGCACCCAACTAACAAACCACATTGCTGCAGCTCATGCCTGAAAGAAACTGACCTGGCACGTGTTAGCTTTCTTGCATTAGGAATACCACATAGCACACTACTCTAGGGAACATTCCAGGATCAACAGAAAACACACAGCTGTGAAGAATGTCGCAGACTCTTCAGTAAGGTCCAGCTAGAGTGCATGGATGATGGGGACAGACAGTAGTATGTGATTGTAAAAATACCAAAGCATGCTGTGTACACTCTGAGGCAGGGAAAACCAGGCAAGTGGAAGCAGTGACATCCAAACACAGTTTAGTGGGCAAAAGCTGTTATCTCAGGTTACATCAGTGGGAAGGCCTGAGGCTGTGGCTGGAAGGAAGGAAGACCTAGGGAGCAGAGGATGATGATGAGCTTCCCCGGGTGCATCGCTGCCTCGTGACCTGCGCTCCTTTGTTCTCAGTGTTGCCCTCATGTTGTACCCAGGTGCTCTGCTGGAAAAGAAGGTGGACATGGACAAACGTGGACTGGGAATGACCGACTACAATGGAATGGTCACCAAACCCCTCGGCTGCCGCCCACCAATCTCCAAAGAGTCTTCCATGGACCGCCCCACCTTTCTTGACAAGGTATGGATCTAGGCAGCTATCTTAGTTCTGCCCTCAACAATTATCTGAGCTGTGTCCTTAAAGCAAGTTAGATGGGAAGTTCGGACATTTAGGTGGCTTTTACGTCAATTTCCCTAACATGTAAGAATGGATGACTCAGGATGTTGCATTACACATGGTACCGTAAGGAGTGGAAAGTGCTGGACTCGGGAACTGACTCCTTAGAAAGGACTAGTAGGCTAGGCAGTCGAGGCACAGCCTATTAATCCCAGCACTTGGAAACTTCTGGGGATGTTAGCGTAAGTAAAGTCCTTGCCTTACAAACACTGGAACCCAGGTCCCATTCAAGTTCTGTTCCCAGAAGGGCCCTTGATCCTCGGACAGGACTCTATTCCCGGAGTCTCTACGTGTTCCACGCGGACAGATGAGCTGTGGCACACATGGTCAGGAGCACTTGATCCTAAAAGATATTTATCTGAAATTCCAAATTACTGTCTGGTGTCATATTCCTCCTCCTGCCCCAGCGTCTAGAGCTCAGACTGAAGTTGTGCACTGCTCTGTCTGTATTTATTTGTGGAATCTGGAAGTGGAATTGGGACCTGAGCTCCTTCTCTAAAGTATAGTAATCTGCAGGTGGACATTAGGTTTGCAGAGCTTGGCGGTTAGGTGACCTTAGTGTTTTCTGTTCCTGTCGCTCTCAGAGTCAGCCAAGTGCTGTATGGAGGTGGAGGCCAGCCTCCCCAGGAAGCTGTGCTCCTGGAGCCTACAGATTAGACTTGCTGATGTGTCTGTCCCTCCCCACGGTAGCTAGGCCAGGGCAGTAAGTGGGAACAATGCTGGAAGCTAAAGTGTATGCTTGTGGGGTCGTAACAAAGCAGCATCTTAATCCTCTTTCTCTCTTTCTCTTCTCCTCTTCCTGTTGCCCTTGCCCTCCATTACCTCATTATCCACACATGTTTTATTGTCAATTCTTTATCCACCCACCCCACCCCTACCCCATTATTTCCATTACCCCATGGGAAACTGTTTGGTGCACTGCGTGCTGGCGGGCACCGCACACAGCTCACCCTTTCTTTCTCCAATCAGGATGGCGGCCTCGTGGAAGAGCCCACGACTTCACCGTTTTTGCCTTCCCCAAGCCTGAAGCTCCCCCTTTCCAACAGTGCACTCCCTAATCAGGCCCTGGGTGGGATTGCCTCAGGGCTGGGCATGCAAAACTTGAACTCTTCTAGACAGGTAAGGCTGTTGGGAAAGAGCTGGGAGTGGTCTACATTCCTTCTCCTGACTTTTCTAACCTGGTAGAGGGGGAAAAAAAACATTTTTAGTTGATACTTGGATCTTAAAATAGGAAAGCTTCAGAGTTGTTTTTATGCGGAACTGAAATGTATTTGAGCTCCTCTTTGTACTCCAAACTCCAACTTACTGCTTCTGATTGGAATAGTTACCAACTGTTTTTCCGGGGTGGGGGGGAGGGGTCCCTCTCCAAAAGCAGAGGGGACTTCTATGACATTTGCAGAGCCTTTCATGCTCTGTGTAAGAGGTTCCCAGAAAAAAACTGTGAGGCCTGAGTGTCTGTGGCCACTGTGAGTCAGATAGATCATCATGGACCTGTCAGCTCTTAGCAGCTTCTTGGTCAAGTTGAGTGGAAAGATTGAACCCTAGAAATGCAGTGTGTTGCCTACAGCACAGGCAAGGCAGGCTCTGCTGTCAGGAGAGCCACCGTACTCCAGTCCATTGGAGAGGTTGCTCATGCCACAGTGTGGAGAATGCAGAGTAACTGTGACAGCTGTGTTTGGGGACACTTGAAAATGCAGTCTTGTGTGTATCCTGTGATTTAAAATTATACGCAGTTCCCTAAGCTGGTTCTTCATCCTCTGTAACCTGTACAAGTAACATTTGTCCAAAGTGCACTTAGGGACCAGGTTGAAGGAGGAGGAAACAGAAGAAACATTGGCATTCATAGTGTGAAACCTATCACTTGGCCCTCCCCCAAACTGCCTACCCCCACGTCTTAAATAGCTGTTCTGTCTTCTGCAGATCCCAAGTGGCAATCTTGGTGTGTTTGGCAATAGTGGAGCAGCACAAGCCAGGACCATGCAGCAGCCGCCAGTGCAGCCTCTTAATTCCTCCCAGCCCAGCCTCCGAGCTCAAGTGCCTCAGTTTCTATCCCCTCAGGTCTGACCAATAAGCCTTGCACAGTGTGCTTGTGTGGTTTTGATCTGGATCTGGCTGGATCCAGGAAATGACTGTGATAAACCTGACGGAAGTATCCGGGTTATTTGGAATAAAACAAGCAGACTGCTGTTGGCATAGAATATCATTAAGGTCACCAGGACACCAAGACAAGGGATGTCAATGAAATCGTAGTTGGAGTTATATGAGAGAGTGCGTGTTTACAGAGCGAGTGTGTGTGTCAGAGTGTGTCACTGTGAGATAGTATACATGCAACAAGCCTGGTGACAGTGTGAGAGTGTGTATGCACAGAGCGTGGTGACCTTGCCTTTAACCCCAGCATGCAGGAGGTAGAGACAGTTGGAGCTCTGTGAGTTTGAGGCTAACCTGGTCTACAGAAAAGTTCCAGAACAGCCAGGGCTACACAGACAAACCCTGTAGTGGGGGAGTATGTGCTACAGACTGGGAATTATGTTTAGTAGATACTAACTGATCATTGCCGTATGATATTGATGGGGAGGTTGTAGTGTTCGCTTATTGTTTTCATGGTGTGTGTCCTAGTTAGGGTTGTTATTACTGTGAGAAAAGACAACCAAAAGCAAGTTGGGGAGGAGAGCTCTACTTGGCTTTTGCTTCTGAATCACTGTTGATCGCAGAATGAAAGCAGGACAGGACCCTGGAGTCAGGAGCTGATGCAGAGGCCATGGAGGGGGCTGCTTACTTGGCATTCTCAATCTTCTCTTCCAGGACCACATACAATAGGTTGGGCCCTTTCTCCCCAATCAATCACTAATTTAGAAAATGCCCTCCAGGTTTGCCTATATAGCCCAGTCTTATGGAGGAATATTATTAATTAAGTCTTCCTCCTCTCTGATGACTCTAGTTTGTGTCAACTTAACAAACAAACAAAAAACAGCACCATGTGCTTGTTTTCTTTCTTCAAATTTTATTTTCCTTTTTGAGATGGGGTCTCTATGTAGACCAGACTGGCCTGACAGGGATCCATGTACTTTTGCCTTCACCTTCCAAGTATTAGGATTAATGGTGTGCACCACAATACCCACGGATTTACAGATTTTTTTCATGTCTGTACACCACGTGCACGACAGGTGCCCCTTAAGGACTAAAGAAAGTGTCTTAGTCAGGGTTCCTGTTCCTGCACACACATCATGACCAAGAAGCAAGTTGGGGAGGAAAGGGTTTATTCAGCTTACACTTCCACATTGCTGTTCATCACCAAAGGAAGTCAGGACTGGAACCCAAGCAGGTCAGGAAGCAGGAGCTGATGCAGAGGCCATGGAGGGATGTTGGTTACTGGCTTGTTTCTCCTGGCTTGCTCAGCCTGCTTTCTTATAGAACCCAGGTCTACCTGGGTGGGCTGGAACCTCCCCTCTTGATCACTAGTTGAGAAAATGCCTTACAGCTGGATCTCATGGAGGCATTTCCTCAAGGGAGGTTCCTTTCTCTGTGATAACTGTAGCTTGGGTTAAGTTGACAAAAACCAGCCAGTACAGAGAGTATCAGATCCCCTAGAAGTGGAATAACAGAAAGTTATAAACCACTATGTGGGTGCTTGGAATCAAACCCAGGTCCTCTGCAAGAGCAGCCAGTGCTCTTAACTGCTGAGCTATCACTCTGGGCCAGACCCATAGGCAATTACGTGTCTCTCTGTGTGTAATTCATTCATATATATTTATTCATATATATGTATGCATTTTTTAGATATTTCCCACTCCCCTTTCCTCAACATTTCTTGTGTGTATGTTTTCAGGGCTAACAATTTGGTATTAGATAACCAATTGGTCTGTCTCTCCCTGGTCAAGACTATTTCTCTCTCTCAGTATTCCTTTTGTTGCCTGCAATTGTCTAGAATTGCCTCACGAGCTTTCCCCTGCCACATTACCACACCTGTCCAGATCATATTTAGGCAGCCATGTTGGTGAGACTTCACAGATATAGGTTCTCTGACATTCTAGGAAGCTGTCTCATACTCAAAGCAAACTTCCTGTTTTTCTGGTTCTTAACAACCTTCAACCTCCTTCTGCACTAATGCCTGAGCCTTGTACATACTCATTGGGACTGAACTGCACAACTCTGTATATTGAGCACTTACACTTTTCTATAATGGCCTCTGCTGAAAACAAGTTTTTTGGGTGGAGGACTATGTGTATCTGGGGCCTAAGGACAGACATTTATAGTTGGCTGGTGGATGGGGGCACTATATGTATTGGGGTAAGAACAGATATTTATAGTTGGCTGGTGCTGGTGTAGTGAGGTGGTTGTAGGCTCTCCTTCAGAACCCATGACCTGACTAGCTCTGGGCAGTTGGCTAGTTTCCAGTACCAAGCATGATTTTCCTCTTGCTGAAGAGACCTTAAATCCAATGGGAGATTTATTTCTTGGTCTCTGCTAAGGCATGTTTGCCACCTTGAGGCTGTCATGTCATTCTGAAGACTTAGAGTCGTAACGTCCAGCACAAGTAAAGAGCCTTTTTGTTTTTTTTTTTAATACAGCATCAGCACTGTTCACTTTTAGAACATTAGTAATTTTCGCCTTTGGACTATTCTTAATTACAGAATGGCATTATTCTTTATCCCTTGTTAAGAACATTAGAATTATGTTTCATTCATCCTAGGAGTTTTGGGAAGACAGTGTTGACATGTGGGAAAGAACAGGTCTGTACCGTGACTTGAAATGGCTAGAGCTCGGTAGAAAAAGAGGTAAATGTATTAATGAGGATGTAGCAAGCTCTATGGAGACTAGCTGGAGGCCTGTATAAGACAGTACACCTTCCTCCTACTGAGGCAGCAGCTAGCTGGATTAATATCTTCTCCAGACCTTAAAGGTTCCCTTTGGCAGAACATGAACTAACCTCTGATAGGAATGGCCTCACACCATGGAAAGCAAATGTACAGCTAAAATATTTAGAGAAAGAAATCTAGAAGCTGGCTTGGCAAGGTGGTCCTTTCCGATAGTCCCAGGATTCAGCAGGTAGAGAGGCAAAAGGATCCGGAGGAATTCTGGTCTATCCACTACATAGCCACTTTAAAGGCTAGTCTGAGCTACATGAGACCCTGTCTCAAGAAAGTAAGAAAAAAAAAGTATCTATTTGTCAGGACAGGGTTTTCTGTGTAGTCCTGAGTATCCTGGGAACTCACTCTGTAGACCAGGCTGGCCTCAAACTCACAGAGATCTGCCTGTCTCCACCTCCCTAATACTCGGAGTAAAAGCATGTGGTACCACACCCAGCTGAAAAAAATACATTAGTTTTAAAATATTTTTGTATTCTGAACGTGTTAAATACTAATGTTTAAAAGTTCCTAAAATGTTCTAACGGCCTCTCCAGTTCAGCTGTCAAACAAATATAATTGTCAGTTAGCCAGTTTGAACCCAAAAACAAAGCTACACAGACAAGTGAATGTTGCCATGGAGATGGTCGTTAATGGTATGTTTCTGTTAAACAGGTTCAAGCACAGCTTTTGCAGTTTGCAGCAAAAAACATTGGTCTCAGCCCTGCACTATTAACCTCGCCAATTAACCCTCAGCATATGACGATGTTGAACCAGCTCTATCAGCTGCAGCTGGTAAGTGGAATGGACCCAGTGTAGAGGTAAGAGCTCCGTCAGCAGGCAGTGGAGACGTCCTGACACGCCACACCAGTGAGCTGTCACTGTTTTCACAGCCAACTCTGGTTCATGACTGTTAGGAATTAGGAAAGTTTTTACTCAAGGATATTGTCCTTGCACTTTGCAAATAAATATCTTAGCCCCTTCCTGTCCATGGTCTCGCTGATCTATAACCTGGCCTGTCTATTCCTTGGGTCTCTCAGAGATGCTCCTCTGAGGGAAAGAACACAAACACCACGTGGCTGAATATTTTCTCACTCCTCTCAAGGATGGTAAACCAAACACTATCTTGGAACTATAGAGGAGAGAAGTTGCTGCCATACCTGGAACAATTTGCTGTGGCCTGTTCAGACTCGGGATCACAGAACCTCAGTAGAGAGCAGCTAAGACCCAGGAGTCCTTAAAAGTTGTGTGATTTAGCATATGTGAATTCTTAATTTTAAGTTGTCTTCTTGTTTTCACTATTATATGGCAATCATTGTTTCCCTGGCCACTTAGTGAATCTCTCTCTCCTGGTGCACCAAATGTGCTCATTTCTTGTCCAGTATCTAGCCTCCTGATCTTCTTACAAGTCTTACCTTGGAACTTCGTGGCCTGGAAAATGAGTCTTGAAGGAAGCAAAGCAAATGAGGAACAGCAGACAGGAGGTGCAGGGGCAGACTAACTGAAGAGCTTTGTTTCTGAAAGCAGACAGCCCCAAACTGTTCATCTTTTTAGCCAAATGTCTGAAAATGTAAGGCTCTGAGATTTCAGTAGGTAGCAGGGGAACAGGACAAAGGCAAGTGTCCCAGAGATACGTGTGTCCTTCCTGTCCTAGTCCTGTGCCTGTTGCCTGAAGGGAGGCCTCCTGCACTAATGACAGCAGCAGGAGGCAGGGCCACCCAGGACAGGAAGGGGCATTGGAGGCTGCACAGCTCATGTCTGGGGATATGCAGAGCCTGCTGCACTGTCCCAACCAGAGCTTGTGGGGGAGGGGGCCTCACACATACAGTATGTTCTCCAGCAGGCTTTCCTTTTGTTGTGAGCAGAGGAAAACAGCTGTTGGGTGCCTAATGTATTGAAGTGAACCCTTGATCTACAGTTACTGATGGGTTTTAACAGTGTAGCACAACTCTGTTTCTGTTGTAACTAAGTCTTCTGCATAGGATCAAATGGGCACTAACAACAGGCAAAGGAAACCGTGTGCCTGGGTCTTGGTTGGAGTCTAGTGAGTTGATTTGAGTTACACACAGGCGTGTGGCAGACCTGAGCAGCTGTAGTAGTGAAAAACCTCCCCCAGCATGGCTGGCAGCTCACAAGCTGCATCTTGAGCTCCCTGAAAAACTGTCAGCAGCTGCACATGGCGTTCTCTTCACAGCAACTGTTCACTGCTTATCTGACCTCACTGAGGGGCTCTGTGAATCCAAGGTTGTTTCATTTGGAAGTAACTACAGGAGTCCTCCAGCCAAGAAATCTCCCAAAATTTGTGTTGTACAGAAAGTTAATCAGTATTCAACCAACATTTTGAAATAATCAAATTAAAAGACTTTGTATATCAGCACACAGAGCACAGAGCTGATTTTGCTATTTGCCCAGGAGACATGCTCCAAGTGCTTCGGGTCTGGTTCATGCGTTTATTGGATAGAGCATCACCATCTTCTGCCACATTGTCTAGCCAGTCAAGCCAGTAGTCTAGATCATCCTAAAATATTTTTTTCTATTTTCTGAGTGTAAAGAAGATCGAATCACTTGTTTGAACAGCTTTCTTACGGTTTTACAACTTTTCTATCAATAGGCATACCAACGTTTACAAATCCAGCAGCAGATGTTACAGGCCCAGCGGAATGTTTCTGGACCCATGAGGCAACAGGAACAGCAAGTAAGCGTCCCTTAGACTGGCTTTTGCCACTTCCTCTCATTCTAGTAGAAGAAACCCCAGTGCATCAACTCCTAGCTTGGTGTTGGCTTTTCTCTGGTTGAACTCCCTATTTGGAAAGTCCCAGGGCTAGGTTTGGGACAAGGCTGGCCCAGCTGGTAGAAGCTGAGGTATGAACATTCTCAGTCTGTAGATGAGCTATGTGCTCTGCTCAACCCTGCCTAATATGTGTGGGTATATATGTGTTTCCACCTGCCAGGTTGCGCGCACAATCACTAATCTGCAGCAGCAGATCCAGCAGCACCAGCGCCAGCTGGCCCAGGCCCTGCTTGTAAAGCAGCCTCCACCTCCACCACCCCCGCCGCACCTGTCTCTGCACCCCTCTGCAGGCAAATCGGGCATGGATAGCTTCCCCCCTCACCCCCAGGCTCCCGGCCTTCCCGACCTGCAGACCAAAGAGCAGCAGTCTTCACCCAACACCTTTGCTCCTTACCCTCTTGGTGAGTCTTCTGTGGATTTCAGATGTACACCAGGTAGAGGAGTCCCTCCTGTGCTGACCAAGAGGCTGTACAGTGGGCAGAATGTACAGTATGGAACCAGCTCCTCAGAGGCAGAATCAGACAGTGAACCTCTCGATGCTTTGTCTCTAGGGAGCAACACTGACTTGAGCATAACACAAGTTTCACTAGTACCACAGGTAATTAGTAGTACCTGGGTGGTCCTACATGGTCACCTATAACTCACTCAGGCACTTGAGAGGCAGAGATAGGACAACTATGAGTTCAAGAGTAGCCTGAATTCTATAATGAGCCTACTGGGAGTAGTACTTCTGAAACCCCTTTGTTGCACCAACTTTCAGTTCATTCTGGTTTACCATCTTTATTGTTTTGATTTTTGTGGGGTATTTGGGGTGGGAGTGAGAAACCACCTCAAACTATAGTTCAGGCTAACTAAATCTCTCAGCAATTCTCCTGCCTCTACCTCTCAGGTACTAAAATTACAGGTCTCTGCCATTCTTGTCTGGGCTCTGTCTTCCAGCCCTTAGCTGGAGAGGTGTTTGTCTTATCCGGCCAGTGATACTCAGACTGGGAACAGAGACCCTCCATAAGGTTTGTGGCTGGCCTGCACTCCTCTAGTACAGGGGTGTGGGAACAGCCCAGTGAACAGAACCCAATCTGTCAGAACAAGCTCAATGCTGGAGACTTTATGGTACCAGCTAGGGAGATATGTCACCAGGAACTAGGAGAATGTTCTAGAGCTGTGCTAATAGCTGGCAGAATCTGTGAACTTGGGCCAAGGGGAATAAGGAGCTTCAAATACATTTTCTCCAAGAGGGCAAAGGCCATCTGAATAGCAGTGAATTAGCTGCCAGTGGCTTGCCTCCCTCCTTAGAATGCTAATACATACTTGTACAGAGAATGCTATATCTTGTTATGTAATTAGCACTTAATATGTAATGAGTATATTATGCCCTTATACTGAAGCTGAAGATTAGATAGGGGCTTCATTGTATCCTTCACTAGCGTCCTGGCCATTAGTGTTCCTTTACTGATAGAAGCACAGCTGTCCCTTGGCAAGACCTAATTTAGGACTTAGACCTCCTGGACACCAGTTTCAACCTACTGCTAACTTGTACAGTTTGAGTGGTTGCCTCAATTTTTCTGTCTATATAGAAATATTTATCACACAGTTTTTTTTTAAAGTTACATGAAGCTGGGGCAGTGGTGGCAAATGCCTTTGATCCTAACACTCCGGAGACAGAGGTGGGTGGATCTCTTGAGTTTGGGACCAGACTGGTCTACAGAGTGAATTCCAGGACAGCCAGGGATACCCTATGTTAAAAGCAAGCAGACATTCAGACAGACAAAAAGCTCTCTAGAATGAAAGGTTTGCTGCCCCATGATAGGCTAAAAGGTAAATAAACCTGTGGTCTCAGCATTAAGGAGCAGATGAAGGAGGATTGCTGCCAGTATAAAATTAGCCTGGGCTATAGAGCAAATACCAGATGAACCAGATTATGTTCCAAGACCCTCTCCAAACAAAAGAACAAAAAATATATTTGGTTAAAATTTAGAATCAAGACCCAGACAAACAGGTAAAAATTCTGTGGGTGATGAGGAAATCTTTTCAGATTACAGGATACAGCAGAGAGAAGCCCTGGTGTGTTTGGAGTGGGGGGGTGGCCCACTAGAGCACCTTGGATTGCTCTGACTTCCAGATTGTTACTGCTTTACCTGGTAGATCTGTATATAGAGGAAATAGAGGCTGGAAAGCAGAGGCTGTGGAGGAGGCAGCTCCTGGGCAGATGTACACAGCTGTTCTACTCACAAGTGTGTGACTGTGTCTAAACACTTGAAATGTTGAGCAGAAACAGAATGCATGCCAAGTGTCATGGCACACATCTTTAATCCCAGTACTTGGGAGGAAGAGGCAGACAGAGCTCTAAGAGTTCCAGGGTGATGAGTTCCAGCCTGGTCTATGTAATGTGTTCTTCAACAGGCACATGGAGAGACTTTGACAATCTCAAAAACAAAACAAAAAGGAAAAACAACAGCTGGGTGCATGGAGCCTGCTTCCCATGGCAGGACAGAGCCTGCTTCATTTACCCTAGGCAGGCCCTTAGGTCCACTGGCTTCCTTGCCCTTGGTCTGCATGGCTCAACCACATACACCTATGGATGTGTGACTCCACTTGAGAGCCAGTGTTCCCTCTGCCGTAACATTTGAATTGTGGAATGGGTTATGGTGGTGTCCAGTGTCTGTGCAGGACTCACTATTGGAAGGGGGTGGTGTTTGTGAACAGAATCTCAGTCATTCAGTGTTACCAGGGAATGCTCAGGAGCCAGATGCTGATTGATTTTATTTAATGTTCAAACAGGAAGCTCTTGGATTAAAGGTGTAGGCTAAAGCTGCACCACACCACAACTAAAAACAGGTTGTTCTGGTGAATAACACAATCTCAGGATTCACAGTGTGATCAAATATCCTGCAACATTTCCCCCTTTTTGTCTAAATAAAAATTATTTACAATAATGAGGGTGTTTCTGCCAAGCTTTCCACAGTGTCCAGCTTGGTTGTATTTTTGCAGTCTTAGGAGTAAGTGTTTTTTGAATAAGTCAACTATTAGTCAAGAAGCAACAACCAGTTAATAGGAAGTAAACATAGGATTATTAAGGAAAAAGCCATAGAGAGTAAGAGGGAGTCAGGAGGATGGATAGGAAGATGCACAGGAAGTAGAAGGGAGGGACATTCAGCTTGAAGGAAGTTGTTTGAGAGGTGTGAGAGGGGGCATTCCAGATGAAACATCTATCAGCTGAATTTTTCCTCTGCCTCTCTAAGCTACCAGGATTTCCTTGCAACGTCTGGCTCCAGGGTCTTATTGATAAAACCAAATGATTGAGATTTTGTTTAAAAAATAGCACCAGCCTAGTCTACATAGTGAATTCTAGGCCAGTTTGGGGTGACATACTGAGACCTTGTCTCCAGATAAAAAGCAGAACCAAAGGCTAGCAAGGCGGTGCACCCCTGGAACTCCAGCCCTCAGGGTTCAGAGGCAGGCAGAGCTCCTCGTATTTTAGGATAGCTGGGGCTACATAGTGAGACCTTATCTCCAGGAAGCTGTAGAGGCAGGGGATGGAATTACAGTGGAAGTGTGTAACTGTGCCTGAGGTTGGAGGCTAGGTCTCCCAAGAGGGACTTTTTTTTTTTTTTTATTTTACTTATTTACATTTAGAATGTTATCCGTTTTCCAGTTTCCCCTATGCAAACTCCCTGCCCCATCCCCCTTACCCTGCTTCTATGAGGGTACACCCCCACCCACTCCCACCTCACCGTCCGAGCATTCCTCTACACTAGGGGATCAAGCCTTCACAGGACCAAGGGCCTCCCCTCCCATTAATGCCGGAGAAGACCCCTTCAACTCTTCCAGTCCTTCCCCCAACTCCTCCATTGGGGTCCCTGGGATCAGTCCAGTGGTTGGCTTCGAGCATCTGCGTCTGTATTGGTCAGGATCTGACAGAACCTCCAGGACACAGCTGTATCAGGCCTGTCAGCAAGCACTTCTTGGCATCAGCAATAGTGTCTGGGCTTGGTATCTGCATGTGGGATGGATCCCCAGGTGGGGCAGTCCCAAGAGGGCTTTCATGGTGGAATCTTTCAGAGAAGAGGGAAATACTAGCAGTGTCTGTGTTTTCAGCTGGATTGAACCCAAACATGAATGTCAACAGCATAGACATGAGCAGTGGTTTGTCTGTAAAGGACCCATCTCAGTCCCAGTCACGCCTGCCTCAGTGGACACATCCCAACTCTATGGGTAACTTATCTAGTGCTGCTTCTCCCCTGGACCAGAATCCTAGCAAGCATGGTACGTATGCCCTTGCCCTTCACAGAAGGCTTCACTTCACTAATTGACGGGTGGCCTGAAATACTACTTTTCTTTCTATGCATGTCTATGAATGCAGCTCCAAAAAGGAGAGGAGTCTGCCATTTCACAGCACCTGCAAGCTAACCATCAGACCTTAGCTCCAAACAAGCATTGAAAATGCCCCAAAACAGAAAGAGCCCAGCACTCTTTAGTTAGAGAGCCCTAAAGCCTAGAGAGATGGCTCAGCAGAAAGAGCAGGCACTTTTCTTGTAGAAGGCCTGAGTTGAATTCTGTCACCCATACTGGGTGGTTCACAGCTACTTCTAACAAGTCCTATGGCCTCTATGGGGACCTGCACTCATATGTTTACATCCACACACAGACACACAAACACATAATTGAGAAATTTTTAAATTTTCTTAATGTCAAAAAAAGAGTACTAAAAAGAATCGCCTTTCAAAACGGTCACAAAGTATCAAATAGGAGAAATAAAACTGCTAATCATCATATTAGCCTGGAGTGGGCTAGGATATGGCTCAGAGACAGGGACACTAACATGGCCTCCAGTGACCTCCTTTCAGTGTGAGGTCCTGAGTTCTGTCCCTGAACCAGAAAGAAACAAAAGAAGTGTAATAGGGCATAGAGTTTTCTCTTCAAATAAAGTGATCTAAAAGGGAAATTCCCCAAATGGATAATTGAGCAAGAAAATCTCCATGTGGCACCTGGTCCCTTTGAATTGTTGGTTTTCTCTTTCTAAGTCAGTGCCCACTTTGTTCTTGCATAGCAAGGGACATAGAGATACCTACAAATGTGACCACTAACCAGGAAGACTCATAGTTTGTTCCCAGAAAGACACGGTGGGCAGCTTACCAGTGCATAAAGATTTCCAGCTTCATATGGTTGGGAAATGATCTGTAATCCCAGCAGCAGTTATGAGGTAGAGGTAGGAGGCCTAGGAGGAGTTCAGGATCATCCTACAAGTTGGAGGCCAGCCTTTAATCCTAGCTCTTAGAGGCAGAGGCAGGCAGATCTCTGAGTTTGAGGCCAGCTAGTCTACAGAATGAAGTTTCAGCCAGGGCAGCGTACTCACTAGCTATGTGTCATGAATTTAGCTGCGTAAGAGGTTTGAAAAGGTAAGGAGGGAGCCAGAGAGATGAGTCAGAGGTGAAGAGCACTGGCTGCTCTTGCAGAGGAACTGGGTTTGAGTCCCAGCACCTACATAGTGGAACACAGCTGCCCTTCACTCCTGTTCCAGGGGATCTTGTGCCCTCTTCTGACCTCCTCAGGGACCAGGCACACACATGGTGAATGGACATATATGCAGGCAACAGTCATACAATAAAAATAAAGATAAAGAATTTTATGAATAATAAGGTCAAGGAGAATGTCATTGGGCAGACAGCGCAGCAGATCAGAGCACTTAGTCGTACAAGTTCAGTCAAGTGTGGCCACATGTGCCTGTAACCGCAGTGTGTCCAGAGCAGATGGGAGGCTCACTGGGACTTGCTGGCTCCAGCCTAGCTCCAGGTTCAGTGAGAGACCCTGTCCTCCATACACATGGGCACACACATAAACCAAACTGTCTCGCGTGTCTGGGGCATTAGCTCAGTTACAGTGCTTGCCTGGGAGGCAGGAAGCCTAGACTGAAATAAAACATGCTGCACCAGTAAAGCAGGCTTGGTGGAACGTGCCTGTAATCTCAGCACTAGAGGGTAGAGTCTGGAAGATCCAGAAATTCAAGGGCATCTTTAAATACACAGCAAGTAAGGTACATAAGACCCTACCTATCTCAAAAAAATAAATAAATAAATAAATAAAATAAGCCTTTCAACTTGACAAACCAAAATAGTTTATAGTGGCACACATCATTTGAGCATTTGAGAAGGTGGGGGCTGGGAGAGCAGGGGTTTAGAGTTGTTCTTGGCTATTAAGAAGCTCAAGGTCATTTCAGACTATATGATACCATCTCAAAAAACATAATAGTGATGATACTAACAGCCAGGTGGTCGTGGCACATGCCTATGATCCCAGCACTCGGGACAGAGGAAGGTAGATTTTTCTGAATTTGAGGCCAGTCTGGTCTACAGAGTGAGTTCCAGGACAGACAGGGATACACAGAGAAACCCTGTCTTGGGGGGAAAAAATCTGAACAATAACAATATTGTGTGTAATTGGTAATGCTTGGGTTCGTCAGTGTCTCTCAGGTGAGAAGCGTGGCCTAGCGTACACAGGGCCCTGAGTTCTATGCCTAGCACCACGAAAGAATGTGTAAGTCATCTAAAGACCGTTCTTAGAGAACCCTAGATGGCAAGGTGTACGATCCTGGACCTAGAAGAGAAGGTTGTACTGTATTCCTGGGTTTCTTTGGTAGAGAATTCACTCTGTTCCTGGTTCCTGTTCTGTAGGTGCTATCCCTGGAGGTCTAAGCCTCGGACCTCCAGGTAAGTCCTCCATTGATGACTCTTACGGCCGGTACGATTTAATTCAGAACAGTGAGTCACCAGCCAGTCCTCCCATAGCTGTTCCCCATAGCTGGTCACGTGCCAAATCTGACAGTGATAAAATCTCAAATGGCTCCAGCATCAGCTGGCCCCCAGGTAAGACTGCATGGCGCTTGTGGGAAACAATAGATTCAAGCATGCCCAAAGCCTAGGTTGGAGCTGAGGGAGCCTGGTCTGCACTGTGAGTCCTGCAGCCGTCAAGTCTAGCTTTGGGGTTTCCATTAAGACAACATGGGGTATGATGGTGTTGAGCATTGTTCTGTAGCTTCCCAATTCAATGTAAGAGAAGGTCACTGGCAGGGGACAGTAGGGAAGAAACGCCAGCTCCCACCTGAGAAAGGCATTCATATCTAAAATGTAGTTGCTGTTCCTGGTGTGTTCCAAAAGAATGGACTGTAAGCAAGGAGTGCCTCTAGGCCCAATTGTTAGATTTAGAAACTTCTACAAATATAGAAAAATGAATTTTAAGTTTTATATGATATAATGTGAAGATGTTCTAATATGCAGCCCCATTTTGGTTTCCATGAACAGAATTCCATCCTGGAGTTCCATGGAAAGGACTTCAGAATATTGATCCTGAGAATGACCCTGATGTCACTCCTGGAAGTGTCCCTACTGGGCCCACCATCAACACCACCATCCAGGATGTCAACCGCTACCTCCTCAAGAGTGGAGGTAAGGAGGGCTGCACCCCTGCCTTCTATGGGCTGTGAGCTAGGTGTGGCATCAGAAGATGCCAGGCAAAGCCTGTGGGAAGACTGACAAGGTATGGCCTTGTGTTGAGTGTCCCTTAGCCAGTGTCCTCAGAACAGCACATGCTTCAGATTTTGGAAGTTTCAAGATGCTGTCCCTGATCCACAAACACCAAGCCCAACATGACTGTCTTCATTAGGGTTTTATTGCTGCGAAGAGACACCATGACTATGACGGCTCTTTTTTTTTTTTTTTTTTTTTAAGATATATTCATTTTATATATGAGTCGTATGAGTCCTCTGTAGCTG
Source organism: Micromys minutus (assembly GCF_963924665.1). Lineage (NCBI taxonomy): Eukaryota > Metazoa > Chordata > Mammalia > Rodentia > Muridae > Micromys > Micromys minutus. The sequence goes on from NC_137979.1 coordinate 62,988,740, forward strand.
TCTTCAGACACCAGAAGAGGGCATCTGATCTCATTACAGATGGCTGTGAGCCACCATGTGGTTGCTGGGAATTGAACTCAGGTCCTCTTGAAGAGCAGCCAATACTCTTAACCACTGAGCCACCTCTCCAGCCCATCCTACCTGATTGTTTATGCTGTTTTTTGGGATAGCCTCTAACAAACATGAGAATGTGGGAGCCATGCTAGGCCACACTGTAGGTTGTAAGTATAGGACTTAGACACACTTCTTAAGGGCTCAAACCAAAACAGCTCCCATCTGTGATCTTACACTGCAGATGTTGATGGCCAAGTAAGTGGCTTAGGCCTATTGGTAGAGCAGACATCTTTTAAAACTCAAGGTCACAGCCTAGCAGTTACAATCAGCTGTCAAGTGACAATAGGAGATGCCAGAGCATGTACAGTGGTGCAGCTGACTGATAGAGAGTGACCGTGGCTTTTCAGAAGTCATTGACGCTCTGCATATTGCTGGGCACAACAGCCAGGCTGTGCCTGGGTGTCCCCTGGAGGAGCTCTTCTGCCCTGCTTCCAACAGATCTGCCACCATCCCCATCCCATAGTGTCTTGGTTTTCTTGGTTTTTTGTTTTTTTAATTTTTATTTTCAGGCTTAAGAAACCGATTTGGCCAGATCCAAACCAAGCTATGAGGAACCCAGGTGTCTCAGGAGTTGCCCAAATGCCACATACCCTCTAGGTGCAGGGAGAGAGTCTCTGTGAATAGAGCGCAGTAACTCTGGGTGAGCACAGTGACTGGGGCAGGTGCCTCTATTACTCCAGGTCCCTGAGGGAACTGGAGTTAAGATCTAGGATCAGAAAAGTTCTCTTGTTTTCATGTATACCAAGGTTTATATTGAGAAGTTTGTATTTTTAATTTTGTGTCTTATTTAATTCTGTATTTTTAATTTTGGTTGAGCTTAAAAAGAACAAGAATTGCCCTATATTTAAATTCTTCTCCTCTAGGGAGGGAAAGGCCCTGTGATCTTCAGCATCTTGGCATGGTGTTTTAGCTACCTTATTAGTGTTCTCTTCCTTGTGACTTTCTCACCTCAGGTAGTTCCTATCCATGTCTCCTTGGTTTTCTGGAACTTTCCAGAAGGTCTGTTATAAGCTTTCCCAGGAGCTGGGAGACACAGCTCTGTCTTCTTTTCTACTCTGTCACACCACAGTGCGCATGCCCATCCACACTGCTCACTGGACACCTCCCAGGCCCCGTCTTAGTGCACGTTTGGGTCTTCAGGTTTCCTCCCATCATTTCTCAGAATGCCTTGACCACTCAATGCCTCTGGCTGCAGTGGCTCTTTCAGCAGCATTGCCTCACCGTCCTATGCTGAGGTCCTATGCTATTGGCCTCTAGGCCTACAGGTAGTTTTTCCTTTGTCTCCCTAAACAGAACCTGAGTAGGCCCAGCTTTTCCTGTAAGTCCAAGGCTAATCATTGACAGGGAGGCCCTGGTGATGAACCAGGCATTGCCTTGACCAGCTCAGCAGTAGGAACTTGTGTCCTCACATGCAGAATGGGGGTGATAATGTCTCTTCCTGGGGCAGTGAAGACCATGTAATATGTAGATCCCACCTGAGTAGAACAGCTTCCCCTTCTCCCCACAGCAGTAAGAAAGGGGCTTGTGAGACAGGCAAGGCAGGCAGCAGCTAGAAGCTGTGTGCTTCCTAGGTGTGAAGTGGGTTAGAGGACACTGGCAAGTCCCACTGTGAGCCCATGTTCTACTGTCCTGTCATATGTGTCTGAGGCATTCATATGATACTGAAGACAGGCCACAACTCCTTCACATAAAATATGTCTTCTAAAATAAAATAGAGAACCGCTTATTATTAAAAACAGGAGTTTTTTAGACAGGGTTTCTATATGTAGCCCTAAGAGATTGATCTGATCTGTATCTCCCTAGTTGGGATTAAAGGCGTGCACTACTCACACTAGGCCTTATAAAAACTCTCTTAAGTGGTGTGGTGCACCTTGCTGCATGGAGCTCCCACAGGAAGATGGTTCCAAAGCCTCTCTTTCTTGGAATTCTTGTAACCTTCATACCTGGGGAAGAACACAGGTTCAGCATCATGTTAAAAATACAAAGCTGGTGCTGCTGGATTGTTTCCACTCCTACTAATGTTGACAGCGAAATGTGTTTAAACTTTTCTACCTCCACTGGAGAGTGGCTAAAGAAAAAAAGGCAGAATAAAAATCACCTTTCTTGATAGCATTTGGTTTACAGTGTGTCTGGTGTGTGTTCACTGAAGGTGTAGCCCTCCTATTGGCCAAGCTGGCAGGAGAGTGGGTAGGTTGCTCCTGTAATGTGCTGTGTCTCAGGAACACATGGGGCTGATGGTGACCATTGCTTTGTGTTTTTCCCAATGAGTTTTAATTACTATATCCCCAGCTAGCATGCCTGAGCAGCATCTCAGTCAAGAATCAGTGAAGTTTCTGTGTCTACAGCTACATAGAAAAGGGCCCTAGATCCTTGGGAGATGATAATGCTCTAAGGATGTATCTGTCAGAAGCATTCCTCTGATGGGGCTAATGCCTCTAGTCATTGCTGAGGCCTGTGTGCAGGCCATTCCTCTAACCACGGTCATCCAGCACAGATACTGATGATAAGCTAAAGACTGCATTTCAAAGGCTAAGAATGTGGCCTTGGATTGAGAGGGCTTGCCCAGGAGTCACTGAGCCCTGGAGTCCATTCCCAATAGCAAGTAAGTCAGGTCTAGTGACATGTGCCTATAATTCTAGCACATGGGAGGCAGAAGCAGGAAAATTACCACAGGTTCAAGGCCAATGTTGGCAGTCCTGTCTCAATCAAACTTCAGAACTACTGTTTTCCCCACAGTCGGTGTTAGCAAGCTGATGAAGTATCAGTAGTCTGCTAAGTCCACAGCACACATGGAATCTTTGAGCAGAAGTTAGAAGCAATAGCAAAGTCACCAGTCCATCAACCCAGGAGGCTGAGGCAGAAAAGTCACCTGAACCCAGCAGTTGGAGGCCATCTTGGGCACAGAGTGACAGGGACAGCATGAGACAGAATGTACCATGGTGCTTTGTCGCTCACTGTTGATCTTTCCTGTCTGTGGCGCCAGTATCCTGCTAGCTTCCGGGGCTGCAGTCACTCTCTCCATACATGTTATATGCCGTCTCTTCTAGGTAAGCTGTCCGACATTAAATCAACATGGTCCTCAGGCCCAGCCTCTCACACGCAAGCCTCTCTGTCTCATGAGCTGTGGAAGGTACCCAGAAACACTACTGCACCCACCAGGCCGCCTCCAGGCTTAGCCAACCCCAAGCCTTCCTCTACCTGGGGCACCAGCCCCCTCGGCTGGACCAGCTCCTACTCCTCGGGTAAGCACTACTCAGGTAACTACTAGTGACAAGCACAGGGCACTTGTCACTACTCCACATATGCCTGGGAGGTTAAGAAAGAGATGGAGCACCTTATATGGCAGGGCTTAGACACATGGACTACATGGGCTGTTTTGTCCTCAAAAAGACCATTTGGCCAGCACAGAGGTCTTTGTTTCTTCACAAGGTTCCATGGAAATGTCCGGGTTTTCCACACCAAAAAGTAAGGCACCTTTGAAGTGTTATGTTGCATGGTAGGTTCCTCCCACTAAGCTCCTGCGTCACGTGTGCGGTCAGTGTTTCCTTTGGCTACACAGAACAGCTGCACGTCCTTCTAGCAGCACCCAGCCTCTGACGGTAGCCCTGCCCTGCACTCGCCTCATTTCACTAAGCAAAGTTCTACGTGTGTTGATTCCAAGTGAAGGCTGGGGCACAGCAAGGCAGAGACTAGAACTGCAGGGCACTTTCGGGGACCTGTCAAATCTTACCTCCTCCCAGTACAGGAAGGACAAGCCTCCTGGTGGCAAGCATATTTGGAAGGTCAGGATTTTCATGGCCCATGGAAGGAATCTGCAGTAATTATGTGATAGGGCTTCCACAGGATTGAAAGACTAAAGCTTGTTGCATGGTTTAGTTCAGACTAAAAATATGGCCTGTCGATTGAGTTCTTGTCCCATGAACTTGTCTCACAGGTTCTGCATGGAGTACTGACACCTCAGGAAGAACAAGCAGCTGGCTCGTTCTGCGCAATCTCACACCCCAGGTACAGGTGCTGCCATGTAGCAGGGCTGTCATGTCACACCCACAGGTACCTGCATAGTATGGCCAAGAAGGTACCTACTCTGCCCCAGAGCAGATAACTGTCTGTGTCGGGCATCTTCCCTCAGAGCCCAGCGTGGCAGAGGCGAGTGGGAGTGCAGGCCAGGGTGGGTAAACACGGGGAGTCTCTCAGCCATGTTCCAGAGCTGACAAATACCCTCTTACAAAGAGAACCATCCATCTTATAAACACATCCCAGCTGTATTGTCAGCCTGTAGTCGCCATTCTTCGACACAGAGCTGGCCTCTCACTGCAGCACTACCAGCCTGCTGCTATACCTTTTGCAAACAGCAGAACCCAGAATGGGACTTCGGCTTTTTCCTCTGACTAATGTATCTGAAGTAGCCCATACTACAGCTGCCTGGCCACAGAGATGTCTTCAGTGTCAGTTAATAGTGGTGAGCCTATCAAAGGAAATGTGTTCTTACATACAGTGCTTGCATCCAAAGTTCGCTACTCCAGAACATAGCAAGCTTGGACTTGGAGGAAGTCCTGTCCTACCCTGTGCTTCTCTCTCAGATTGATGGTTCTACACTGCGGACGCTGTGTTTGCAGCATGGGCCTCTCATCACATTCCACCTGAACCTGACCCAAGGCAATGCTGTGGTCCGCTACAGTTCCAAGGAAGAAGCCGCCAAGGCCCAGAAGTCTCTGCACATGTATGTGTCCCTCAGCCCCCTCATACTGCCAGGTAGCCACAAGTGGCCTTAGTGTTAGGAGGGAGAGGGTAAGTGCTGTGGCTTCTCACACGGCACCCCAGGTAGTGCTAACCCTACTCAGTGGAACTGTGCCTCTCCCAGCCCAAAGTGTGGGCAAACCTGACTTCTGAGGCCCAGTTCCTGTGCTTGAGGAGGCCCACGTTCTCTCCCTGTGTCTTTGTGTGGTCAATGTTGGCTTGTGTCTATCTGTGTGTCCTCTAGGAAGGGACCAAAAGGAGCCCCTACCCTCCCAGATTGCAGGGTTGCTGACAGCAGCCCACAGTACTTACAGATGTGGGACACTGGTGCCAGCTGCTCCCCACTGCACAGCACATTTAAACATGCCTCCACATTAGCCCTCGATGGCCATGGGGAGTCTAGAGTGAGGGGAAAACAGACACAGGCTAGGTAATGGTAGCCTGTGACATCGTCATTCTTGTGTCTGTCTTTCCTGGTAGTACAGACTCAGGGCTAGGGGTGACACACTTACCCAGCCCCTTGCCTTATAGGTGTGTACTTGGAAACACCACCATCTTGGCTGAGTTTGCTGGTGAAGAAGAAGTGAACCGGTTCCTGGCCCAAGGCCAAGCGCTCCCACCCACCTCCAGCTGGCAGTCCAGCAGCGGGGGCAGCCAGCCCAGGCTGGGCACCTCCGGCAGCACCCATGGCCTAGTGCGCAGCGACACTGCCCACTGGAACACCCCATGCCTGAGTGGCAAAGGCAGCAGTGAGCTGCTGTGGGGTGGGGTTCCCCAGTACTCAAGCAGCCTGTGGGGCCCACCCAGTGCCGACGACGCCAGAGTGATCGGCAGCCCCACACCTCTCAACACTCTGCTGCCTGGGGACCTGCTCAGTGGCGAGTCCATCTAGGGGTCACAGTCACGGGGAGAAGAGCTGACCATGCCAGGCCTGGCTCTGAAGCTCCGCCTGATGGACAAGCTGCCCTTTCGAGTACCTCTGTCCAGTTCTGAAGATGAACCTTGGCCTCGGCCCTTGCGAACTGTTGGAGACAGTGCGGGCTGAGCTCGGCCAGTGTCGTGTGCTAATGACAGGACGCTCCTCATAGCTTTTCATTTTATGTCGTCTCACGTTTGTACAGCGTGCTGTCGTCTTGATTTTAAGTATAAAAGCTGCTTAGACTAGTTCTATCATGAAGGGCACTTTTCAGACTGTGGGCTGGAAAGGGTTATTTTATGGTGGGGTGGGGGGAGACTTGAAGCCTATTTAAAGTGAGCCTGTGACGATTATGCACATTACCAGAGGCGTCGGGCGGGACAGGTGGCTGCGTTGTGCGGGCACAGAGCTGAGGCACGTGGCCAGTGCTCTGTCCCCCGGATCGCCTGCGCACATTACCCTTGTTTCGTTACCTTTTCATGTCATTTTTTTTTTATCCCCCCAAAAAAATATTTTTTAAAAGTTTAAAAAAAAAAAAAAAAAGACATATCAAACATGCAAATACTTGAACCCAGCAGGCCAATACCGAAATGTGAACACTTCCACGTCGGCATCTGTGCACAGAAACAGGCTCTAGGAAATGTCTACGTTCATAGCCTACGTGTGCGTGCGTGCGTGTGTGTGTGAGCGTGCTCTTGCACAGTCAATGCTCATTGTGTGTGTGTGTTTGTGAGTGTGTGAGGGATTGGGTTTTCTTCTATTCAGTACATGCTTTTTCTTTCTTTTTTTTTTTTTTTCTTTTTTTTTTTTTTTTTTTTTTTTTTTTTTTTTGGCATTGGTCAGATGTTCTCACTGTTGTTCTTTGCTTCTGACTTTGCACTGAGGTGTCCCTGCCCTTCCTTAGCTAACCCTAAACAGTAAAGAACTCTGACAGGGCTGGTGACAATTCATGTGTAAATGTTTACTCAAGGACTCTGTTGTTGCATTTAAAGTTACAGTGTGTATCTCTGGAGGAATAATATGTCTATCTACCTTTAGCAGCTTTTCATGTGGACTAATGCAAGAAGATTATTACCAGAGTATTGCACCACTTCCCATCTGGAATATAAGGTTAAAGAGAAAAACAAAAAACTGTTGTTGAACTGTGGCCATAGATACTTGTAGAGATGGAGTTCCGCAGGGAGCGGACCAAGCACTTGGACGTGGGCTGTGACTGCTTTTGGAGGGGCTGTCTTTGGGCTCCCACTGTTTACAGACGTTTTTTTCTCCTTCAGAGTTTAAAATAAAATTGGAAAAAAAAATTTTAAAATGTTAAAAAGAATTAAAAAAAAAAAGACTTCCATCATTAAAAAAACAAGCAAACAGAAACCTATTTTCAGAATACAGATGTGTTGCTTCAGAGCTCTGGGGTGGGACATGCTGTTCCCTCCAGCCATCGCGGACTCTGTTGACTGTCCTCACCCCTCCTCAAGGTGACGAGGCCTCATGGTCTCTGTCTTGCACACGCCAGCTCGCTCTCAGGAACGCCAGGGCTCCCGAGGGCGGCTCCACACCACTTCATGTATTTTTAAACCCAACTCCTAGCACTGAAGATGTTATTTAAAAAAAAAAAAAAAAGGAAAAGAAAAAAAAAAAAGAAAAAGGAAAAAAACAAAAAAAAAAAAAAACCACACACACACACAAAGAAGAAAAATACCTAATCTCTAATGTGTAGCAGTTACATATTTACCAAATAATGGACTCAAAAGAAATAGATGTTTGAAGAGTGCTTTATATATTAAAAATTGCTTTATGTTTTAAAGATGATCAATGTTTTGATTGTTTTACAAGGAAGAAAGACAATGAAATAACACCCTCAAGTATGTTTTAGAAAAATATATGAACATTGTACTCCCTGCCTATGTGGTCAGGAAACTTGTGCATTACATTTTTTAATTAGCTTTTTAATGGTTTTATCAAAACAGAAAGAAAGCAAGTCCTGCAAGGCTGCAGAAAAGCACTGTTTTCTAAAGGATCAGGAACTATGCACAACTGGGCTCAAAACTTGTTGGAGTTTTGTCACGTACCCCACGGAACGGCCCTCCTCAGAGTGACTGCGTTTCGTCGCCATTATGTGCGTCCTAGATATTTGATGTATGTATGCCTAAGTATGTATATCAAATATGTGCGTGTGTGCGCATGCGCACTCCCCGACGCCGAGCTTGCCATGCTGCCATTAGCACTGAGTTGTAGAAAAACTGTTTTAAAACTGGGGATGGAAGTAAAGGATGTTTTCCGTTTTGTGGGCTTCCCCCCCCCCCTTTTTTTTATTTTTTTCCTTTTTGAAGCTTTTGAATTTAAAATGTCTCTGACTCTGAGATTAAAAGAAAAAGGGTTGTGGCGTTTAATGCCCTCCTCTTGGAATGTGATGGTTGGATGCACACCAGAGGTTGCTTTCAAAAAATACAGCGCTTTGTTGGGTCTTAATAAACCGCAGTGTTTCTTGGCTGTTGACATAATTGCTGGGTCTTCATCTGTGAAGGGCAGGCACTTCCTGTTCGTGTGTCTGCTGAGTCTCACTCCGGGCTGTCTGACGTGTGTAGATTTGCTCTCTAGTTCTGCTGTGAATATGTGGAAGGCGTCTCAGCTTCCACGTCCTTCCAGGACCACCACTCCACACACTCGTGTGCCCAGTGATGACAGCGGAGAGGATGGGGTGTAGCTCGGTGGTCTGTGCAGGCACTAGGCCCTGAGTTCCATCCCCAGTGCTATCTGGAAAAACAGAGGTACCTCCCTGTAGTCCCAGCACAGGAAGCCGAGGAGCGGCATTGCCCAAGTCCACGAGCTCAAGATCAAACCAGACAATGCAACAAGACCCCAACTCGGCAAAGACGACAGTGTGCTTCCTAAATGTTCTATTGATCTCTTTCCCCTAAAACCATAGTGGCTCATGTGCGTAAAATGACACCACTACCAGCAGGACACAAGTGGAAACACTAGGTCAGCTTTCGCCCTCTGTTAACCCCCCTTCTGCTGAGGATGAGCCCTGGCCGACCACAGAACTCACAGGAAAGAACAGGAGCTGCTAGTTCTGCCAAGGAAGTCACTGAAGGGGCCCTGGCCTTGGGGAACCCAAACACCAGAACAAGAATGAGACTCAATGTTACGCTGCCCTTGGCCTTCCAGGAACTTCAGCGCTGCTGGCCGGATTGTCTGCAGAAGAGCAAACAAGGCCAGACTAGTGCTTTCGTCCCCTGTGGTAAAGAAGCAGTGGCTTGTGTCTGTGAAATGCTATGCCTGGAAGACTTCTAGGAAGTAGACATTTGTTTGTGGCGGAGGTGGCATGTGCCCTGGCCACTGAGGCCATGTTGGATTTGAAGGGCAACGGAAAAGGCTCCTTGTGACTGGATCAGATGAAGTAGGCCTGATGTCAGGGATCCAGGAAGTGGGAGGGTTGGACCTGCCCTATCGCTACACTGTTCTCACAAGATTGGCACAGCAGCGATGGCCGAAGGCAAGGTCCCTAGCCAAGATGGTGAGATGGCAGAGGAGAGCCCTGCAGAGGTCGGCAAGCCCCTGGCTTGGGCATGAGCTAGGGCAGGAACTGCTGTAGGCTGGCTTAGACTGGAGCAGGAGGAAGACATTGGAGGCCAGGGGTTCTCAGGAAGCCCCTTTGCAGCCACAGGACTTTGAAAAGACCAGAAGGCTGTGGTGGGGTGTACCCTTGGGTGCCAGCACTTCTCAGGGTGTCCCTACTGATGAAGGCATCCTCACGGGCTCATCTGAATCCTGTCAATTCCATGCTTGGGAATAACCTTCAGCTTAGGTCTGTATCACAGATGGTGCCAGATTGCAGCCAGAGCAGTTCTCTGCCTTGGCCTCTTAGAATCATGGTCTAAGGTCTGTGTACTTAGGAAGGATCTCTGGGTAGGTCCAGGTTCCAAACCTCATGTGGCTCCCCTGTGCAGCCAAGACCAAGCAAGAATCAGTAGGAATGATGACCCCAGCATGGAGTGTGGGGTAGAGTTCTACATTCAGTGTGATTGCAAGTGGACAGCTAATTCGTCCTCCCCCCCATGCCTGTGACACTGGTGAAGGTGGCTCTGCTGTAGCATCCTGTCCCAAGGTACAGTATGGCAATCAGGAGAGAGAAGGCATGGGCTCCAGGCTGCTCTGCACTGCAGCTCTCCAGCAGTGCCTGGATCCTTGTCCGGAGTCACTCCACACCTGGGCTGATAGAAACCAGTGCTAATGATTCTATAAAACACCCTGGGCAGTCTTCCTTTCGTAGTGCTATGTCCTGACCTCGTGAGGCAGAGCTGAGCTCCAGAGGTCTTTAGTGATGACAACCATAAAGGTGGCCATCCACTGTTGCCGTACTCAGTGCAGACCCCAGGTTGGTTAGGAAGTCTGGAGTGCCCACAGGTATGTGCTCATTACTCATGCCCCGAGACAAAAGCACCATCCAGCCTGGATCAGCTACAGACTGAGATAACAGTGGCTTAGCTTTTCATGTGCCTGGCCTTAAGGGGGACACTGGGTCAGCTGGGGAGTGGCTGGTGGCCAGCAGGTAAACAAATGGAGAAGGGAGGGTCCAGTGCTGTTGGCATGTCCCACCCAACCCAAGGTAATGCCCCAGCACATGGAGCTAGTGAAGGCTCATCCAGACTTGGAGGGCACTGTGGCTGCAGTACTAGTCTCAGCCCACCCTGGACACCTCGCCGAAAGAAAAATGGTCTGCCTGGTAGCCAGGGTGCTGGCAGTCCCTCTTCTGCGGGGCTTCCCCACCTGAAGCATCAGGTCATCCCTCATGAGCCCTCCCCCGAATCTGCACTCCACACTCTTCCACAGGACATCAATTGATTGGTTTCTCCACCAGGCACAGACCTTTCCATTTTATCCAGGAGAATCTGGCCACTTCCTCTCTACCAGTAGAGGGCGACCTTCACTTAAGCCAATGCCTGAGCTTCCCATGGAAGGCCTAGTGGGTCCAGAGCAATAAGCACGGGGCAGGTGCAGGTCCCAAGCTCAGCCCAAAATGCAAACTCATACTGCAAAACTCATTTAATGAATTTTAAAAGGGGTGCACACCTTTGGTTCCAGCACTTGGAAGGGGGAAGCAGGCGAATCTGACTTCAAGGCCAGCCTGGTCTACAGAGCGCCAGGACACCCAGGGCTGTGTAGATATACCCTGCCTCAAAAGGAAAGCCAGCCAGGGGAAGTCACTCTACTGCCATGTCCTGTGGGGATCTCAGGTCCAAGTCTCTGCCTGTGGGGTCATGGTGACTGAGGGTACAGGGTTCCTTTCTGTCCCCTCCATCCTCAGGCAGGGCAGATGGTATGGTAGCTTCATGGGTTCTGCCAGGCCTGCCAGAAACAAAAATTAGGGTGACCCAGAAAACATCAGAGCGCCTCTAACCTGCATGAGTGGTAAGTCAGTGGGTGCCCTGAAGCCCAGAGAACTCAAGTTAGGCCCCCCACACAGCAGTGAAGACAAGGCTGGCATGGGGTGTGAAGAACGCCGTGGATCACTGTCCAGGAATTTCCTGGGAGAGCTGCTGACCTGTGTGAACTGGCTACTTTGTAGGCCAAAGCTTTGGAGTATCAGCAGCCTTGTGGGGAACAGATTGCAGTAACAGCCCCCTCCATGAAGGCCTGTCATCAACACAGAGGCTCAAGGAACACAGCGTGCATACCAGCTGTGAGCAACCAATGGACCCAAGACCACCACTAACCGCCCCGCCCTGTGCCGCCTTCCTAAGGAAAACGCCAGTCTCTACAAGGCATGAGGGCAGGGCTGGGTGTCAGCCCAAGATGACTGTATGTTCTAAGATGCCTTCAGTGCAGGCCATGAGCCTCAGTGTGAGGAGCCCTCGTGGTTGCAGCTGAGGACCTGCAGACGTGGCCAGAGGGAACAAGCCTCAGCTTGCTGGAGGGCCAGGGGACCTCAGTGGGGGTGCAGTGCAACACAATGTCTGCGCCCCACTCAGCAGAGATTGTTTTCGGGGTCACTATAAAACCTGTCTGAGCGTGCTCTTCCCGCAAACCCAGGTTCCATTTGTAGCATCCACACAGCAGCTTAACTCCAGTTCCAGGGGATCGGATGCCCTCCAACCTCCACAGGCACACATGCAAGCAAAACACTACCCATACACAGAAATCCTTTCCTTTTTTGCTTTTTTCAAGACAGGTTTTCTCTGTATGTGTGCCCTAGCTATCCTGAACTCACTTTTATAGGTCAGGCTGGCCTCAAACTCACTGAGATCCAGCATAATATTTTTTTAATGTTTATATAAAAAATAATAAAGCTGGCCTGCCTCAGTGGTGCCTGAATGTGGCTCTTCATCCCAAGGGTGCCTTGATTACACAAACCCGTTCATCTCAGCTGCTGCCATCCCAGCTTTGAGGCAACAGGGATGTTGAAGGCAGGGGGCGAGGGAAGTCAGGAGCTGACTCCTGGAGCCCAGAGATGCCTCAGCAAGGGAGTACCACTGAAGCAGGAGGGCCGCTCCCCCGTGTACCCTCTTCCCTCCCCAACCCGCTCACACAGGCCTCCTCCATCACCTGCTCCTTCCCTCCTCGTAAACAGAGTGAAGCTTGTTGATGAGGAAGATCTTGTCCTCTCCCTCCTAGAACAGTCAGAACACAAGCATGAGAAACATCCAGCCCTCCACCCCAGAGTTGGCCTGTTCCAGGCTTCCTGTGGATCTCACCTGGGAAACACAACACAGTCACAAAGAACAGTCTAAAAGGGGCCAGGCCTAGTGGCCCACACCTGGTACCACTGCAGGAGGCAAAGGCAGGCAGATCTCTGTGAGGGTGGCCCCATCTCCATAGCACACTCTAGGCCGCTAAGGAAAAAACTCTGAAGTGAGCATATGTGTGGATCTAAACCTAGTCTCCAAGGTAGAAATGGAAGCCAGCCCAATACAGTTTCAAACTGGCCCTGCCTCTGCCCTAGACAAGCCTGTCCCACTTCTATTACATCCCCTCTCAAGAAAGGGCATCCTGAAGCCCAGGCTGGTCTCGTTACATAATGGATGACCCTGAACCAGCTCTCAGTTTCTGGGATTATAGGTCTACAGCACATCTGTCTCCTTAATAAAAATGTTTTTTCAGTCCTGACCCCGCTGACAGCCTATGTGCATGGCCCAGGGACACCTAGCACCTCACAGTAACATCTGCGCCCTCGCTACACACACCTAAACCACACAGCAGCCTCCTTGCCCACTCCATCCCAAGACCTGGCCACTCCACGCCTGTTCTCTGCTTAACCCCGGTGACAGCACAGCACCCCACACTAATCCCAGTGCTCAGGCAGCCGAGACAGGAGTCATTAAAGTCAGCCTGAGCTACAGAGTAAGACCCTATCTCAAAAACAAAGGCTGTCAGATCCCCAGAAACCATAAAGAAGTGGGAGAAACAACTACACACACTATCACTAAATTTAAAATTTGAAAATAAAAAAATTTTAAATTAAAAAAATAAATGTGTTGAAAGTGTAGCTGGGCTGGCAGAGTGTGCCTGGCACAAAGGCGGCCCTGGGTACAGCACCCAGAACTACAGTCCTAACCCAACAGGGCTGCCTAGGCTACCGAGTAAACATCTCTCCAAAAATAAAGACAGATATGCCAAGGGGAACCCCACAAGCCCGGCGCACAGGTAGGCTACCACTCACATTCCGGATCTGTTCCTTGAGCAGGCAGATGACCTTCCGTTGTCCTTTCACCACCTGGATGTTGAGGTAGATGACAGCCCTGAGGAGATGGGAGCTCAGGCTGGAGGCTAACGACAGGGCCGGACAACCCAGGACACTAGCTCAGGCCGGCCTCTTCCTGCCACCCCCACCTTAGAACTCACAGCAGCAGGGCTGACAGCAGGAAGAGGAAGAAAGTGTTCTCCACCAGGAAGTGATGCAGCCAGGGCAGCCAGGAGGCCCCAGAGCCTCTGTGCTCCAGGCGACGCACCCAGACTGTGCCTGCTTCATACATGGTGTTCAGAGTCCGGAAGGGGCCACAAGTACTCGAGGGCCTCACCCTGGGAAAGAGAGACCAGGCCCAGAGTCCCGCTCTCAGCTAGGACAAAACACTTCCTGTGTCACCCCAAGCCAAAGGGCAGGCTTCCACTCACTGCCAGACAGCATAGCAGAGGAAAACGGCTGCACCCAGGAATGACGGGAAGCAGAGCAGGGTGAGGAAGACAGTGCTCATGTGTGAGGCCAGCCAGGGTCGTCGAGGTGCCTGGCAGTTGGCCATCAGGCTTGCCTGGGGACAAAGGCTGGGGTTTGCATTCTGCTGAGGCCACCGTGCCCTGCCCTCAAAACTCTATTCCCTGGTGCTCTAAGAGTAGGATTAACACTGCTTACCCACCCAACAAACCTCTGAACATCCCTGTGAGTGTTTCTAGATTCATTTAACTGTGGGGGGTGGGGGGGGGGCTAAATTCTGGGAGCACCACCCCACCAGGTGGGGTCCTTGACTGCATATAGAACGAGGAAGCAAGCTGAGGAGCGCCTCATGCTCCTACTGCCGTGCCTTCCTCCAGGGGCTGTACCCTCTAAATGAGCCAAAATAACCCTCTTTTCCCTTAAGCTCCATTCGTCAGGTCACAGTAACAATAAATACAGAACTCAGGACAGGACAGGACCCTCACTACTCCCACCCTCGCCTTCACAGTGACCAGCACTACTCTGAACCTCAGCTTCCCACAAGGCAACAGCCCAGAGAGACTATCACCCAAAGTGGGCAGCTGAGGACCAGCATGGGGCCTAGGGCCCAGAGCCATACACCAACTGGGGAGAGAGACCCAGAGTCGCTCCAAAGAGATGTGGGCACCAGCAGATCTCTCCAGCAGATGCTTCACTCAGGAATACCAGGGAGGAACAACCCAGTGCCACAGGCACACTCTGCTACCAAGGTAGCATCTTTTGTGGGGGAGGGGAGGAGAGTCCCATTATGTAGCCCCAATCGCCCTAGAACTTGTATAGAGCAGGCTGGCCTTGAACTCAGCAAACGCCTGCCTCAGCCTCTCGACTGCAGGAATGAGCACACCCAGATCGTGTTACCTTCTTGATGTGGAAAAGGAGGAGCAGCCGGAGAATCTGCACCAAAGGCAGGAGCGGTGAGAACAGGACGCCCAGCCTGGGGAGGGCAGGAGGCAGGCTGCTGAGCATCCTCCCAACCCCACCCAGAGAGCCACCCACCCTTACCCTCTGCCCACCCAGAGCTGAAGGAAGGCTGCCGTGGCTCAGGAAAGAAGGCACTGGCTGGCGGACAGTGGGAAGCAGGTGGGGGACCCTCACCAGGTCAGTGTCTGTCCATAAATCAGGTCCAGAACATTCCTGGCAATGTCAAACTCAGGCTTCTGCCCCCTCTTGAGCTTCTTCTCTGAGATGAGCCTGGACAGAGGAGCCCCTGAGAGATGAGCAGGGGAGATTCTCATCCCCAGAGCACCAGGCAGAGCCACCTAGCACCCAACAGATGTCAGGAAAGATTGTAGACACCCAGGGTTAGGAGCTATCACTGCAGAAACCCATCTGAGCCTCTCCCCAAATGGAGACAACAATCTCAACACACAGCATTTGGAGTTGTACTGCAGGGCTGGAGAGATGGCTCAGCGGTTAAGAGCACTGACTGCTCTTCCAGAGTTCAATTCCCAGCAACCACATGGTGGCTCACAACCATCTGTAATGGGATTCTATGCCTTCTTCTGGTGTTTCTGAAGACAGCTACAATGCACTCGTGTAAATAAAGATTAATTAAAAACTTTTTTTAAAAAAGGAAGAAAGAAACAGTTGTACTGCTTGGGGCTACAGAAATGGCTCAGCAACTGAGAGCACTGACTGCTCTTTCAGAGACCTGGGTTCAAATCCCAGCAACCACATGGCGGCTCACAGCTGTCTACAACTTCAAGATCTGACACCCTCTTACAGACATGCATGCAGGCAAAACACCAGGACACATAAAATAACAATAAATTAGTTTTCGAGTTGAACTGCTCAAATAAAACCAAACAAAACAAACAAGAGGGGGGTGGGTGCTGGAGAGATAGCTCAGTGGTTAAGAGCATCTGCTATTCTTCCAAAGGACCTGGATTCAGTTTCCAGCACCCAGGTAGCTCAAAACTGCCTGTAACAGCAGTGTGGCTGGGGAGGGACATCTGACTCCCTCTCACACACCCCCACCACACACACACACACACACACACACACAAGGCAAGTACACAAATGAGAAAATAATAAAAATGGAATGGGTAAGGTTGTGCATGTCTAAAAAACAACACACCCAAGAGGCCAAGGCCAGCGTATACTGCAAGGTGAGACCGTGTTAAGAAACCAAGAGATCGCCCGGCACGGTTTACTCTCAGCACTTGGAGGCGAAGGCCGGCAGAGATGCATGAGTTCCAGGCCAGCTAGGACTACATGGAGACCTTGTCTCAAAACAAGACAAAAAACAAGGACTTCTGGGTCGGGTGGCATAGGTCTGTAATCTCGGCTCCTCAGAAGGACAAAGTAGGAGGAAATTTGAGATAAGTCTAGCCACTTGTCAAGATTTACCTCAAATGGAAGAAAAGCGGGGGGCCTGGTAAGATGGCTCAGTGGATATGTTTACCCAACCTAATGGCCTGAATTCAATCCCCAGGAACTCACACACACACACACACACACACACACACACACACACACACACACACACCTTTAACCCCAGCACTCACAGAGATTCCCCCCAGAGGCATGTGAATCTCTGTGAGTTCAAGGCCAGCCTGGTGCCAGAGTGAGTTCAGGACAGCCAGGGCTACACTTGAAAAACCCTGTCTTAAAAAACCAAAAAGGCTTTTGGACGGGAAAGAGGATGGAGACAAAATGTAGGTAGGGAAGGGCCCTGGTTCAGCTGGCAGATTCGTTGGGATCAGCTATGTGGGGAATTATAACTTAGAATGGCTTATAAATTAGAATACTAGTTTGTAGCTAAAACTATAAGAGGACAGGCCTGTCACTGGACGAGAAGGAAAGATAGTTGGGAACAAAGTTTTAGAAAGAGGAAGAGGGAGAGAAGGAGCAGTGGTAACGTGGAGGCAGACTTCTTCTCTGCATGTCTGTATAGATACAGGTTCTTATGAATATTTTACAAGGGAAACAAGTGTACAGGATGATTTCACTTGTGGGCAAATTATATCAATTGGATCAGAAAAAAAGAAAAGAAAAACCAAAAAGAATCCATGTGATCTCAAAGGAGACAGAGTCCAAGACTGCTCAGAAAGCTAGAAGCCACGCCCCACCCCCAGGACATTTTAAAGAGGATGCTTCTCTTCCTCTGTCTGCTGAACCCCCACTTTCCTTCCCATCTGAAGCTACCCCACATCCTGCCTCCCACCAACCTCCTGTCTAAGAATGTCTCACAGGCTGGTGCCCGGAGCCCGGAGGACAGGGTGGGAAGGCCTCCATCCTCACCTCCACACCAGCTCGCCGAAAAGAGAGTCCAACAGCATGAAGATGAAATCCACGACCATGAAGCGGTACAGTTCCTGGCCCACAAAGTTCTCCCAGCACTGGCCCTGCAGGGCGGCCACCCTGCGGCCCAGCCAGTGGTAACAAAGCATGCCCAGCACAGCCATCTTCAGGATGAGGTTCCTGAACAGGGGGATGTTTTAGAGGCTAAGGGGGACGCCAGCCAACAGTCGCTCCAAGGAGCCCTACCCTTGCCCGTGCTCCCAGCCAAACACCTGCAGACGGCCGTGTAGACCTCCAACACAGGGGAGTCCTGTCGCTCCAGAGCAGCCAGACCACGGAACAGGTAGGAGGCACCCAGGTTAAGGACACTGACGACCAGGGGCAGGGCCAACATCTCCACCCCCTGGCCGCCAGAAGTAGGTCTCTATGAGAACAGAGAGGGTTCCCTTGAAAAAGCTGCACCACCCACAGGGACATGCCACCCTGTGGGGAGCAGGCACTACAGGAAGGGTCTGGCTGGAAAATGGGGAACAACAAGGCAAGTGGTAACTCCCTCTCCTAACACACACAACCTGCTCCAGGGCTTGGTTCTAACCACACAGGAAGCAAGGGAGAATGTTCTGTAAGCACCATGGGGGAGGGGAGGTGACCCAGGCCTGATTGGGTTATGGGATTGCAGCCATGGCACTGTCCCTTGCCTTACCTGAATCATTACCTCTGAGAAGGCGAGGACAGCCACTGTGCAGCCCACTGTGGAGCCCAGACACAGCAGCCACCCCAGACCTAGAGCGACAACCTGCCTCAGCTGCCCACATGCACTCCGAGGGCGTTTTCGCAGTTGCCACTCAGCCAGCAGTTCCTGCAGGTGACAGTATGTCTGTCACTGGACAGCCTGACACATGAGCAAGCCACGCCAACCGTTCCCTTCCCTAATCAGGCTCAGGCCACACATCTAGAACACAGGCAGTACCGGATGAACGCCACCTTGAGACCTGGCTCTCCTCATTCCTTCCCCATAGAGTGTCTCTAGGAAGCCCGGTGCCCGGCCTGTGGCCTTTGCCCCATTCTATGCGGATGGGCAGCCCCTAGTCATCCAGAGCCCCTGGGGGGTGGACACCTGTCTCCAAGAGGAACTCTCACAAAACCCCAGAGCAGAGAATTCCCACAAGGCCCAGCAGGACCTTGAAAAGAAGATTTGACCTCTGTGCCTCCGTTTCCCCTGCAGTCCTTAGCCCCTGGCTACTACAGTCACTAGTGACTATAAAGGGAGCTGGTTACAGCTGACAGGTTCAGTGTAGGAAGTAACTCTGATTCCTTCATGTCCCTGGAGCTCAGGGATAATACCAAAGAGGCAACCCAACTGAAGTGATCATCAGACCTCCGGGCCACTGTTAGGAAAAGACCACAACCCAGAACCTCAAGGCCAGCTTGCAGCCCTACACCACTTCCACACAGATCTGGCTATTTGTTCCTAAGAGGATAAGGTCTGCAGAACCTGGGTGGCCATGTGTGGGACAGGTAGCTGTTTACCTTCAGCTGAGTGCAGATGCTGTCCTGCTGGACACGGGAAGCCCTCTTCTGTGTCACTTTGTAGTCCCAGGAGCAGAAGACGGTAAGAGCATGGATACCCTTGGTACTGCCAACCCGGTAGCTCTCCCCAAAGGAGTGGGACATGCTAGAGAGCAGGAGAGACAAGCAGTTAACAACGAGAGGGATGGGTAGACAGGAAGATGAGTAGGTGGATGGATGGGTGGGTGGGTGGGTGGATGGATGGATGTGTGGATGGATGGATGTGTGGGTGAATGAGTGAATGGATGGATGGGTGGATGGTGGGTGGATGGATCGATGGATGAATGGATGGATGGATGGGTGGATGGATGGATGGATGGATGGATGGATGGATGGATGTGGGTGAATGAGTGAATGGATGGATGGGTGGATGGTGGGTGGATGGATCGATGGATGAATGGATGGATGGATGGGTGGATGGATGGATGGATGGATCGATGGATGGATGGATGGATGGATGGATGGATGGATGGATGTGGGTGAATGAGTGAATGGATGGATGGGTGAATGGTGGGTGGATGGATGGATGGATGGATGGGTGGATGGATGGATGGATGGTGGGTGGATGGATGAATGGATGGATGGATGGATGGATGGGTGGATGGATGGATGGATGGATGGATGGATGGGTGGATGTGTGGGTGAATGAGTGAATGGATGGATGGGTGGATGGTGGGTGGATGGATCGATGGATGAATGGATGGATGGATGGATGGATGGATGGATGGATGTGGGTGAATGAGTGAATGGATGGATGGGTGAATGGTGGGTGGATGGATGGATGGATGGATGGGTGGATGGATGGATGGATGGTGGGTGGATGGATGAATGGATGGATGGATGGATGGATGGGTGGATGGATGGATGGATGGATGGATGGATGGGTGGATGTGTGGGTGAATGAGTGAATGGATGGATGGATGGATGGTGGGTGGATGGTGGGTAGATGGATGGGAAATATGGGTTAGCAGGTAGGTGGGCAGATGGGAAGATGGACAAACGGATGGATGAACTGACAGAAGAAAGCACAATAAGGGATACAGGGATGGTGAGATGGATAAGTGGGTGGACAGATGGACAGGTGGACAAGCAGGTAGATGGAGAGATGGATGGATGGGTGTGAATGGGAGAACAAACAGATTATGCACAGAAGACTTAATCAGGATAAAGAGATGGACGGGTAAGTGGATGGGTGGGTAGATGGATGGCTCGACAGGAACATGGGGATATGAGGGAACGGATAAGGGGGTGGGCGAACAAAGAGCTGGATAGACAGAAGGGAGGGCCCACGGGTGAGAGGATGGTGCTCAGAGAAATCACCCCACGGTCAAAATGCCTACCTGTATACCAGAACGATGCAGGTCATGAAGAAGGCAGCCCCCACTGTAAAGAGGTAGGCCAACGGCATGTTATAGGGCAGGCTGCCCGGCCTGGGACTGCACTGGCCACCTTCCTGAGGGGAGGCACATGACTGGCTCAGCGTGCTGTTGCTGTAGTAACCATAGTACATAACGGTGTGTGTGAACCGGCCCTGGCGGGAAGCAAAGCACAATCAGAAATCCTCTTTCCCTCGCCGTAACCCAGGGGTTCTCAACCTTCGCAATGCTGCGGCCCTTTAATACAGCGCCTCATGTAAGATGATTTCTTTTTAAGTATTTATTTATGTAGTTCATGTGACTACACTGCATCTATCTTCAGACACACCAGAAGAGGGCATCGGATCCCATTACAGATGGTTGTGAGCCACCGTGTGGTTGCCGGGAATTGAACTCAGGAAGGGCAGTCAGTGCTCTTAGCCACTAAGCCATCTCTCCAGCCCCATAAGATGATTTTGTTGCTACTTCATAACTGTAATTTTGCTACTGTTATGAGTCATAGTGTGAATATCTAATACACGGGATACTTAATATTCGGACCCCAAATGGGCTGCTGGAACCCACAATTTAAGAACCACTGTCCCAGCCCATCCTTGGACCTCCAGAAAAAGGAAAAGCCACCCACAGGGACACCTAGGAACCGGCAAGAGCCCACCAGGAAAACTGAGACAAGACCGGCGGCACAGGAAGCCAAAACAGGAGCTGAAGGCCTCACCCCGCCTGTGAGGAGCTCCAGACCAGAGAAGGCGGGCACAGGGCTTGCCGGGTCCGGGGGGAAGGCAGCCTGCACACCCACGAGGAAGGCCAGCAGAGGCAGCAACATCAGTGTGTTGAAGGCCAACAGGGTCTTGAGGAAGAGGAAGTAGGAGAGGACGCTGGAGCCAAACTGACCACCGATCTGCTTCAGAGCGTAGCGCCACGGCCTGGCAGCATACAGTCCTGACAGCAGTGCCAGCCCCAGGCTGTGAAGAGCCTGTAGGAACAGACCAAGGACAGTCCTGAGGGTGGGGATACCAGAACAGATGATGAATGGCCCCAGGAAAAGGCTTGGGGTTAGGAGTCCCTTGATAGGACAGCAATGGGGTAGGTCCCCAACCTCAGCCACCCACCTCCACAGAAGGTAACCTCACAGCTCAGAGCTCATACCAGCATGCAGTTGTATCTGAGCCGGCTACAGCAGGAGAAGGCCCCACGGCGGCCCTGCTCCCTCCGCTTTCCCTTTGAGCTCCAACTTTTCTCTCTGGGGACAGAGACAGTGCCCAGACCATAAATGCCTAAACCACAGAGCGATGTTGCACCACCATTACACACCCCACTCCACCCGGCTCAGGAAGGCCAGCTGAGGCCACGGAGCACTCACCGAAGCCAGCGCTTCTCCCCCAGACTCAAGGGCATGTTCCGGACCATGTGGTCTCTCTGGGCCACCGACAGACCCTGAAGCTCCTTCACTAACAGGCTCCGCTTCTCTGCCAGAGGAAGAAGACCCCTCAGTACCCAGCATCCGTCCCGTCGCACTCTGACCAGGGCCAGGGCAGCTTCCAGCCCCACACAACCCCCTAAGACCACCCAGATGGCTCCCCTCTGCTCTTAAAACCAAAGCCTGACCCAAGCAACAGTCTAGATGATCCTGACAGTCGCCTCCAATCTTCTACCTCTCAAGCCCGGAGCCCATTCTCCATCAGATCCCCACATCCTTGAGGCCCAGGGAACCCAGCACTTCCCAGCAGTGATATCCCTGTAGATCGGAGGAGGCTGCTACCCATCCACCCTCGCTTCACACCCTGAGACTCAGCATAAAGACTTGGGGGGGGGGGCTGGAGAGATGGCTCAGTGATTAAGAGCACCAACTGCTCTTCCAGAGGTCCTGAGTTCAAATCCCAGCAACCACATGGTGGCTCACAGCCATCTGTAATGGGATCCGATGCCCTCTTTTGGTGTGTCTGAAGATAGCTATTTTTTTACTTATATATAATAAATAAATAAATCTTTAAAAAAAAAAAAAAAAAGCTTGGCCTTGCTCTCTCCCTCCTCCACTCCACGTGTTCATGGCCGGTCACTACTTCTCTCTTCTCTCTCTCTGCTCTTACTACCCTCTTAACTCCCCTCCCTATGCCCTGAATAAACGCTTCTGTACTATAAAAAAAAAAAAAAAAAAAAAAAAAAAAAAAAAAAGACTTCAGGGGCCAGTGGTATGTTCTCCCCCATTTTATTGGTCCCAAGCCTGTCAGGACAGATTCTCAAAGCAGCAAGGGAATGGGGAGGGGTCCGAACTGCCTCCTGGAGGCCACTGTGAGGTTAGTGTTACCACCTTGACAGACTCTAGAGTCAAGACTTCAGACACACCTGAAGATGGGTCCCTGCACATGCCTGGGAGGGGTTATGTTGATTATTTTAATCAGCGTGGGAAGACCCACCATGACACAGGACGGGGGCTCCTGCACAATATAACGTGGAGGAGGTGTTCTGAGTCCCAGCGTTCATTCATTCACCCTGACTGGACCCCCTGTCACCTTGACAACCTGGACACACTGGGCTGTAGTTTGGACGTGAGCCAGAGTTGACCCTGTGCCCCGCATGTTGCTTTTAGCAGAGCATTAAACCGCAGCATCAGGAAGAGAGGTTTACCACACTTCCGGCCCTCGTCTTTATAATCACCCCGTGGAGGGAACTTCATAACTCCCAATTTACAGAGGCAGAAGGACCAGAGTCCAAAGCCAACCTCAGCTGGCCTTGGCCCTGTCTTCCGTCACAGGAACGTGAAGACACAGACCAGCGGTAGTGTTTGCTGTAATGCTCACAAATGGGGGTCAGGAAGGAGAAAGAAGCTAGGTGAGCAAGCCTTCAAGAAGGTGGAACATGGGGCTGAAGAGATGGCTCACTAGCTACCACATAGTGGCTCACAGCCATCTGTAATGGTATCTGATGCCCTCTCTGGTATGTCTGAAACAACAACATACTCATATACATAAAATATAAAAAAAGGTGCAACATGGCCAGGTGGCAGAGTAAAACCCACGCCACTCCAACCCACATGGCTTCCACTATCAGTAGCGACGGGCTTGCCTCTGTCCCCAAGCCTCTTCACACTGGCTGTGAAGGAAACCAGGTTCGTTCCAGCCTGTGGGCCTTGGCACCTGCCTTCTCCACCCCATCACCTCCTCCAGGAAGCCTCCCAGGATTCCTGGGCTGGGCAGCTCCCAGGTCGTCCTCCTGAAGTCTTTCACAGCTGTGCCATGTCTCAGCCGCAGGCTCCTGTTCCTCTCACCCAAGAAGTAAGCTAAGACTGTGACTGGGGCTACTGACCGCCATCACATGCCGGAAGCCTCCCCAGCACTCAGTGATGGTGGTGGGGGGAGGTTTAAATTCCGGCCATGGAGAGACCTTTGCAGCGCATGTCTGGGATGCACAGGCAGCAGTAGGAAGAGGCTTGCTGACTCCTACCCTTCAACTCACCATCCTCCTCCAGGACTGTGGAATCCAGCTCCAGGTCATAGAGGCGAAGGCTGGGCCGGGCGGAGCGCACCACGCTCCCCAGCGGGGGCCGGCTGCTCCTGCGCCGCAGCCTCACCGTGCGATTGTAGTATTGGGAGATGATAGCGCCACGGCTGCGACCTTGGAAAGGTGCCAGGGTATTAGAGAGGAGGAACAAGGCTAGCCTCACACCCCTCTGGGAAGTTCTCGGCACCAGACCCCCACCTGTCCCTCAGCCCATCCCCCAGGGGCCAGGGGAAATCCCTTTACCAGGAGAAACCCAAGCGGTCATGTTTAGAACCCAGCAAGGGTAATAAGGGTCCAGAGACAGGCTGAGCCCAGAACTGACCCCCGGCTGGGGTGAAGGCCAGCACAAGGACAGAGGATCCCACTCACCGATGGTACGACTGGGCATGCTGGCCAAGATTCGGAGAGTGGCCGTGCTAAGGGCAGGGGCACGCTCAGGTCCAGGGAGGGTCTGGTCACCTCTGCCTAGGGATGACAAGATGCTGCAGTTCAGCTGCCCCACCCAGCCCCCACCCCGCCAATCCTGCAACAACATAAAAGCAGATATTCCCAGGTCCTGCCCATGCCTCGTCAGAGGGCAAGCCTGGGCTTACCTGGAACCAGGGACATTAGCTCCAGCCCCTCCTCCGCCACTCGAAGACTCTGCTCTTGAATGAGCCGATGGAAGGAGTCGTGGACTTCACTCTCTTCATAGGGGCTGGGCTCCAGGCTACTAGGGAGAAGTGTGGGAATCCATGCTCAGGCCCCTCCCACTTGCAGAAGGCTTCACACCGGACCAGGAAACAGATACAACCAGACCACCAGCACCATGGTACTTACTCTTCGTCCCCTGTGGTGTCCGGGACATCGAGGGCTAAAGCCAGTGGCTGAGCCATGGTTGTGGCATACACCCTGCAGACCTAGGGGAGCCCAGAAACTATATGCAGCTCATGGAAGCCCATCTGTTGAGACAAAACCAGCTTCGATGAGGACAGACACACACCACAGGAATCCCCGCCCTGTCTTCCATCCACAGCTAAACACACGGTTAAACGAGGGAGCCCAAAGAACATTCCCACCATGAAGAAAACAGGAAGGAAGGTGAGGCCGCGGCTCCCCCCATTGGTTTCCTAGATGTAGCCAGTACCCGGAGAAAAAGGAGAGGCCTCTGAACACTACCGGTTTCTGGTCTGTTCCCAGGCAGGGCACTAGAGCTTTTAGAGCAGGGGTTGGGAGGACTTCTCTGTGCCCGCCCTATGACCCCAAAGTGCTTTCTCTAGCAGGAAGTGCGGCCAGACAGTTGCAAAGCCCTGCCCCCAGCACCGGAGGCCGCGTCCACACACTGGGCTCCTTGAAACCCACCCCAGCACTCGGGTGCTCCAAGGTCCTCATGTTCTCGGGAGGCTGACTCCCTACATTCCCAACTCAGCCGAGCGCTGCAGGGAGAAGCTGAGCTGACAACAGCTCCCTTTGTCCAGCTCTGTCACCGGACACAGTTGCAACCAGAGCGTTGTTAGGGGCTTATTGTCCTAAGGGACAGCGCGGCGGAAAGAGCAGCCAATCACTTGATTCCTACAGGATCGGCCCCCAGAAGCCAAGCCCCGTCGTGTGGGCCCATCTTCCCTG
The DNA here is from genome assembly GCF_963924665.1 of Micromys minutus. Taxonomy (NCBI): domain Eukaryota; kingdom Metazoa; phylum Chordata; class Mammalia; order Rodentia; family Muridae; genus Micromys; species Micromys minutus. The sequence goes on from NC_137979.1 coordinate 63,013,983, forward strand.
CCTTCGCCTAGAGAACTCGCAGTTTTCTGGAGCTCCCCCGACGGCCGAGAGTCCCCACGCAACCCGGATTGGCGCCCGGCACGCCCCCGCCTGAGCGGCAGTGGAGGAACACAGCAGGGAGAGGCCCGCCTGGAGCCGGCGGGAGGCGGCACCGCCCGGGTGGAAAGCAGCCAGGAGAGGTGGTGCCCTTACTTCCAGGGTCCCCTCCATGGCCACAGTACTTCTCAGGCTCAAGGGCCCAGGCTGGCCCACACCTCTTTCCACAGGAGGCTGGGGGTGCTCCCGAGATTACGGGCTGGGACTCCAGATCTGCCTGGGTTCCTGGTCTTCAGTCCTCCTGCAGCCCGCCAGATGTGCGCTGTTCCAGGGCGCACCATCCTGCGCCCTGAGCCAAATGGGGAGAGGCCAGGAGCCGCAGTTTCCAGAAACCCGTACCAAGCTGTCAACCGCCTAGCGGAGCAACCGCCCTTACACCGCAGCTGCGACCCTGCACCCGGGTCCCCGCGCCCAGCTGGATGGAGGAGCCCCGCTCCCCCGAGTGGCTCACCTGTGCGCGCACCCGCCGCGGCGAACCGCGGTCTCAGCCCCACCAGCAATAGTCAGCAGACAGTAATTAAAGGTACAGAAGGTAACCTTTGATAGTTTCCAGACTGGCAGCCGGAGGTAGCCTCACCACCCGCCCACGTGGCAGCGGGCCCCGAAGGTCACGTGATTTGTTCCTGCCTGCCTGTAGGCCCCCATCCAAAACAGTGCCCTGTGCGGGCCAGCCTTCGACTCCACCCCAGCACTCCGCCCTCAAGTCTGAGTAAAGTAGGCGCGTCCCAGTATTTGAATGTATATATCCCCTAGGTGGAGTCCCTAGTATCTTTCAGAGTTTCTAAAGGGGGAAGGTATTTTACGTCCCGGGGTCACTTACCAGTCCCTAGCGTTCCCACGCGGGATTGAGTAATCCCCTCCTCCCAGACTGGTTAACTGTTCCCTATCTGGGACGGAGGAAAGGAGTTACCGCCCACTCCGCCCTGGGCGCGGTGTCTGTTTCTAAAGCTAGAGTGAAAGCGCTTCCGGTAGCCATTGCCCCAATGCTGTGCCAAGACAGACAATAACCTTTCTATTTCACAGATGAGGAAATTAAACCTGATAAAGTGTCACCAGCCTCCAGGTGTCACCAGCTGAAGCAGGGGACTTGGCCACCAAGAGGCTCCATAAAACCCCTCCCCCCACGTTACAGACAGGGTGCCAGTGAGATGCAGAAGGGAAAGACGAGCCCCTCCCACCCAACACACTAAGGTTAACAGACACCACGAAGCGTGTGGGGTACGGAAATGAAAAGAAGCCTGAGGGGAAGGGAGGGGAGCGCCTTCGCAGCTATCTCTCAGTGCCTGGGTGGGTTTGCCAAGTTGCGTCTTGGCACCAGGAGTCATGGCCGGCCCACCCAGTCCTTCTCAGCCCCTCACTGACTCCTTACTCTTACTCTGAATTTTTCATGACTTTGGCCCAATTTGAAAGCCATTTTCTGGAAAGCCTTCCTGTGTGAACTTGTTGGGAGTCCAAAGCCTGGGGGCAGGGACACACACGGGGAGACTCAGAAGCCAGAGCTGCGTGCGATGACAAGGTTTTAAAAGAGGTGAACAGGGAGGCACGGCTAGCGCTCCCAGGACTGGGAATTGGCCAAGATGACTCCTGAAGGTCTAGTCAGTGAGTTACGAGTGACGTGCACAGAGCTGCTTCCTCAGCACTTAGGCTGGGCTTGGTGCCAGACCCTGGCCAGGGCATGGAAACCGGGAGGGCAGTGCCTGTGACCAAGGCGGGAAATTCAGAAATAACCTGCCAGCCAGCCGTCGTGACACAGGCCTTTAATCCAAGCCTTGGGCAAGTATCTCTGTGAGTTCAAGGCCAGCCTGGTCTACATGATGAATTCAAGACAGAGTTACAGAGGGAGACGTTCCTGTCTTGAAATAACACACACACAAAAAAGAAAGAAAGAGAAAGAAAGAAAGAAAGAAAGAAAGAAAGAAAGAAAGAAAGAAAGAAAGAAAGAAAGAAAACTCCAGCGTTCCCGAGAGCCGGCAGCTCAAGTGCTGGGACCCTCCACCTATCTCTATCCTGCTCCCTCCGACGACTGCGGACGACAGATAAGGGTTCCTGCACCGTTGACACATCTAAGGACTGGCAGCCAGGAAGGGGGCTTGCAGGAACCGGCCTGGGGCGGGTCCTCCGCGCGCCTCTCACCTGTGCCTGTGACCCTCCAGTGCAGGAAGGGCGCGAAGGGGGAGAGGAAACTGTGCGGAAGGCGGGAGTGGGTGGAAGGGAGGAGACGCAGTGGGCCCCCACCCCCGCGGTTCCTGTCACGTGACCCCACCCCACTCTCTCACCACCCTGTCTGTTTGGTGTGTCGAGAGCTGGTCATAGGAGGGGGTTCCTCGGGGAGTTTGGTCCCTTGCCACGTGAGGACAAGACGGTGAGAGGGGGAAGAAGGCCAGGGCTACTGCTTCCTTCCGGATAGTTGGGGGGGGTCCCTACTTTTCTCATGGCTGGGGATATAGCCACGCCTCCTATTCTGGGTCCCTTAACGCTAGAGCAGACCCAGCCTGGACAAAACACACAGAACGGACCCCTAGTACATCCAGAGCTGGAGTGTTGCAGGAAGCTGAATTCTAGGAGCTGTCAGGGTTTGGAACAGGGGTGACTTCCCAAAAAAAGCCAATCAGCACATGGAAAGAGTGGGGATTGTGTTTTTCCCAAAGCTTAAGGTTTAGGACAGCCAGCCTTTGTTTTGCCCGTGGCTTCTCTCTCCTTACATCCTGGAGGCCTTTCATCGCACTTGACAGGCGGGAGTCTAAGCCCTTGGTCGGTGGGTCTGTTTGAGAGGTGGAGTGGGGCAGCCCCGGCTCCGGCCCCAGCAGGCTTCTTTTCACATGTGGACATTGGCAGGGCCAAGGTGGAGCTCCCCACCCGGCTCCCCTTGTTACTCCTGCGAGCAAGGATCTTGCCTGTCTGTCCCGCGCGCCCGTCGGGATGTTTCGCCAGTGGTCGGTACAGTCAGGACCAGCTCCACAAAGATCTGAATCCCAAGATCTGTGGGAGCAAGAAGTGGAGCGGCTATGCGCCTCCCGGACGCCTGTGCGGATGCTGCCCTACGCCATGGCAGACAAGCGCTTCATCCGGTGGGTGCCGCTCGGCTACACTGGCCTGGCCGAGCCGCTGGGGTCAGGGGGGCGCCCGAGGACGCACCTGTCAGATGGATGACACAAGAGCGCCCCCGTCACCACGGTCCTGCAGGGTACTGCGGGAGCCCGAGGGGGTGAAGACTTCCCGTTGCCAGAGGTGGCATCGCTGGAGGCAGGTGGCACGACAGCACCTGGGGGAGGCAGCGCGACGGCTGGCCCACGGCTTCGGGCTCTGGGAGGGAGCCCTCTACGAGATTGGGGGTAGGATCCCATGCCGACCCTCACTTCCCACCTCCCTAGTCAGCCCATCCATCCCTGTACACCCCTCTGATTCCTCCTGTGCACACTTGAGTGATCGCCTTCCAGGGGCTGGGAGATTCTGCCCTGGGCTGGTCCACATTGGCACACACCACACGGCCCTGGGATTCTCATCGTGGTTGACAGTCCCTGCTTGTCTCCCACAGGCCTCTTCGGGACCGGGATCCAGTCCTACTTCACTTTCCTTCGCTTCCTGCTGCTGCTCAACCTGCTGACCATGCTGCTGACTGCCTGCTTTGTGTTGCTGCCCCTCCTCTGGCTCCGCCCCCCTGAGCCAGGCCCTGCCCTGAAACTGAGTGAGTGCTGACCCTGTGGGCCTGTCTGGCCGTGCTGCGTGGGCTAGCTTTAGACTCTCCTCAACTCGATCTTCTTTCCAGATGCCTCAAACAGTCTGAGCATTAAGGTAGAGACGGTGGAGTTGGAAGATAGAGTGTCACATGTTTGAGGGACCCTATCTTGATGCCTTTCTCTTCTCCTCAGCAGGCCTCCAGTGCTCTGGCAGCCCCCTGCCTCAGGGTGGCATTCCAAGGTTCCACAACCCACTTTGGAATGTTTTAACTGGCAGGGTAAGTGGGGTATCTCTGACAATGCTCTGGGACATCCAGTCTAAAAGGACCCTGCTCCCTCAAGAGAGATTTTGGCTTTTAAGGGAGACTCTTCCACAAGCCAGCCAGGCCAGATACGGGGACATAGGGACATGTCCCCATGACCCATAGAACCCAGCTTGGAGGAAGAGACACAGACCTCCAGGTGTGGCCGTGCCTTTAATCCCAGGACCTGGGAAGCAGAGGCTGGCACATTCCTGGGTTTGAAGCTAGCCTCGTCTACAGAGTGAGTTCCAAGACAGCCAAGGCTACCTAGAGAAACCCTGTCTGGGGTCTGTGGGGGAGTACCTCCCAATTTCTGGAGGCCACTGAGCCAGTATCTTGAGCCTCGGGCAAGTCACCTGGCTTCTCTGAGTGTAAAACACTCAAAGGGGTATTCTTGGGCCAGGCAGTGACACACACGTGCGAGCACAGCCCTGTGGAGGATTGCAAGTTCAAGGACTGCCTGGGACACACAGGAAGCTCTTGTCCTTCCAGGACAAGCACTTAGAACAGGGTCCTGCACACAGCTTCATTCGGATACCCTCACTGTATCCCCAGGCCTTCAACAACACCTACCTCTTCTACGGTGCCTACCGAGCAGGGCCAGAGAGCAGCTCGGCGTACAGCATCCGCCTGGCCTACCTCCTTAGCCCGATAGCCTGCCTGCTGCTCTGCTTCTTCGGAACACTGCAGAGGTGAGGGGAGGTCCCATCCTCTGCTGGCAGACAGATCACTGCGCAGTGAGCCTCATCCTGGTCCCCCAGCCCGCCTACTGTACGGGCGAGCCTGCCCCAGCTTTCTGAGGTGGGGGTGATGGAACCCCCACAGAAGTCCTTGCCCCTGTCTTCAGGATGGCAGAAGGCCTACCCCAGCAGCCACTCTTGGGCCAGCGCTACAGGACACCCCTCAGCGCCAAAGTGTTCTCGTCCTGGGACTTCTGCATTCGGGTGCGGGAAGCCGCCACCATCAAGATGCACGAGATCAGTAATGAACTGAAGGTGCGTGCGGCAGAGCGCGTGGCAGAGTGCACGTGTGCGGTGATGAAAGTGGAGGTGAGGGGCTGCGTGAGTGTGCACGCGTGTGCCGGGTGTGAAAACACTAGCAGTGCATGTTTAGATGAGGACAGGCATGACTGTGAACAAGAGTGACTGTCGCATGGCAGTGTGAACCAGCTGTGTCTGCGAATGTGCAAATGTTCACAGCACTTTGCGGGGCAGAGGCAGGAGGATTCCCAAGTCAGCCAGGGCTACATAGTGAGACCCTGTCTTAAACTAAACATGTGAATGTGTCTAGGTATTACATGCGTGTCTGATCCCAGCACTGGGATCCCGAGCTGAGGCAGGAGGATCGCCCTGAGTTTGCAACTAACCTAGATTACAATGACAGAAGTGCCAGGCCAGCCAAGACCCTGTCTCCACAAGGAGGGGTTGGCAGGATGGCTCTTCAGGTAAAGGGCCTTGCTGTGGAGACTGCCAACCTGAAGTACATCTCTGGGTCCCACATGGTGGGAGGAAAGAACCAGCTCCTACAAGCTGTACTCTGACCTCCATGTGTGAACAATGGCGCACGCAAAAATAAAATAAAAAAACCAACAACAAAAGGCATGTGCTCACACGCATGTATGAACGTGTGCATGTGTGTGTAACCGAGTCGGAGAGTATCTGATCAGAGCTGGCCAGTGATTGGGGGAGATGGATGTGGTGTGAGCTTCAAGGCTCCTTCCTGCTGCCCATCAGGTGGAGCTGGAAGAAGGCCGCCGCATGGAGCTGGCTCACCAGCAGACCCGGGCGCAGAAGGCCTGCGGCCTGCTCACCTATCTGCGGACCAACATCCTCATTGTACTCCTGGTGGTCGGCGCCATCAGCGCCATCTTCTGGGCCACCAAGTACTCACAGGACAACAAGGAGGTACCGGACGTTGTATTCCTCTCTCTCTTTATGGTTTGTTTGCTTTTCTGGTGTGAACTGTGGGGGAAGGTGAGCAATCCTACCCGGTAGATGAGAAAATGGAGACTAAGGTCAAGGCTCTGCGTGGGAGCTGCATCTTCAGAACCTTGACCTCCCCACCTTCTCCCCACAGGAGTCCCTTTTTCTGGTGCTCCAGTACCTGCCTCCTGGAGTCATCGCCCTGGTCAACTTCCTGGGTCCCCAACTGTTCACAGTCCTGATTCAGCTGGAAAACTACCCTCCGAGCACTGAAGTTAATCTCACCCTATTCTGGTGAGCATTTGGGGGCGAGCGTGTGGGGGTGTGGCATTGTGGCCCTCAACCGGAACTGGGAGACTGGTATTCCCCACTCCACCAAAGGGGAGTGAACAGTGCTTCTAGAACGTTCAATCTTAGGGACCCAAATCTGAGGCTTCTCCTGACGGGAGCCATCCACCTGCACTAAGCAGAAGGCCATTCAAGAGGGTTGGGGTTCTCTTTGGCTTTGGGGAGTCAAGAACCATCTGTGAACACTTGGAGAAATCCAGCAGCTTTCTGGGGGTTGGGAAGGTGGTTTTGGGGGTGACATTGCACGCCTTGAACCCCAGCACTCAAGAGATGGAGGCAGGCAGACCCCTGTGAATTCGAAGCCAGTCTGATCTACATAGTGGGTTTCAGGACAGCCAGGGCTACACAGAGAAGCCCTGTCTCAAACAAAAACAAGTTTTTTTGAAAGACCCATCATTTTGAGACGCAACTCCTGCAGTGCATGAGGGCCAGGCACCTGACCCTCAGCCTAGAAATGCTGGACCAGTTTCCTGCCTGTATACCACCCCAGCTTCAGAAGTGTCTGTCTCCCCTCACCTTTCTAGGTCTGGCCTTCTCTCCCTCTCTGCATCCCTCATGAGCAGTTCTGATTTGCTTTTGAGACACGCATGAGAAACAACTCACACCGTGCCAGGCACAGTGGCATAACCCTAGCACTCGAGATGCAGAGGGAGGGAGTCACAAGTTCAAGGCTAGCCTGGGCTACATGGCAAGATGGTGTCAAAAACTATCAAAAACATCTGTCGAGAAGGCTCAGAGGATATAAGCCCATGCCATGCAAGCTCGACAGCCTGAGCTAGGATCCCCGGAATACACGTAAAAAGCCAGATGTGGTAGTGCACATCTGTAACCCAGCACCCTGTGTCGAAATGGGAGAGAGACAGGGAATCACCCGGGAGCACCCAGGCCAGTGAGCCCTGGAGTACACAGTGTTTGCTGTTTGTTTTTGAGACAGGGTCTCGCTCTGTAGACCAGGCTGGCCTTGAACTCACAGAGACCTGCCTGCCTCTGCCTCCCAGTGCTGGGAACAGCGCCATCCCTGCCTCTCAGCCCCTGCTGAAATGGAGACCAAGCCTGGGTTGCCAGCCATCCTAGTCATGAAGACACCGTTCTGTCCAGGTTACAGGCGTGTCACAGACTCAGGCAATGAGCCTGGGAGTTAGCTAGTGGGGCAGGGGTGTAGCTCAGCCATACTGTGAGTGCTTAGCATGGAAGAAGACCTGAGGTCAAATCCCAGCAGCCATGTAAAGCTGGGTATGGTGCCCTGTGTTTCTAACACTCCACCCCACACAGCAGTGCTGGGGTTGGGAACATGGCTGGCTCCCAAGAGTTCAGTATCCTGTGTAACTTCAAATTTACAAAGATTTAGTGGGAGACCATGTCTCAAAATTAAAAATGTAAATAATAATATAAAAAAGTCACTTGAAACGTGACTCAGCAGTTATAAATGGGCACAGCACAGGACCCAAATTACCTAACCTGTACCCACATCGGGCAGCTCCTTCAGGGAGGTCCAATCCCTCCGGCCTTAACTGACAACTACATTTACGGGCACATGCCCCCACACAGATATATAACTCAAAATTTTAAAAATAGCATTTGGGAGTCAAAGACAGGCAGGCAGAGTTGGAGGCCATCTTGGTTCACAGGCCAGCCTGAGCTACATAGTGAGACATTGTCTCAAACAAAAATAGATTTTAAAAATGTAAGTAGAGGGGGTTGGGGATTTAGCTCAATGGTAGAGTGCTTGCCTAGCAAGCTCAAGGCCCCGGGTTCGGTCCTCAGCTCTGAAAAAAAAATGTAAATAGAGAACTATAAAGAAGGGCCAAAGTCAACCTCTAGTCTCATGCATAGTGTACCCAGCACACGTGCACGCACGCGCACACACACACTCAGAAGGTGACAACACATGGTGATGCTCACCTTTAACACCAGTCCTCAGATGCATAGGCAGACAGATCTCCGTAAGTTTGAGGCTAGCCTGGCCTACATAGTGAGTTCCGGGCCAGCCAGGGCTACATAGAGAATAAAAAAGGAGGAAGGTGTTATCTGACCTGAGGCTCGGAGGACCCAGGAAGGTGTGGAGTTTCTCTTGCGGGGACTCATCCAAATAAACTGTAATGCTGGCATCAAGGAGGTTAGCTGGATGTCGCAGTGTTTCCCAAACTGGTTTAGAAACGGGACCCATTCCCTGAGAATCGTGTAGAGTCAAACCTGAGGAACGCGTTTTGAGAAACACTGGCGGGACATAAAGCAAGCTGGAAATAGGCTGAGCTCTGAGAGAGGGGCCACAGCATCTCAGGCACATCTGGAAAGGGCTGGGCCTGACCTTCGGACGCTGCCCCACCCGCAGGTGCGTGGTGCTGAAACTGGCCAGTTTGGGGATGTTCTCCTTCTCCCTGGGTCAGACGGTGCTGTGCATAGGCAGAAACAAGACCAGCTGCGAGTCCTACGGCTACAACGCTTGCGACTACCAGGTGGCTGGAAGTCCCATCCTTCCCCACAAAGCCCCACCTCAAACTCCAGAGCTGGGTCCATTTTTGTCCTTGCCCTTTCCCTGGGTCTCACTTTTGTGAGTAGCTTGAGGCAGAGCTGCCATACCACGGCAAGCGCCAAGGGGGCGCCCTGCACCCAGTTGTAGCTCTATTGGCGTGGGAGTCCTCTGCTCTAGTCTATCCCCGAGGTCATGTCTGACTGCGAACGGGCACTGAGACCCACCCCAGCCGCCAACCCACTCCCACCCCCAACTCCGGCAAGCAATGGGTGAGGGAAGGGAATCTGAGGTAGTGATAGGTTCCCCCCTCTCTCTGCACCGCAGTGCTGGGAGAACTCGGTGGGTGAAGAATTATATAAACTAACCATCTTCAACTTCCTGCTCACCGTGGCCTTCGCCTTCCTGGTCAGCCTGCCTCGGAGGTGAGCTACATGGGGACACCCCAGGATTTAACTCGAGGCCACAGCCAAGTGTGTCCCCATGAGTGAGGGTGTGGTGGCTCTCATACTTGCCTGGAGTGTACCCAGATCCTCCCTACCCCAGGTTGTTGGTGGAGCGTTTCTCGGGCTCCTTCTGGACGTGGCTGGGCCGGGAGGAGTTCCTGGTGCCCAAGAATGTGCTGGACATTGTGGCCGCACAGACTGTCACCTGGATGGGCCTCTTCTACTGCCCCCTGCTGCCACTACTCAACAGTGTCTTCCTCTTTCTCACCTTTTACATCAAGAAGGTGAGGGGGCTGGGGGGAGGCGACCCAGAAGCTGCAATCCGTGTCTGCCCTCCCTTCTCTTCGACCTCATACTCCATGGTATACGAAGCACCCTGGTAAGTCCCCTTATCGCCCACCTCCAGTATACCCTCCTGAGGAACTCCAGGGCGTCCCCGCGGCTTTTCCGAGCCTCCAGCTCCACCTTCTTCTTCCAACTGGTGCTGCAGCTTGGACTGCTTTTGGCTGCAGTGCCTCTGGCCTACGTGATCAGCAGGTGACCAAGACTGGTGACTGGGAGGCTGCCCAGCAACCCCTACCCCAGATTCTGACAAGCCTCTCTCTCCATCTACCCCATCTCGCCAGCACCCACTCCTCCTGGGACTGCGGCCTCTTCACAAACTATTCGGCCCCCTGGCAGGTGGTACCGGAGCTGGTGGCCCTCCAGCTCTCGCTTCCTGGCCAGCGGGCCCTCCGTTACCTCAGCTCCCACGCCTTCAGCTTCCCGCTACTCATCTTGCTCAGGTGACTCTGCAGCAGGATGGAGGGAGAAACTGCAGGGGGTTCGTTCCTTCCCCGGCATCTCTAGACAGTGTCCTGGAGTGCAGGGGCCAGGGAAATGGGGGCTCAAAGATAGGTACCTGAGGATACTGTAGGCACCTCTGGCCTCCTGGGATGCTGTGGCCACCAAAGAAACACAGCCCCAGGTGAACCAACTTGCCATGCTAGAGGACTCGAGGGCTGTGGGAAGAAGAGGGGTCTTCGATAAAGCAGTGTGCACAGCGATCTAACATGAGGTGGGTAGAGCTAGTGTGGTAGTGCTCACCTGTAACCCCAGCACTCGGGAGGCTGAGGCAGGAGGATTGCTGTGAATTTGAGGCCTCCCTACCTACAGAGTGAGTTTCAGGCCAGCCTGGAGCCTGGGGGAAGGGCAAGGGCCGGATGAGGATGACTGTGTTCTGAGAGGTGACTGAACTGGAGTCCTATCTGTCTTAAGCCTTGTCCTGACCGTTTGCATCTCCCAGTCCCGGGCGAATACCAGGGCCATCCATGAGCTGAGGAAGCAACTGGTGTGGGTGAGTGTGCGTGCGTGGCTCTGCGGCCAGACCCTTGAGTGTGTAGCTACTCTGAAGGACCGAGATGGGAGGGTGGGGTTCTTTATTCGTGGTGGTGGGGGTACCTCCAGGTTAGGAAGGAATTCCTGGCTCCTGTGACAGGCTGCACATTTTGGTGGAGGCGTGGCCTTGTGTTGAAGCAAAACCTTACGTTATGGGCGTGGTCTGGGTAGGGACTGGGACGCGTCGGAGGCGGGGCCATGGTGCTTCCTGGTCTTAGGTTAGGGGCGGGGCCTCTAGTGGCCTGCTGCATTGAGAACTGGTCCTGGCGGGGACGTGGCCTCAGGTTGCCTTGTGGGGCGTGACTTCTGGCTACAGCTTGTTTCTAATTAAGGTCTGGTCTCTTGTTCCCCCTGCAGCAGGTCCAGGAGAAGTGGCACCTGGTGGATGACCTGTCGCGGCTGCTGCCAGAGCTGAGCCCAGAGCCCGAGTCCCCTCACTCTCGAGCTTCGCGTCCACGATCTTTCTGCCCCGGATTCCCATGCCCAGGCTCGCCCGGCCCCAGGACACCCCGGCTGGGACCCTCCACCAGGCTGAGTTCCTCGAGCCTTGGAACCCCCAGTACCTCGGTTCCCACCTCCAGATTTCACTTCCTTTGCCGCACAGAGCTCTAGCACAGACCCCACTGCCTCTACTTCCTCCAGCGCCTCCTCCACTCCCGGACGTTCCACCTCCTTATGCCCACAATCTCTGCCCCCCACCCCTACCCCCGGAACCTCTGCCTACAGATGGCTCCTGGGCCTCTGGCAAGGTTCTCCAAAGTGAGCCACACACTGAGGTCAGCAGGAAGAACATGAGAATTTCTACCTCTTATTTTATTTTATCTCATTTCTTCAAGTGTACATAACAGTATGGATATAAACTCACGGATACAATTTATAAATATATATATATTTGGAAACACTGGAATTTCTTAAAGTTGATCTCAGAAACGTTTGTATATTTCCCTCCATGAGGCTGCAAGAGCTGGTCTGGAACAAACCTGCTCATCTATGCCCCTACAAAGGTGAAGCCATGCTCTGCAAGAATCAGGGCTGGGGCTTGAGGCAAATGCGTGGGCTCCAAAGGCAAACTAAACCAGAGTGAGGCTCGGAAACGACTCCAGAGCCTGGGAATGGCTTGCTGAAATTCAGTGATGTCTGGGTCCCTTGGGGGAAAGCAGATCAGGGTCCATGGCGGCTGTGATTTATAAATAGAGAGGGCAGGGATATGTTTGGTGGAGGCAAGGTATGGTGTGGGGCAAGGGGGCCTCTTCAGGCCCATGCTGAGGCATCGCTTCCCCCTGAGGTACCAACCACACTATGGTATAGTATAGAATAGAGTTTATTTAAGGCATGGGGAAGGGAGTTAAGGGGTAGTAGAAACAGAGAAAGGCAGAGAGAGAGAAGAGCAGAGTAGTAGAGGCTGGATATGAACCCATGGAGAGGGGGAGGAGAATGAGGAGAGGAGGGTCAGAAGCAAGAAGAGAGAGCAAGAAAGCAATGGGTGCCGGGTGAGGCAAGCAGCCCCTTTTATAGTGAGTCAGGCACACCTGGCTGTTGCCAGGTAACCGTGGGGCAGAGCCTAGACTAAATGCCAACAATGGCCACACCTCTGCAGAACACTGTTCTCTCGGCCTTCCTTGGTGACACTGAACCTCTGAGGGGTGAAGGTTCACATCTGACAGGTTCTACAGTGCCCGCACCCTGAGAGCTGTAATGTATGCTGTGGAAGGGGCTGTGCTCATGGGCCTGCAAAGGCAGGGCAGGGGTGAAGCCTGGGATTCCTTCTCTCCTTCCCACCCTGCAGTGGTTACTATTAGAAATCTGAAATGCCACCCCACCCCCACCCCCGGCGCCAGCACCGGGGCCACATGGCATCTGCCAGGTATTTTTATCTCATTCTGCAAACTGTCTCCACTCCACTCACTAAATTCCCAATTTCCATCCCGGGCTGGGGCTACCAGCTACTCTCTGGTCCCAGCCTGGGGACAGTTTCTGTTTCTCTTTTGTTTTTTTTTTTTTTGTTTGTTTGTTTTGTTTCGTTTTCTTTGTTGTTGTGTGTTGGTTTTGAGACAGGATCTCTCAACACAGTCCTGGCTGTCCTCGAAGTCACTGTGTAGACCAGGTCTGCCTCAAACTCACAGAGATCCTCCTGCCTCTGCCTCCCAAGTTCGGGATTAAAGTCTTGCTCCCATGAGGACATTTTAAAGCGCCCAGGTGCAAGCCTAGGGTGCAGAGCTGCTGTCTGGGAAGCAAAGGGCCCCTCGGGAGATACTTGGAACTCTTGCAACAGGAAACATAGCCTGTTCTGGCCTGGAGCTCCTGAGCCTCCTGCCTCTACTTGACTAACACTTCACAGGCCCCTCCACCCAGCTGAGACATTTGCAGCAACTGCCTTGATTTCTGCCACAGATGCTGCAGTCTTCTCGGGTGACCTCTGAAGACTTGGCCACTTCAGGCCCCCAGGAGACTTTCCTTGCTTCAGTTGCCTGGCCACCACATGACCAAACATCAATTAAGTAAGTGCTTTCTAAACGCCAGGGTTTCCCTGGCAGATACAGATCTACTCTTTGAGACACATGGAAAATGGTAGGAGGTAGCCCTGGAAGGTGGTGTCCTCAATCCCTGGACCACAAAGACAGGGCAGGGGTACAGGGTCCTGTTCCTGGAGCAGTGAGACCTGGAGGGGCACAGGTAGGCTCTGGTGCTTGGTAGGAGGAAGGTCACGAACCATCCAGGTGAAAACCTGCCGTTTGTAGGGCAGCAAGCAGCTACAGCCACAAAGTCACTTGGGAGCAGCTTGGGAACATTCCTGGCCCTGAGCTTCTAAACCATGAGCTCTAAGGCCAGGCCGTAGTGGAATCTTTTTGGGTTATTTGTGGGGTTTTGTTCATTTGATTTTTTTTTTTTTTAACACCAGCCTAATGGCTCACACCTGTAATTCCAACACATGGGAAGCTGAGGCAGGAGGATTATGAGGTTGAGGTCAGTGTAGACTACACAGCAAGACCTTGTCTCAAAAACAAAACCAGGGGCTGGGGAGATGGCTCAGCGATTAAGAGCACTGACTGCTCTTCCAGAGGTCCTGAGTTCAATTCCCAGCAACTACATGGTGGCTCCCAACCATCTGTCATGGGATCCAATACCCTCTTCCAGTGTATCAGAAGACAACTACACATACTCACATACATGAGATAAATAAAATAAGTCTTTTTAAAAAAAAAATATCTTAAAGAACAGGAATTTTGTGGAGAACTAAGTCAGAGTATTCTCCCTTGCCCTCAGTTCCCACTGGAGAAAATTAACAGAGTGGGCATGGACCAGGTGTGGGCATGGACCAGGTGTGGGCATGGGCCAGGTGTGGGCATGGACCAGGTGTGGGCATGGGCCAGGTGTGGGCATGGGCCAGGTGTGGGCATGAACCAGGTGTGGGCGTGGGCCAGGTGTGGGCATGGACCAGGTGTGGGCGTGGGCCAGGTGTGGGCATGGACCAGGTGTGGGCATGGGCCAGGTGTGGGCATGGACCAGGTGCATACTGCTGAGGATTAGAGCTCAAGGAACACAGCAGGTGTCCAGGTGACCTACCTCCTTTGCTGGCTCTTCCCAGGGTTTTTCCTGGGCTCACTGGCTGTGGGGCTGCAGTGCAGACGGCTTCCTAATAAGACAAGGCCCGAGTAGATCCTCCAGGAGGTGCAAGAGGGGACCAGGTTAGAGTGGCCTTCTGAGAGAACAGGGCTAGACCAGGGGCTTGAGTGCAGTGGCCAGTCCAGCTCTGTGGAGCATCTACATATGACACTGGCTGTGTGACCTGGCAGCAGGAGAGCCTCTGCTGTAAAGAAACTGCCAAAACGGCGTCTCCTGAGCAGTCACTGAGCCTGCTCAGAAAGCCACAGGCTAGTCTGCAGGCCCACACTGGGCGGGCAGGTATGCATGGCCTCCCATGAAGCAGCGTGTTCCAGTGACTATCTAAGCTGCTTCTTTGATTCGCTGTCCCTCAGACCCTGTGGGTCTGGCTTTGGTGTAGCCTTAGACTTGGAAGGGACAGCACTGCCCAGGCCACACCAATGCTGGTAGCATGGCCCACTTTCCTTTGTCCAGGTTACCCTGGATCTAGGTCCCTAAGGGACGAGCTTACCTTTCTCTGGACTTCTTTATTTTATTTTTTTTAAGATTTGTTTATTTTATTTGAGTACTCTGTAGCTATTTTCAGACACACCAGAAGAGGGCATCCGATCCCATTACAGATGGCTGTGAGCCACTATGTGGTTGCTGGGAATTGAACTCAGAACCTCTGGAAGAGCAGTCAGTGCTCTAACCACTGAGCCATCTCTCCAGCCCCCTTCTCTGGACTTCTTTAAGGACAAGACTAAAGCGCAGGGCTCCACACTCTCAGGTGACAGTCTCATCCCACCTGAGGTCTCACTTGGAGACAGAATGCACCAGCTATAGCAGATGCCCAGTCTGTGGTGCTCAGATGGAGATCAATACTGGTTCGCCAGAACCCCTTGATAAAGAGAGCCCTTGTATTAACCTTAGCCCCACGAGGGTGCCCCAGGATAATTACCCATCCCACACACAGTAGGCACAGGCTAGCCCCCCCCTCCTCCCTCTGCAGGTAACCAGGGGAGGACACAATTCCTCTAAGGTATTGGGGGCCCCTGGAGAGCCACAACCTTCAAGTTATCTCCTAGGTGCAGGCAGCCACTCAGGGAGCGTCCCGGGGCCTTAGGGTGGAGAGGCCAGACCAGGAAGCTTTTGACAGAGGACAGCCTTAGCTCCCCTTAGCCCCAGTCCCACAGAACCATGAGACTCCTTCAGCTGCTCTTCTTTGCCGTGCTGGGTGAGCCTCCTGCGGATATCAGGGGAAGGGCCTTGAGAGAGGAGGCTCAGGGAAGGGAGTGTTAAGAGAGTCCAAGAGAGAGAGACCCAAAGGCAGGAAAAGGGAGAGAGGGAGACTGTGGGAAGGTCTGAGCAGAATATTGACACCAGACAGCCCATGCATATCTGACTTTGTCAGGGTGTCTGTCGTTTGGATTCCACTAGAATGTGCATTGAGTGTGGTGTGTATGTGGGTATGGTGTGATGTGTTTGTGTGTCTGTGTGTGTCTCTTTGTGTGTTTGTGTGTCTGTATGTGTATGTCTGTGTGTGTGGTGTATGTATATGTGTGTATGGTATGGTGTGTGGTTTGTGTGTGTGTATGTGTGTGTGTGTGTCTGAGTGTGTCTGTGTGTGTGCATCAGTGTCTGTATGTCTGTGTGTGTATGTGTGTGGGGTATGTGTGGTGTGTGTGTGTGTGGTATGTGGTGTGTGTGTGTATCTACCACTCAGGAACTAGAGACAGGAAGATTAGGAGTCCAAGGCCACCCTCAGGTACAAATTGAGTTCAAAGCCAGCCTGGAGTGCAGGAGAGACCCCCGTGTGAAGTAAGATAAGATAAAAACTCATCATCAGAGATGCTAACGGGTCTCAGGCCCTCACTGTGAGACACCAGTCTGGGCAGGAAGCTGTCTGGACAGTCTCCCTCCTCTCCCAGACTTCCCTTACCACTCTCCTCTTTTATAGCTGCCTGTGGCTTCTCAGAGAAGACAGAAGGTGAGTAGCCCCCATACTGCAGGGAGAAGGATCTAGCTGGGGGACACCTGGCTCACAGCTGCATACTTGTGGCAGGTGCCTTGGCTGGAAAGATGTTATTGATGTTGAGGACCTGGTTTGAGAGCACCCAGAGGAAGAAGGATCCCCAGCAGCTGCAGTCACAGTGTCCAGGGAAACAAAATTCACCCACTCCAAGCAAGCCCCCAGCTCTTACCTAATGGGTGGAATCCAAAGAAGGCTGGGGAACTCTAGTGTGCACTATGGGAAAGGAGGGGTTTGGTGAGGGAGATGAGGACCTTCAGGGAACTTTGAAATGAAGCTGCTTTGCTGTGGAAGCAGCTAAGCATGTTATTTATCTGTCTATTGATCGATTGATCAATCTATTGATCTATTTATCTATACACATATATGTATAAATATATCACACACACACATATATGTATAGATAGATCTCTCCTTTTTTCCCTTTCTATTTGTCTCCTGCTCCTTCCTTTCTTCTTCCCTTATCCTCTCCTCTGTCCTCTTTTCCTCCCCAGTAGTCCTGGTGCAGAACCAGGAGGAGGGGACTCAGGGCCAGATCACAGCCCTTGCCTACTTTGTCTGTGGCCTGCTCCATCTTCCTCTCTGCTTCTCACCTCCTTCCCCTAGATGGACCCCTCCCTTGGCCCTGGTCTCCAGCTCCTGTGCCCCTCAAGGCAGAGGCAGGTGGTCTCCTCCCCTCCCTGTCTAGTCATCCATCTTACATCCCTGGGCATCCCCTTCATTTCTGCTTAAGGGTGGTGCTGACGCAGATCTCACTCGGATGAGGCACAGACCAAACTACCATTTCCTCATTTTCTGTAAAAAAGAAAACGTTTATTATTGTAACCACTAAAAAAAGAGCTGGTGGCTGGGTCTCAGGAAAGTACCCGGGCAGAGGCGGCCGTTCCTTGCTGTCCTCTCAGCCCATGGCTGCAGCTCTGCTAATGAAACCCCGGTCTCTGAAAAGCTGGCTGGCCCCTTGCTCCCTCACAACCCCTGGAGGATGCTGTGTGGCTCTTAGCAATGTTTCAGGACCAAGTACAGAAAGAAAACCCAAGCTTCCTTCAGGGGCAGAGCGAGTGGAGGGAGCAGTGAGTATGAGGAGTAAGAGAGTCCCTGGGTGTGACGGCTCACACCTACAGTCCCTGCACTGGAGGGGCAGAAGCAGGAGGAGCTCCTCTGTGAGTTCGAGGTCAGCCTGGTCCACATAGTAAGTTCCAGGACAGACAGGGCTACACAGAGAAACCCCGTCTCAAAAAACAAAAACAGGCTGGAGAGATGGCTCAGCGGTTAAGAGCACTGACTGCTCTTCCAGAGGTCCTGAGTTCAAATCCCAGCAACCACATGGTGGCTCACAACCATCTGTAATGGGATCTGGTGCCCTCTTCTGGTGTGTCTGAAGATGGCTACAGTGTGCTCACATATATAAAATAAATAATTCTATAAAACAAAACAAACAAACAACAAAAGCCCAACAGCTGTCCCCATTCTTGTTCTCCCCTCTGGGAGCAAACTGTACTTCCTCAGTGCTCACAGACAGCACATATGCAAACCGAGCTTCTATTCCCGGCCCCCCCCCCAAATGGAAGTGAGAGGGACTGGTTTTCTTCTAACTTTCACAAGTCAAGTTCGTTGTCTCTCATGAAGGAAGGAGAGAAAAACAAACAAACATGTAACCACAGTGTCACCTTGAACTCATTTCTTCAGTGAAACAGAGTCTAGCCCCAAACACTGACCCCCAAGAGACCTGTTATCCCTAAAGATTAAGGTGGCAAAAGTCTTGTCAGAATTCTACCAGACAGTGCCCAGAGAGAGGATCCAATTTTAGTATTAGGTCCACTGTCCACTACCTCAAATTGGAAAAAAAAAAAATCCTCCCAAAGAGGGGTGGCTAACAAAGTTTTCAAAAAGCCACAGAAGTGGGATCGGTTGGTGTTGGGAAGCAAGCACCTAGACGGGGACGGGGCATCCGCTGCTCTGGGGTGTGGAGTGGGTCCCTCACCTTAGTTCTCGGCTGTAATGCCAGCAGACACAAAGTTTCCCTGAAACGCTCATGGGAATTAGGATCTGAGAGAAAGTATGCATAGCGGTGGGATTCCAGAAAATGTCTGCAGGAGCCTGGGGACGCCTCCACCATGGGGGTCTTCGGCCCAATAGAGCAAGTGCAGTGTGTACAGTCTGGGAAGTTAGCTACCTCCTCCTCCTCCTCCCCCTCCTCCTCCTCCCCCTCCTCCTCTTCATCTTCTTTGAGACAGGGTTTCATGTCGTAGTCTTGGCTGTCCTGGAATATATAGATCAGGCTAGCCTTAAACTCACGGAGATCTGCCTACCTCTGTCTCCCAAAGGCTAAGATTAAAGATGATCACATGTTCTCCCTCTCTCTCTCTCTCTCCCTCTCTCCCTCTCTTCCCCTCTCTCTCTCTCAGAGTATGGTGTGTGTGTGTGTGTGTGTGTGTGTGTGTGTGTGTGTGTGTGTGTGTGTGTGTGTGTCTGTGAACCACATTCAGGCAGTACCCACAGAAGACAGGAGATAACTTGGTTTCCCTCTGGAAGTGGCATTGTGTGAGCGAATGTGTGACAGACATTCTCTTAACTGTGGAGCCATCTCTCTAGCCCCTGCTTGTATTTTTTAAAAATATATATTTATTTATTTTGTACATGAGTACACTGTAGCTGTCCTCAGACACACCAGAAGAGGGCATTGGATCCCATTATAGGTGGTTGTGAGTCACCATGTGGTTGCTGGAATTTGAACTCAGGACCTCTGGAAGAGCGATTAGTGCTCTTAACCACTGAGCCATCTCTCCAACCCTGTATTTTTTAAAAAAGAATTATTTTTGTTATTTTTATTTATATGTATGTTTGTTCTGTGTCTATGTGACTGAATACCACCTGTACAGCCATGCCCCAAGAGGGCCAGAAAAGGAATCAGGTCCTCTGGAACTGGACTTAGAGGGAGTTATGAGCTGCCTGGTATAGGACCTGGCAACCCAACTCTGGTCCTCTGCAAGAGTGGAAAGTGCTCTAACCACTGAGACATCTCTCCAGCTCCTCTGAACACAACAAAACAAAGCGTCTACTTATCCAGCCTCTCCCTTGTGTCGGGCTTCTCAGACGTGGAGTCATTGTACATTGGTACTACGGCATCTGTTGAACACACTTCTTTCTTTTGACCTCACCGGAAATCAAACCCAGAGGATTGCACATGCCAAACACAGGCTCTGCCGAGGCGGCGTACCGCCACATTAGTCCCTAAGGCCAAAGCATAGTCCTTGCAGGAATCTTGTTCCAGTGTTAGGTTCTGAAGCTGTTTCCACCTCTTGGTAGCAATGACCACAGTTGCCCTGACAGGTGTGTATGGACCTGTCTGAGGCTGTCTTTGATTCTGTTGAGATATATCTAGGACTACAAATGCTAATTTTTTTAGACTAGGAATAATAATTATTTTACCCCACTCCCACCTCGCTTTCATGGTGCTGGGGACAGAACCGAGGGACTTGGGATTGATAGACTTATATTCTATCCCTGAGATACACCCTCAACCCTTAGGTTTACACTTCTTTCAAAAACAGATTTGCTTGTGTGTTTATGTATCTGCATGAGTTCACGTGAACCACCCTCCAGCTGTCCTCTGAGGGCCAGGAGAACCTGTCGATCCCCGAGACCTGGAGTTACAGTTGGTTGTGAACTGACCGAGTTGGGAACCAAACCCCAAGTCTTCTGGAAGTGTTCTTGGCCACTGAGCCTTCTGTCCGGCTCCAGCCACTTAAGTCTTTGGAGAATTGTCATCCTTCAGGTGTCTGATCACCTTGGCGTCTTTCGTTCTCCCACCGTTTCTCCTCCCAGGCATCACCATCGCCTACAAAGTACTGGAAGTTTATCCCCAAAGCCGGAGAGTGCTTATAACCTGCAACATCCCCGAGGCGCCGCGACCCGTCACCTACTCTCTCATGGCTAGCCGAGGTGTCCTGGTGGCACAAAAGGTTGTCCATGACTACATCCCAGCCTCCTTCAACATCAATATTACGCTCAAGTCCAGCCCTGACCTGCTTACCTACTCCTGCCGGGCAGCCTCGAACTCGGGCACCTATGGGCCCAGCAGCAGGCTGCTGATGTACTGGGAACTGTGGACTAGTGAGTACAGGGGGATATGGGCTGCTGAGGATGGTGGGATGCAGATCATTGGAGGGTCTGGGGAACAGGGAGGTTAGAGGAGACCTAGGAAGAAGCCAGCAGAGTGGGGACAGGGGAGACTGCCTGCCCCCAGGGCTGTACTCGATCCATGATGACAGAGGACACAGTCTCCAGGCAGGAGCCAGAAGGCACAGTAGGGCCTTCCATGGGGCTGATAATCAGGGGATTGCTGTTAATTACCTCAGCCACCCCCACCACTGCCGCTGTGCAAACTGAAGTTCTCTGAGGTTGATGGCTTGCTTAGACAGACCTGCAAGTGGCCACATCTGGTTTCATTCCCAACACTACCCACTCCAGACCTTTCTTTCTTCCCTTTCCAGCAGAGAGGTCACTTCCTCGTTAATAGGAACAGGGAAGTATTGCTAGCCTCCATGAGCCCAGCATCCCTAGCCCTTAAAAACACCACAGTGCATGCACAGGGTCGGACAGTGGTGGGCACACCTTTAATTCCAGTGCTTGAGAGACAGAGGCAAGTGGATTCTGAGTTCGAGGCCAGCCTGGTCTACAGAGTAAGTTTCAGGACAGTCAGGGCTACACAGGGAAACCCTGTCTCGAAAAAACAAAAACAAAACCAACACCCTCTCCCCCAAAAATAGGTCATGTAGGGCCTGAAGCCCAGCAAGTAGAAGGTCAAGGTCTCTTCTGAGCTGGCTGTGGGGTGTGGACAAGTCTCTCAACATCTGGACCTTAGTGGCTTTGCCTATGAAACAAACTGATAACAAGGAACTTACGGGTTTAAGAGAGAAGAGATTGTGTTCTGACCTAATGAGGCTGAGACCAGGCATGGAACAGGTAGCTACTGGTCAGTAGGGAGTCTCAGAGCACCTGACTGAATTCTCCAGCACCTGATTCTTCTGGTCCTGAAGGAGGTCCTTGGCTTAGCTTAAAGATTTATTTTTCTTTTATGTGCATGAGTGTTTTGACTGTATGTGTGTGCACCAGATACCAGAGCCCCAGGAACTGGGGTCACAGATCACTGTGAACTGCTGTGTGGGTGCTAAGAAGCAAATTGGGGTCCCTGGAGAACAAAAGGTAGCTATGTTTTGTTTTTCAAGCCAGAGTTTCTTTGTGTAGCTCTGGCTGTCCTGGAACTCACTATATAGACCAGGTTGGCTTTGAACACAGAAATCCACCTGCCTCTGACTCCCAGTTAGAAGCATGTGATGCCGCTGCCTGGTCCGTTTATTTATTTAGAATTATATATAAATAGAGTCATAACATTTCCCGGAGTTAGAGTTACAGGTGATTTTGAGCCTGGACATGGGTATTGGAAATCTGTTAGGTCCTCTGCAAAATCAATAAGCACCCTTTGGCTGAGCCATCTCTCCAGCCCCCTGTTTATCTCGGTGGTTTGTTTGTTATTTTTCTGCCCCAGACTCTTGAGAGCTCGGATTTCAGGCATGTGGGACCATGTCTGGCCAGCACTTGTCCTATTTAGGAACTTAAATTGAAATCCAGCCACCTGGGAAACCTGACTGTTCTCTCTACCTTCTCAGATAAACTGCTTGGTGATGTGGGACTTAGTTCTTGTGACTCCATCTTTTTAACATTTTTAGCATGGTTCTCACAAGAGCTTAGCCCAAAACAAGTTTCAAAATTACTTGAAAAACGTCAGGCAGTATGGTGGTGCGCACCATTAATCCCAGTACTTGGGAGGCAGAAGCAGGCAGATCTCTGTGACCAAGGCCAGCCTGGGCTACTGAGTGAGTTCCAGGATAGAAAGACTCTGTTTCAAGAACAACAAGAGAATTTCTTTGGAGTACATGTTAAAGATAAAATTGTATAGCGTATCCTACAAATAGTCTACAAGCCTAGGCCTTCAGTGAAGAGGGCATTCTGGCTGGGGGAGAAGGAAGCAGTCACACTACGTCTCTGAGTTCACTTGACACACCAGGAAGATTTATTTCGGATGTGACAAGCTTCTCCACCACATCTAATGCTACCCTATTCCACCCTGTCAGAGCCAGTGTCTCAGCTGCAGGCTGACTTCGTCCTACATGATGGGGATCCAGGCCCCACTGTGGAGCTGTCCTGCCTGGCAGCCTCAGGCAGCCCACCTATCACTTACCGCCTGGTGGGGAATGATGGGCGTGTGCTTGCTCAGCGAAGGCCGCCCCACGGAAAACCTGCCAACTTCTCCCTCCCGCTGTCCCAGACCTCTGGCTGGTTCCAGTGCGAAGCTGAAAACAGTGTCAGTGTGGGCAGCAGTGCCCGCATCCCACTGCCCCAAGGTGAGCAGGTCCCCCGGGCCTGGAGCGGGGAGCTATAGCTGTGTCCGGGAAGCCGGCTGGGGCACAGCTGAACCTGGCCACTGTGCAGGGCAGGACAGGCCTAATGGTTTGCCTCTCTTGCCCCTTTCATGGCAGAGGCCCGATCGAAGCCTGTAACCACCTCACAGGATGAGCTGCCCCTGACACCTACCTGCATCCTGGCTGGCAGCCTCATCTCCATTGCAGTTATCACTTCCAAGATGCTGAGCTCAACCAGGTAAGCCATGGGAGCTTAGTGTGGGAGAGCGGCTGACCACCTCTGTGACCAGCCAGTGTCCTGAGTGGGAACAGCAGGTTAGTCTTGTGAGACAGGGTTTGTAAAACAAGGCCCAACCTGAAGCTTATTAAAGCCAAAGGCCTATGGTATCCAGCAAGTTCCTTCCGCACTCCACCCTAACCATGGCTCATCTGGTGAGGGATTTCCCTATGGGTCTCATGGGACCTTCAGGGACCAGGGTGGGCTAGGAATTCTGTCCACTACACAGTCCTTTCTGCACAGGTAAGGCTTCTCAGGTTCCCCTCTCCCAAACCCTCACACCTCTGACATGTACCGTGGCCATGGCACTTGTGTCTCTGGCTCCAAGCACCAGACTACTGTGACTACTTCTGTTTTCTTGAACATCTCAACTTGGCACTTGCTGGACCTTATGGTTCATTTGCTCAAGACCATCTTCTCCAGAGGCCAGACTCATAGGAGAGCATGTCACCTCTCCGAGACTCATTGCTTCCCTCTATAAAATGGCTACAGAGACCTAACTCCTACTGACATGTGATCAGGGACCAGTGAGTGACCTCTTGGTGATTCGGTGCACTTAATGGGGTGACTGGTGCAACCGACATCATACGATCGGGTGAGTCTGTCTGACCTGGATTAACTCCCTTGTCACCAGGTTGTGACCAGAAGACAGAGCCATGGGCTTGCCTCCCTGCCCTATACAAGAATTTGCCAATGGAGCAAAAGAGATCCTGGGAAGTGGAGGTCGAAAGGGGGGTGCAGGACTGAAGAGATTGCTCAGTAGTTAGAGCACCTCTGCTCTCCCAGAGGTCCTGAGCTCGATTCCCAGCAACCACATGGTGGCTCACAACCATCTGTCATGGGATCCGATGCCCTCTTCTGAAGGCAGCTACAGTGTACTCATAAAAATAAAATAATTCTTTTAAAAAATAAGCCTTAAAAAAATAAAGGGGGTGGGGGATCAGGGCGCCAAAAGTATTGTACCCGAGAAGGGGCCCAGAAATCCAGAACATTAGTGTGATGGAGGCCAGAGGGAATGAAATTGTATCATGAGTGGGGTTCCTGCTGAGTGTGTGGTGACTGCTGTAAGAAAGCACAGATGGGTGGGTGTGTGCGCCTGCTCTCTGATATGCTGAAGCCCAGCTTCTTGCATTTCTGGTCATGACCCCATATAAGGGTCACATAACTGAAGGGGGTGCTCATCAACAATTTGGCAACAGTAGTAAAAGGTTTCTCTGTGTGGTGTCTCAAACCTGTAATCCCAGAACTTGAGGAGTGGAGGGAGGAGGGTCAGGAGTTCAAGGTCAATCTTGGTACTTGGGTCTGGTCCCAAGGAACTGGACAAACAAAAAGATAAATGAAAATTGAGGTGCTGGCACACACCTTTGGTTCCAGTACCTGGGAGGCAGAGGCAGAAGGATCCCTGTGAGCTAGAGGCCAACCTGGTCTACACAGCGAATTCCCAGCCATCTGGCTGCATAGCGAGACTGTTTCAAAACTAAAACCAAAATCCGAAAAAGGGCCTGTGAGATGGGTAAAGGCTTTGCTGCCAAGTCTGGAATCATGAGGTCAATCCCAGGGGCCCACACTGTGAAGAGAGCACTGTCCTTACAAGGTCTCCTTTTTATGACATGTGTCATCTCCTGTGCTCCACCCACCCACTCCGGCACAAACCAATTAAATGTAAGCGGGGAAATGTGGTTTGGGCTTTGGTGTTTTTTGAGACAGGGTTTCTCTGTGTAGGAGAGAGAAAGAAAGAAGAAAAGAAGGAAGGGAGACAGAGACAAAGAGAGACAGAGAGAGACAGAGAGAGACTGAGAGAAAGGTAGGGTAGGTGAGAGGGTCCTGCCAGCTAGGACTCCTTCATCAAACACTCATGGCTTATATGGGCAGATTTTAGGATGGCAAGGAGTAGCCCTGGGCTCTCTACCAGGGGTCTGTCACAGGCTCTGTGAGTGTGGGAGGTGAGGATAGACTATTAGAAGGCACAGACCCTCTTCTACCTCCTCTCATCTTCTCCCCAATAGCACCCCTTCTATTGGGGCAGGTTTCTGCCTCAACTCCCTTGTTGTCCAGCCCCCCTCGTTGCTGAGGCGAGTCTGCCTCATTCTTCTTTACCCATTGAACTGACGGTGGTGACGCCATCTTGTTGACTCCATTCCGTGTCTAACCTCCTCACTTCTCAGCCCTCTAGACCCCTCAACAGCCATGGTTTCCTCGGCAACAAATTTATGTTGTCAACAGAAGGGTGTCTGGAGGCCTCTTGCCAGTTAGTATGTGGCCCTGGGTTGACATACAACCCCTTCAGAGTAAGCACCTGGTTCCCTTTGTATATTTGGGGAAGCGGGGGTGGGAGATGGGGACTTGGGGGATGGGAGGGGGTAGCTGGGTTCTATGAACTAGTGATCTTATTTGTTTTAATTTTTAAAATTACACTCTGTGTGTGTGTGTGCACGCTTGTTTTGAGGCAGATCTCAGAGAGCTCAGTCCGATCTTGAACTCCTTATTTTCCTGCCTTCTTTCTCCTCCCGAGACAACCACCAGGTGCTGTGCAGCATGTGATCTTTTTAAAAATCTTTTGAATATTTATTTATTATATATAAGTACACTGTAGTTGTCTTCAGACACACCAGAAGAAGGCATCAGATCTCATTACAGATGGTTGTGAGCCACCATGTGGTTGCCGAGATTTGAACTCAGGACCTCTGGAAGAGCAGTCAGTGCTCTTAACCGCTGAGCCATCTCTCCAGCCCTGCAGCATGTGATCTTCATGTTTAGAGATGTGCATGTACTCTGTCCTTCAGAACCTTTTCCTTGGCAGGTCCAGGAAGAGTGGGTTAAAGACGGTCCTTCACGCACTTTCAGACTTAGCTCCAGAGGGAAGAGCAACCTTAATGGTGGGGGGCATAGTTATTACTAGGGTAGTCCAGAGGCTGGAACCCGGGAGCCTCTGACATGCTAGGCCCTTTGGTATGGAGCAGAATGGTGACGTCCAGGTATTTATGAGCCTGGGTTCTGGATTGGTGAGATTTGGTGTCTGGAGGGCTTCACTAAGTAGTCCTTACCACCGTGTAAGTAAAGTGGGGGCTGCCTAGAATGTCTCTCCTGGGGACTCTGTTCTTTTCTGGTAGAACTTGGTAGTACTCACTTCCCAGAGGTGAACTTTTCCTCCCTCTTCCGCACCTCAGGCGCAAATCCTAGTTCTTGCCAACTTCCACAAGTACAGAGAGATACTCTGTCCCGACTTCCCGGCGGTTGGCCACGCCCCGTCGACGGCAGGGCACGCCCTCGTGGGCGGGGCGGGCTGGGGCGGGGCAATCCGGCTGGTTCTGGGCCATCCGCGGCTCGGCGGCGACGGCGACATGGAGAGCGGGGCCTACGGCGCGGCCAATGCGGGCGGCTCCTTCGACCTGCGGCGCTTCGTGTCGCAGCCTCAGGTGGTGACGCGCCTCGTGAGCATGGTGAGTCGGTCAGAGAGGACCCGGAGCCGCGCGTCCCGGGTATCGGCCCCTGGGCCGCCGGCCGCGGAGCGCGACAGGTGGCGGCGGCCGCGCGTCCTGGGCCTGGAGGAGAGCGCGGAGCGTCCCTCTGCGTCTCTGTCCCCTCCAGCCCGTGCGTCCTGTCGCCTGTTCCACTGCGCGGCTCCGGACCTTGTCTGCCCCACTCACGCTGGGCCTCGCCGTACCCTCGACCACTCGTCCCGGCCGCTCTGGTGCGGGACGTCCCCAAGGTACTCTGGGGAGGCAGGCCTGTCGCCCCGCTGGCAGTGGGAGGGGCCGGAGAGGGGCACTTCACAGCAGGTGGCCGGCACGCCGCGGCTCCCAGCCTCGGGAATTCACCTGGAAGGGACTTTCTGAAGCCACGTGGGGTGCAAAGAGGGGGATTGGCCCGGCGCCATGAAGGAGGGTTTCCTTCCCTCTCAGAGGCTAGCAATAGGTCTGCTCACCCACCAGAATGCACTCCCTCCCCAGAAGCAGGGCGAGCTCTCTTGTACCAGGCGTTCAGGACAGCTTTCCATATCTTGGGACGAAAACACGGAACGTCCAGGCTTTAGCTGCCAGATTGAGAGTTGGTCCTACTGCACCCAGGGGGTCTGGACCTGGAGCCTTGGAGGTGCCCTGGTTCCCCGGAGCCTCCCAGCCTAGCGGTGGAGTCTAGTGACTATGTCCTGGGTTGTACCCTGTCAGTCAGGATGGCAGTGCCAGGAGTCCTGACCTAGACTCTGCACCCAGTCCCGGAGTTCCGGCTTCATCCGCAGCTGGGGGCGGGGCTTGTGACTGCCAGTTCCACAGCCCTATTAAGAGCCTCCCGGCAGGATGGCTCTGGCTCTGCGAGTCTGGAGGCAGCCAGGTGCCCACAGACTCAGTTGCATCTGCCGCGTCGACGTGGGCTTGGCAGTGGCCTTAGGGTGTGGGGAGGAGGCGAAATGATCAGGACGATTCCAAAGGGGCTGCTTACCAAACTCTTGACAGTCTCTGCTAGTAAGTTTCCCTCCTCTGCCCCCACACCTGAGTGGCCTGAGCATGGCTCACAGATCTGTGCATCTGACCACCCAAGAACCTTGTTCTGAGGGGGACCAATGTAGGGCTGGAGACTTGTAGTTCTCTGCAGGGGAAGGGCCGATGTGCCAAAGAAGCGGAAGTCCTTGTAGGGAGAAGGTTGGCCAGCTGGGGAGTCTCTTGCCTAGGGGAGTCTAGGAGGAGAGCAGGAGATGTTGAAGGGTGTTCTGGGAGATGTTGGTTGATGCTGTAGTGTTGACTCGGGTCAGGGTGCTGGGGTGAGCCTTGAGTTTCGCCTCCATGATTTTGTGGCCCATTTTGTTTAAAAGGCATTCAAATGGGATGTGGTGGCTCACCTCAACACTGAAGAGGCTGAGGCAGGACTGTCATGAACTTCAGGACAGCCTGAACCAGAATGAGATCCTGTCTTTTTTATTTTTATTTCATGTGTATGGGTGTATGCCTGTGTGTGTGACGTGTGTTCACAGAGTCGGAAGGTGGCTATCTTGTCCCCTGGAATTGGAGTCACAGGTAGCTATGACCTAACATGTGGGTGTCCAGGTCCTCTGCAAGAGCAGTCAGTGCTCTTAACCGATGAGCCATCTCTCTAGCCTGAGATTCTATCTTAAAACAACCAAAAAGGACAGGTGTGGTGATACAGGCGTTTATTAATCCCAGCATTCTATTCTGGAGGCAGAGGCAGGTTCTCTGAATTCCAGGACAGCCATTGCTACCTAATGAGACCCTGTCTCCAACAAACAAAAACAAAATGAAACTTACAAGCACACTCAACCCCAAGGGCTAAAATCTTGGGTCGGTGGTGGTGCACTTACATTTGCCTAGCATGTGTGAAGCCCTGGGTTAAAACTGCCAGCCATCAGGGTGGGGTGGGATGGGGGGAGCCCAAGCAGGCATGCTGGCACAAGACTATCCCAGCATTGGGAGGTGGGGGCAGGAGGATCAGGGGGTAGGGTCATTCTGAGTTACACAGCTAAATGAAACCCTTAACCCCAAACAAACAAAAAAACCCAAACCAACCCCTCACACCCTCCCCACAAAAACCCCAAATCTCATTCAAAATGGAGAGGGTGGATTCTACTTTGTTCGAAGTCACAACCCTAAGTGAGACTGCTCTACAGTCAGACAGCTGGGAATTGCCCCTTTTCAGAATAAACAGCCCATTCTGTCCCCAGCCCCTAGTGGTCAGGACCCGCTTTGATGATGCTCTGGCCACAGTCTGCCTGTCACCTCAGTCCCACGAGTCCAGGAGTTGAAACACCAGTCTCAGACGGGGACATCAGCAGAGAGATAAGAGACATTCTGGGATTCTGCTAGGGTCCTCCTCTCTAGGCCCACAGGGGTCTGCCACTTCCAATGGACTCTCCTCTCCCCCAGGTCTTGGCCTTGATCGTGTTCTCCTGCATCTTCGGCGAGGGCTACATCAACAATCACAAAACTGATCAGTTATACTGTGTGTTCAACAAGAATGAGGATGCTTGCCGTTACGGCAGTGCCATCGGCGTGCTGGCCTTCCTGGCCTCAGCCTTCTTCCTTGTGATCGATGCCTATTTCTCTCAGATAAGCAATGCCACTGACCGCAAGTATCTGGTCATTGGTGACCTGCTCTTCTCAGGTATGCCTGTGGCACTGTTACACTGAGGGCCTTGGTGCTGTCGGGTGGGATGCTGTCAGCAGCTGAGGGTCATAAACCTCACCTGAGGCTTCTCCTAGGTCCCCCTGTACCCTGGGGTAGCACACAAGGCTTTCAGACTTCAGAAACTTCAGGGCGTTAGGGCATAAGGATGAGGCATAGCATCAGGTTTCCAGACTCATTAACCCCACTTAGTGGCCCTCATGTCCCTCTGCTTCTATAGGTTACACAGCCCAAGGCCCTGGGAGAGTCCTTCTCTGTGTCCCTCCTGGACCCTGGAGATCCGGTCTGTCCCTGGGGCCAACTCTCCCCCTTGTTATTCCCCTAGCTCTCTGGACCTTCCTGTGGTTTGTTGGTTTCTGCTTCCTGACCAACCAGTGGGCAGCCACCAAACCTGGTGATGTGCTGGTGGGAGCAGACTCAGCCCGGGCAGCCATCACCTTCAGCTTCTTCTCCATCTTTTCCTGGGTAGGTGGGCCGGGGAGGGCAGTTTGGAGGCTTGGGTGAAGATTGAGGTCCCCTTGCCCTGCCCACATCTTGGGTCTCTCCCATCCACCCACAGGGTGTGCTGGCTTCCCTGGCCTACCAGCGCTACAAGGCTGGAGTGGATGCCTTCATTCAGAACTACGTGGACCCCACCCCGGATTCCAACACAGCCTACGCCTCCTACCCTAGTGCCTCTGTGGAAAACTACCAGCAGCCGCCGTTCACCCAGAATGTGGAGGCTACTGAGGGCTACCAGCCTCCCCCAGTGTACTGAGCAGCCAGGGACAAAGAGGCAGGAAGGGTGCTTGGGGGAGCCACCCCCTCTACCCTGGACTTCTCTCAAGGTTTGCTGCCCAGAACTGTAGTCCCTTGCTTGTTACGGCTGACAGCCAGAGCCCACACCTTTCTGCAACGTGGCTGCAGCCAGACAGAGCACACACCTGAAGTGCCTGTGCCCTAAGGGGCTTCACCGCCACCCACCCAATCCTCAAGGGCATTTTTGAGACGGTTTCTAGCCAATCTTTTTATCCCCCACCCCAAGTACTGTAGCTGGAACCCAGGGCCTTGAATCTGCTTAACCAGTGCTGCCATCTGTGTGCTCAGCTCCTTGTTGCTTTTAATAACCCTGAACCCCGGCTCAGAGAGCCAGAAGCAGGTGCCTGCTACAGTTTTGACACATGCCAGTTTCCCCACAGCTGGAGGCCACAGGAGCCCCAACATTTTTTCTCTCCAAAGACAAGTTTGGGGACCCTTGTGCCTGTCTCTCAGTGCTCGGCTCCCCACTCCCTCACTCAGGTTCAGGACCCAGCTTCGTCTGGGCTCTATGCTCACTGCTGTGTCTTCTGGGGCGACCACTGTGCCAACCGTCCCCGGGCTGCCTGCCTGACAGCTGTGGGGCAGGCAGAGGGACTACACACCACTTCCTTCTCGCTCCCAGCCCTGGCAGAAGGGGCAGGGTTTGCCTGGAGATAACACCCAGCTTTATGTAAATATTCCCAAGCGGCTGTTAGGTAGTAGTGGGGAGGGCAGGAACCCCTGCACTGAATGTATTAGAGACCTGGTGGGGACACCCCTGCCCTCGGGTCCTGTAGACTAGTTTGGAGATGGAATAAACAAACATTTTTCTCAGTGTGTTGTTCTTGGTGGTACCACAGGCTAGGGTTAGAGAGACACTTTGGATATATTGCTTTGAGACAAGCCTCAAATGTATACAGCCAAGGCTGACCTCTGACCTCCAAGTGCTTGGTTTCAAACCCTGGACTTCATGCTAGGCAACTGAGCCAGCTCCTACCCTTTCAGGTTGGGCTATGCATATATACATATATATGCCCAGGCTTAATCCCCCTGCCTCAGCCTGGTTCTAGTTCTACACCATGTTTTTTGTTGTTTTAAACGGTCTGTCTGTGTGGCTCTGCCTCTTGAGTGCTAGATAAAGCTGCAGACCATCCAGACCATGTGGGGTAGCAGCTTCCCTTTCCCTAGTGGGGTCTCATTCTTCACACCACCTCCACTGCTTCCTAAAATAGCCACCATGTCAGCTTGTAAGATGGATTGTTTCAGACAGCTTGCCAGGGTTCTGCTGTCTGCCAGGGGCCCCTGGGTGCTGCCCCTCTGAGGTTGACCCTGGCCGCTCTTTATGCCTTCCAGGGATTTGGCATGAACTGGACCCATGTCTGTCAGGAAGCAGCCTTGCCCCTGAGGTAACTCTTGTGCAATGAGGCTGTCGAGAGCGGCTGGCAGGGTCTTTCAAAATCTGAAGTCTAATCTAACAGCCCAGGCAGGCTCTGAGCTGTGGACCTCCTCTGTAGGGCATGCCTTAAGCAGTTAGAGCAAGATGGCAGTGGACGGCCCGGCAGCAGGTCAGCCACACACTAGTGCCGCCCTGCCCACTTTCCAAGGCCCATCTGAGCTGTTTTCTCAACTCAGGGTATCAAGTGTCTGTCTCACAAAACCCGACCTCCTGTGCCAGCTAGAAACACCATCTCCTGATTCTCCTGGCAGGCTCCTCTGCCATTTTTGTCTTGAAACCAACCAGATAGAAATGTGGGTGATTGTTCCTCTTGGGCTGTGGTGGAGACCACTGTTATTACAGAAGAAATTTCTACCAAGTCATGTGGGCGCCAGTTGCAAAATTTAGGGAAACCCAGGCTAAGGGAAAACACATTCTTATTAAGTAGTAAGCTTTAATATTGTTTACTTTAATGGAGCACAAAAAACATACTCTCTTGGCTCACTGAGAGCGGAGGTTATAGTCACTTAGAGCCTTGGTAAGGGGTGGGGCGGCTCTGAGACTGAAACCCAGCCGTGAAAGCCACCAACGAGGAAGAAGCCAGCACCAATGTCACAATGCTGGGTGGCTCTGTCCTCACCTTTGTGAATGTGAGACCCTTAGCCACCAGGCAGGGTGTGGCTCTAGAGGACAAAAAAGGCTGCAACAAGCAGATGCGTCTGTCCATTAGGAGTGGCGGGCCCTGCAGCTTCCCCTGCTCTCCAGAGTCCAACCTGGGGTAGGAGCTGGCAGGCCCCAGGTCCTCTCAGTTAGCAGAGTTGTACTGTAGGACTTGCTGAGGGGCAAAGAGCTTCCTGACAACCAAGGCCTCTCCAGGCTGCCCCAGCACTGGGCAGTTCTCTTTGTTGTCTGCAGTCTGGGCTGAAGGCTTCTTAAAGTAACACAGGCGGCACACAGAGTGATACTTGTCCGCTCCGCCAATCACCTCCACCTGGTGGGAGGGACATGTGAGGGCAGGACTTGGAAGCCTAAGCCTAAGCCCACCCCACTCCTCGGGCAGGAGCATATAGAGATACCTCTTTCTCTAGGCCCAGCCTCTTGGTGTAGGCAGCCTCTCGGAAGCATTCCATGCACACAGCGGTGAGCTTTACCACACTCTCAGCCAAGGGCACCAGGTTCAAGATACTGCCAAAAGCCTACACAGAGGACAGCAGGCGTGTCCAGTCAGATAGCCAGGCACTTCCCCCGCTGCCGGTGCTCACATGGTTGTGTGTGTAGACCACAGAGCAACCTCGGGTGCTGTTCCTCTGGCACTACCCACCTTGGTTCTTTTGGAAACAGGGTCTCTCACGGCTTGGAGCTTGCAGTGAGCTAAGATCTGCCTGTCTCTGTCTCCCAGTGATGGCATTTATAAGAGTTCTGAGGGTCTGACGCAAGCCCGTTTGCAAGGCAAGCATGTCACAGCCTGAACTCTCCCCAGCCCCAACACTTCTCTTTTAAACCCCATGATTCAGGCTACATCACACTTTACTGATCCCACTTTTCTGGAGAGCCACGCCCTCCTGCCCTCTGCCCCTCCTCCAGTTCAGAGCATCCACCTGCCAAGCCAATAGTTTCTATTCTGGATTATTCTACTTCTGGGGAGACCTAGTATGCTGTCTCCCCTCTTAGGCGGGACCTGCTGCCAAGTCTGGGTCACACAAGTTTACCTTCCTCTGGAAGGTTCCATCCAGCGCCGCCACAATCACCGTCTTGCCCTCATTGGCCATTGTTTCACAGAAATCCACGATGTCAGGGAACTGGAGATGTTCAGAGAGAATGACATGAGCTGCCCTGAGCAGGGCCTCATGAAGACCAAGAGGGATCTGAGCACTCAGGCAAGCCCAGAGTCGGAGACCGGACCGCCTGCCATTCCTGTGACCTATCCTGCCTGCGTGCCCACTACTACCCAGGAAGGCTGGGTGGAGAGCGTAAGTGAAAATCCAGAGGATCAGCACCACGAGGTTTACACTAGTATTTCCAGAGAGGGGGAGGGAGAGGGAAAGAGTGGCTTCTGGTAATGAGATGCACAGGGCACGACCAGGTTGGCAGGAACAGCTACCTCCCCCACCCCCAACGTCTCTCAGGCCTGCCACCCTTCAACAGCATAGGCGTCTCTCTAGGATTGAAGCCAGGCTCCCCTACCCTGCCACAGGTATCTGCCAGGCTCACCATTTCTCTGCTCGGAGCCAGCCACAGCTCTCCTGAAACAGCTGAGCCTGGGCCCTGCCCTGCTCCCAATCCTGCTGCCTCCTGCTCTCTGGGCCCTTATGTGTTTAGTAGACATGTCGTGTCCAAGAATACGTGTGCACCTGTTTAGGCCAATACCAACACTGGGCATTTTCCTTCAGAGTTCTTTACCTTCCTTGTTTCTTTCGAGACAGGGTCCCACTTAGTATTATCCCTGGCTGGCTTGGAAATTACTATGTAGACCAGGTTAGCCTTGAACTCAAGAGATCTACTTGCCTCTCAAGTTCTAAGATTAAAGGCATATGCTATGAGCCCAGCCTTTCCATCTTGTTTCTGAGATGGGTCTCTCACTGCATCTGGAGCACCGCCATTTGGCTGCGTAGACAGGGAACTCCAGGGACCTGCCTGCTTCTGCCTTCCTAGTACTGGGATTATAGATGCGCAGCTGTACCCGGAATTTTCCACAGTGCTAGGGACCCACTCATGCCTGCAGAGCCAGGGCCTCACTGACAGAATTTCTTCTGTCTTTTGCTTTTGATTGGTTATTACCGTGCAGCCCAGGCTGGCCCGGGACTCACAACAATCTCCTGCCTCAGCCTTCACAGAGCTGAGTTTACAGGTCTGCCACCATGCCTGGTTCTCAGACCTTTTCTTGAACATATTCCCCGCCCCACACCTTAATGTTCTAGCCTCTCTCTTTCTCCCCAGTCCCTCCCAGTTTCAGTCTATCAACAGAGGTGAGCTGGAAGTTCCAGATTTGTCTCCAGACCTAGAATGCCACAGCCAAAGGGCAGAAACTTGGAATGGATGTGATTGGTCCCTGGACCCAGTCATTCCCACAATAGTCACAGCATGTGACATGATCTGCTCTATAAAAACACACGTGTATAATTAGAAGCGTCCAGGCTGGGCTGGCACTCATCAGAGCCCTGGCACGGCTGAACATAATCTCCGGGGCCAACACCAGACAAGGCACCCTTAACCGTAACCCTAACCCTGGCCAGCATGAAGACCCCTTCCCCAGTCTCACCTGAACATCGACAAAACAGGTGGTTTTTGTCAGAAGCAATCAGACAAGCACCACCCTTCTGCCAAAAGACCAAAGGGGCCTCTCCCCTGTCTCTGAGGGCCACTGTTCCATGACTAGTGTTTGCCCGTGGCAGGCTTTAGAACCCACATGTTGGACTTGCAGGGCATTCCTAGTAGTTTCTGGTTCAGACACTGATGTGGCAAGCCTCCTTTCTGGTGTGCTCCTATTGTGCCCTACAGTGAGCCTGTCATCACTGTGTCAAAGAGATAGAACACAAAAGCTTCTTCTCTTGCCCAGAGGCCCGTGGGCCCTGGCTCTAGTGAATGAACACATGGGAAGTTCTCTATCCTCAGCTGTGGCTTCAGGGACCCTACAGGACCCTCTATCCACTGTCCGAGGCAAGGACACAGGAAGGAAGGGCAGTCCCCTAGTTTTTTGATGGGGAGATCCTGAACTTAGTAAAGAGCAGGGTCTAGAGGCTGGGGTAGAAGCAAGCGAGAATTGTGTTGTTTACATGGTGTGTACACCGAATACCCACCAAAGCTTGTGTGAGGGCCCATGACTACCACAATCCCAGCACTTGGGACTGAGTCCTAATCCAGTCCGGACCGCAAAGCAAGACCCCATCTCAAATACTTCTGAAAACATCTATGATGTTAAGTTTTAGAATGTGGTGTATGTTTGTTAGGCCTCTGTCCTCGCTCTCCCTGGGGGACTGGAGACAGCCTTATACTGGCAAAGAAGTGGCGCTTCTTGTTTACAGCCTTCCTGGAACCCAGGCTGACTCCTAACTGGTTATATACAACCAACGGTACTTAGAACCTCCATCTCTGGTGCTAGACTTATAAGCACCCCAGCATGTCCAGCTCATGTCATGCTGGGCTGGCCCCGGGCCCTGTGCTCATCTTGGCTGGGCTCTGCCAGCCCAGCCCAGCCCAGTCCGGGCCAGGCCCTCACAGAAGGGCTTCTACTGCCAGCCATGGCCACAACTTCCAAAGCACGGGAGGGAAATTAAGCACATAAAAGACACAATTCCCACCCCAGTCAGAGGATGCCCTGGAAACAAACACCACCCAAAGAAGACTAAAACCCCACAATGCAAACCCCAAAACCAAAGCAAGGCTGGGGTCAAAGGACTGGAGGCCCAGTGACTGATGAGCTCTCCCCCACATGACAGTACCCACACAGGCAAGGGATCCACACACCAATGAAGACAAGTTCATAACCCATCTTTCCCAAAAGATGAAAGCAACTTGTGAGCCTGCAGGACATGCAAAGGTCAGGGGTGGGTGTGGGTTGTGCTGCAAGCTAACTTACAAACTGCCCTTCATCGATGCCAATGACAGCCACGCTCAAGGCCTCATGGGCCACATCCCGGAGCTGGCAGGCCGGCAGTGCGTCCATGGTGTTCCTGGGAAGAGAAGGCCAGAGGATGAGCAAGACCAGAGGCTAAGTGCCCTTAGGCCCCGGATGCTGGGACGAGGGTGCTACTGTGGTCCTGCAGAACAGCCTGAGATGTTCCATCAGTTTCTATGGGGGAGGCATGGGGAATACAGGGCCTTGTACTGAAAACCAGTTATGACCGGTTACCTCCCTTAACTGAAAATGAACAGTGTCTGCTACTCCAAAGTTCTCATTCAACAGGACTCATGGCACCTAACAGATCATCAGGTTCCTGGTCCTGGGGTGATCAGGAAAGACCCAAGGCCTCTGAGGTTTCACGGTGAGTATGGGACACGCACTGTGACAGAAGCACTTGGGAGCTCAAAGCAAGTAAGTTCCAAGTCAGCCTGGGCTATGAAGTGCTTCGAAAACAAACACACCAAAAAACAAAACAAAAACAGAACAAATGACCTTCTCCCCAAGAAACACTCCAAAAACTTACCTTCCAGACAATTCCATATGTATACTATATAAGCCCTCAACTCCTGGGCCATAGCGTTAACCCAGGTCTTTTACGAGGGACAGTCCTCAGGTACACAGTACTGAGCAGCAAAAACCAAGCAAAGAAAATTCAAAATAAATAAACCAAGATGATATTAACGTATGTCACTGCCATCATAAAGTATAATTTGTGGCGGCAGAGCACCTGG
Source organism: Micromys minutus (assembly GCF_963924665.1). Taxonomy (NCBI): domain Eukaryota; kingdom Metazoa; phylum Chordata; class Mammalia; order Rodentia; family Muridae; genus Micromys; species Micromys minutus. The sequence continues at coordinate 63,050,630 of NC_137979.1, forward strand.
TGGCTTATGCCCAGGGTTCTACCCCCCAGTGCTAAAATAACTCATTTCAGACAGGGTCTCTCCGTAGACCAGGCTGGCCTCATATTCTGTCTGCCTCTGCCCACCAAGTGCTAGAAATAAACCACACCTGGGAAAAGTTAAATAATTTAGTTACATGTATTAGCAGTTTCTCTGCATGTGGATCTGGGTATCATGTGTATACCTGGTGCCCCCAGAGGTCAGAAGAGGGCATTAGATCCCCTAGAACTGGAGTCACTCATGGTTGTGAGCCATCAGGTGTGTGCTGGGAACAGAACCCAGGTCCTTGACAGAGCAAGCGCTCTTACTAGCCACCTCTCCAGCCCACAGAAGCAAGCAGCATCCAGGAGGCCTGTGGGTTTGCCGCAAACAGCCCAAGATAGAAGTGTCCTGTTCTCAATGTCCGGAATGGTAGGTGACCCTGGACACCAGAAGCAGTGACCCTCTGGAACCCCTTCCACTCACTGCTCTCCAGATTGGAGGACTCTCCACACCATGTGCCTGTCTGCTGGCGGAGCCAGGCTGTGACGCCTCTGCTTACAGGCTTTACAGTGGACGGCTTCCCAGCAAGGAAGAACCCACCCAGACCTCTGAGGGCCAGTTTGGATGCGCTCCAGAACACCATTAAAGGAGCCTCTCTGCTCTCTAAGGAGTGGAATGCTGGGCTGCACCCAGCGCCTTCTCCCTGTGGTTTCCGCCCCATTTTCACAAACTCAGAAAAAGCCGTTTCCCAAAACACAGACAAGCAGCGTGCAGTGGCATCCTTCAGAGAAGAGCACCTCCTGGCCTGCTTTCTACCTCACAATCTTAAAATCCGGGAAGCGGGCGTGGCCAAAGGTCTGTACTCCTTGTATTTATATAGAGCTGAAGAGGGTGTGGGATTGTTTGCCAGTAAGTTCAGGAGGAAGAGGAGGGAAGGTCACAGCTTACAACCCACCTACACTACAAGAGACCAGTCTCACGGCTGGAGAGATAGGATCATGTTATTCTTGCAGAGGACCTAGGTTCCATCCTCAGGAACCACATGGCGGTTTATAACTATAATTCCTGGTCCAGGGGATCTGATGCCCTTTTCTGGCCTCCCAGGGCACCAGGCAAGCAAGCAGTTTGCAGATCTACATGCAAGCAGAATACCCATATGCAAGATTTAAAAACCCTAATAAAACAAACCAAAAATAGGATTGAGATATCTGAATGCATAAAAGGCTTGCTGTGAGAGCACACTGAGCCAGGTGTGGGAGCCACACCTTTGGTCCCAGCATTTGACAGGCAGAGGCAGGCAGGTCTCTGTGAGTTCAAGGTCAACCAGGTCTACAGAGTGAATCCCAGGGCAATCAGGGGTCTGCAGAGATCCTGTCTCGAAAAATAAATAAATAAATAAATAAATAAATAAATAGTTAAACAAAAAAGTATGAACAATGAGTTTGGAACCCAAAACTTACAACCCGGGGCCTTCCTCTGAACTCATGTGTGCGGGCACACGTGTGCCAATGTACCAACCAAAGAGCACAACTCACGGATCTCAAGTTCTCTCTTCCCTCCCCTAGCAGAGCAGACCAGAGGGAGGACAGGCAACAAGCCGGCTGTGGCCCATCTTCCAGGCACTGTGCAACACTGTTGCCACCTCTGCTTTCCGTCCTCATCCTCCTGGGTGCTCACCCCAACCTGTGTCTGGACCCCATGGTTACAAAGGCAGGGAAGTAAAGATTCTCTGCTCCACTTCCTGTTCTGCTTCAGAAACCTGCTCTACATCAGGGCTCCTCAACCTTGGCCCAGCCTCCAGCAACCCTGAGGGGCAGCTCCAGCCTCAGGGTCAGGCTTTGACTCTGGGTTGAGCCCAGGATACTCGGGAAAGAGTGCCTCGGGCTCAGAACTCATACCCCTGGGCTCAGAGGGACGTGCCCAGTGCTGGTGGATACAATTCAGAGTGATGAAGGCTGTTTGATGTCAGAGAGCCAACTAAAGAGGGAAAAAAAATCTCTGGGGGCAAGATGGCTTCAGCCTCTACCCAAGTGGAACCCTGGGTCTCCCAGCCTCAGTGGGTACAATGGACACTTGGAGACAGGCTATTCCATGTTTTGAGCACTTATTCCTATCTGTTAGAGACCAGGAGCAGCCTATTCCTTTTCTGCACGACAAAGACTCCAGCCCCATGTGCCCCGTGCCTTAGGGGTTTCCAAAGAACAGGATCAAGGAGGCAGGACTGACCGATCGTGTGTGGAGAAGCTGCTGCTGTAGCGCGTGTCTTTGGCATACTTGATGACCAGGCACTTGTACTGGGCGATCTGGAAGCGCCGGACTCTCCTCATCAGCTCTGTGCTGCAAAAGTAGGAATAGAGTAGCAAAACGCGGGCTGTCACCGCCATCTAGCGGCGGGCAGCCCAAACCGCAGGCGCTCGCCAAGGCTTAACCACATGCTGTTCTGAACAAACTTCAGTTTTAATGAATGAACTTCAAAGTCTTTGATAGAAGCGCCAAAGAAGAAATTGTTTCTGGGCCCCAAATCTCGAGCTTGGGCCTCACCCTCGGGGCAAGGGACAGAAGTGAGGTGACAGCAGGCCACTCAGGAATAATGGGGTGCCTGGTGGGGTGGTGCACCCCTAAAACCCCAGCAGTCGGGAGGCAGAAGGCAAGCGGATCTCTGGAGGTCGAGAACAGCTTGGGCCACATAAAAAGACTCTAAGTTGAAAACAAAATAAAATACCCCCCAAAAGCAAAGAAACCCTGAGTAGTGTGGGGGGGGTGTTACCCCGGTGGAACCCCCAGGACCCTCATCTCAGAGTTAATTGGGCTCCAAGGCTTTATTTAGGAAAACTCGCAGGCGGAAACTCTCAGAAAAGGTTCCCAAATCCCAGGGGACATATATGGGAGTCTGGTGGGCTCCTGGGGACGTAGGCTGGGGGTTTTCAATTGTAGCCGATGCGATCCGATTCAGCAAAGATAGGGCTCTCCGAAAGAGGAGGCTTGGGCGGGCGGGAGGGAGGCAGCAATTCAGGAAACAGGATTTTGGCGGGAAGGTGCGTACTGAGGTCGAGCGGCGCTTGCGGCCTACTCCGGGGCTTCTGGGAAGATGGGGGAGGTGGGAGAGTAGAGCCGGGGTCCGCAGAGAGAGGGAGCCCACCGCCCCGAAGACCCTTTCACTCATTACCTTTTCCCTGAGAACATGGGTCCGAGAATCACCTAGAAGAGAAGTCATCTTAAGGGGTTCCCCCTTGCACACCCCGCACCAACCACCACCCGACCCCAACCGGACCCCGCACCTGGATCTGCCCCCGCGTCTTGCTGGGGGAGCTGGGAAGCACGGTGGGCAGATTGATGTAACTCATGGCGGCTGTGAAACTCTTAGCTCTGGGTCCGTGGGTGAGGAGCGTCCGCAGTGCAGCCCGGGTTCCTTTGCGCGGCAACCAATCGCGGCAGACAGGGCGGGCCAGAGCAGGGGGCGGACGGGACACGCCCCTCTCTCAGTCCCGTGAAAAGCCAGGAGCTCGCCCAGCGCCCTCGGGATCCGGCCATGGGGCTTCCTTCACCTCCTTCGCCTCAGGCTCCCTGGAGGACCTGGTCTTCAGAGGTAGGTGTGGTGCAGCCGCCCAGAGCCGGGACTGGAATTTTAGGATGCCCATAAACCAGATTTCTAAGCCTTGAGCGCCAGATTTCTTTATTTTTATCGTTTACAGGGTAGGTTTAGCCTGTTAGCCTGCTTTTATAAACAGTGAAAACTAAAGTCCAGCAGAACTGAGGGGTTGAAGTTTGGAACTTTTTCTGAGGTTGTGCAGTGTGGGGTTCTATGTTTCTGTAACCACAGTCTGAAAGATGCCAAGGCCGGGGGTCCCTGCAGTGAGTCGCTAAGCAAGGCAGACACCTTCAGGGACAGACAGTATTGAGCGTCTTCAGAATTTGGTTTAGGAACTTGTCTCCTCCTTTGCTTGCTGTGTTAAGTGTGGGCATCTTACACTTTCCCCTCGTGATGCTGGAGCTCGAACCCAGCACCTGCTAGCCACCTCACACCAGACAATCGGATCCCATTACAGATGGTTGTGAGCCACCACGCGGTTGCTGGGAATTGAACTCAGGACCTTTCAACTCCCCACACCTTCCACTGGCTGCCCTCATTAGGTATTTCAGCAGAACATCTAAGGTGCCCTCAAAAAGGTGCCAAAGGGGTTCCCTAGCGGCAACCATGCCTTTAGCCAGCTAACAGCCTTCAAAGGACATGAGGTTTGTAAATGGCATTGGGGGTACATTGCTACAGGAACTGAGACCACAGGAGGCAAGGCAGCTGTGTGGCCATTAGTGGTCAAGTGGCATGGGCTGTTTTCCTGGGAGAACAGTATTCTGACCTTGGGCACATTACAGGGTCACAGGGACAGAGGTAAGGAAGAAGTCAAAGGTCAGTTTACAAACAGTGCTCAGCCAGATGCAGCAGAGACTGGTGAAGAACAGCTGTAATTCCAGTACTCTGTGGAGGCAGAGTCTGAGGCAGGAGGATAGCCTAGAACACAGCAAGTTTCTGAACAGCCAGACCTAGAGAGTCGGTGAGACTCTATGAGTAAACTAAGTAGGGCTGGATTGAAGGCTCAGCGGTTAAGAGCACTGACTGCTCTTCCAGAGGTCCTGAGTTCAATTCCCAGCACCCACATGGTGGCTCACAACCATCTGTAATGGGATCCGATGCCCTCCTCTGGTGTGTCTGAAGAGAGTGACAGTGTGCTCACATAATAAATAAATCTTGAAAGAAAGGGCTTGTAGAAAGCTGCATGCATTAGAGGGTCTTCTCGGGGCAGAGAAGTAAAGAGGATCAGCCATCACGAGCGGCCCCCTGAGAGGGAGTCTCACAGGGCTGTGTCTTGCCCCCAGGAGCTGGAGAAGCAGTACTCACCCAGCAGATGGGTCATCCGCATGAAACCAGAGGACGTCGTCGGGAACTTCGTGCAGATAGGAAGCCAGGGTACTGTGGGACTCTCTCCGATACTGGGGCTGGAGAGGGGAATGCACCCCTGAGTGGAAGGGCAATAGTCATATATCAGGCACATGGGTGAGCCTCTGCTGGGTGGAAGGTGAAGGTGTAGCTGGAGGCAGAAGAGGCTTGCTCTAAAGCCACGGTTCTCAACGCGTAGATGGAGACCCCTTTGGAGACTGAACGATCCTTTTACAGGGGTTGCCTAAGACTATTGGCAATATCAGATAATTATATTACCATTCATAGCAGTAGTAAAACTTAAAGTTATGAAATAGCAATAAAATAAATTTATGTTTGGGGACTGTATTTAAGGAACGTGAGGAGCTGTATTAATGGGGTCGCTCTGAAGGGACATGCTATAGTTGTGAACTGAAAAAAGCAAAGAAAGCAGGGTACTGTTACTATTTTTTTTAAGTTTTTTTTTTTTTTCAGTGTGTTCTCTGTGTAGCCCTGGTTGTCATAGAACTCACTCTGTAGACCCGACTGGCCTTGAACTCAGAGATTCTCCAGCCTCTGCCTCCCAAGTTTTTGGACTAAAGGTGCACCTCCCCCACCTGTCTCACCCAGCTGTTTTTAATTTAATTTGATTTGGTTTGATTCTGAGACAGCGTCTTTCTGAGTAACTTAGGCTGGCCTCAGATTTACTGTGTAACCCAGGCTGGCCTTGAACTCATTAACTTCCTGCCTCAGGCTCCTGAGTGCTGTGATTACAGTTGCCAGTCACTGTGCCCAGGAGGATGATGGGTGGGATTCTTCTCAGTATGCACAGCCCTGGGTTACTCTCTGCGGCATAGACTGCTAGCACCAGTGAGGTAGAGCAGAAGTTCAGGGTTATCCTCAATTACGTAGTGAATTCTGAGCCAGACTGGGATACATGAGACTATGATGAGAGGGGACGGGGGATCAAACCTTGGTTTCCTTTAAAGGAATCAGAATTTGGGACTGTGTGCATGTGAGGTCCCTGCCCCAGAGTGCTGAGGTGCCGTGGTGGCTGCAGTCCTTGGTGAGGCATCCATGCTGGGTGGGAAGCTGCTTTGAGGTGGAAGCAGGTTGTGGGAGTTGGATGCTGGCCAAGTGCCTGGTCTCAGCTGACTGACCAAACCTTGCCCTGGGGAGTTTCCTCACTAGGGACAGCCAGGGGGAGGATCAGGCTTTGGGGGTGTCAACCCACACATTCTCCTTGGCCTCTCAGTGTGGGTTGGAGCTATCTCCTGGGCTCTGGAGGGTCCTCACTGTGGAGATGTGTGGGCTTGGTGTGAGCACTTTCCTCTTTCTTGTCTGGAGAGATAAAAAGCCAGCCCAGTATGGGAAGGAACTCACCAGCCAAAGCCCAGAGCTGAAACTAGGCCACTGCTCCCTCAGCTGTGGTCAGCTCTCAGGAAGTGCGAGGAAGGCTGGTGCGCCCCCTAATCTCAGCACCCAGACAGACCTCCCCAATGTCTGTCCCTCCCTGCTCACATGCTTGCCTTTCTGTGTGATCCCTGTATTTGACTGAACTCCAAGACTGAGCCTCTTTCTCTACCCTAGCCTTACCCCGACCTCCTCGCCTTGTGGAGGAAGACGATGATGTACTTCTGATCCTCCTGCCTCCACCTTCCTGTCACTACAGGTGACGTGTTTTGACTATTTGTTCCAGAGTCTGTAACAAGGCTGGTGGGACGGCACCTGCCTTGTGCTCAAATCCCAGGGTTCCTTCCCCAGCCCTCAAAACAAACAAGATAGAGGCTGGTACTCACATGGCTGACGCTCACATTAAAACCTATTTTCGGGAGCTGGGGAGATGGCTGGACGGAGTGGTTAAGCTCTGACCGCTCTCTTCCAGAGGACCTGTGTTTGATTCCTAGCGCCTCCATGGCAGCCCACAGTTGTAACTCCAGTTCCAGAGGATCTGATATGACTTTCTGGCCTCCTCAGGCACCAGGCATGTATATGACACACAGACGTACCTTCAGGCAAAGTGCTCATACACACTAAATAAATTAATTAATTTTAAAAGAAAAGCATGTTTGCTAAGTGAAGTAAAAAATCAAAACACACCAGAACTCAAAGGCTGGGGAGATAGTTCAATGGTTAAGGGCATACACTGCTCTTGAAGAGGATCAGAATTCAGTTCCCAGCTTCCATGTTAGGTGGTTCACAACTGCCTGTAACTCCAGCTCCAGGGGATCTGAAGCCGTCCTCTGACTTCCACAGAGAACTGCACACGTGCACATGTACTCATACAGGTGCGCATTTACACACATAAATAAAGATAAAACAAGTCTTTAAAAAACTCTACAAAAATAGAATCGTATCATTTCAAGAGACTGAAGCAGGGGGTTCAAGGCCAGCCTGGGTTTCATAGCGGTTCTAGGTCGTCCTGGATAAATGTGTCTCAAAAATGCAAAAGCAAACAGTATATATACAAGCTGATGATCCCGGTTGTCACCTTGTCTAGGTAGGGCTCTGATCCAGCTGAGGTTGCGTGAGATCCTGTCTCAGACCGAAGGTTCCAGAGACAGCATGCTTGAGTCCATGTCTACAATCCACACTGAGTTCTGGTTTCTGCTTCCTGCTGACCAGTCCCCCCACATGCTTGAGTTCAACAGCGTGGCTTCTGGCCTCTGCTTTCACTGTTTGCAGACTGCCAGCACAGCATTCTGGCTGGCTTCGGGCCATGACTTGTAGAGTCTGGGGTTTTGGCTGTAAGAGTTTTGGCGCTTTGGGTTATGAATAGCTAAAGTCCAATTCTCTCTTTGTTATAAAGTTTGTTTTGAGGTATCTCATGAGAGCCCTCCTTTGTTCCTACCTAGGGGGTTCAGAGCCTGGAGGTAGGAGGTATCCACACTCTGGGGGAGGCTGTGTCACCTCTTTTTGTGTCACCCAGTGAGCCTCATCCCAGCCAGACACACTGGTCCTTGTTCTGTCAGACCCAGGGTGCTTAGAGTGTCTGTGGTCTGTAGCTGTACCTCCTATAGAGGCCTTGTCTCTGCTTTCTTCAACCAAGAACAAAAGTGTGGGGTTAGCACCAAGTAAGTTTAATTCAGCCAGGCAAGCTGTCAGGACTCTTAAAGCCACTAGCTTTTGATTGACCCCTGTGCTTCTCCCTTGTTGGAAGTTCCTGTGGAGGACACCGTCAGTGCCCTCCTATTGGCAAACATGGTCACCCTCTGGCCCAGAAATGACACTTCCTGAAAGTTCTTGTTCCCAGGGTCAGCACAGTGTAGACAGGGCTGGTGTCAGCAGGGTGGTTTGGATACCCTAAGATAACCCATATGTGGCCGTGGTTGGATCTCAGCCAGGGAGTGGCCCCAAGGGATGCTCGTTGTAAAAGATGCTGATGCCAGTTACAGGGGTCCAGAGAGGAGCGGAAGAATAAAGAGGGTCTCAGAGAGTCTCAGTGTTGGTGGGAGAAGGACCTTGATTCATGATAGGATGTGAAGGCAGAGTCCTGAGTAACTGGTGTGGCTGGGAGGGAGAATGACTGACCGTTGTTTGGGAACTGTGCAACCCATGCTCCGTAGATGAGGAAATACTTTTTTGTTTGTCTTGGGACAGTCTTGCTGTGTAGCACAGGCCGCCTTAAGACCCTCCTGCCTCAACCTCCCAGGTGCTGGCAGGTCACAGCTGAACCTCTTCTGAACATTATTCCTGGGGTCCTGGGTATGTGTGGTCTCCGCAGGTGTGTCAGGACAACTTTCGAGAATTGTTTCTCTCCTTGCACCGTGTGGGTCTGGGAGATTGAACTCAGTCAGATCTTCAGGCTTGGCGGCAAGCCTCTTTTCCTTTAAGCCATATCGCTGCCTCCGAAGGCGCTTTCTCGAAGTCCGGTTTACAGTTAACATATCAGGAGTTGATCTTTGTGGTGTGAGTTAGGGATCATTTGGATTTTTAACTCTCCTTGTACTGTTGCTCTTAGCTGCCAAGACACCACCTCTCCACAGCCAGGTTTTGTTTAAAACAATAAAATAAATCTGTTTTAGAAGGCACTGTTTCCAAATCAAATCCCTGTCCCTAATTGGATGGTCCCAAGATCTCATCTCAGGGTGACAAAGGTGGCTCAGTGGGTAACAGATGCTTGCCATGGGAGCCCCGGGTGACCTGAGTTTTTTTGAGACCTTTTTGAGACCCTCTGTATTAGTCAGGGTTGTATTGCTGTGATCAGACTCCATGGCCAAAGCAACTCCTTAAAAGAACATTTAATTGGGGCTGGCTCACAGGCTCAGAGGTTCAGTTCATTATCATCAAGGCAATAGCATGGCAGTGTCCAGGCAGACATGCAGGAGGAGCTGAGAGTTCTACATCTTCCTCTGAAGGCTGTTAGCAAAATACTGATCTCCAGGCAACTAGGATGAGCGTCTTAAAGCCCACACCCACAGTGACACTCCTACTCCACCAGGCCACACCTATTCCAGTAGTGCCACTCCCTGGGCCAAAGATATTCAAACCATCAAACCCTGTCTCAAAAAATAAAGCAGGGAGCTAGGTTCTGTGTGCACACCTTTGATCCCAGCTCTCGGGAGGCAGAGGCCGGCAGATCCCAGAGTTCAAGGCCAGCCTGGTCCACAGAGCACATTTTAGGATAGCCAGGGCTACACAGAGAAACCCTGTCTTGAAACACACCCATGCAACACTTTTTTAAATGGATAAATAAAACAGTTGATGCCGTGCTCTGGTTGAATGTGAAGACCTGTGTTCAGACTTGGTGGCGGTCACAGCCCCACCACCACACACAAGATCTCCTCCAGTGACCTCTGTGAAAGGAAAGAATAAATTCTAAGTTGTCCTCTGACCTGCACAAGCATACCACGACACGTTCACACTCTAACACATACACAAAAGCACACCGAATGAATAAAAATGTAATTTTAAAAATACGCCAGTTTTCCTAACACCTAGTGGTGAATGTAATCAGAATGCAGTGAAGTAGCGGCAATCGCAATGCCTTCTGGGTACACAGGTCACTTGTCCGCAGAGATCAGGCTGGGGGCAGGGCTCCAGGCAGAAGCTGCTTCAGCTGACCACTTATCACTGAGGAGGGTGCTGCAAACTGCCCAGAACTTGCTGTGACTGAGCTTAACTGTCAGCGACTCATCTGCCTCTGCAGCCACCCAGAAGGCCCGGGCCACCAGGAGGAACCAGCTGGATGTCCCCTATGGAGATGGTGTAGGGGAGAAAATGGATATCTACTTTCCTGATGAGGATTCCAAGGGTGAGATGGGCGGGGCCCACGGTCTCCATGGAGGCAGCCGGGTGTTGGGCTTACCAGCACCCCCTGTCGTTTGTTGCAGCTTTTCCTGTCTTCCTGTTCTTGCACGGAGGATACTGGCAGAGTGGAAGGTGAGTTGGGGGATGTTGGTGACGAGTGAGCATGAGTCACCTTTCCCCAGTTCGGCGTTCCGGAGCTGCCGTGACACATTACCAAGCGGTCCAGCCTTCAAGAAGAGACACTCGACCTCTCACATCCTTGTGGCAGGAAGTCAGCATCGAGGTGCTGAGGGGGCGGCGTGCTCTGGCTGGGTGTTCCTCAGCTTGTGGCTGTGTCTCCTGCTTCTGTGTTTCTCCTCACGTGGTCGCTGATGCCTGTGTTCCAGAGCTTTCTCTCATAAAGACACCACCTCAGGGTTGGACACATGGCTCGGGAGTTAAGAGCGCTTGCTGCTCTTCCAAAGGACTTGAGTTTGGTTCCCAACACCCCACAGCTTCAGGGATCTGACTCTCTTCTGGCTTCCACAGAAACTTCACCCATGTGCACCGACATCTATATTTAAAATATGTAATAATTTAGGGGGAGGGTTGAGACTGCTTTCTCTGTGTACCCCTGCCTGCCCTTGAGCTTGTTCCATAGACCAGGCTGGCCTCAAACTCAACTGCCTGCCTCTGCCTCCCAAGTGCTGGGATTAAAGGATTATGCCACCATCTTCTTTTTAAGAAATAAATTGTTTTTAAAAGGCACTGTCTTAGATTTAGATGCCCTTGTCCCTATTTAGATCTCAAGATTATCCATTTATAATTTGCAAGAAGGCTCAGTGGGTAAAGGTGCTTGTCATGTGTAGCGGTAAATATTGGAAACACAGACAGTTCCAGTGTACCACGCCATGCTACCCCCAGCTACTCTCTGCCCCTGGTGACCACCCTCCTGTGACTTTCAACCACAAACTCAGCTCACATTCCCAGCATCTGCTCCTTGTAATTGTCACAATTCCCAGTATCATGACAAAATCATAACTCTAGAGACTTGTAAGTCATCAATCAAATTTATATCAGTAAATTCTCACCCCACAAAAGTCCACACAATAAACTCACAGCCAATTAATATTGATATAAACTGCCCACCTAGATAAGACAAATTGTCCTATAATAATCCATCCCTTATAAGATATTCATAGCTACCTGTGGCTATTGAAAGCCACACAAAGGTGAATCTTTCTCCTCTCCTATCTCTCTGCCTTTCCAAAACTCTGTCCCTACCTTACCTTTTCTCTGTCCAATCACAGTCTTGCCTTACCTTGTGCCTGCCCTCACCAGCATATTAATCACAGTCATGTAGGCTTTGTTTGGGACTAAGAGGTCATGGCGTGTTTGGTGCCTTGGAAATAAGAGCAGGGAAGCTGAGGCAGGAGGATTACCGCAAGTTTGAGACCAGCCTTGTCTCAGAAGACACAAAGCAGAAAGGGCGGGAGTGTCGCAGGTCAGTAGGGCCTGTGGTCTGCAGCAAACCCTGGGTTACGTTGCTGGCACTGAATAAAACTCAGGTAATGACAGGTACCTGTGATTCTAGCCCTCAGGAGCTGGAGGTTGGGGATTGGGGTTATCCTTGGCTACATAGGGAGTTTGAGGCCAGGCTGGGATACATGAAACAGGAGGTTTGAGTTTACACACGTGTGCTGCATGCATACTAAATAGATAGAGTTGGTGTCCCTGCATTGCGAAGAAGGGTGTTTGGGGTTTCAGAGGGCACCCTGTTCTGAGGACCGTCTTGAGATGCCTGTCATCAGAAGCCTCCCATCCCCCCAGCATGCTCATCTGACTTTTTCGTCTTATTCGACTGCTGTGTTTTATTCCATTTAACGCTCCGATTTTCATCTTCAACTCTCTCAACTTGGCCAAGAGAGGGAACATAGTTGTCTCTGTTTTCCAAGGGAGGGAGCCAGCCTGGAGATTAAAGTCCACACTGAGGACAGCTTGTTCCTTTCCCTCAGCACAGTGCCCTGTGCACATGGGGTATCTGCTGAGAGGCCTGTGTGTCCGGACCTTAGGACAAGTTGTCCTAATGTCATGGTCAAGTTGTCACATCTTTATTTTTCATTTTATGTTGTTTGGGTTTTGTTTTTTTTTTTTGTTTGTTTGTTTTTTGTTTTGTTTTATTTTGTTTTGCTTTTTTTGAGACTGGGTCTCATAGCTGAGGCTAGCCTCAAACTCACTAAGTAGCTGAGGGTGGCCCTGGACTCCTGATCCTTCTGCCCCTGCTTCCTGAGTCTGTATTATAAGCATCATCATCATCTGATGTGCACCACGGACCTGCCTGGTTCCTGTAGAGCTAAGACAGCAACTAGAGTCCCACATGCTCATGAGCTGCCACGTGGGAACTGAGGGTTGAACCTTTGCGCTCTTAACCCACGGGCCAGCCTCCAGCCCCCTGCCTGCTTTTGTCTTTCCACAGTAAAGATGACTCGGCGTTCATGGTAAACCCACTGACAGCACGGGGAATCGTGGTGGCGATAGTGGCATATGACATTGCACCCAAAGGTAATAAGGGTGGCCCCTGAAGATTTGGGGACCAGAGCCTTGTGTGGATAGAGGCCCCCATCCCGGGGTGGATACTAACCCAGCATTTTGCTCTGTTCAGGCACACTGGACCAGATGGTGGACCAGGTGAGCCGCAGCGTTGTGTTTCTGCAGAGGCGCTATCCGAGCAATGAGTAGGTGTCTCACAGATGCTTAGTGGACCAAGGGAGGGATAGGGACTTCTGACGCCTTAGGGAAGTAGCCGTAATCAGCTCCTGTCTCTCCCAGGGGAATCTACATCTGTGGACACTCTGCCGGAGCTCACCTGGCCGCCATGACGCTCCTGGCCAGCTGGACCGAGCACGGTGTCACACCCAACCTCCAAGGTTTCTTACTGTTTGTCAAAGCAAGTGGCCTGGCTGGTTTCTGTGGGAACAGGAAGCACTGGACAGGCAGCTCTTAACCCTCTCTGGAGCAGTGGAGGGTTGAACTGGTTGTGAAGGCTGTCAACTTGAATAGAGACCCTTTGCCCTCTGCCCACAGTCCCGGTCTTCCTCTCTGGCCTGGAGGGTGGGCAGGGCCATCTTCTAGGCCTGGCCCTTGTCCTGAGCTCCTCACCTCCACAGGCTTTCTCCTGGTGAGTGGGATCTACGACCTAGAGCCCCTCATATCTACCTCCCAGAATGACCCTCTGCGCATGACCCTGTGAGTTGTCTGCCCTTCCTCTCTCCCCATCCCCCCCCCAAGGCCTGACTCCCCTCTGTTCTGACCCCCCCCCCACTGTCCTATCCCAGAGAAGATGCTCAGAGAAACAGCCCACAGCGACACTTGGAGGTGGCTCCAACGCGGCCTGTGGTTCCAGCCTGCCCTGCGTTGGTGCTTGTGGGTCAGCACGACTCCCCAGAGTTCCACCGACAGTCCAAGGAGTTCTACGAGGTACTGCTAACTGCCAGCTCATGGCCCCAGGTTCAGCAGCATGTGGTCTCATCTCCCTCCTTACTCTGCCCAAAGGAGCCGGACCTGGCGATGTACACGCATACTTCCAGCTACTCTGGAGGCTGAGGGAAGAGGTTCATGTGGTCAGAGTGTGCTGTAAAGAGAGCTCAAGGCTAGCCTAAGGAACTTAGTAAGAGCTTGTTTCAAAATTTAAGAGAGAGAGAGAGAGGGGGTTAGGGTGTATAACTCGTTGGGAAAGGGCTTGGTAAACATAAATAAGGCTCTGGTGGGATCCCCAAGGACTGTAATAAATCCATATATTCTGTGTAGCCGGACCCTGGGATGGTCATTCTCTCATTCAGTAAAGTCATTCAGATACACCTGCCAGGCACCAGACACTGAGAGCTACCTCCCCAGCCGCACTCTTACGCCTGCCCCCCTCATTTCTATCCAGACACTGCGCCTCGGAGGATGGAAGGCCTCTTTCCAGGAGCTGTGTGGTGTGGATCATTTTGACATCATAGAGAATCTGACCAAGGAGGATGACATGCTCACCCAGGTAGGGTCACCCCGTTCTAAGTGGACAGTGTGGTTCTCACACCTTGATACACGGCCGTGGCCAGGACAGCAAGAATAGAGCAGAAACATTTGCCAGTGTCTAGATGCCAAAGCCAGCTCCACAGAAGTACTTGTGGCTGTTGTTTACTATTTATTATTATTGTTGTTGTTGTTATTGACACGGTGTCTCACTATATAGCCCTGGCTGGATGGGACCTTCTATATTGATGAGGCCTCAAACTTGTAGTGATCCTCCTGCCTCAGTCTCCTGGGCACTGAGATTAGGGGTGTATGCAACCATGTCAGGCTTGTTACAGCTTTGACACAGAGAATACCATAAGCAATTCAGAGAAGACAGCAGAATGGCTCACTAGGTAAAGAAAGGCACTTGCCGTCATACCTGAGAACCTGAGTTTGATCCCCAGGACCCACGTGGTGGATAGAGAGAACCAACTCTTGCATGTTGTCCTCTGATCTCCGCATGTGTGTCATGGTGTGTAAACATAAACTAAATAGATAGTTCTCTTTAGAAGTCAAAGGATAAAGCTGGGTGTGGTATTGTATGCTTTTAGTCCCAGCACTTGAGAGGCAGAGGCAGGAGGTTTCTCTGAGTTTTTAGGCCAGTCTGATCTACAGAGGGAGTTCCAGGACACCAGGGAGACCGTCTGAGGGGAGAGGGGCAAGGGATAAATAGAAAATTGTTGCCACAGATCTGACAGGAAATAATCTTTTTCTTTTTTTCTCACTTTGGTTATAGAATTGACTAGCTTGATTTTATTTTCAGGTGCTGGGAATTAAATTAAATGCTGTGTGTGTGTGTGTGTGTGTGTGTGTCAGAGGTTCACTTGCTGGAGTTGGTTCAACAGTTCTGGGATCAAACTCAGGAACTCAGCTTGGGCAAGCACCTTTACTCACTGAGCGTCTCATTTAGGTTTTGAACTTGTGATCCTTCTGCCTCGTATCCTGTGGATGACAGGACTAGCTCAGACGTTCTATTTACTCGTTTGTCTATTTGTTGTGAAACAGGGTCTCACTCTGTAGCCTGGCTGGCCTGGAACTTGGAGATCCACCCGCCTCTGTCTCCCAAGCGTTGGGACCAGTGGTGTGTGCAGCACCTCCAACCGTCTCCTTATTCAGGTAGCCATCCATTCCTGGGCTTTCCTGTTTTCTCATCCCCCTGTAGATCATTTTGAAGACAATCTTCCAGAAGCTGTGAGGACACCCAGTCTCCAGCTTGTATGGACCTCCAGAATGATGTGACTGTTCCACCTCACGCTGGCTTGCCTGTCAACCCCGTACAGTCTCCCTGCCGTGGACGCAGTCTCCTCTCCTGCCATTCTTCACCCCAACGGGATGAAGCTCCAGGGAAAGCCTGCAGATTGTCACTGGGAGATGCTCACAGCCACTGCCTGGACAAGTCTGTCCCCACCCACCCACTCCCCTGCCTGCTACGGGGCGTGGCAGTCCACTTGTTTGGTTTTCTATGCCAGTTAGCAGTATCAGTGTGGACTGGCTGGGGCTGAGGCTGTAGCAGAATGCTGGAGTTCTCCTTATCTCCTACTGCAAGAGATGGTGGGGTGGGGAGAAGGAATGAAGACAGACAGACAGACCAACCAACCAACCACTGGGAGACATAGCTCACTTGTAGAATGCCTGAGTTTTAACAACGGACCTGGTATTAACAACAAAAAAGAAAGAAGTGGGGGGAGGGGACAGAATGCCCAGTGTACACCTGAATCCCAGCACTGAGCCAGGAGGATTGCTTGTGAGTTCAAGACCAGCCTGGACTACATGGCTAGACCCTGTCTCAAAAAGAAAAAGGGCGGGAGAGATGGCTCAGCAGGTCAGAATGCCTGGCACTGAGCCTGAAAACCGGTGTTTGGTTCTGGGGAACCCATAGGGAAGGAAACAACCAATTCCCCCAAACTGTCCTTTGGCTGCCATGTGCATGTGTACATTATTAGCACACATATCCACACATACATGACGACAGTGATAGAAAGAGCCCACGTCTGTGCCTGCAGTATGAACTAACAAGGATTTACTCAGAACTGCACCATCCCAGAGCAGCCACCCGTACAAAGACCTGCGTGTAGCAGGCTCCACCAGACCTAACACCCACTCCTACAGCACACCCGGGAGCCACTGGTCCTTCTGAAACAGCTGGTGGAAACTGTAGCCATACTTTTTGCCTACTTTATTGGGTTCTTATGGCTACTGCCCTTTCCACCCCAGTACCTTCCAACCCCCAACACTAGGAAGGTTAGAGGGGAAAGGGGGAAGTAGATCTCTTTAGATGCCCTGCTGATTAGGGGCATTGAGGTCCTTGGGGCAAGTCCAGCCAGCAAGTCATCAAACAGCAAAAGCAGCCGCCTCCTCTTGGGGCTCTGGTGTTTTTATACTTTCTCAAGAGTCCCCAGAATGGGCTGGAGAGATGGCTCAGTGGTTAAGGGCATTGACTACTCTTCCAGACGTCCTGACAAATCCCAGCAACCACATGGTGGCTCACAACCATCTGTCATGGGATCTGATGCCCTCTTCTGGTGTGTCTGGAGACTGACAGTGTGCTCACATACATGAAATAAGTTAATGAATGATCCCCAGAATTCCAAATGTAAACTGTCTTCAGCTGGCTGAATCATGCCCTTCCCAGAGCATAAGACAAATCATAGTTGCTGTGGACAGTCTGAAGCAGCCCCATAACCCACATCTGGGATCAAAACAAAAGCATGTTCACACAACTGGGTTTTTAAAGAAACCAAAATTCTCACTGTAGTGGGGCATGCTGGCAGTCCCGGCACTTGTGGTAGAAGGGTTTTGGGACCCAGAAAGGGCTCTTTAGCACACATCTAATTTGTGATATGGTCTAGTTTGCTCTTATGTTTCTGTGGTAAATACCATGACCACATTTTGGAAGGAAAAAGTTCATTTCATCCCACACAGTTCAGTCTGTTGTCCACGGAAGCCAAGGCAGGACCTTGAGGCAGAAACGACCAGAGGAAGGCTGTGTACTCACTGTCTTGCTCCCGGCCTCAAGCTCAGCCACCTAATTAACACAGAGTTCCAAAGACATGGCAGCCATTATTCATGAGCAGTTTCTCAGCTGATAGTTTCTCTACCTGGATGTGTGTTCGGGTTTGACTTCTTCAGGTGACATCTTACATCCTGACAGTTGTAAGAAGCAGAAAGGCCACATTTCCATACCTTCCCTTTTCCCATTCTTCCCTGCCAAATTGGAGGCTCGTGCAGAGCAGAGAATTCATGTGGAACAGAGTGTCTGCGTGGTCTTTTATTATTACTCCCTGTGAGCCCTTTCTGGGCAGACAAGCCCCAGTTGCGTCTTATCCACGGGGACTCACTGGGGACCGTGCAACCACATGACTTCCTGAGGGGATGTGAACAAGGCATTTACTCACCCCAGAAAGGGCACCAGCAGCAGCCCAAAGGAATGGTTCCATGGAGTCTGGTTCACTGAGTCTATTACTGACGGGGGCACGGTTAGCTCAAGGCAGCTGTGTCCCTGAAAAGCCCTTGCAGCATGGGTGGCAGCTCACAGACCTTTGTCCCTGGAGCTACTACTGCATGTGGTCAGCTCAGGCCTTTGAGCGTTTATGTACTGATCTCACAAGCTTGAAGCTAGGCCTTGTAGCTGCCATGCGGTCCAGAGCTGAGCGTTCCTGAGCCTTCAGACTCCCTACGGGAGCGAAGTTTCCATCTAGAAGAGATAGAAACACCACCAATCTAGAAAGACTCACAGATCAGGGCTGGAGAGATGGCTTAACGGTTCAAGGGCACATTATGCACTTGCAGGCTTGGGTTCTAATTCTGACGTTCACATCTGGCAGTCTCAGACTGTCATATGAAGACACAAAATTCATGGGCTTCTGTCCTGTCTCTATGTATATGTACAAATGTGTGCATGTGTGTCTTTTTGTTGTGTGTGTCTGTATATGTATGTATTATGTATGTATGTGTGCATTTTTGTTTGTTTTTGAGCCCTGGCTCATGTATCCCTGGCTGGCCTGCACCTCACAGGTAGACCAGGATGACCTTGAACTTAGAGATCAACTTGCCTCTGCCTCCTTGGGATTAGAAAAGCACACTACCCCCACGAGTGTCTGTGTGCACACGCAACAATGGATATAAAGGGAGAAGTCTGGAAAGATCCACGCTGAAGGTCTCTGTGTCCCTCTGTGGAGGGTCTGGTGCCAGGAAGACTTGGAGGGGGTTTGCTTTCTCTGGATTCTTTGGATCTTTACATCAGAGTTAAACGAGGACTGAGGACTTCAGGGTTCTCTGAATTAGCAACATTAAGAGTCTCAGAAACCTCATTGGAAGCTGGGAGATGGGAATGTTATAGTTGTGGCCAGAATCCACTCTGGACTTACAAAGGAAGTTACGGCCATAGGACTTCAGTGAATGCTTGTGACAAACTCCTGGGATGTCTCTTACCCGAGTTGCTCCCTAGGCTGTACCTAAAATAGGCGTGAGCAAAAGGAACTGAATACACAAACATATAGGTATACGCCCTGCTATATGTAAATGTATAGAGAAAGGGGCTGGGAGCCCGTCTGGCAGTAATACCAGCACTGAACAGGCAGAGGCAAGTTCAACACAGTGAGTTTTAAGCTACTCGGGTCCCTAGCTAGACTCTCAAAAGCCAAAGACAGTGTCAAGATGGCTCAGCAGGTGAAATCCCTTGCAGATCTAGCCTGACCGTGTCCTTGGATCCCAAGATGGATCTCAAAAACCGTCCTGACCCCTCCACACAGGAGCTATATTATGTGCACGCACTCTCTCACACACACTCACAAACGTGTGTATACATAGATCACACATACACAAACAATAAAAAAAAATCAGTAGGGTTTTTAAAATATATTTATTTAAAAAACAGTACACTGTAGCTGTCTTCAGACACACCAGAAGAGGGCATCTGATCCCATTACAGATGGCTGTGAGCCACCATGTGGTTGCTGGGAATTGAACTCAGGACCTTTGGAAGAGCAGTCAGTGCTCTTAACCGCTGAGCCACCTCTCCAGACCTATTCTTATTATTCTTAACTATATAAATAGGAAGGTATGTTCACATGAATGCAAATGCCCACAAAGGTCCAAGGTCCCCCTAGAGCTGGGGTTACAGGCAGTATGGTTGTTGGGAATTGAACTCAGTTCCTTAGGAAGAGCAGCATCATGTGCTCTTAACTGCTGAGACATCTCTCCAGCCCCCAGAATCAACACTTTTTAAAGATTAAAGATGCTACTTTTAAAACGTAAAACGTTATCCCTCCCTCCACAAAATAGAAGTTATCGGTTGAAGGAAGCCAGTGGCCTGGTGTGGGGCTGAGAACTAAAGGCCTCTTACCTTCCTCCTGTACCTCAGAGGGTGGGAGACACATTGTCCTACAACTCTCCACAGCGGTTGAAGCAGGCAAGGCAACAATTACTTTATCTTTTTCTGTAGATTTCTATGCGATTATAGACAGACTAAAGGGTTTGCCATTACTTGGCCTCCTTGCTCTGGAAATGCTGGAGAGCTGGCCCAGTGACCAGGCCCCTATTGGAGGATGATCTTTTCCTGATCCCCTGTGGCCCTGGCCCAGACTACAGGAGATGGTTCTCTCAAGTATGCAGACACCTTGCTTTGGCCCTTTGTATGTGTGTGGAGATGAAGGGGGAGGGGTTGTTTGTTTGGTTTGGGTTTTTAGAGATAAGGACCTATTAAGTTGCTCTCTGATTCTTGCTGAGAAATCAGGGCCTGCCTCACACCTCTCTAGTTGCTCACAGGTTAACTCCAGGATATGATTTCACCAGGACTCAGGAACCTTCCAGATTTTCCCTGGGAGCTCTGAGTTTCCACATGCCCATCAATAACCTGGCTAGAGCAGGAACAGGCGAGTCAACAGACAGGGCTGTGGGCAAAGGGTTGTGGACAGGTCCCATTACATAAGCAACCTTAGCTGGCAAAGGCTGGGGTGCTCAGAGTTGGTTACTGAATAATCGGGGTGGGGAGGGGATGCAATGAACATGCAGGTCCGTGCAGAAGAAATCAGGGGCTGGAGAGATGGCTCAGTGGTTAAGAGCACTGACTACTCTTCCAGAGGACCTAGGTTCAAATCCCAGCACCCACATGGCAGTTCACAGCTGTTTGTTCTCCAGTTCCAGGGAATCCGACATCCTTAACACAGACCTACTTCACACAGATGCACATGCAGGCAAACGCCAATGCACATATGATTGAAATGAATCATTTAAAAGGGGAGAGAGAGAGAAGAGAACAGTCACTTAACTGTAGAAGAGGTGAGGAGCCACTTTTAGGTAGATACAAATCACAAGTCACTTGGTTGTTTCACACTTTCAGATGGACGAGGACCCAAATGCTTTGGCCTCAAACCGCTGTGACATTGCGTGACACTGCAGTGTTTCTTAGCAAATCAGGACTCTCAGGACATCGAACCATGGCCGCACTGACAGTGCCAAGCCAACCTTGGCCTTTAAACTAACCCCTGCTGTCCCTTTGCCAATCCCAGCTCTGGTAAGCAGAATTCCTCGTAGTTACTCTTTATGATCAAGCTGAGAAATAAATCCAAAGATGGTGGTCTCACTGGTAAAGGTGAACATAAGTTATTAGATAACAGTAACATTGCATATAGCAAATGTTTTTGCTAATATAAATACAAATCCAAGAAATCTACATACTAAATTGTGATGCTGAGAAATGTTTGCCTCTGGCTGGAGAGATGGGTTGTGGATTTGGTCTAAGACTTGAATTATGTTAATTGGGTCCCCCAAATTGCAAGAGAATCCACACTAAGACACAGAGGGTTTGTGTCCTCAGTTGGTTTTGATTGATAAAGTTGCCAGTGACCAATGGCTGGGCAGGGAGACAGATGTGGGACTTAAGGATTCCCAGGGAAGGGACAGAGGAAGGAGGAGAAAACCACCAAGGGCGTGCATGGAAAGGAGTAAAGACCAGACCTGAGGAGTCAGAATAGAGAGACAGCCTACATGTAACAGCCTGGGAAGAGGGCCCCCCACTACACACACCCCAGTCTAGGACAACAAAGATGGAATACAGTAAGCAATAACTCAGGAACTGTAGGTTTATGTTAAGGCAATACATGATTAGACAGTGGAGAGGTCAGAGGGGAAAGTGGCTGGAGGAGCAGAAGAGAGGGACAGACAAGTGGAAGAGATCTCTAGTTTGATGAGGTTGTTGTGATTAGCCACCCTAGCTCAAGGCTCAGTGAGAGACTTTGTCGAAAGGGAATAAGGCAGAGAGTATTAGAGTATGACACACATTGTACTCCTCTGGCCTCCACGTGCATGTTTAGGAGTGTGTGCATTTACATACACGTGCATACCTCTCCTTCCCCCTCCCCTCCCTTGCTCTCTCTCCCACCTGGGCTAGGAGGCTAGCTCTGTTGTCAGAGTGCTGGCCTAGCATGCATGAAGCCCTGTGTTTAATCTCAAGACTGCATACCCAGGTGTGTTATGTGTGTCTATAACCCCAGCATGTGAAAGATGGAGGCAGGAGGATCAGAAGTTTAGTTTTAAATGCGTTCAAGGTTAGCCTGGGCCACACTAGACCCTGACTAGGACTTTTTTCCTTTTTGTTCTGACTCCAGCTGGGCATGGTAATGGCTAGGGAGTATTGGATGGTTTTTGTGCTGCTTGATTGGGTTCTTAAACTTCTACTTCCCTGCCACCCGCTCATGCTAGGAAAGAGAGAAAGGAGGTAAGAGGGGAGAGGGGCATAGACCTCTTTAGGCTACTTCCTGCTGATTAGGGACGTTGGGTTCCTTGGGGCCAGTCCAATCTTCATCATCAGAATGTCCAACTTCTGCTCTCTGCTCATGAACACTTGACAAACTGCAACAGCAGCAACCAGGAGCAGCAGGGGGGCAGCAGCAGTGGGGGGAGCAGCTGCAGTGGGGGGAGCAGCAGCAGCAATGGGGGAACAGCAGTGGGGGGAGCAGCAGCAGCAGTGGGGGGAGCAGCAGCAGCAATGGGGAAAGCAGCAGCAGCAGTGGGGGGAGCAGCAGCAGCAGTGGGGGGAGCAGCAGTGGGGGAAGCAGCAGCAGCAGTGGGGGGAGCAGCAGCATTAGAGTGGAGGGGGGAGAAATAGCAGCAAGTGGAGGTGGGGGAGGAGCAGAGGGAGCAGCAGCCTCCTTCTTCAGAGCACCCCTGCTTCTCTCAGGGCTCAGATAATTATATATACCCTCTAGACTTCCCAGAATTTCAAACTCTCTGCAGTTGGCAAAGTCACACCCCTGCTAGTGCAAAAGGCAAACCATAATCACCTGCTGTGAGGCAACCTTTCATCCCACACCTGAGATTAAAAAAGAAACACATTCACATAACATAACTGGGCTTTTCAAGAAACCAAAATTTCCACTGCAGGGAAGGCTAAGCAGGAAGACAGAATTTGAGGCCAGCCTAGGCTACACAGCAAGCCTCTGTGTCAACCTGCCCTCCTCCAAAAAGGAAAGAAAATGGGGGAAAGCCGGTAGCTGATCTGTGAATTAAACCTGTCTTAGTTAAGTACGGCAGGATTTCATGTAAAAGGGGTCAGTGTTCAGTAAGACGGAGTTTCAGGAGACGGCAACAGCTGTATAACAACAATCCGGTGTGCTCAGTGCCTTCAGCCATTGCTGTTTAAAATATTCCTGACAGAGGTATATAGTTTACCATATAAAACTCCCTCTGGACAGGTGCAGTGGCGTGTAGCGGTAAATAATAAAAATGTAAATGGGCACCAAGCCACAATGCTGCGGCTACTCTCTGTCCCTGGTGGGTCTCTTCAGGGTTGCTGGGCCTCCATGGCTAGCCCATGCAGAGACCGTTTATCTGACAGCTCTCAATCAAAACTCTAGATAAATCTTATCAATCAGATTTATATCAGTAAATTCTCACCCCATCCACACAACAGACTCAGAACCAATTGGTATTGCTATAAACTGCCCACCTACATAAGAAAAAAATGTCCTGTAATAATCCATCCCTTATAAGACATTCATAGCTACCTGTGGCTAGTTAAAGCCACACAGATCTGGGTCATCCTTCTCTTCCTCCATCTTGGTTTTTTTCTCCTCTTCTCCTATCTCCCCTGCCTCTCAAAAACTCACGGTACATACCTGGTTCTATTTCAAACGTTTTATTTATTTATACTTATTTACTTTCATCTCGCTGTCCCCGTCCTGGTCACTCCCACCCACAATCCTTTCTCCTTCCCCTTCTCCTCTGAAAGGATGGGCTCTCCCTGGATATACCCCACCCTGGTACATCAAGTCTCTATGGGACCAGGCCCATCCTCTCCCCCTGACTCCAGACAAGGCAGCCCAGCTGGAAGAACAAATCCTACATACAGGCAAAAGCTTTTGGGACAGCCCCTGCTCCAGTTGTTTGGGACCCACATGAAGACCAAGCTGCACATCTGCTACATATGTGGAGGGAAACCTAGGTCCAGCCCATGTATGCTCTTTGGCTGGTGGTTCAGGCTCTAAGAGCCCCAAGGGTCCAGGCTAGTTGACACTGTTAGTCTAAGAGTCCCCAAGCTCTATCCAGTGTTTGGCTGTGGGTGTCTGCATCCATCTGAGACAGCTGCTGGGTGGGGCCTCTCAGAGGATAAACATCCCCAAGACCTTTAAAAATGAATGAATGAATGAAATGAGGACATGCTCACTCCAAGGTATGGTGGTAGAGGAGGGTTAGATGGTAGAAATGAGGTAAAGTACAGCCATGGGCATCTGGAAGGTTCCTGTCTGAACCAGGCCATGAGAAGAAAGAGATGAGAGAGGGCAAGAGAGGGAAACGGACCAAGAGAGGAGTGGAGAATCTGGGACCAAGTGATAGGAATGGCCAGACTATACAGGGAAGAGAAGCTCACCCCTATACTGGAGAGGTTTAGTGTAGTGGGAGGGTGAGAAGAACTGGAAGGAACCACAGGAACTTGACCCATGTTTCTTTGGGACATGACAAAACCCCTCTTGTTCCAGCTGCCTAGTCATACCTATGTGGTATGATCTGTTCTTCCTCACAATCTGTGAGGTGACCTGGCCCACAGTGGAGGTCCACTGGCAGGGAGCCTACTGAGGTAAACTGAAGAGGAAACCAAACTACTGGACACTCGTTTGCCACGTCAACCAGGGCTGTGCTCCGGGACACAGCCCAGCCTGCTGTCTGCAGTGTAGAGTTCTATAGAAGCCCGACAGGGACACTGTAAACCAGCCCACTGCAAGGCTGCCTCATCTTCATCAGACTCAGCCAACAATATCTCCAGGTAGCAATATCTCGCTTGAGGTGTATGGCTGTTTCCCTTTAGTCTGAGCTAGGCAGATGGTCTCAGAAATATACACCCACCGACTTTCTTTTCAGTTTTGAGACATACACACCCCGTCTCCGTCCTAGGGTGTCTACAGGAAGGATGGTAGCTGCAGGGAAGAGGGTCTCCTGTCTTCCTAAGGGCGTCACTCCAACAGCCTGTGGGTGGGTTCGAGGCATTTCCATTCTGTTATCACCTGTGTGGGACAGTGGTCCCATCTAGCTGGCCAGAGCCTGCAAACCCTGAAGCAGGAAGAACCCGCAGAGTACATGGGAATTGCAGCAGACAGGCTTTACGTAGGCGCCCAAGGCCAGCCCGCTATCCTCGGCCACTCTCTGCCTCCTCTGGGAGGCAGCTGAGGAGCTGCGGGTGATTTAGACAGAAGAAAGAACAGAAGCAGAAGAGACAACTCCCTGCGCCCGCCACTCCCAGAAGGCCATGCGCGGATGCTCATGGGGCGGGACTTTCCCGACATTTTTTTAGAGGGCGTGGCCTGCGGGGGCCCTACTGAGGTCGCCTGTTCCCAGAAGGCTGCGGGCGAGGTCATGGGGGCGGGGCGCTCCCGGCATGCTCTGCGGCGCGCCTCCGCCCGCGGGATTTGAATCGGGCTCGGCGCCGTCTCGGCGGGGCTTGAGGCGGCGTTATCATGGGTGCTCCTTCGCTGCCCCCGACCTGGCAGCTGTACCTCAAGGACCACCGCATCTCCACCTTCAAGAACTGGCCCTTCTTGGAGGACTGTTCCTGCACCCCGGAGCGGGTGAGTCGGCCCCTACTCCACTTCAGCGTCCACATAGACATTTCCGTCCCAGCTTCAAGCGACTCCATCCTGGGCCTGACGGTGCCTTAGTGGTGGGAGCCGGGATCAGAACCCCACTCCCCACCCCCGCTTCTCTGTTAGCCAGGCTACTTTGTTCTGCTCTGTCCTCCACAAGGCCACCCCGCTCTCCCATTCTCTGCCTGAACCACTAAGGCTGTTGTTCTATCCCTACCGTTAGGCCCCATAGACCCCGGCCTCTTCCCACTGTCCACAGAGGCAGCCTCGGCTCTCGGCCCGGAGCGATTTCTAGGATGATAGGATACGGTCAGACTGTTGATCCTTCCTCACGAGCTGTCATTTTCAGATGGCGGAGGCTGGCTTCATCCACTGTCCTACGGAGAATGAGCCTGACTTGGCCCAGTGTTTTTTCTGCTTTAAGGAATTGGAAGGCTGGGAACCGGATGACAACCCTTTGTAAGTCCCGCAAGCTGTTCTCCGTGGGTTTCCTAGTGCCCCCTTCCGTTGGGAGTCTTTGGGGTTGAACGAAGTGGGATAAACCATTTGTATTTAATAGAAATGCATGATTCTTGCTCAAGTGTTCCAGGCTGGTCTTGAGCTCGTTATACAGCTCAGACTGGTCTTGAGCTCAGTTTCTGCCTCGGTTTCCTGAGTGCTGACGACATGCATGGTTTGCCTGAGACTTTTTTGTTGTGTTTATTTTTTGAGACAGGTTTTTTTTTTTCCCTGTGTAGCCTTGGCTGTCCTGAAACTCCTTCTGTAGACCAAGCAGGCCTCAAACTCAGATCCACCTGCCTGTACATACCAAGCGCTGGCATTAAAGGTGTGCACCACCATTGCCTGACCTGCCTGGAGATTTGTTGTTGTTGTTAATATGCACACGTATGTCTATTTCTGCTTAGGAGCTGGAGTTATAGTTAGTTTGAAACCCCTGATGTGGGGTGCTGGGAACTGAAGTTCTCTGGAAAAGCATCAACTCCTAACCACTGTGCCATGTTTCTGTTTTTTGTGTGTTTGGATGTATTATGGTGGTTGGGAGCAGAGTATGGGGGGGGGGACGACAACACAACTGAGGAATGCTGGGAGAACCTGGAGGCCTGGTCTGCTTTTGGTATGTAAAATATGCACCTTGGTCCCTTGTCCTGGGGTTTGAAATCAAACCGGGTTTTAAATGGCCCAGCAGGTGAGGATGCTTGCTGCCAAACCTGCTCACCTGAGTTCAATCCCAGGGACGCACACAATAGGAGAGAATTTACTCCCTGGACTTTCCTTCCCCCAGAGGCTCCTCCCTATAAAATCCAGACATTTTGGTCTTCTTTCTTTTTCTCCTCCCCTTTTTTCTCTTCCCATTGCCACCCCTGGCCTCAGTACTTGGGGCCAGTGAACTCACCTGTGAGCAGCCTTAATAACCTGCATTTGATGTACTTTAATCTGGCTGAATTGGTTCACCAGCGGAGAAATAATTGATCAGTCCCTGATCGTGATTCTTCAAAAACAGTTCTATTGAAATAATATAGTCCACATGATGCAAAAATCACTTTTTAAGGTCTTTGCTTCATCATTAACTTAGATTTTGTTCATATAGATACCTGTTCTTTTACTTGCTCATCACATCTCTAGCCCTTGCCTTTTTAAAAATTTTATTTGTTTATGTATACAGCGTTCTGCCTGCAGGCAAGAAGAGGCCATCAGATCTCATTATAGCCACCGGATGGCTGAACTAAGAACCTCGGCCAGAGCAGTCAGTGTTCTTAACTGCTGAGCCATCTCTCCAGCCCTGTGTTTTCTTTTACCTGTTTGTTTAGGATTAGGCGTCTTGCTGGGCATTGAGGCCCTGTGTCAAAAAAGTGAAAGTCTGGGGCTGGAGAGATGGCTCAGAGGTTAAGAGCATTTGTTGCTTTTGTAGAAGACCTAGGTTTTATTTCTAGCATCCACCTGGTGGCTCACAGCCAACTACAACTCTCAGAGAATCTGGTGCTCCCTTCTGGCTTCTGCGGACACAAGCACACATGGGACACATATGCACAGAACACTCATACATGCAAAGTAAAATTTAAAAAGGAAAAGACTTGGTGTTGCCTTTCTTTGGGGCTTGTATGGCTGTGTTCTCACTGCTGTCCTGGGCTGAGGGCTGTGACATACCATATCCTGGAATAGTCATTTCGCACAGGTGTGGGAGTTAGTAGAGTCCCCTGAACCATCTGTCTAGTTGTGCCCCATTCAGAATCTGTGCTAACGTTATAGAAACATTCCTATAAAATGAAATGATTTCTAGCAGGTCTTTGGGGATTCAAACAATTTTGTGTGTGTGTGTGTGCGCGTGTGCATGTACATATATGCACAAGGTACATATGTGGTGATGTGCAGAGGTTGAGGGACAGTTTATAGACATTAGATCTCTGTCCTACTATATGGATCCTAGGATGGAACTCAAGCTGTCAGGCGTAGTGGATTTTATTTAAAATTTTTTATGTGGGTATGTCTTAGGGTTGTCTGTCTGTTTTGTTGGTTTTTTTGAGACAGGGTTTTTCTGTGTAGCCCTGACATCCTGGAACTATGTAAACCAGAGTGGCTTGAACTTGACCTCCTGAGTGTTGAGATTAAAGGCTGTCACCACCACTGCCTGGTCTTCAGGTTTCTGCTGTGAAGAGACACCATGGCCACAGCATTATAAAGGAGAGCATTTAACTGGGGCTGGCTTAGAGTTCAGGGCTTAGCCCACCATCATGGTGGGAAGTATGGCCGTGTGCAGGCAGACACGGTGCTGGAGAGGGAGCTGAGAGTGCTACACTGGGCCTGGCTTGAGCATCTGAACCACAGTGACACTCTTCATCCAGCAAGGCCACAACTCTTAATGGTGCCACTACCTATTAGCCTGTGGGGCCATTTTCATTAAAACCACCACAGGGTTAGGTGGTGTCTCTGGTGGAGCATGCCTTTAGTCCCAACACGGAGGGGGCAGAGGCAGGTGGATCTCTGAGTTGGAGACTAGCCTGATCTACAAAGCAAAATTCCAGACAGCCAGGGCTACACAGAGAAACTGTTTTGAAAAACAAAACAAAAATCATGTAGCCTTCCCATTGATCATAGAGAATCCAGAAAATATTCTAACCATAAGGATGGGAAAGATAACAGAGAAGAGAGGCTGTGTGGGATGTTCTGGGACATGTTTGGGGCTCATACATTGCCCTTGAAGCAGATCAGGGTGCACCAAGAGACAGCCGTGGAGATGGGCATAGGTTGTGAGTGGCCGTGGCGCTTTTGACTTGTAGGTCTTGATTTTTCTAGAGAGGAGCATAGAAAGCACTCACCTGGCTGTGCCTTCCTCACTGTCAAGAAGCAGATGGAAGAACTAACCGTCAGTGAATTTTTGAAACTGGACAAACAGAGAGCCAAGAACAAAATTGTATGTATAATTGAAAATAAGGACCGAGCAAATTCTGTCCCCAGAAGCCCTGGGGGGTCTGCCTCAGCACAGGGGAGCTTGTGGGTAAAGAGGAGACAAACAGGACTGACCTGCAGTGTGGCTTGGAGCTGTGTGCACAGCAGCAGACCTATCCTGTCAGGAAGGGAGCTTCAAAGGGTCACCTTCCCAATGGAGTGGCAAGCATTGTCAGAAGCCCTTGTCACAGGCTGACCCCCCAGTGGTGGCAGCAGTATGGGTACAGGTTTGGGAACATGGAATAGAAAGTATTGGCTGAAGGGGACACTGAAGCAGACAGGTAAGCTGAGCTTTACCTCCTGTCACATGTAGTTAATTGGGAAGCAGTTGTCACAGGTGAGTCCACAGTGAGGTGACTCCCATGCAGTCAGGCATGAAGAGTCAGGGTGGCCAGAGTCCAGAGCTCATAGTCAACCTGAGTCCATTTTGACTGGAAGCACCCCATGTTTTGCATGAGTTATTCACTGCAATTGTTTATCTGAAGTTCAAATTTAAGCAGGCAGCCTGCATTCCCATCTGTTACCCTCAAGCTGTGTTAAGGGGAGGTTTGGGGAGGAGTTTACTGCCAAACTCCTTATGCTGGAAGGATGACCCCCAGCTGACCCTGGCCGAGGCTGCGGCCTGCTGTCTTGGTTACCACAGTTTTACTTCACTATAAGGTGCGTTCCTCAGAGGGCATTGTGAAGTCACTGACTCACACTCCACATCGAGGATGGTTTGCTGTCAGGAGGGAGAACTGAAGGCAGTGTTGGGTCAGAACATGCTCAGACACTCTGGGGAGTCAAGTGAAGTCAGTCTTGCTGCTCAAAGTCCCTATTACATAGTATTGCTGATTTTTTTTTTTTAAACAGTTGGGGGTTCAATAAACATATTTAATACAAGCTAGGACACAGTCAAAAGAACCATCTCTCCAGACTCAAACCCCTCTCCCAAAATTTCTTTTTAAGATAGAGTTTCATCATATAGTCTTGGCTGCCATAGAACTCATGAACTCACTATGTAGATCAGCATACAGAGATCCACCCACCTCTGCTTCCTAAGTGTTAGGATTAAAGGCATGTACTCCCATGCCTGGCCCAAATGTGGTTTTAAATATTTATTTATACTTTATTTTATGTATATGGGTGTTTTGCTTGCCTGTCAAAAGAGGGCATTGCATCGTCTGGAACTGGAACTGTCTGGTTGCAAACCACCATATGGGTGCTGGGAATTGAACCCAGGTCCTCTGGAAGACCAGCCAGTGCTCTTAACTGCTGTGCCCCGCAAGACCCCTGAATGTTCTTTGCTGTTGTTTGTTTTCTGAGTTAGGGTTTCTTTGTGTAGCCTTGGCTGTCCTGGAACTCACTCTGTAGTCCAGCCTGGCCTCAAATTCAAGAGACTCACCTACCTTTGCCTCCTGAGTGCTGGGATTAAAGGTGTGCCCCACCTCTGCCAGGCTTCCCTCCCTGTTTAAGGTTGTAGCTCACTGGGTCTGTGGAGGTACCATAAGGAACACAGCCATTTTTCAGTCTTTTTTTTTTTTTTCTTGTCAATTTATTTTTAAATTAAGTTTCCCTAATCTGTGAAAGTAACTTTATTCTTCTGTAATAGTTGTCATCTCCCAGGCTTAACAGCCCCCACCTGCTAACCTAGGCCTGGTTCTGGAAACTTCTAACTTCTGTACAATCTTATCTAGGCCTAGAACGTTTTCAGCCTCTGAGACACTGCCAAATAAACTCATTCTTTCTGGCTCTAGCTGGCTGGTCAGCTCAGCTGTTCTGACTCAAACTTTTCTCCAAGCTGACTGATTCAAGCTGGCTTCTCTCCCTCAGCCTCTCCTGAGTTGTTCTGCTTGGCCTCATAGAACCTTTGGCAGTCTGTTCTACTCTTCTCGTTCTCTGGCTTGTTCTGTCTTCAACCTATCTCTGTAAAACTCTCCCGGTACAACTGCCTCCTCTCTTTTCTCTGCACTGCTCCTTAAAGCTTCCTCTCCCTTCTCATGAGAGTGGGCAGATCCTCTTCTGTCAAATCTCTCTCTGATTCGTCACTTTGTCTGCCATTCAATTAAACACCACTCTTGAACATGGGTGCTTCCTTCTACAAACTAACTTTGCCGTCTTTGTTTGGGATTCAGGGCATGTCTTTGTTCCAGGGAGATTAAAGGTGTGTGCTGAGGGCTGAACTACACCACCACTAGACACAGGTGTTTCCAGTAAACAGCTCAGTAAAAAACTTGAGGTTCACAGTGTGATCAAATATCTATAATACTAATCCTGGCTTGGAGCCACAGAGTACAGTCCTGGGGTGCAATTCCAAATCATTTGGTTGGGAGGATTAAAAATTAAAAGCTATCCTGGACCACATGAATCCTGTTTTATATATATATATATATATCAGGGAAGACAAGTTGGGGTTGTAGCTCAGTAAGTATTTGTTATGCAACACTTTTCTTTTAATAATTTGTTATTTTGTCTCGATGGCAATGAAACTAGTGTCTCAGCCTTGCTAGGCAAGCCCCTCCCTCTGGGCCCGCACTCCAGCCCCATTGTGTGTGTTCTTCATTCCAGGCCAAGGAAACCAGCAACAAGCAGAAAGAATTTGAGGAGACTGCGAAGAATGTCCGTCAGTCCATTGAGCAGCTGGCTGCCTTGCGCTGAGCCTTTGCTGGAACAACTTGGACCTGAGTGACCGCCACAGCTAAGCCACTCATCCCAGCTTCCCCAGCCTGGGCCTCCTCAGCAGTATCTTAGAGAAGGAGACAGTGGTGTTTTGAAACTGGATATCAAATCTTTTTGGTTTTGCTTTAAAGTGGCTCAGCCTATGTGGCTACCTCTCCTTGGTTTTGTGGCTTTGCTCTATTGTGACCTGGGCTTGAGCAGTGAGGACGAGTGGGTGAGGTGACAGTGTTCTCTGACAGGACCTATGGGAGTCGGAGTGCCTGTGCAAGGTCTTTCCCATCTTGACGTTTCCTTACCTGGCAGCTGTCGCAGTCCATGTGTAGATGTGGTTATATGTTTGCGCTGATAATTCTTCTGACCTTCTGGTGAGTCTTCCTACCACAGGGTAATGGAATAAAATCACTTAAAAAGTGGACATAGGCTCGCTCTTTCTGTCTTGGGGAAATGGTTTGGTTTTTTGAGATGGGTCTCATGTGGTCCAGGCTGACCTGGAACTATATAGCCAAGGCTGGCCTTGAACTCGATCCTGCTGCCCTGACCTCCCAGGTGCTGGCCTGTGCCGCTGCCAGTCCCAGTACTGTTTGTTTTGTGTTAAGAAGTCACAGATTCAGTGGCATCTTCAGCCCCAGCATGAGCTGCAGAAGTGAACAGAAATGAAAGGCACTGGGATCACATGACTCGTGGAACAGGACTTCCTTTTCCTAAGGAGACCTCTGCAAGGTGTGATGGTCAGTGCTGTCAGTCACCTGCGAGGTGGGGGTTTTGATGGCATCACTGAGGTGGATCCTGCGCTGAATGATGCGGAGCTGAGCATCGGCAATGCTGAGCACCAGGGTGCGCTCATTGCTCTGCTTCCTGACAGAGCTGCTCCCTTGATCCTGACTTCCCCATAGGGAACTGTACCTTGAGCTGTGAGCCCTGGGTAACTGCTCCTCTCAGGTGCTTTTGTCAGTATTTTATCCCATCAAGAGGAACTAAGACACCAGCTGAGGTGCCACATACTGATAAGCCCAGAACTTTGGAAGCAGAGGCTGAAGGATTCCAAGTTGTCCTAAGCTTTGGAGGTTGAGGTCAGCCTGGGCTAATTTGTGTGTGCTCAAACCATGTGACTACTCTCCAAGCATGTGGGGAAAAGCAGAGCCCACTGTGACTGACATGGTAGAAGAAGTAAGGCAGGCAGGGGTGCAGATTTCACAGCGTGCTAGTCTCTGCAGCCATGCTGATAGACTGAGGCTTAAGCAGCTTTCGCCAGAGTCCAGGTCTGCTCTGTTCCTGTCCTGCAGGGGTTCCCAGTCTCACTGACTCCAGGAGGACCTACACAGGAAGCCAGTAAGACCTTCAGAACCCAGGAGGCATGAAGTAGAGATAGAAATGACAGCTCAGGTGACCTTAGGCTTCCAGCGGGGCTGAGTGACCTGCCTGCAGCTTAACTCGAAGAACACTGCGAAACCAAACCGACCATCTCACGTCAGGCTTTGGTTGTGCAGCGGCCCAGCGAGACGCAGGCTCAGGGCATGTGTGAAGGATTCAGGCCACTGTACTTCCACAGCGGCAGTGGTGTTGTACTCACTTGAATGACTTCTGGGAGGACACTTCTGGACATCTGGGGCCTGGTTGTCTCCAGAGCTACCTAAGACATTCTGGTATCCTCCCTGAGGGCTAAGGACAGCTCTGTGCAACATTAACTAGATCAAAATAAGGGAACCACTGTCTAACAACAGGAGCTGGGGCCATTCCCACCTTACCACAGGAATTCTAGAGCAGAGGGGTTAGAGGAGAGCAGAGCTAAGCAGTACAGGTGTGAGAAAAGGGCCTATGTCTAGATGACTGGACAAAGCCACAGGCAAGCACCCAGTCAGGGATGACAAGACGTGCAAACAGTCCAGCCTGGGGGGAGGCCAGCGTCATTAGTCTCCACACTGGGGACCTTCCTGCCTCAACATAAGCAAAAATCACCCTGAATAAGGTCAGGAACCAGCACAGCTTCGAGTTTCCTGTCTACCAGCTCAGTCTGTGGGACTTGTCAGGTTTCAGCAGGAAGGGACCAATCTGGGTCTCAGCCCACAGAGCTGTGTGCCCATATTTGGGGACATTCTGAGTGTTTGAGTGCATTCTGAACCAGGACTGTGCCCTGAACTTGCCTCCTGCCGTCAGCTTATGGGACTTCTGCTTGGTTTCTGAACATCAAAGAGGTAAAGTCCAGTGTACCAGAGCACCGCGGTACAGAAGAGGCACTGTTGCTGGGTTTGTCATCCAAGTTCCTGTCAAAAGATGTCAGCTGGACTGACGGGTCCAGGAGAGAGGTGTGTCTTCTGGTCACTGCAGGTGCAGTCTGGTTGTGTGTGTGTGTTTGTGAATATGGCAATAGGAGCATCTTTTCCACAGCCAAGCCCTAGCTGGTTAGTCAGCTCTGCAAGTGGAGCCTCACAGACTTGTGGGTTCCACTTGGTTTGGTACTACCTGCTAGTCGGGTTAGTGCCACGATCACATCTCCTAGTGGCCGTCGAGTGATTCCTCAGCTTGTGTGAACAGAGCCTTGGCTGTAGCCGTGTTTCATCCAAGTAAGATGACTTTTTTTTTTTTTGTCTTGCATCTGCTGGACTTTCCAGCTTCATCGTGCATGCTGGGTGGATGAATGGGCCCGTTGGACAGTAATTTGTGTGAGGTTCATCTCTGGGAGGATGTTTACCATGCTCAGTAAAATTTGCTGGCAGATAGCTGATGCCCAGCTGCTGGGCAATGATTTAGCTGACAGTTCCAGCTGCTTCCTCAGACTCAGGCTGAAGGCAACATCCAGACTTAGCCCAGAGCAGGAAGTTCATCAGCCACCCGCTGGCACTAGAAACTGTCCAGCAGATGTGACCTATTTAAAGACAGGCTTGGATGCAGACCTCTCTGTCACTCAAGATTGGGCCATCTTCCTCTAGAAGCCCACCTGTCTTTGATGTCTGTGGTGATGAGTTATGCTGACTTTGAAGATCCCCTGCAGCAGGCCAGAGGCCAGCACACAGCCTGCCTCTTTCAGTTCACACACTGAGACAGCAAGTAATGAACGTGGGGTGGGGTAATTCTAAGATAGCACCTGTCTTTGGGGACCATTCAGGGAAGAACACTGGCAGAATTCATTAGGGCAACGGCCCAGGGACCAGCACCTGCCACCTAGAGGACAATGTTGTAAGTGGCTTTGGCACAGGGTTGAAAATGAAGTGGGAGGGAGATGGGGCTAGACCCGCATGTCAATTTAAATTTCTGTGAAAGGAACCTTTGACACTGGAGTAACTGCTAGCTGACCTGAAGTTCGCAGGATTCATGGTCATTCAGCTGTAATCAGTTTAGGATGAGAGTCTCCCTTTCATCCTGCCTTGGGAGGGCTGCCGCTCTCTGAACACCCATTGGGTTCTTATCTTTCCCAGATCATTGGGCCACTGGCTACCACCTGGCTCCAGCACAGGGCTGTCTGTGGGTCCATGCCAGATCTGTCACACAGCAGATGCTGCCGCGGATGGTTTGGTGCACATGTGAAGAGACAGTCTCGCAGCGTACGGGAAGACTTCTGTGCTTGCTTCAGTTCTTGTCTCAGTGGCTGAATTCCACTTGAAATATTGTTTTAATAACTTCACTAAAATTGCTTTTTATCTCTAGGCCACATTCCTCAAGCCAAGAGCTTAGCAGAGAGAAATATATATATTACAGGGAGACCCAAATAATCCAAGAAAGGGCTTAGCTGACTGCAGTGTCAAAGCTCTGGTGTCCAAGAAAGACTACCTCTGGCCCTCCTCTGTAGGTTCTGACCATCCCATGGGCAGTGATCCAGGGGCCCTTCCGTTCTCCAAAATGTGACTCAGCTCATCCAGCTTCAGCTGCCTGGATTCCTCCTGGGCGAGGCCTCTTCCTGCTCCTTTGCCTCTCCTACCATTAGCATCTGACTCCTGTCCTCCAGGGGTCTGTATGTGTGCCCTGAAAATGAGTTACACAGAAGCAGTGCTATTTCTCCCTGCTGTGGGGAGCTTATCCCACTGGCCTTCAGGACTAATGGAAACCAGAGCCCCAGGCTGAGATGTGTCACACCCTGAGTCTTTTCTAAATGTGCGCGGAGGGCTCTGTCTACCACCCATCCCCCTCCACAAACCTCCATTCTTCTAGGAGCTATTGGTGCAGTGGTCCAGCTGCTGACTGCTGCTGCACATCCTTGGGGGAAGGAGGAGGAGCATCTTAGACTCACCTCTGATCATCTTCCCAAACACCGCACAGCACCATGCCTAGTTTGTGACATAATTGGGATTTGAGCCCAAATCTACTGTCTCCAGCTCTGCCATGACCTGAGATTTACCCCTCTTCCCTTGCTGCGTGACCAGCACAGAAAGGTAATAGATACATTTCTTTGCAAACTTGGCCACTCACATGGTGGCAGAAATGCAGTGGTGGCAAAAGAACCTAGGGCAGTGTCTCTCCCATGCCCCTACCCTCCACCTACCTCGGCTTCCTACCAGCCTGCTCCACGACACCCCTCCCATGCCCTCTCCTGCTGATGCTCCCGCCCTCCCATCGCCTAAACCCTTCCTAGCCTGCTTCATTTCAGTCCCAAACCCTGACTGTTCCCAGCCCACAGTTCTTCATCTCCCTGCCGCCCTGCGCAGCCAGTCCCTAGCTCCTCTTCCCACTCGGCCCTGCATCCGGAGCGCTTCTGCCCGACTTCCTCACATGGCCCTGCTAGCCGCGTTGCTCCTGAGCGCAGCCCTGGGCGCCTTACTCAGTTTCGCGCTGCTCGCTGCTGCGGTCGCCAGCGACTACTGGTACATCCTGGAGGTGGCGGCCGCTGGCCCGGACGGCGCGCAGCTCTCCTCGCATTCCGGGCTCTGGCGCACCTGTGAAGGTGAGCGACACCCAGAGACCCCTTGGTCCCGCTTCCCTTCCACCTTGTCTATTTCAACTCCCGCTTTCCTATCTGCTCCCCAGGGAGTCTCTCAGTTCCCTCCTCTCAAGTTGCTGGGGTGTGGAGGTTTTGGGGAAGAGGGATCCTGCTAAGGGACAGGCTGCTGCCATCGTGCCATTGCTGGAAAGTGGGGGGCTGACACCATACTTCCTTACATTCTGAAGAGCTTTTCTTTAAGGCCTGGCTGAGAAAAGTTAGGGTGTCATTGAGAGACGACAGGTCCGGTGAGCCATGAACCTGCTCCTTGTTTCTGAGTCACTTGATAGTTTGTACCTCCTTAGCATTTCTAGGTCTAGGTGTCTCCATGGGGGTCAGAGGAACAAGAGCACCAGAGGCTGGGTCCCAGCTGCCAGGACTCAGTCACTGCTTTCTGCCCCTCCTGCACACGTGACTCCTTCCTGGAGGAGGGGCTACGGGCTGAGGAGGGGTAGGAAGCACAGGCGTGGATCGAGGATCGCTAGGACCCCAAAAAAGTCCGAAGGCCCTTATCCAGGTGACCGGGGCTGGTGTCTCCTAAGTCAGGCTCCCTGCTGCCCCTCAAGGCCTCCTTCTCACCAACCACAGCCTGATGCTTCCCTTGCAGCAGGGTGTCAAGAGTGTGACAGGGTGTGAACGCATGGTACTTAGGTGTGAGGAACTATAAAGTCATGTGAATATGAGTGGCAAAAATGAAGACATGATTGTGTGAATGTGTGTGTGTGTGGTTGTGACTGTGTGCATATGTGCATGCACAGCTGTGAGCAAACTTGTGTGTGTAAGCAAATGTGTGGTATGATGGTGGCTTCCTCTGTGTGCTGAGGAGGAATGATCAAGCTGTTCCTCTACCTGATAAAGACTTCTTACCTGTGTGTCTTTGACATGCACACATGCATGTGTAGGTGCTTATGTGTGTGTCCTTGGCATACATGCATGTGTATGTGTACACGTGTGTGTGCTTGGCATACATGCATGTGTAGGTGTTTATTTATGTGTGTGGTTATGTGTAAGGACCAGAGAGCCCATATAACACGAGTCAGGAAGGCTCCAGAATGTAGCATCTCCTATTTTGGAGACTCAATCTGGGCATTTCTGAATGTTTGAGATTTTAAACTCACTTTCCCGTAGGTATGGCCTTCTGTGGCCCTTAACTAAATAAGGTCTAGTCTCTAGTCCCATTTGGAGCCATAACCCTGAGTTTCAAGAGTTAAACTGGGTCCCAAGGCTGTGGTACCCATGTTTGCCCAGCCCCCATTTGTGTCTTGGCTTTCAGGGCAGAACAGCTGTGTGCCCCTGATTGACCCGTTTGCCGGTGCCAGCCCGGAAGCTTCTCCCTCGATACAGCACCTGCTCTGTGAGTCTTGGGGCAGTGCCATCTCTGATTCTTCAGGCAGGTCTGGGACCCAACCAGCCCAACACAGCCCACAAATTGCTTCTGAAGCTCGGGCCCAGGGGAGTTTCCATCGTAGCCCCATGACCACATATGCCAGAGCCCCAGCCTGCTCCATCCTCCCCGTACCTCCGTTCCTTCTCAGTGGAGCCTACCTCTGCCTTTGAGGATGTGAACCACTTCAGAGCATGACCGGATCTCCTGGGGCCCACCAAGTCCCCTTCTGGACTCGCCAACTTTCAAGTTGGATGACGATCGACAACCAACTCTCCCTGAGGCCTGAGGGTGGAGAGGGAGGACATTGACGTCCTCCCTCATCCTGGCTTCAGGAAGCCTGTACCAGAAAGGGGTGGCCACCGGGAGGGCCTAGTAGTCCCTGGGGAGATAGATATTGGCTTGAACCTCTGCTCCTGTGACCGGAGCAGGTGACGGCATGGCTATCTTTGGCCCTTCTTCCCACAGCCCTGCATCGCGCCGTCATGGTAGTCTTGCCTCTGAGCCTCGTCCTCATCGTGTGTGGTTGGGTCTGTGGCTTGCTCAGCTCCCTGTCCCAGAGTGTCCCTCTGCTGCTGGCCACTGGCTGCTACTTCTTGCTAGGGGGTGAGTTGGAGGAAGGGTCACCCTAAAGTGGGGACCTCATTCATATGATCCCACCCTGGTCCCTAGTCCCCTCTGAGCAATGGACAGCTCACCACCTACCCCCAAGGCTGACCCAGTGCCAGGGCTTCTGGCTGGGGTCCGGATACACAGGAGCACCAGAGTGGGGCTTGTTGGCCTGGGACCAGGTTCTCCATGCAAGAATGGTTCTGTGGACAGATGTTTGTTAAAAGAAGACAGAACAGGGCAACCAGGGCCATAATGTCCTTGGCCCCTTACCTCT
Organism: Micromys minutus; assembly: GCF_963924665.1. Taxonomy (NCBI): domain Eukaryota; kingdom Metazoa; phylum Chordata; class Mammalia; order Rodentia; family Muridae; genus Micromys; species Micromys minutus. Next base: position 63,089,183 of record NC_137979.1, read on the forward strand.
CTAACCCTCGGCTAAAACCAGCCACATACCAGACCGAGCTCCCTTTAGGGTCACTTTAGCAGGCTAGAGACCCAAGACTTCCAGAGCCGGAAGGACACTGGTGCTGGGGTCCCCTTGAGTAACTTGGTACTGTCTGTCCCAGCCACCTAGGCTAGCTGTCATCAAAGGTGTGCAGGTGGCTGCACAGGGGTCAGTCCTCAGCAGCTTTTATCTCTGGGGCTAGGTTTGTGCTGGTCTGTCACTCAGGCCCGTTGACTCTCCTGGCTGTGACCACAATGATGAGATTTCCCAGGGCAACCCCTTCCCAGGCAAGCCTGCTTCCCTACAGGGGGTGCTGCGCTCTTCAAGAGACCTTTGTTAGGAGTGGAATGCATCTGAGATGGGGAACTCACAGCTATGAACTAATGAAGCAGACATTCAGACCCAGGTCTCTAGAGAAGGAAACCAGGGTAACCAAAGTATCTGCCACCCGGGACACTGTGAGTGAGAGATCCAATTAAGAAGCCACGGGAAACCACCACAGGGAGCCACTGACAGCCACAGTGGGCTAGGATTATAACTGAGGAACTTCATGGAGACTCTATGCATTTCTTTCATTGTGAAGACACCACACAGATAGAGAGTCAGAAGGTAACTTCTGGGTGAGGCTGACCCCGCCTTCCCGGGCAGAGGGAAGTGAGGTGAGAGACTGGGGCCAAGATGTCAGGAGAGGCAGGTGGGTGCTGAGCCAGCCCTACCTCTCCCGGAGAACATGCACTGCGATGCTTCACACCCTTCTCCAGATTAAACCTGTGGCTTCTGCTGCAGGCAGTTAGAAATGCACCCCACCTCACCCCAACACTGCCCAAAGGCCGGGGTGGATGGAGGCCAGATAGTGCAGGCTGCAGGGCTGTGCCTTTTTCTGACTTAACTGAGTCCTGGGGCTGTTGGCAGGGGGTTTGGTTGGGTGAGGTCTTGGGGTGGAGGCTGTATCGGAACCCCCAACACCACCCTCAGTGCCTGTCCTAGGCCAAAGGTGGTATTTGGGAGGGGAGAGGAGACCTAAAGCTGAGTCTCCGGGTGGCACTGAGCAGTCTCGCCACCCTTCTCTCCCCAGGTGCCCTGACCCTGGCGGGGCTCAGCATCTACATCAGCTACTCGCACCTGGCATTTGTGGAGGCCACCCGCCTGTATGGCTTACAGCATGTGCAGAGCGTGCGCATCAGCTTCGGCTGGTCACTGGCCCTGGCTTGGGGCTCCTGCGCCTCCGAGGCGCTCAGTGGCGCCTTCATGCTCGCAGCCGCCCGACTCCTCTACCTGAGCCGGCGCCCAGGAACGCCCCACTCTGTGATCCTCTGAGTCCCAGTGTGAAGGGTGGTGGGGAGAAGGCAGCCTTGGGCACCCTTGACATTTGCCGGGGTCCTGGCTGGGAAGGGGCCCTGGGGATGGCCTGTGGCGGAGGTGCTCATTCCCACTCCATGTGGACACGGGAAAGGCAGGTGGGCAGCCGGAGCCTCTGGTCACGAGCTCTCGATGGTGCAGTGTGGTGGGGGTGCTTTGGGGTTCTGTGTGTCCAGGAGGTGCTCTTGCTCTGAGGGATGTAGCCCATTCCAGCCTAGGGAGTTGAGACCGTTCTCTTCTGTGCTAGGTGCTGGCTAAGTCTAGGCAATAGTTACCACTCACCCAATGCCACAGAGTGGGAGACTGAGGCCAGAAGACCCAAGGACAGATGGCAGGTCTAGGTGTTTGGCTGGACCCCCGGGTTCAGTTTTGTTTCCTTTCCCAAGGGGAGGTTGGTAGGGAGGAGGCTCAAGGCTGGATGGGAGGGCACACCTTCCAGGCAAGGTGGACGTTTGGGTCTTCGTCCTTGTGCTCAACAGGCTGCTGCCCAGGCTGGCAACAACCAGGGGGAAGTCTGAGACTGGCCAGCCCCCTGGGATACCTGGATAGAGGGAGGCAGAAGCCTGGCCTGGAGCCTCGGCTGCAGATGTGGATGGGTCAGCTCACAGGCCCAGGCCTGCAGTTCACATCCTGTCTGGGACAGCGCAGATGAGAACTGAATCAGTTCCGGCCACATTCGAGGGGACACACCTGTGTTTATGTATCTGGACAATGGGCAGCTGTAAGCTAGGGGTTGTTCAGTACCCCAAAGCCACAGAGAGCCCTGATCCAGGTCTGGGCTCTTCCTGAGTTTGGGATATGTACTAGGGAAGGTGGTATTTCTCAAGGCTTGGTCCCAGCAGTGTCCCCAAGCCCCTCTCGATTGCTTCTTAGGGTCTGAGGAGCTTCTGGGGATCCGGTTTAGTGGGATCCACAGAGGGCTGGAGCTGATAGAGACCCTGCCTTCCAATGTGTGTCCAAACCTTTGCCATTCCATGTGTGAGCACTTCCAAGTGTCTGAATAAACCAGCTGTGATGTATGTTTCTGGGGATTTTTTTGTTTTTGTTTTTGCGGGGAGGTTATAGGGGCAGAGCCTCACTGTGTGGCACCAGGGCCAGCCTGGGATTCTTTAAACTAGGTAATGACACTCCTTTCTCCTATGGGTGAACATAGCCCGGTACATGTGTCTCTGGCCACCAGTGATGTGCCCGTCACCGATGGATGTCCTTTATGTGTGTGTGCTCTGTCCTGTCCTGCTGCTACAGGACTTGCCTTCTTCCTGGGTTAAGAGACTAAGAGGAACTTTGGGCCTCAGCAGGATCGGGGTTGGCTCATGGGGAGCCAGAGGAAATTTACAGCCTCTCCCTGTCCGGCTTTGTAAACATTTGCTGAGCTGTCTGCCTGCTAGACGCTGTGGATTTAACTCCAGTCCCACGGAATGTGGGTGGCTTTAGGTGGGATTCCTGGCTGCGCTGGGGGAGACCTGCACAGCGGCTGTGAAGACCTCCACAATTGCCTAAGGGAATATGTCTGTGTATGTGGGTATGTGGCCAGACATGGGACTTTCTGAAGCCAGCTGAGGCCTTTGCTCTCCTTAGCAATGGTCATGGTTTCATCTTGTTTCACGCTTCACTGGGTAGCTGAGCTTAAGGCCAGTGTGGCCCAGGGAAGAGTTAGCGCCTCAGGGCTGATGGGAAGAGACATGGGGGGAAGATTTCCCACACATCCAACTACCAGCCTCCGTGCAAGCAGGCCTTACAGACAGGAGCCTCACCCTTCCATTCGTGTGGGCCTCAGTTCCTGCAGCCAAATGCAGGCCCATAGCAGCACAGGGCTCACTGGCTCTGAGCTCACTTGCCTGCAGACGTTCTGCTCTTCCCTTTCCTCTGCCATAGCATGGTTGCCTCTGGTCATTTATCCTCTGATGTCACCAGTGACCCATGAGGCTTCAGTGTCTCCTGGACATGGACTTCAACCCAGCCAGTTACAGCAGCAGCCTCTAGGTGGTGGGGAGGTCCCCTTGAGGTCCCTTTCTGACACACTGAGTCTGGACTGACTGACCAGGGGATACATAGGAAGAGGCAGATGGAACCTACCTCACTGAGGTTGGGCACACAGGTAAATAAAGCCAGGCGTGCAGACCAGTCACTGTGGAGGCTGATGACCCTCACAGAGCAACCATTGCTTAGGAAAGGTCAAACCGAGCTTCTGCTGGCTCTCCAGTTTCTAAGGCTAGAATCAGAGCCAGTGAGGGGCTCCTGCCTGGTTAAGACACTAGCTCGCCTAGGAAGGCTTATTCCCCATCGGTGCCGGCACAATGCCTATGCATTGCCTGTCTCCAGAAGGCAGCATGGGAGAACAAAAGGGAAGGCACTGGCTTCATGTTCTACCTCCTGAGGCACAGGAGAAACACGCCGGGGCCCTGGGGATCCCCGAACACTAGACCCCAGACAGAGCTTTCTGCAGGTGCAGGGCACACAGCCCTTTGCCGCAGGCAGGCTCTGGCTTGCACTAGCTGCGGCCCAGACTGTCCACCACACTGATGTCCCCCGCCTGTGCCTTTGACCGTCCCACACACCGTGCCCACTCTCTCTAGCAGCTTCCTAGTCCCTTCACGTTGACATTCTGTCTCTTCTTGGGTTCCTACTAAACGGTGAAAGCTGAAGTGACAACTATTGCTAGTTTAGATCCTGACATCCCCCAAAGGTCCCTGTGGCAAGTGCTTTACCTCCATGTGGACCCAGCTACAGGGATCACTAGTCACACCAACACCTCCAAGCAAAAAGACAAAAGCCACCTTTGCTCTAGTAAGTCCAGTGACATGCAACTGACTGGGGGGTGCTTCCCTTTCTGCAGGTTTGTATGCACATCCGGAATGAAATGTCCGTGAGTGTGTCTTTGCAAGTTTCCCCTGCATGTGTGTCTGTGTGGACTTTGTACCTGGTGCCAGTGGAGGCCACAAGAGGGCATCAGAGCCCCTGGATTTGGAGTTACAAGTGGTTGTAAGCCACTGTGTGGGTGCTGGGAACTGAACCTGTTGCTCCTTGTCGAGTATTTCACCGGGACATAAAAGCTGTCAGTACAGTGCCTTCAATATTTTATTTTACAACCCACCTCTAATAATTCCACAGTGGCTGTGGAATAATAAATCTCTAAGGAGCTATTTGCTTAAAGGCTCCCATGTAGCCCAGGCTTGCACCAAACTCTGTGTCGCCGAGAATGGCCTTGAACTTACAGCTGTGAGCCAACACAACTGCTGCGGATCAAACCCACGGTGCTGGGGACTGAATGCAGGCTTTATGCTCACTAGGTGACCAGGCTACACCTCCCAGCCCCGGGATCTGCCTCCTTTCTACTTCCTTCTCCAGATATTCACACATAGCTTTTCCCACTTTATGCCTGGTTATTCCTGACTGCACGAGGCTGTCATGGGAGAGTCACTGGAACAAACCAGAGGCTGAGTGATGTCATCATCCCCTCGGAGAGGATGAGCCTTCACCGGGCTCTCGGCTTGAGGCATGTCACTTCAATCGTAGCACGGGGTCCCCCCTCAGGGCCTCAACTGTCTCAGCACAAACTCCCACTTCCTCAGCGCCAGTTCCGTGTCCTGAGCAGACACGTCTCGGTGCCACACGGTCCTCACAGACTGTTCTGTCCAGGGAAACAGCAGCACGCTCACGGCATGGCCAGTCTGAGCCACCTCCTCTGCACTCACAGCCTGTAGACGCTGGCACAGCTCCAAGGGAGGCAGCCCAGCCACCTGCACCAGCACCATGTTGGTCTCCACGGTGGCAGGATCCACAGAGCAAATGGGTGAAGCCAAGTTTCGGAGTCCTGGAGGCAGAAATGGTGGTGAGTATACCCAAACCCCAGGGCACAACCATGGACCACTGCCAGAACTACCCCACGGGGAAGGCAGAAGGACACCCCAATTATCGTGTGGGGAAAGGGTCACAATAAACACATCAGATGTGGGAACGTCAATAGGATCATTATCAAGATTTAGAATATGCACAAAAGACCCAAGTCGAGGTTCCACTCTGGTCTGGTTCCTGACTCTGCTGATTGCATCCGGTGTGGAATGCTTCTTGGAGTAGGACGTGGTGAGGCAAGAGGACCCAGGTCCCATCCTAGAGGCTAAATGTCAACTCTCAAAATGCTAGACTCTTGGGATGCAGATCCTGCTGCTGGGGACATCTAGGCCCAGGTAGGAGGGAGCAAAAGGGAGGGAGGGTGGGGGTGGTCCAGGCACCTTTAGCGAATCTCTGGGCATTCCCATGGTCCCTTAGCAGCACCTCCTCTGCCTCAGCTAGTCCCACCAGGGCAGCGGCAGCCAGCACTCCAGCCTGACGCATGCCTCCACCCAGGGCCTTGCGGAGGCGCCAAGCTTCTTCAACGAAGTCCTTGGATCCCCCAACCAGAGCCCCGACTGGTGCACCTAGGCCCTAAGGGAAGAGAGGAGAGAGTCCTGGAGCCTATCCTGCAAAGCCTGCCCGTGAGATGGGGAGGGGTGAGGGCTGCAGCCTCTGCGCCAGGTAAGAAGGTCTGGCATGCACAGGAAGGCACATCTACCTTAGAGAAGCAGAAGGATACAGAGTCACAGTGCTCTACAAGGCGGGCTGGGGGCACACCCAGAGCCACGGCTGCATTCATCAGCCGAGCTCCATCCAAGTGGACCCTTGCCCCGTGGGTATGAGCCAGAAGACGCACCTGAAAGCAAAGGTCGGGGAGTGTTCAGAGGCAAAATTTCCAAGAGGCCACTGGGCTTGGAATCTTTTCTTTCTCTCTCTCTCTCTCTCTCTCTCTCTCTCTCTCTCTCTCTCTCTCTCTCTCTCTCTTTTAAAGCCATCTCTCCAGTCTGACAGAGAGAGGATTTTCCCAGGGATAGGGACTGTTCAGGGGACACAGGGCGCTGGCATTGGGGCCCAGCTGTGTGGGCTACCTGTCGGAGGTAGTCGATGGAGAGCACCCGGCCTCCTGCGCTGCTGTGCGTGTTCTCCAGGCACACGAGCTCGCAGACTGGATGGTAGGCGCTCCCGAAGCCGCGGGTTAGTGCCCTCTCCAGTTCATTCAGGTCCAAGGTGCCATGGGGCAGGTCTGGGAGGGGGTGGGAATGCACCCCAGCGATCTGCAGGTGGGAGAGGACATTGGATCAAGTGGGTCCGGTGGTACCTCCAGGTAGGAAGGTTCCTGTGTAGTAAGAGCCAACTCTGAAACCCAGGGTCTTTCTTCTGAGCATGTGTACACAGCATCAGAGCTGGGAAGGCTGCTGGTTCCTTCCTGCTTTTCTGTACAGAAGCAGCCCTTTCGCTTCTTTCTGGAGTGCCAGTGCGTCACCAGTCCACTAGGGGGCAGTAAGGCATTGCAGCAGATGAGCAAATCTGGGCCCAGGCAGTCCCTTCCATCTCCCCTCTGCCTGTTCCAGCCTGGCGCCTGGGAAACAGGGGCCTCCCTTGACAATTTAGGTGGCTGGAGAATGTCCAAAACCCAGGGGAGTGTTGTCTGGTCCTTACCTGAGCCACCCCGCCCTGCTCATAGACGTGGAGGTGGCATTCCTGCCCAAGGAGGACTTGGGAACCCCGGCGCCGGCAGTGACCCATCACTGAGACAGACAGGAGGAGGGCAGGACTTGGAACTGGGTCCAGAGGTTCTCTCTGCCCTCCTTAGCTTGGCCAGGCTGAGCTAGGGACCCCAGTGAGCTAAGATGGCCTCTGCCAATCAGGAGCCAGCACCCCTCGAAACACTTCGCTGCCACATGTTGAAAAAACTGGTGTGGGGCTGGAGAGATGGCTCAGTGGTTAAGAGCACTGACTGCTTTTCCAGAGGTCCTGAGTTCAATGCCCAGCAACTACATGGTGGCTCACAACCATTTGTAACGAGATCTGATGCATTCTTCTGGAGTGTCTGACAACAGCTATGGTGTACTTAAATAATAAATAAATAAATAAATAAATAAATCATTAAAAAAGTACTGGTGTGCTACACAATTCTAGGCTGGTATTACTGTGAAACCTGGACACTAACAACCTGCATCAGACCCCTGGGGCCAGCAAGGAAGAGCGCCAGGATGCTGTCTCCAGGAACAGGCAGCCCAGGGTACCAAGAGCAGTCAGGCCAAGGCTGCAAGGTAAGCATCCAGGAGGAGCAGCTAGGGAGTGGCAGAGACTCACAGACCTCAGTCTTCCCACTGCTGAGTGCAGGGTGCTCCACCAGCTATACCCAAAAGAAACCCGGGTGTGTTCTCACCAGTGCCACAGAACCCAGCTTAGAGGGGCAACTAGACACTCACCAGAGATGAGGTTGGCCATGGTGTTGGTGGGCACAAACAGAGTCCTCTCTACCCCAAGCATCTTTGCAGCCTTTTCCTGCAGTTCTGAGAAGGGAGGGGTGGGTAGGGCAAGAATCATCAATTTCTCTGCCACTGTGCTGTGAACAGTTCCGTGTGTGTCACGGGGTCTGATAGTATAGACCTGGGATCCCACTACTCTGCCAAAGCAGGAGGATAACTGAGTTGGAGGACAGCCTGGGCTACATAGCCAGACCTTGTCTTAAGCACTTCTCTCCCCAAAAGTATATTTGTTCAGATGAGAACCGAGGCTCCCATGGGCGGGGCTTGAAGCCCACCTGCCATCCCTGTAGTCTGTGATCTTGGTAACCACGAGCCGTGCTCAGAGGCCCCTCTGTCAATCCTCCTGGGCCACAGTCCCCGCCCCTGGCCACTGAAACTCTCTTGTGGTTTGCACCCCCTTTCCCACCCAGACCTCACACCTGTTTTTCTTCCTTTCCCAGCAGCCCGGGCAGGTGAGGCCTTGTGGTTCCCCTGAAGACTTCCTCTGTACATCACCACGGAGGAAGAGCCTCTGGGGAGCTGCCAGGGCACTAAGAGTATCACTGGCGGCTGAGTGAATGACCTGTGTAACACCCACGGTGGCTTTCCTGGCATTACGCTCAGTGCCGACGTGATCTAGATTCTGTCCACAGAGGACACACAGCGGTGTCTCCCTGAGTCCTGTCCGGGACCCTGCTGGCTGCTCACTCTTTAAGAGTTCTGCTCCCTCTGGTCCACCCTCCTCAGACTCCAGGTCAGGGCAGTACCTCCCAGCCTTGATGTGGTGACCTGTTTACATCAGGTTCCTGCTGAGCAGTGTACCTCAGCGTCTTTGAAGTTCCTGGTAACAGCTTTGTCATCAGAGATTCTAGATCAGCCCCAGTGACCCCTCCAGGGGTCAAGTGGTGATCTGCGGTTTATCTCTGGACCAGCTGAAGCTGTACACACCCAGCAGCACTAGAGGTCCACTTCAGCAGCGACTATTGACCCCGGGTGGGCTTTGGCTTCCTGTCTCCTTAAAGTACTCCCTAGGTTACGAAATTCTACCCCCTGGGAAGGCGCGTCAAGCACTTTCTTTGCTAGATTGGTTTTGTCTTTGTGAAGTGGACTGGTGAATGAACGAAGGAGAGTGGTTCCGCTTCATTGCAGTCAGACCTGCCTCACGCCCTGGTTCTTCCCCGTTTCTGACGTGGGTCCTTGAGCTCATCTCTTGGCCACCTCTGGCTTTGCTTTGCAAGCATGGACAACGTCCATCTGGGCAATTGGGTGGCAGTGGACAGAAATTACCCAGTGGTCCTGTTAAAATGCAGGTTCTGGTTTCCTTAAGCCCAGTGTGGAGCTCAAGAGCCTGCATTATTAAGGCTCTCCCTGAGAACGAACAAGAACGCAGAGTGCACCACTTAGCCTGTGGGTGTGTCCTCAAATGCCAGGCGAGGCACCCCTCTGCGTCTGTGCTGTCCTGTCAGCACCGCGGACAGCGTCCCGGGGTCACCACAACGACCCCTACCCCGGGCCTGTTCGCCCGGCTCACCGTGGACCGTAGGGTCTTCGCCGTAATCATCGTCTCCTACAGCTGCTTCGGCCATGGCGCGCCTCATGGCCGGCCCTGGCCGAGTCACCGTGTCGCTGCGCAGGTCCACCACGTGGGCTGGCATCCCCGCCCAATTCCTAGACCACCGAGCCCAGGGCACCCTGAGCCCCGGGACCGCGGCCCGGGCCAGGCTGCGTAGCATGGCTGTGGCACTCGCCTTCCCCGCCCGCAGGAGCGGAGGACGGTCTGTCTCTTCCGTGCCAGCGGGGAACCCGTGCCAAAGGACACTTCTGACCCGGAGCGGACCTGAATTGAGCTGAGCTGGGCAGGCCCGGGGCACTGTGGGAATTGTAGTTCTTTCTGGAATTTCATGCACTTGGCGAGCCCCTAAGCATTCTGGGAGTTGTAGTTTGTGTTCCGTCCCTTCACAGACTAGGAGAATTTGGGAATGACAGTTCCTTGCTTTGCTGAGTGGGAAAGGTAGCTGACATAAGGGTGATTTTGGCATGTATCTGATACTGCTCTCGACACTGAAGATTTAACTTAGTTAAGCGTCCCAGCCACTCTGGGAAACAACCTGGATGTTTGGGAATGGAATTCAGGTTCTCGTAATCAGTATCAGTACCATCTTAACCTCTGAGCCATCTCTCCAGTCCCTCACAGTCCTCGTTTTACACCGGATGAAACAGGCTGCAGACGCTGATGTGAAGTCCAGGAATCATATGTGGGACCGTTGCCTGTAAACAGTAGCTTTCAACCACTGGAGTCTTTTTAATTTTTCTCTTTTGAAACATGTATCCCTGGCTAGTTCTGAACTCACTGGGTAGCTTAGTTGACTTTGAACGTCTGACCGTCACCCCGCTTCGGATTTCAGGTGTGTGCCACCATGCCCAGTTTACTCTGTGCTGGGAACATGAAATAAATCTCTTAAAAAATAAATTTAAATCTGGACAGTGGTGGCTCACACCAGCACTGGGGAGGCAGAGGTAGGTGGATCTCTGAATTCGAGGCCAGGCTGGTTCACAGAGTTTTTTAAATTATGTGTGTGGGGGAGGGAGGGAGATGCACATGACTGTAGTTACCTAATGGGGCCAGAAGAGGGCGCTGGACACCCTGCAGAGTGGACCGTGCGTCTCAGTGTCAGGCCCCCTCTCTAGTACCCTTTTGGGGATCGTTTTTTGAAACAGTCTCACACTGTAGCCCACACCAGCCTGGGACTCATTCTGCCTCCGCCACAGAAATCCTTCCGCAGCTCCCCGAGGGTTGGGATTGAGGAATGAGTTGCCACGCTCAGCTTTTCTTCTAAGACTTATTTATTTATCATATATAAGTACACTGTAGCTGTCTTCAGACACACCAGAAGAGGGCATCAGATCCCATTACAGATGGCTGTGAGCCACCATGTGGTTGCTGGGAATTGAACTCAGGGCCTCTGGAAGAGCAGTCAGTGCTCTTAACCACTGAGCCACCTCTCAGGCCTGCTTTTTCATGTTTATGTTAATTTTTTTTGAGACAATCTCACTCTAGTGCAAACTGGCCTGAAAGTCTCAGCCACCTTCATGCCCCAGCACCTCCCCTCCAAAGGACTGGGATTACAGGCATGAGCCACCATGTCTACTTTCTGCAGCACTGGGGAATCAATCTGAGAATCTCATACTTGCTAGTGAGGTGCTTTGTCCAGTGTCTTGGGCAGGACTTCCATGGAAGCATCTTGTCTCTCAAATGATGTAGGAAGGAGGAAATCTCTAGATACCTCCAAGACTCAGTTTCCCATATGTCATACCTCCAGCCCCAGTTGAAGACATTCCTGTGTCTCCTGCCTAACACCGTACTCTGCAAAAACATATCGAAATGCTGAGCATGGGGCTGCAGAGATGGCTCAGTGGTTAGAGCACTGACTGCTCTTCCAGAGGTCCTGAGTTCAAATCCCAGCAGCCACCTGGTGGTTCACAACCATTGTAATGGGATCTGATGCCCTCTTCTGGTGTGTCTGAAGACAGCTACAGTGTTCTCACATACATAAAATAAATGTTTTTTTTTAATAACACAAAAAATCAAGGAAAACAAGATTCGCCCACTCCTACCTGTGTGGCCACAGACAAGTTGTGCTCAGAGTCCCTACCTAATTCTAATGAAGATGGGAGGCTGTACTTGTCCCACCTGGCTCATGGGAAGTGCTGCTGTTTATCCTCACACTGGAACTTCGAAGCCCTGGAATTTGGTACTTCTATTGTGGGATACACTCTGACTTACCAGGACCAAGAGGTGACCTTTCCTCATACAAGGAGGTTGGCAACTCAGCCCTGCTCAACAGCTGTTTCCAAAGCATGGGCCTCGCTGTCTGTCTGTGGTGTCTATTGGGAGCTGATCTGAGCGGGGCACGATGGCAGCCGAGGCCCCGGTCTAACAAGGCATCTCCCAGATGCAGACTGTGCCACCTCTCCCTCAGTTTGCCTTCCTCCTGCGGTGTCTGCCAGTGGTGTGTTGGGAAGGAGCAGCCAGCCAGGCTTCCTGGAGGAAGCGTCAGTCTTTGGTGACAGGCGATGGAGGAGGAGAGACTGACTGGGGTAGGGGACAGCATGGGCCAGGAAGATGGTGTTTCTGTTGGAAGTTCAGGGAGCTGGGGAAGTAAGGAGGAGAGGCAGCCCAGAGGCCACCTGTAGGGACAGAGCCAGTTCTAAGAGACTCTTCTCTCCCAAACACCTAGAAGAGCCATCCTTAAAGCGTACAGAGGTCAAGTGTGGTGGGCCTGGGACCCCAGGGACCTCCAGCTAATAGAAAACCCCCTGCTTCACCAGAGGGGGGTGCTCTGGCCCTGACCCACAGGCTCTGCCTGATTCCCGAATTCCAGTCCTTAGAAAACAAACCCTTATCTCATTGTCTGGCTCCAGCTTCTGCTGGGAAATGGGGGCGGGAGCGAAGGCTCCATGGGAGGGGGGTGGATGGGTTGGGAGCAGCCAAGGGAGCTCTCTGGAGAGAGAGGGGACAAAAGAGCAGGTCACCTCCCTTCCATGGCAGGAGCAGAGATTAGCCACCTGCTTGTAACCCTCTCAGAGACTGCAAGGCCTTCCTGAGGGAGCGCCCTGTCAGCCCACAAGCAGTGGTGAGAAGAACAGGCTTGAGAACTCCCTCCAGGTGACATAGCTGGACCCCTAGCTTTTGTCCTTCTCAAGTGACCTGTCTCCCCACAGGCACACTCTCCCTGGGGGCGGTAGAACAGTCTCTGTTGCTAGGTCTTCCAGCCTGGTGCTTGGGGACCAGTTCTAACTTGGCCCCAGGATTGTGGCGGAACAGGCAGGAGTGGGGATGTGTACAACCAGGAGACCATACCAGAGCTCAGCCTGAACCTGTCTGTCTGTCTGTCTTGTGTGTGTGTGTGCCTGTGTACATGTGTGCATGCGTATATGCTTGTGTTCATGCACATGTGTGTGTATCTGTATGGGCTGTGTTCATGCAGGGGTGTATAGTATGTGCATATAAATGTGTGCATGTTTGTGTACTGCCTTAGCTATACCTGAGGTTTGAGTCATCCTGGAGAGAGAACTAGAGTTGTACAGACTCCACGGTAGGCAGGCAGAGAGGGAGAAGGCCCATGGCTAGGTAAGAAAATCGGAGACTTTTGGAGAAGGCTGTCTTCTTCCTCGAGCTCCTGACTTGAGACAAAAGCCTGCCTCCCACCATTTGGCCCCCTGCTGATGGACAAGTTTTGAGCCTGGATCAGGACAAGTCACAACAGTTCTGGGCCAACCAACCAAACTAGCTCTTTTCATCCCTCAATAGAAGAGAACCCTTCAGAGACAGCAAACCCTGCAGGCCTTGGGGAGAGTGGATTTTTGGCTTTCCAAGTTCTCCCTGTGTTGGCTGTGTGCGCTGTCCTTCAGCTGCTGGCTCTGTTTCTGTGGGGCTGAGATCCCCCTGCAGCTACCTGCTCTGCTCCAAACTGCTCCTACCTCCTAATCCTTTCACCCTATTTCTCAACTGTATCACTAGTGACAGTTGGGGACAAGTCACCCTCCCTAGGGCAAGCAGTCTCCTATAGAGTTGTCTTCTTTAGTCCTCTGCCTTTGCCCTGGCCCCCAGACTGGCCCCGTCCTTCTTCCTCTCTGAGTATGGCACTGTGAGCATCAAAGAGTTTACAGGGTCACTTCCCCCTGCCCGTCTCTCCTCTCATCACGGCCACTATGCTGGGCAGGACGACCAGAGAGTCCGCCATGGTTGAGCCTTTTATTTGGTGTTTATGTGCAGGAACACACGTGCATGCATGTGCACACACACACACACACACACACGGAGGCCAGAGGTCACCCTCAGGTATTGTTCCAGTGTCTACCCTATTTTTGAGACTGAGTCTCTTACTGGGCCGTGGGACCCACTGATTAAGGTAGGCTGGTTACTCATTAAGCCTTAGGACTGTGCCTGTTTATGTCATCAGAGTGGGGACCTTGAGTCCCAGGCACCTTTACCGGTTTCTCTATGGGTGCTGGGGGTGGCACACAGGCCTTCAGGGATACAAGACTAACACTTTAGCAACTGAGCCATCTCTCCAGCCTCTCGACGTAGCTCTTTGTCTGGGGATTTTCACCAGCACTTTAGCCTTGTGATATCTGCTTCCCCCTGTAGTCCCAGCATCTCCTGCCTGGGCCTTTCCCCATCCCAGCCATCAGCAAATGGTCTTGGTTCTCACCTTCCCTGTCTTTGGGTCTCAGCTGAAACATTCCTCTAGCCCAGCCTGACAAGGAGAGGACCGAGTCCTCTTCCTGGGTGACACAGTAATCCTTCTTCCCACTGTCTACGGGCCACACGTGCACATTTGTGTCACCTGCTCTGTGCAGCTGATCCTTGGAACAAGGGCCAGCCCTGTGCCCTGTGCACTTAACCAAGTGCCTGATTCTGGGACGTGTTGAACGATGGCTGAGTGGCTGATGGGGGAGGGGCAGTCTGTGTGTCTCTGAGTGGCTGACACAGGGAGAGTCACTTGGTCTAGTGCCCCTTGATCTCGGGCCACTGGCTGTGCAGACGGAAAGCAGGTGTTGTGTGCGTCCAGGACGGTCTAAAAAAGATCAACCCCACCCTCTCCATCTCTTGCCACTTGAGTGAGGATCTTACAAGACTCAGGCCAGGGTTTCTGGGGGGAGAGCTGTCTTTGGGGTTTTGTTTGACTCCCTGGCACTGGGCCAGGCTGGTGCAGGCTCTTGGATGTGGGCACATGTGCGCACAGACGCTCACATGCTGAGGTGGTTCAGTGTGCTGCGTGTGTGTATTCCTGTAAAGCTGGGCCGCTGGCAGGAAGTGCGCTGTGGGGAGGCTGCTGGGAACCCTGCGGTCCCTCAGCGATAAGGAGAGGCAGCAGATTGGAGTTGTCGATAGCAGCTGGCCCCAGTAAACAGGGAGAATGTCCTTCCCAGCCACTCAGCCCACCCCTCCATAGGGCACCGGTCCAAAGAAGACCAGGGGCATCACTGTTCCAGCCTCGGGGAGGGGTAAAGGAGGGTGGTAGGAGAATGTGGGGTGCTGCCTTAGCAGTGGGCAAATACTTGGACCACATAGCTTCCCCACCATGTTGGGAAAGGGAAAGCGGTCCCCCAAAGTCCCTGCATGTCCCCTATGTGGAGAGCCCACTGGTTTTGTCCTGCTACATATGAGGAAACTTGGCACTGTGCCCTGAGGGTGAGGTGTGAGTTCAATAGGGATCACAGTAGGCAGGTTCGGTGTGCAAACAGACACAGCAGCTTCAGTTCTGTAAGGCAGATTCCCTCTGCATCTGCTCACCTCACCTCTGCATCACCCCCTCTGCATCACCTCACCTCTGCATCCCTCACCTCTCCATCCCTCACCTCTCCATCCCTCACCTCTCCATCCCTCACCTCTGCATCCCTCACCTCTGCATTCACTCACCTCACCTCTACATCAGTATCACCTCTACATCCCTCACCCCTGCATCCCTCACCCCTGAATCCCTCACCTCTGCATCCCTCACCTCTGCATCCCTCACCTCTGCATCCCTCACCTCTCCATCCCTCACCTCTCCATCCCTCACCTCTGCATCCCTCACCTCTGCATTCACTCACCTCACCTCTACATCAGTATCACCTCTACATCCCTCACCCCTGCATCCCTCACCCCTGAATCCCTCACCCCTGAATCCCTCACCCCTGCATCCCTCACCTCTGCATCCCTCACCTCTGCATCCCTCACCCCTGAATCCCTCACCTCTGCATCCCTCACCTCTGTATCACCTCACCTCTCCATCCCTCACCTCTGCATCCCTCACCTCTCCATCCCTCACCTCTGCATCCCTCACCTCTCCATCCCTCACCTCTGCATCCCTCACCTCTGCATTCACTCACCCCTGAATCCCTCACCTCTGCATCCCTCACCTCTGCATCCCTCACCTCTGCATCCCTCACCTCTGCATCCCTCACCCCTGCATCCCTCACCTCTGCATCCCTCACCTCTGTATCACCTCACCTCTGCATCCGTCACCTCTGCATCCCTCACCTCTGCATCCCTCACCTCTGCATCCCTCACCTCTGCATCCCTCACCTCAACACAGTTGGGAGGGATCTGACATGGCTCTGTACAGAGCCTCATGTTTTCCTGTCTCCGGGATGAGCTTTGACTCCCTTACTGAAAAGCACACAAGGTATATCTGTGCCGAGTAACAGACAAAGGTGAATAGCAAATGAGCTCCCATGTTGTGGCCACTCCCATCAAGAAGGGGACCATAAAGCTATGGTGCTCAGTGGCTGATGGCACAAACCTGCCTTCCCTGCACTGGGTCAGTGGCTGAGGCAGCAGGATTGTCATGAGTCTGAGGTCAGCATGGGTTACAGAGCAAAACTCTGTCTTTAAAGGGGGTTAGAAAAAAATACATCCTGGTCAAGGTTCCAGAAACTTCCCCTTGCCCTCCCTCCCCCTGCCTGCCTGATCATCACCTGCTTCCCTGGCTGACGGGCCACCTGTGTCCGTCTCTCTAGACAGTCAACTGTGGCTGGATTTTGAATCATTGTGTAAGTGGAATTCTTGAGGTTAGGAACCGTTTTTCCTGAGAGCCTTCAGTCAGCTGTCCTTCCTGTTCTGTGGAGGCCTTGTAACTTTCTAGTCTAGACCTAAGCTTTACCGTGTCACTTGTCACCTGCCAGCCTTGGGCCCTGGGGCTTGGCAGCAAGACACCTGCTGAAACATCTCGAAGGCCCGAGGACACAGTTCCAGTCAGGAACCGTCAGCCATGTCCGGGAGCATCTTTGTTCCTGGCTCTGCCCCTCTGCTTCTGTGGCCTGGGGTGGAACCAGTGAGTCACAGCAGGCTACCTCGAAATCCCTCTCCCCAAGGGATGGAAGTGTACTCTCCTGCTTCCCATCGGGATGACTCGTGCGTCATCAGACTTACTCCAGCCCTCTGGGCAGGCAGGCATGTGGTATGTGTGTCCTTGGGACGTGCAGGACCTTGCTTTGTGTTTGGGTCATTGACACTCCTCTTAAGCAAAGGGTCTGTCTTCCCGAGGACCAGCCAGACAGTGGTTAGCTTACGTATGTTGCAACCTCCTCCAGCTGGGAAATGTATGCCCAACCCTCGCTCTCCGGGTTTGATCTTCCTGTGTACGGCATGTATTTATCTATTTTGGTTTATGTGTATATGTGTGTATTTGTGTGTGTGTGTGTGTGTATACACTCACCACCTCCTGTGTGTGCATCTGAGCTCATGTAAACTCACCATCTACTCTGAGTGAGTCTGAGCATGTGTGAACTCACTACCTGCTATCTGTGCATCTGAGCGTGCCAAGGAAGCCACAGAGACCGGGGACAACAAAAGCAGCGCAGGGGAGTTGAGGTGACAGGTGGCCAGAGAACTAACAGCCATCATGGTGATTCTAAAAGGTACTGCAGACTCCCTTGGCCACTCGTGAGCTAGGGTGCTGCACAAGTCAGTCACCAAAACTGCTACAAGCCGGTGGCTCCTGGGTGCACTGTCACACATCCAGGAAGATGAATGGCTGGTGGATGAGGAATGAGGGGTCACGTGGAGACTTCACAAGGGATAGTAGGCTATGGGAGGGAGGGGCTCCGAGGGAGCAGAGCCTCAGGGCTGGTCTGCCTGGTGGTCCTGTGACAGGAACTTACTGAGACAGACCACCTTTGAGCATTTTTGCCAGCCAAAGCATGAGGAGACCACACACCCGGGCGTGCTCCCTCTGCCCATCTGGAGAGACAGTCATGTGTTGCTCTTGCAGTCATGGGACTGGTCACATGTTACAGTCATGACCAGCTCATGATCTGTTTTTTTCCTTTGCTTCCGGCAGAGAGCCAGCTCCATCCTACCCCCATGTCCCTTCTGGCCGGGCTGAAACGACCCTCACCACCTCCTGCACCATCCCCTCCCCAGATCGCACAAATGGAAGGCTACGTGGACCTGCAGTGTCTGGCTTATGTACCCACATTTTGAGGTCCCTTTTGGGGTAGCGCCGCCAGGATCTGCCTTATGGGGAATTTGAGGGATATCTTTGGAGTATGGGAGCCCAACAGAGACGGCTTGGAGGAGCAGAGAGGGTGTCCTGGGGAATCCTGGGGAACTATTGCCCCTGGGTGTGTTTGGCAAGCAGTTAGCCTACAGGAATTAGGTGGGGCAGGGAAGAGCATGGGCTACTTGAGATAGCATAGTTCCCACTTGAGGGCCGCCCTGAGAGGCTGGAGGTTGTAGCTGTTGAGGGCAGCAGCCTCAGGCTCCCCAGAAGAGTTTGGGAGAAGCCCTACCAGTTGTGCTTAGAGACTTCCCAGGAGCCCCAAGTTCTAGCGGGCAGCAGGATAGACTATTGTATATTCCGAGCCATCTGTCCCTTCCCAGACCCCACACCTCACTCCTGATCCCTGCCCCTTCCTCCAAGACAGCTCACAAGTCACACGTCCCCCCCACCCCTAGCTCCCTGTTCCCAGCCTGGCTCATGCTCCCAACTCCTAGCTCACAGGACAGCCTGGCTCCTGGGCCGTGCTGTGTTTGACATTATTTACTGGGCAACTTCCTTCTTCTTCCAGGAACTTGTCTCTAACTTCAGGCGGCTTCTGATCAGGCAGCAAGACCTCTAATCTCTCGAATCTCATTTACTGGCACCAAGCCTCACAAGCTTCCTGCTACTGAGCCTGGGCTGAGGTGCCGGGTCAGCACCCTGCCTGCCGAGATTCTCACAGCTCTGGGAACCCCGGCTCTGTCCTTTCAGATTTTCAGGCAGGAGGACAAAGGGGTCAGATTCTGGGGCAGGATGGCCAGCTGCTGGGTGGGTTCATCTCAACAGCCCCTGGGATCCTGAGTAGGGTGTGCCTTGGGGCTCAGGATCTAGCCCACAAAGACAGTGTCCCTCCTTCTGCCCTGTGGATTTAGCAGAGGCCCCAGAGGGCATGCATCTCTTGAGACTGTCCCCCGTGTTTCCTAAATTCCCTGCAGCCTGGGGTCAGAGCCCACTGGGAAAGCCTGGGAAGGTTTGGAAGACCAGCAGGGATTGCGGGTGTGGTCAGTGTTCCAGGCTTTGGGCTGGCTAGACTGCCAGGCTTGGCTTGATTGTCAAACCTAGTATGCTTCCCAAGTCCCCTATCATAGTCTGACATCTGCCTGGCCCCCTTCTAGGTCCTGGGTCTTTGACAGGCAGGTCTGCCTTACTCAGGAGCAATGTTCTTGAAGATGTCCCTGACTTAGGACTGTTCTGGACTTTGCTGTTGTGTGAAGAAAAATCATCAGTAGAAACCTTGTCCTAATTTTTTTCTAGACTATTAACATGTGACATGAGACCATTTTAGTGGCTGGGAAGTGACTGGACCCCATACCTCCTCAGCCCGGAGACCATTAGGAAAAACATAGGTCCTACTGTGACTGTTTCTTCTGCTGAGATTCACATCTGCCATTCTCAATTTATGATGTAAATTGTAGCTACTGTGAGTGAAGGGCATATAAAGTGCCTTCCAAATACCTACTGTGTGCCCAATACCTACTGTATACTGAGTACCGTGCCCCCACACCTACTGTGCACCAACACCTACTGTGTGTTAAATACCTACTGAGCACTAGATGCCTACTGTGTACTGATCACCCACTATGTGATCTTATCCATGAGTTCACCATTTAGTTATTTCTCCCAGAGCCAGAATTGGAACTTCATAGCTCGGATTGCTGTATGTTGCCCTTTTACCCTTTGGGGAGGAAGTTTGGTGCCAGGAAGAGCCAACCCTTTGTTATCTGTCTCCACAGAGCCTATTTCAGTACTGTTCGTTCTCCACTGACAAGCCTCGCCTCTCTTCCCCTGGCAGTCTGGCAGAGGATAGAGAATGGTCATTGTTGGACCACTTAGGCATCCCTCTTGGTCCCTAGTTAGCTCAGTGGGACATTTTTGTCTCCATGGCAGGGTCTGAGGAACATGGGGAAGAAGGAAGATAGTTTGATCTGGCACATGGGCTCATACAGAAGGCACCAAGGACTCACCCCGGAGTCCCGGGACATCTGCTAGGCCATCTTCAGAATGAAATGTGAGAACCAGGGGCTGGGGTGGATGCTGCACTCAGCAGTTAGAGCATATGCTCGACGGACGAGCCGTCTCCCCAGCCCAATCGTATTTCTCCTTAGTGCTAATATTCGATGGCTTTTATTCATATTTATATTATCTTTATTATTATAATTCTGCTCTTGGATCCATGAAGACAGGGTTTTACAGACCCCAAGGCAGCCTTGAATTTGCCATGTAGCTAAGGATCTTAACATGCCCGCTCTCCTGTCCTCCCTCCCACACATGCAGTGCTTGGCTGTAGATGCCAGTCAAGTGGATATGTATTTTTAACATGTACAGCTGTATCAAGGACCAATGCCTCAGTCCCAACGGAGTGGCCAGACCCCAAAGTGCTAACTAAGGTTACAGGCAAGAGATGCCACACCCAATTTTGGTGGATTTTTATATGCAGTAATGTACCCATGCCCCGCAGAGACCCACAATCTGTAAACTCCTGTGTGTGTGAGTTTTATTGGCAGGTAGGCACATAGTCCTAATAATGTCAGGCTTCCATGAAGGCCGTTGTTTCCTGGGTCTGATACTTTCTCGTTCTGGTACCTGCTTGCCGAGTCCAGGCTGGGAGAAGGCCCCTCTTTGGGGTATCTGGAGGGCTGTGTGCAGAGCAGAGTCCCAAGCTGGTTTGCTGAAGACAGGAGGTGGAGCAGGTGACCTGTGGGTGATATGGTCACAGAGAGGCTCACACCCCTCTGGAGTGGGGACAAGCCTCAGTGACTCTCACCCTGAGGTGTGGGACCCCATGACCATACCCTAAGACCTGTTCACTCAGCATAGGACAGCATGCAGAAGCCAAACCTCCTGTGATGAGGACCTTGGGACCTCAGGCAAAGCTGCTTCTGGGCACAGCAGAATTCTACAGGCAAGCTGGACCAATCGAGAGGTGCCAGCAACCCTGAGGCTTGGGTACATTCCCAACAGTGGTGTGACAGAGGTGAGCTGCCATCTGGGGGAGGGAGATTCTGGGAGAAAACTTCAGGGTTCTCAGTGGATCTAGCAGTTTGCCAGCGACTCCCACTGGTGACAAAGCAGGCTCAGGAGGCTCCTGTAATTACTGTGGGCAGAACTGGAGACTGGGCATCCAGTGTTCAAGTCTCATGAACCACAGTAGGTGGCCAGAGTGCATGGGGGCAGCAGAGGACCGTGCTGAGCGGGTGGGGAGCACGGTTCAGTTCTCATTCCCTTCTGTACCTGGATGAGTCACTACTGTTTTAAAGCCCGTCTCTTCCTCCAGGGAGTCTCCTATGATAGCCCCATCTCTGCCAAGGCCATAGCCTCATTCTTCCATCTCTCCTGCACCTGGCTTACCTCGAGGCTGCTTCTGTCCTTGTCACTGTTTGTCCCATGTTCCTCACTGGGCTGTAGGAGCCTTTACTGGTTCTTATTCCAGGATCCCCATCATGAGGTTGGGCGTCAGTGAGCACTGAGGAAGTATGTGAGGACTGAGAGGGGGGCTGGGGAGGCTTTCTTTAGAAGACGGGGCCTGGAGAAATAAGGGGACAGACATGAGCTGGGGGACAGACATGAGCCGGGGGACAGGACATGTCCATCAAAGGCAGGGAGCTCTGCTGGCCCTGGGACAGACCAGGGCGATCAGCTCCTATTGTCAGTGGGGGTCCCTCTGAGCTTTTGGTTTTCTGAGATAGCATCTCACTGAGCAGCATGAGCTAGCCTTGAACAGCTCGAACTAGCCTTGAACTCACAGGGATCTGCTGACCTCTGCTGGGACGTAGCAGGTTCCTAACCAGGAACACCACAGAAGCAATCCTTCCGTCCAGGCTGTGCGGACCCTCCTGCAACAGAGGGGGCGCAAAGGGCAGCTGACTCTCTCTGAACGTTCACTCAGACTTCCTGCCTAGGCCACACAGTTCAAGCGAGACAGTCCCTTGGAATCTGGAGGTCATGTGTTCAATTTGTTCATGTCCTGTGTGTTTACTGGGAACCAAAAGCCTTCCAGGCACCAGGCTTGGGAAGCCTTGACCAGAGGCTGGGTTCAGGCTGCCCAGCTACCTCATGGTATGCTAGGGCTCTGACCCCACTCCTGGACACCAGCGCCTTCTGTGCTTCGACTGGCTGGCCCCTGGGCTTTGGGGAGAGACCTAAAAGGCTCCTCCCTGTTTGGTTCATTGGGGATGGGTCGGAACAGCCTGCCTAGAGCCCCCTATGGGCAGCTGTTCCCAGAATGGGGGGTTAATTTTTGTTGTTGTTGGCAAACATTCATAGGGTCTTAATTATTTAGACACTGGCACTTATCTCCCCAAAAGTTTCATCGGGACTCTGTGAACAATCATGGCAGGTGGCAAGATGGAAGCCCACAGAAGCACAGACCCAGGTAGCACCCAAATCGTCCTGGCCCAGTGGTCAAGATGGAGGGACCCCATCAATGGAGGCACTGACCCTCCCATACACTCGTGTGTGAGAAGCTGCTCATGTGTTGTGCCCATGGGAGTCTAGAGCTGGCAGGTTTACCCACTGCTTTGCCTTGGCTGCAGCGGGGCATTCCCACCAAAGCCCAGTTCTTCTAGTATTTGGTTGGTAGGTGGAACAGCATAGGGAGTTAGTCGCCCATGAGGCCCAAAGAAGGACCCTAAACTGGCCATGGCAGAGGCAAGAGTTTAAGCCTAGCCTGGACTACACAGTGTGCTCTAGGCTAGCTTGGGCAAAATGAAATCCTGTCTCCAAAAGCTCAGCCAGGAGTTGGAAAGATGGCTTGCGGTTAAGAAGAGCGGCTGCTCTTGCAGCCAAGACAAGGTTTAGTTCCCAGCACCCAGCCGCAGCTCACAAGCATCTGCTACTCCAGTTCTGGGGAACCCAACGCCCTGGGCATCAGGCACGCGTGAGGTGAATGTAGGCCAGACAGGTAAAACACAAATAAAATTTACGCAAAATAAAAATTAAAAATTAGCCGGGCATGGTCCAACCTTGCAAAGGTGGTGGTGATGTCGCACGCCTTGGTCCCAGCACTCCAGAGGCAGAGGCAAGTGGCTCTCTTGAGAGTTCAAGACCAACCTGGTCTACAGAGTTCCAGGACAGCTGGGGCTACAAACCCTATCTTGAAAAAAAAAAAAAAACAAACAAACAAAAAACAAACAAAAAAAAAAAAAAACCACAATACAAAGCAACAATAACAACAACAACAAAAATCCCAAAAAAACAACAACAAAAACCTTTTTTTCCCCTTACAATTTTATTTTTTAAAAAACGGAGATACATGTACAGATTTTTAAAGGTATTTTTGGCATAAAACTATATGAATATATTTTTGTCAGTACTTGTTTTTTTTTTAAGGTTGGTAGTGTGCATTGAAATCCCAGCTTCTGAGAAAGCAGCTCTCTGTGAGAGTGACTTTCAGGCGAACTTGGTCCCTACAGGGAGAGCTACAGTTTGTCTCAAACTGAGGCAAGGTGGGACGGGAGACCTTGGCATTCCAACCCTCCAGCTCGGGAAAAACGGGGTGGTCTTACAGCGTTTATTTTGCAGATGAGCCTCGGACTCAGGACACTCTGGGGTTGGTACCGTGTCATTCCATTTACAATCAGCGGCCCTAGGGATCTGGACTAATGGAACGTAGTGGGTGTGGTTCACCCCTCCCTGCTAGGTCCCAGCTTTCGCAGCCACACAAGAGATTCCTGGAGTGACTTTGCCCCAACCTGCCCCGAACTTGGAGGGTTGTTGAGGCTTCAGAGGCCAGCCTTCCCACACAGGGTCAGCTTCAAAGTGCTTCACCAACGCACCCATAGCCAGACCGTCGGGTCTGTGCGCCCACAGCCAGCAGGCCTCAGGAACCTGCATCGCGTTGGTCTGGGTGGGAGGACCAGTGTGCCCCCACCCTCCGGGAAAGGAAGCAGGACAGCATCCATTCCACTAGCTACTCATAAACCCAAAGGAGTGAGCGCGAGAGGAGCAGGACGGGAGTGGGAGCTGCCCCTGGGGACACCTGTCCCTGCTCGTACCCATCTTGGGGCTTTCGTTTGTGATGTGAGGGTGGAAAGCCAACTAGGACCAGAGCAGGGCGAGCTCCTGCCAGGGTCCCACTGGCCTCCGGGACCGGTGTGTGGGGGTCAGGGTAGAATTCTTCTCTGAAATCGAGCATCGTCCCCGTTCCTGCAGCCTGGGAGAGGTGCTCTCGGAGAGGAGGACTCTTCCAGGCGGGAGATTCCCTGCGGCTCCCGGCGTGGGGGCTGTGGGCTTGGTAATTGGTGCCTCGATTCGCAGCTGGGGTGTAGGGCTCTCAGATGGGGGCAGGAGGCCTAGTCTCGGGCAGGCCCTGGGGAGATATTGCAGGAGGGAGGCGGGTAGACCGGTGGTGCCAGGTTCGGGAGGGCCTCCGTGCCTCACTGAGCTGCAGGGAAGGGGGACGGGTAGGATCCCTGGGGTAGCCAGGACCGCCCGGGCCCCCTTGGGCCCCTGGAAGAATTGGTTCCCACCAGCCAACCTGTTCCCACAGCCAGAAGTTGCCATGGTGACCCCCTCCCACCTTCAGCTACAGCTTTTCCAGTAAAACCACTGCCGAGATCCATACTTCCCGACAGGCACGCCTGCGGGCCCCCACCCCCCTCGTGGCAGCCGGGAGCAGCTGGAAGTTAACCCTGCATATGCCGGGGAGCTGTTGTTGGGGGGGTGGGGTGAGGAAATCAGGAGCCAGTAGTGGGGGCCGTGGGTAGGAGTGAAGGTAGGGAGGAGCAAGATCCTGACCAGCGACTTGAGCAAGTCTGGAACTTGGAGCAAGGAAGCCAAGCTTAGCCAAGCCCCCTGGGCCTCTGGGAGGCCTTGCCTTGCTGGGGCCCACTGGAAGCCAAGCTCCGGCCTCCGGAGGGCCCCAGCTGTAGGTGGGACAGGGTTCTGTCTAGCTTGGACTGAGCTGCAGCCCCCGCCTGGGTTTCTCCCTTGACCCACAGGCACAAATTCTTTCCCTGGAGGCCGAGAGAGCCCTACAGCCTGGGGTTTGGCTTTCCTGTGGGCTGTGGTACCCCAGAGGTCCCAGCCCCTCCTGCGTCAGTGTCCTGCCTTGAGAAGTGGGAAGAACAACACTAGCTGCTTACCCGTCTGAGGAGGAAGATGGTGCTTCTTGAACGACACCACCTTGCTAGGCCCCAGGGACCCGTGGCTAGGCCTCTGTTAGGGAAGGGGCCCCTTGGGGACACTGAGGCTGCAGGCCCAGGGGGGTCCATCTGCGGCTCTGGCGGGCCTCACTTCCACTGTGGGCTGCTGGCTGCTGCGAGCTCTAATTGTTTTCTGTAGCCGGATGAGTAATTGAGAGGTCTTTGAAGGGAATTAATTAGGCCGCTTATTGACTGTAAATGCTTGCCGTGGATGATAAAGGGAAGACTGGCCGCCTGTGTGGGCCCGACTCGGGCACAATCGGACATTTCAGCCACAGTCTGGGGTCAGCTGCTCAGCTTGGCAAGGACCTGACCCTCTTGTCTGTCCTGCCCCCTCCTCCAGGAAGGGACCAAGCACGCTGAGTCCTGCTTAGTCTATTACCTGCATCCACACCCTGCTTCCGGTATAGGAGGCAGCACTGTCTCTGCCATAAGTCTTCCCAAAGGTGAGCTGGGGTTTCTTCCCACAGGAGGAATGAAGGTTTGTTTGACCAGCCCTAAGTTGGGAGCAATTCCCTAGAATATTAGGGTCAAGTCCAGAGACAGGCTGGGGGCAGGTTCTTACCCTGAACTCTTGGAGAGAGGTACCTAGCCTGGGACCTGCTTGGCTGTCCCTGGGCTCCAGCTGTCCAGTCCATCCCCCACTCCCACCCCTCCCACCCCCTCTTTAGCCCCCACCCCTACCCCAGTCCCAGCCCTTTTCTGGGAAGAAGGGAGAAACTGGAAATCTAGCAAGCATTCCTGCCCTCCTAGCTGGGGTCAGAGTGTAAACAGCCCTGCAGTTGGACACAGTTGGGGTGGGTGAGGAGGGCAGGGCTGTGTTGGGGTGGCGCCTGGCTGGCTTGCCAGGAGGTGGCACTGATAGCCCCAACAGAGAAGTAGCCATGGTGACTCCCCTTTCATATGGCCTCTGCTCCCTGCTGGCAGGTTCTAAGCTAGGTCAGTGCTGACCGATTTGCTGATTTTATTTTTGCAGCAGCTCTCCATAGATCAGGTCCACACAGCCGGTACTGAGGTCGGGGATGGGGGGGATAGTCTACTTCCTAGAGATTCCGGGAGCCCTGGCTTCCTTAAGGACTGGCTGAAAGATGGGCTGAGTGCATCTTAACCCCCTTTATCCAGCCAGAGGACCCACAGGGTGAGGCTCTGCCAGGACCTGGGAATGTCAATGTTGATGTCTTGAGGTGAAATACAGACTCCAGCGACTGGGGGACAGCTCCAGGTGCGGCCCCTGAGCGCTCAGGAGTCAGCCCTTGATTCTACTAGAGCTGCTACAATGTTACTGGGTCCCGTAGGGACTCAGAGACGCTCAAGGTGCTGAGCTGGTGCAGGAGGTGTGGCCACGCTCCAGACAGACAGGCAGTAGCAGCTCTGAGGTAGCTGGGAGGGAGAAGACTGTGGAACCAGGTTGCAAGATCTGAAGTTAGGGACCAGAAGGAGATGGCAGCTGTCATCTTAGGGACACAGCGACTTACTGGCAGGAGGGAAGATATTCTGAGGAGACTCTTATGCACCTCCCTTTGGCCACTAGACTATTAAGAGGATTAACCTCAAGAAATTGGAGTCTCACTAGAGACATTTGGAGAAGGGAAGGGCTGAGGTCTGGTGTCAGCCAGAGGGGATCTCCTCTCCCAGGACAAGATGTCACACCGTTCTGACAACCTGTTAGGCCTCCTACAGGAGGGATGAGCAAGGCCAGCCAGTCCCCACCTTGACCAGGACTACTTAGCTCCTTGTGTCTCTTGCCCTCTGTTTAAACACAAACCTCCTGCTAGGACCCTCAGATGGACTTAGGGGGATGCTAGGACCCTCAGATGGACTTAGGGGGATGCCAGGACCCTCAGATGGACTTGGGGGGGATGCCACTGGATGTCTTGTGTCTCTTCCCAATGTGCCCACAACAAATAAATCTTTTTTCTCTGCTTTCAATATAGCTTGTCTCTTCCATTGGCCTAGTGGGGTCTGGAAGCTGAGCCTGCTTCGTTAGTGCTTCCAGGGTCCAGCCAGGAACCTAACAACTTGGATAACTGGATGCCCCTGGTGTTTCCACACGTCCTCCTCACCCTGTGCTGGAAGACGCTCCCATGGGGCCTTGTGAGCTGTCCTCTGTTTTCTCTTGGGGTCAGTCATTGGGAGCACTTGCAGAAGACTGGGGTGGGGGGTAGACCTGTGCTTAAACCCTCTGGATCTGTGGGTCTTTCTCCTCTTCTTCCTCTCCTCTTAAGGAACAGCCCTCTCTCTTCTGCTTCCCCAGCCCCAGATACTCCACACACGACCTCTAACTGTCCTTGAACTCCTGTGTGATGAGTTATTGCACGTGGACTTACAGTTCACATCTGCCTTGGCTGAGCCACCAAGTTAGTAAACAGGAAGACTTGAACGTGTGCCTGCCAGACCCCAGACTGTCTGGCTCTCACCTCCCCCTCTCGCCTCTAGGACCGCTCATCACTGCCCGCGCCACCCCACCCCCACCTGTGTGGTAACTGGAATTGTCTCAGAAACCACAGATGGCACTGAGAAAGAAAAGCCTGTCTTCCCCAAGGTGGCTGAAGCTAGGCACCTGGAACCTGAGGACAGTTGGTAACCCCGGGAATGCACGGGCAAGAGTCGAGGGAGCAGACTTGTGTGCTCAGGCCTGGCTGGAGCCCACTCTTTACTTCTGAGAGGCCCCCTTCTCCTCGGCTCCTTCCAGCCCAGGGTTGTCCATATGCCCCGTCTACTCAGCAGAGAGCAAAGGAAGGAGTGAGACTGCGCTCCACGGCAAAATGACCAATCAAATGCCTTCCTGGGGCCTGGGGGAGGAGCATGCAACAGGAATCCACCTATGACATCCAGGCAGAGTATGGCGCCATTCTGCTAACCAATCATTAATTCTGTGTTCAGACACTCGATACACCTGAGGGCAAATTTGAATTTTTGGTCTTCCATCCTCTTCCAAGTGCCGGACTACTGCCGTGTTCAAAGGCTACGGATGCCGGGCTGTGCACGTGGAGCGTGCAGAGCGGTTGCCTAGCCCACGCGAAGCTCCGGGTTCCATGTCTACACCCCGTGGTGGTACTCGCCTCACACTGCGTACCCTCAGCCGTCAGAGGGTAGAGAGGTGCGGGGATCAGAAGTTTAGGGCCGTGGTTGGCTACACAGCAAGTTTTAGGAGAGCCTGAGACTAAGCTTCTTAAAGAAGGTGGCTGGGGGCGGGGCTGACTGCTCCGAGCATAAGGAGTTGAATTTGGAGCCCAAGTGCAAGGCAAGGGTCCGTGACCCTACTGCTTAGAGGGTGGAACTCGCTGGATAGACAGTCTGGCCAAGTGGGCAGCTCCTGGTCTCCAAAAATAAGGTCGAGGGTCTTAAAGGTAGATTCATGATGTATGATGTCAGCCTCTGGCCTCCACACACGCACACGTGTGCATGCATACCCACATACCCACATATATATCATACGCTAAAACGTGAAAGGACATTTCAAAGGAAGGGCAGTCAGTAAGCCAACTCCCGTTCTAGTCTAACTTCGATCACTAATGTCTACGTGTTTGACGAGTGTGCGTGCACCCAAGCAACCATACACACATGGAGGTCAGGGGACCGACCGCTCTGTAGAATTGGTTCTCTCCACCTTTATGTGGGTTCTAGGGACCGAACTCAGGGCACCAGGTTTGTACAACAGACATCTTTGCCTACTGCCTCTGAGACATCTCACCAACTAGATCTCTCTCTCTCTCTCCATATATGTGTGTGTTGTCTGTTTGTTTTTGTTCTTAAGACAGGGTTTCTCTATGTATCCCTGATTGTCTGGAACTCACTGTGTAGACCAGGCTGGCCCCAAACTCTCACAGAGACCCACCTGCCTCTGCCTCGTGATTGTCAGTAATAAAGGCATTCACCACCATGTCTGGCTCCAGCCCTATTTTTAATTCCACTGTGAAAGCACTCTCGAGTCTCTTTCTGTTACTCTGATAAGATAAAACACCCCAACGAAGGACTTACAAAAGGGACGGTGTCTTTTGGCTTATGGTCCCCGAGAGATCGGAGTCCATAACAGCCATGACAGGGAAGGTGACAACCGGCCGGTATGGCAGCCGGAGCATCTGAGAGCTCACAGCCTCAAACAGGAAGTAGAGTGAACGGGAATGGTGGAGTCTTTTATTCCTAAAGTCCGCTCCCGGTGACACACTTCCTCAGACCACACTGACTGAACTGTCCACACAGCACCAGCAACTGGGGACTGAGCATTCAAATGCCAAGGCTACAGGGGGACTGTTTTCTTAAACCTCCACAAATGTTTTGAATTGTCAGCAGGCTTGAGGAACACCCCCCACTTGGGCTCCACGGTTTTAATGTCCCCCATATTTGTCTAATCGCCTTTTATTTCCTGGTAAAGTAATTTTTAAGCCTTTTTTTTCCAATTGTGGTAAAACATGCCATCTTAACCATTTTTAAGTGTCCAATTCCACGGTGTTGAGTAATTTGGATTGTGTAACTGCCACCATCTCCTGACCCTTTCATCTTCTCTGTCCCCCATGAAACACAGCTCCCCACTTTGTGCACTCCCAGACCCCACTGTTCAAGTTTGTCAGTCCAACTCCTGCAGGACAGCATATGGGAGGTGCCACATAGACTGGGGATGTGGTTCCATGGCTAGAGCCATTGTCTAGCCCAGAGCACTGAGTTGGAGCCCAGTACCCCCCACAGCCGTCTGCAAGGACGCACACCACTGTCCCAGCACTCAGGATGCTGAGGTGCGAGGTCCAGAAGTTCAAAGCCAGCCTCAGCTACACATCAATTGGAAGTCAACCTGGGCTTCTCAAGTCTCTAAGGGAGAGAGAGAGAGAGAGAGAGAGAGAGAGAGAGAGAGAGAGAGAGAGAGAGAACATACATTTGTCCTGTCAGAACTGGCTGAAGTGTTTAAAATTTTTATTTGTCTCATTTTATATGCATTTGTCTTTTCCCTGCCAGTATGAACGTGTGCCGTGTGTGCTGGGTGCCTGAGATCAGAAGAGGAAGTCAGAATTCCAGACGATTATAAGCCACCGTGTGGGTGTGGGTACATCAGCCAAAAGTGGTCTTAAGGGCGGAGCTACCCTTAGGTCCCCAACTGGCTTACTTTGAACATAGTATCTTCTGGGTCTCCTGAGCTTACTGCCATGTGTTGGAATTCCCCTCCCCTTTAAGGAAGGAGGACATATCCCATTGCAGGACTACCATATTTCCTATGTGCATTACTGGGTTGGTGAACACCTTCCAACTCCAGACGGCTGATGTGGAGCCTGTATTAAATGCCCTGAGTCCGGCCATATTGTTTCCATGGCGCTAACAACAGCAGGTGCACAAGGTCCCTGGCCTGGCCGCTTCCTTGCCAACACTTGTTTTCTGTGACTTTAGAGGTTTTGTTTGTTTTTGCTTTGGTCTTAAGCTGTCCTCTAACTATTTAGGCAAGAATGACCTTAAATTCCTGATCCTTCTGTCTCCACCTCTCAAGAGCTGGGATTGCAAGTGTGCAGCAACACACCCAGTTTATGTGGTGTTCGGGATCAAAGTTAGGTTTCATGTATACGAGGCAAGCACTTGCCAACTGAGCCACATCCCTTACTCTTGTTTCCTTCCTTCCTTCCTTCCTTCCTTTCTTTTGTTACATTCATGTTTATTATATATTTGTGTATATATGTAGGGGGCACATGTACACCACACTGAGTGTGTGTGTGTGTGTGTGTGTGTGTGTGTGTGTGTGTGTGTGTGGACAGCTTGTGGAAGTCATGAAGTCAGCTCTCTCCTTCCACTGTGTGGGTCCTGGGGCTGTAACTCGGGTGCTTAGGCTTGACCACGGTGCCTTACCTGCTGAGCTGTCTCTCCATGCTACCCGTGAGTTGTTCAGGGCGGGGAGGCCCGAGTAGATGAAGGTACCTCGGCTTTGGCTGTGCATGTGAGCCTCCTTTAGGCTGAAGCTGGTGTGAGATGGGTTTCCCTTCCTTGGGACCCGTGCTGACAAGGGTGGTTTTAATGTCCTGAGCACAGTAGCTGTGCCCGTGAGAAGGTTCTTCTCTGCAATGGCTCAGGTAGGGGCTTCCCTGCCTTTTGCCTTCAAGGAGCAGGTGCAGGCCATGCTGGCGCCTCAGTGTGGAGTCTGTTATTCAGGTCACTGCCTTATCCCTTGAGAGGAGGAAAGATGCAGGGGGTGGGGTAAGAAAGAGATTTGATCTGGATTTCCAAAGGGGGGAATTTATTTTATGGCCACTCTGCAGGGGTGGGGGGCTGGGAACTTGGTTCCTGGTAGGAAGGAAGCATCACCTTCTTCACTTTCTAAGGAGGGGATAGTTTTTGGTGGTGGTCAGCAGTTCTCAGGCAGTGCGACAGATCTTAACTGACTAGGTCACTGTGCCTCAGTTCTCTCTAGTTCCCCTGGAGACTTGGGAACCAGTTGCTCACTCTGAGCGCCCTGCCTGCCCACAGGACCAGAGTGTGCTCCAGTGAACCATGGACTCCCCCATCCCCAGTACCTGTCACCACAGCACCAAGGTTGAATGTTGGTCCCAGAAGACCTTGTTCGAATCTTCAGTCTCCTTTGTCAAAGGCCTGGGACTCTGTATGGTGCTCTTGGGAGCTACCTGAATCATCCAGAGCTGGGGCCATAGCGAAGGGTTTGAGGCTGTTGGGGACACGCCTTTGAAGGAAATGTGGGGACCATCCAGCTCTCTTTCTCTCCCTTCTTTCTTCTCTCCTTCCTCTCTCCCTCCTCCCTCCCTCATTCCTTCCTCCATCTTTCCTTCTTCTCTCTTCCCCTCCCTCCTCCCTCTCTCCTCCCCTTCCTCCTTCCCGCTATTGCTTCCTCCTCCTTCCTCTCCCCCCTCTCTTCTCCCCTTCCTCCCTCTCTCCTCCCCTCCTCCCCTCCCTCCTCCTTCTTTTCTCCCTCCTTCCCTCCCTCCACTCTTCCCTCCTGCCTCCCCTCCCTCCTCCCTCTTCCCTTACTCCTCCCTCTTTCCTCCCTCCTCCCTCCTCTCCTCCTTCCTCCTTCTTCCTTCCCTTCTCCCCTCCCTCCTCCCTCTTTTCTTACTCCTCCCTCCTCCCTCCCTCCTCCCTCCTTCCCTTCCTCCTCCTTCTTCCCTCCCTTCTGCCCTTACTCCTCCCTCTTCCCTCCCTCCTCCCTCCTCCCCTCTCTCTTCCTTCTTCCCTCCCTTCTCCCCTCCCTCCTCCCTCTTCCCTTACTCCTCCCTCTTCCCTCCCTCCTCCCTCCTCTCCTCCCTCCTCCTTCTTCCCTCCCTTCTCCCCTCCCTCCTCCCTCTTTCCTTCTCCCCTCCCTCCTCCCCTCCCTCCTCCTTCTTCCCTCCCTCCTCCCCTCCCTCCTCCCTCTTCCCTCCCTCCTCTCCTTCCTCCTCCCTCTTTCCTCCCTCCTTCCCTCCCTCTTCCCTCTCTCCTTCCCTCCCTCCTCCCTTTCTTCTTCCCTCCCCCCCACCTTCCTTCCTCTTCCTTTTGTTTTCTTCAGTTGCTATTTATAAATATCTGACCCGACCTAGTTGAACTTGTGTGCGATCCCCACCTGCTGTGCTGTGTTGAGCCCTGGCTTTGAAGCACAGCTCTCCCACTTGCCCCAGTGCTCTGGGTGCCTCACCACAGGGTGAGGATTCCTGGGCTGTGGTCAGTGAGGAGGGATTGGCTCCCAGTGACTGGCTCTCCTATCCGGCCTGACATAATGTCCTCTAATGGTTTATACAGCCTTGCACTTGAAGCTGCCAGCTCCACTAGAGGCTGCCCACTTCCTAAACCTCAGTTCCCAGCTTCAAGAGGGAGCTGCCCTTGTCCTCAATTCACCCCGCTAGGTCTCACTCTGTGAAGAGAAGGGCCAGATGCTGGGGACAGCAGGGGCAAAGGTGTACCCCAAACACCTCTGGGTCCTCTTTGCCCCACAGATGCTTCCAGCCCTGGATGGATAAATGTATGTAGTAGCATGGGCCCCGGGGTGCAGCTAGCTTCCTGTTGATGGGGGTCTTAGACTGGGGGCAGAAATAGGGCTGAGGAACAGTTCAGTGGGTAGGAGCTCTCGCTGAGTTCCAGAGTTCAAGTCCCCAGCACACACGCAAAAAAACTAAGGAAATAGATACATACATACAAACAAACATACACATACATACACACATACATACATGCACACATGCATACATACATATATGCATATACTTACATGCACACACATACATATAGACATACATACATGAATACATATGCATGCATACACTTACATATATACATATACAGGCACACATACATACAGACACACATACATGCATACAGACATACACACATATGCATACATACATGAATATACATACAGACACATACAGACACACATACATGCATACACATACACACATACACATGAATACACACATACACATATGTACATACACACATACATATGTACATACACACATACATATGTACATACACACATAAGTGCTGTGCCTGTAACCCCAGTGCTTTAGGGTGAGAGAGTTGATCTTCAGTGAGAGACTGTGTGTCTCAAGAAATAAGATGAGAAAGGACTGAGAACCACACCCTTTGTCCTCCTCTGGACTCCAAGGGCACATACATGGGTACATACAACCAAACACACATGTGTACAGATACCCTTGCCCCTGGTCTCTGGAAGAACCTGACTCCTATCTGTTCCCTTGGGTGACACTCAGGAATCCTGGCTTCCATCACTGGGCTCCACGCTCAGGACAAGCTGACCCAGACAGCTTCCTGGGCCCTGCTTGGCATAGAACTCCCCAGATCTGGACACCTGGTCCCCTGCATTATCTCTGGGGGATGCTGGAAGCCTGCTGTGAGTCCAGCACGCCTCACACTGCTTCACTTATTCATGCATGCATTCATTCACTCATTCATTCATTCACCTCCCGAGGCCCACTGCAGGGCCAGGATCTGAAGGACTGGTCTATAGGTGCCCTCTAGGGTCAGATGGATATTTCCAGGTTACTACTTGACCCTTCCTCCTTCACAAAACTTGGAAAGTTCACACTGAGGGGAAGACTTCAGAATCTGGATAGATGGGAAGGAATAGGGCTGCAGCAGCACCTAAAACTGAGCTTCCTCCCTTCTGGGAAGAGATGAGAGGAAACTTGTCCCCACCTCCCCCAGCCCACACACCCTTCTGTTTGTGGTCCCTCTTCCCCAGGAAGCCCCTGACATCAGAAAGGCAGAGACTGCTGGCCTGGGTACCCCTTTGCCCTCAGGAAGCCACCTGCAGCAGGGACTGGGCATGGGGGCCCGGGCTGGGGCTGCCAGCACAACGGGCCCCTGGGAGTTGCTGAAGAGCCACCGGGGAAGGGACTTACCAGCAATCAGCTCTAAGAGACCCCAGGAGGTTTCCTCATTTCCAGTAATGGCAGAACTGTGGGGGAGGGGCGGCCCAAGGTGCCAACTCTTGCCTGCAGCCAGGGCTGGCCCCGTGTGGTCTCCCACCTGCTTCCCCGCCCCACTCCTGTCCCACAATAGTCAAGAAAGGGCTACAGGGCTGGGCTGATCTGAAAGTGCAGAGTCTTTGTTGGCAGCCACAGGGAAGAGACTCAGCTCAAGCCAGGACTGGTGTGTTTCCGAGAAGGGACTGGGAGAACCCAGTGCCCTCTGAACCTTACCCGAACATGGGCCTATCTCCAGCCTGACCAGCCTGGGTCTAGCCTGCTGACTGTTCTTCACCTACCTGAGGTGGAGCATCTCTGGAGATCCCACTCCAGTGGTCTGCGGCTGTGAGGGTCAAGTCCACCTTCTCCTGACAAGAAGACTTCTCCAGTCTCCCATGAACCTGCTCTGTTTGGACAGCCTTCCCCTCCATTCAGGGGCTGGGGGACAAGGGTGCCCTCTGTGATGGTGTTCCTGTTTCTCACTCTTCTCGAGGGGGTGGATTGCTCAGCCCAGGAGGTTGTTGGGACTCAGGTGCAGACTGACTTGAGGGCCTGCAGGAAGCCCCCTCTTCCAGAAGGAGGGGCAGAGAACAGCAGGGCGTACCCAGACTTGATCCCTGATGTCCCCAGGAAGATGTCTATCCAGAGGATCAGCCCCACAAGGCTGCCAGGTCAGGCTTTATACCCCACCCTCGTTGGCCCAATCCAGCTTCTCTCCAGGGGCTTCCTAGTGGCTATTGCTAGGGGCATAGGCCTTGGCTCTAGGTATTCTTGGCAGGCCAAGACCCAAGCCCACTCTGTCCCTGACTCACACTGAAAAAAAATCCTCTCTCGAAGCTCCAAGTTCCAGCAGCACTAAAGGCAGAGATGCCACTAGTGAGACCTGGGAACACAGCCCAGAGTCTGCAGTTTCTCCCTAACTATGTAGCCAGAAGTAGCAAAGCACATGCAGATTGAGTCCTACCCCAGCCAGTCACACTTCTAGAGAGAAGACCACTCATTCACTGAAGTCACCACAATACTATCATCACCACCACCACCATCACCACCATCACCACCATGATCACCATGATCACCACCATCATCATCACCATGATTACCACCATCACCACCATCACCACCATGATCACCACCATCATCATCACCATGATTACCACCATCACCACCACCACCATCACCAAACCACCATCATCACTCTCACCATCACCACCATCATCACCCTCACCACGATCACCATTACCATCACCATCATCATGATCACTACCACCATCACCGAACCAACTTCATCACTATCACCATCATCACTACCATCACCATCATCTTCATCACAATCACCACTACCACCATTACCACTACCACCACTACCACCACCACCACCACCACCATCACCATCATTATCATCACCACCATCATGATCATCACCACTATCACCATCATCTTCATCACAATCACCACAATCACCACTACCACCATTACCACTACCATCACCATCATCACCACGATCACCACCACTATCACCATCATCACCATCATTATCATTACCACCATCATGATCATCACCATCATCACCAACTTCATTACCACCACACACCACCTCTATACCACCATCACTACCATCATCTGGGATTCAGGGCATCTGCGGCAAGCACGGAGCCCAGCCCAGGTCTCAGGGCCAAGGTGGGAAAGACAGAAGTCAGTTCTTAGAGGACAAACCCCTATGGGGAGGTGCAGCTGGCAGAGGAGACAAGCCACCGCAGGAGGATGGATGGAGACACCGAGAGT
The DNA here is from genome assembly GCF_963924665.1 of Micromys minutus. Taxonomy (NCBI): domain Eukaryota; kingdom Metazoa; phylum Chordata; class Mammalia; order Rodentia; family Muridae; genus Micromys; species Micromys minutus. Next base: position 63,125,215 of record NC_137979.1, read on the forward strand.
GGCAGGCACACCTACGGACTTGCTCGCTCCTCCCTGCATTTATTTGGCAGACATTTTGGGGCTGGGGAGATAGTTCATCTGGTAAAAGTGTCACTGTGAAAGGCTGATCTCCAGAGCCCACAGAAGGATGCGGCTTACAGATGTTCCACCTCTGTATTGCCAGTAGTTCTCTTACAGCAGACGATGAGGCAGAGATGGGGCCACCCAGAGCAGCAGGACTGGCTAGCCTGGGGCAGGAAGAACCCGGCCTCAACAAGACAGATGCAGGGAACCAACTCCAGCAGCAAGCATCCCCCAACACACAGCCAAGTAAGATATAAATGCACGAGCTATCCTGGCGCCAAGGAGAACGGTGCCTGTGGTGTCTGTACTTCTGCAGGAGGCATCAGGAAGGACTTCAGAGTGAGGAGGAGTCGGCCCCTGGTGCCACCTTGGAGAATGAAACATGATAAGTTCAAGGCCAACTTGGACAAGTTAGCCACATCCTGTCTCATTCCTGCCCCTTCCCCAAAGAGCCTCCAACCTGTAGTCTAAATCTGGAACATTCCCAAAGGCTTGCCCCTCAGCTGCTGCTTGGTGCCACTGGAAGAGAGGGGCCCTCAGAAGATGGGAGCTGGCAGGTCTTCTGGCCACTGTGGGTGCATCCTCAAAGGGAACCATGGGACCCCAGCCTCTTCCTCACCTTCTCTCTCTAGCCTTCTAGCCACAATATGAATGCTCGTTGACTGTTAATTAACTGGTGGTTTTTGAAATGGAGTTTTACATAGTCCAGGCTGGCCTAGAACTTGCTCCATGGCTGAGGATGACCCTGAACTGCTGCTGGTCCTCCTGACTCCCTGCCGAATACTGGAGTTACAGGTGTATACCCGAATTTTAATGGGCTGCTGGGACTTGGGCCAGGCAACTCCTCCCCACCCGTGGTGTCTCACAAATGCTACAGGTCTGCCCTATTACTGCACCACATTACCAGTTCCAGGAAGGGTGTGGCCCAGGCTGACCTCACGCAGGATGCTCCTATCTCCCCCTCTTAAACACATCCTATAATCGGTTCCAGACAAATACTTGACCAACTACTATTCCCGTAGCCCCTGTTTTAGGATTTCTTTAGTTGGACATGGCATCACATTCTTTAATCTCAGACTTGGGGGACAGAGGCAGGTGGGTCTGTATGGACCTCAGCCCAGTCATAGCTACGTAGCGAGAGCCTGCCTCAAAACAACAAGACTGGTTTGTGTGTGACTGTTTCTGTTTACACTCCAGTGTCTGATGAGCAGGCACAGAGACCAGAAGGGTGCTGGGTGTCTCCCATGGCTGCCCAACTTTTCCTTTGAGGCAGGGTTATTCCCAGAACCCGAGGCTGGTACTGGAAGCCTGCAGGCCCTAGTGATCTCCACTGCTGTCTTCCTCAGAGCTGGAGTTCAGCTCTGTGCAGATGCTCTGCTTGGTCCGTGGGATCTGAATTCCAGGCTTCCTGATTGTGCGGCAAGCCCTGCGAACCGCTAAGCATCTCTCTAGCATCCCATCTTGGATTTGTGAAGCTTTTGGCTTGTCAGTTTGGGCATTGTTGTTGTTTTGAGACAGATACCAGGCAGTCCTGGATGGACTTATAATCTTCCATTTACCTCCTTCCACACTGGGTAATGTGAGCAGCTACTCTGCCATGTGCTCCTCCTACCAAGTTCCCCTTCCCACAAAACCAAAAGCAGCAGGACCAAAGAAAGGACCATGGACTGAAGATTCTGGGTCCAGGAACCAAAGGAAACCTTTTCCACAGCGAGTTTTTCTCATTCTGACATAAGCCAGAGGCGTTTGGGAAAAGAGAAACTCCACTGACAAAAAACCTGTGACAGGGTGCAGCCAAGCCTGGGGGAGCGTTTCCTTGATGGATGATTGATGTGGGAGGGCCCAGCCCACTGTGACTGGTGTGACCTCTGGGCTGGTGTGCTGGGTTCTATAAGAAAGCTGACTGAGCAAGCGATAGGAAGCAAGCCAGTGAGCAGCACCCACCATGGTCTCTGCATCAGCTCCTGCTCTAGGTTCCTGCCCTGTCTGAGTTCCTGTCCTGGCTGCCGGAAGTGTAAGACAAACCTGCAGGCTGTGGTGTTTTAGCAGAACAGTGGGAACCCTAACTAAGCCACCTTACCTCTCTTGAGTAAGTGCTTGACTGCCTCAGACATTTGTCACAGGAGAACAAACTGCTGAGCTCACCTGGGGAGACCTAAGCTAGACCCTGTCTTGTCTCCTACACCTGTGAATGTCCCCAGGGTCCTAGCAGGGCCACTGCAAGAGTTCCCAAGAGGTTGAGCCTTCTTTCTTAGGCCTTAAGTCACCAAGCCTAATAAGTCAGACCAACCAAACCCAGAACTCCAGGTGAAATCTGAATTTCAGACAATGCTGTTGTCACCTTTAGATCTTCCTTGTTGCCTGAAGTTCCCATGTAACTGCCCTGGATTCTCTGTGGGCTCTTCCTCCCACCCTCTCTGGTTCCCAGCCTGATAGCCCTTCTTATTACTGTCTCTCTTGAGCCAACAAGGGGTTGGGGTCTATCTCAGGGGTAGGGTGCTTACCTCACATGCAAGAGGCCCTGGGTTCTAACCCCAGTATTGCTAAAGACAGACAAGATAGAAAGAAGAGCCAGGCGTGGTGTGCGTGGTGTGCGTGGTGTGCAGCTCACTCCTGTAATCCCAGCACTAGGAAGTTAAGGCAGGAAGATTGGCAGGAGGAGTTACAGGCCAGCCTAGTCTATCTAATGAGTCTAGGATAGCCTGGGCTACAGCATAAGAACTTGTTTCAATAAGAGCGTCAAGATGCTAGGCACAATAGCTCATGCATTAGTCTAAGAGCTTTAGAGGCGGGATGAGAAGGTCAGGAGATGAGGGCCAGCCTTAGCTTTGTAGTCAATTTGAGGCTAGCCTGAGCTACATGATATCCTGTCCAAACAAAACAAAACAAGACTGGGGAGATTGATCAGTGCTTGTCTTGCAAGCACAAGGACCAGAGTTTGAGTCTCAGGATCCATATAAAAGGAGCCAGGCATGGCGACACGTGCTTGTAGTCTCAGCAGGGGTAGCAGGGGAGAGGCTGGAGATGGAGGCAGGAGGATTGCTGGGGTTCACTGGCTGGCTAGACTGTCTTACTTGGTGAGTTCCAAATCAGAATACAGATCCCATCTAAGGAAAAAAAATGTGGTTGCCTGAGCAACAACAACCAAGGTTGTGCTTTGCCCTTGACACATAGGTGCATATATGTGCACACATACACACACACACACACACACACACACATATATACACACACATATACACACACACACACACACACACATATATACACACACACATATACACACATGCACACACATGCACACACGTGCACACACATATATGCACATATACACACATGCACACACGCACACACACACACACACATGCACACACAGCCTAAAGCACAGAGAAAGCAACAATGACCAGATAAGTGGAGAAGGGAATTGTTTATTGGCGAGTGCTCGGGTTTCTGGTCCTCTCAGCTGACCTGTCACTCACAGAGCCAGCCTCGGGCCCTCTGCAACTGGGAAGGGACCAGTCATTTGTTCTTTGGGTCTAGCAGTCACTTTCCAGCAATCTTGCTGCAACAGGTTCTTGGTATTTCACAGTTGTTATTACGGGGAAATTTACGTTCTACAGAATTACGACAACCTTCGGCTGCTAATGGAATTATTATTCTTGCTTTTGTGTGTTTTAAAGCCATGGAAATAAAATTTACTTCCAACAATACAGCTGCAATTTCATGTTCCTAAAACTGACCGTAAATAATAAACGAAATAACGGAGTGTGCCTGTAAGCACATTAAACATCTTTCTCGGAAAATGTGGCCTCTCTCTTTCCATCCTGCCGGGATGGTGGCGGGGTAGCTGGGAAAGTGGGGTTCCTGGGACGGCTTCAAAGGGGTGAAGCAACTTCACAGGCCCCAGTTACTTAACCCTGCATAGCCCAGCAGCCAGTGGACTGGTCAGAAGAACCCCACTTGGAAAGCTCCTCTCTAGCACTGGGGAGCTGTGTTTAAGTGGGGGCTCTCAGTGCTCTGGGTGAGCCCTGTGTCCAGCCTCTGTGGATCCTGGAACCATGGCAGGCAGAAAGAGGTTATAGGACAGTCCTGGAGACCATAGGCCTGAAGCCCAGGCCCCCTTCCTGCTCCTCCAGCAGCTGACGGGTGCTGTGCTCAGATTGTGGTGACGTTTGCTTTTGTAGACCCATTGTGCACCTCGCTGAGCCTGTCATCGACCTCTTTTGCCTCTCTATTGAAAAACATTTCATTTTTTTACGTGCATGTGCATGTATCTGTGTGCGTGTCATTGTGTGTCTGTGTGTCAGCATATGTGCAAGTGACTGTGAACGCCTGTAAAAGCCACACTAGAGAGTCACAGCCCCTGGTGTGAGCCACCTGATGTGTGTGCTTATAACCCAACTCTGGTCCTTTGGAAAGTAGCAAGCACTTTTATTTGTTTATTATTTATGTTTGTTTGTTTGTTTGAGGACACAGATTCTCTGGGTAACCCTTGACATCCTGGACCTCACTCTGTAGACCAGGCTAGCCTCATACTAGCAGAAATCCACCTGCCTCTGCTTCATACAGACTGGGACCAACAAGCACTTTAAAAAGAAAACTTACCCTTGGGTTTAGGGCTCACTTCTAATCCCTCAGGCTCTGACTTTAAAATCCTTAATCTGGGCTGGGCGTGGTGACACACACCTTTAATCCCAGCCCGGGGATGTAGAGGCCGGAGAATCTCTGAGTTCAAGGCCAGCCAGGGATACATGGAGAAACCAAACCTTGTCTTAAAAAATAAAACAAAATGAAGAGAAAAGGTTTGTAACCTATCTGTAAAGAGCTTTTTGCCAAATAAGATCATTTTCACTGTCCAAGGTAACAAATCTTTTGGAGAGTCAGTTCAACCCACTGTAATGCCTCCACCATTACCACCACCACCACCATCACCACCACCACCACCACCACCATCACCACCACCACCATGACCACCATCACCATGACCACCATCACCATGACCACCATCACCATCACTACCTTCACCATCACCTCCATTACTACCACCATCATCACCACCATCAGTACTATCACCACCACCACCATCACCACCATCAGTACCATCACCACCACCACCACTACCACCACCATCATCACCACCATCACCTCCATTACTACCACCATCACCACCACCACCACCTCCATCACCACCACCACCACCACCACCACCATCACCACCACCTCCATCACCACCACCACCACTACCACCACCATCATCACCACCATCACCTCCATTACTACCACCATCACCACCACCACCACCACCACCACCACCACCACCTCCACCACCACCACCACCACCACCACCACCATCACCACCACCATCACCACCACCATCACCACCACCACCATCACCACCACCATCACCACCACCACCACCACCACCACCATCACCACCACCACCACCACCACCACCATCACCACCACCACCACCACCATCACCACCACCACCACCACCACCACCACCACCACCACCACCACCATCACCACCATCTAGTACCATCACCACCATCTAGTACCATCACCACCATCACCACCACCATCACTGAGATCCATGAAGATGATTCTCACTACCTGGTCCCTGACCTACCAGCTGTTGGACTGAAAGAGCTGCTCCCGTATGCAACTTGACAGGGACCTCCTTTAAAAAACAAGAGGACAGAGAAAGTGGTGGGCAGAGCAGGGACCCGAGTCAGTTGGACTTGTAAAAAACAGGCTCATAGGATCTGTGACAGATGCAGAGCTGAATGGTGCACTTGTGGAAATTTCCACACACAGCAGGCTGGAGATTGGCAGGGCTGGGATGCGGGGGCAGGAGTGGTAGATAAAGGTGCTTTCCTTTCAGGGATGACAAGGATGTTATACCCTGGACTGCAGTGATGGTTGCCCAACTCTGTAGACGCATGAAAAGCCCTCAGACCATGCATGAGGGATTGTGAACCGGATCAAAACAAAACCACGAACATCAGAGAGGAACATTAGCTGGCCCAGGGGTCTGTCCTCAGTTTGGTGGGTCCAGCTGCCGCTTCCTGGCAGTGCGCAGAGCTGATGACTATGACAGGGGCCAAGCAACTCCAAGGGAGAGGCATGAGGCACCCTCGGGGCGGCTGCTGCCAGCCATGCAAGGTTAGACACTCTGGAAAGCAGGAGGTGGTAACTTAACTCCGAAGGATGAGACCAGGGCTGGCTTGGGCCTGTCTCTGTACACAGCTCCGCCACTGCTGCTTGTGAGGCCTGTCCTTGGATTCCATAGCATCTCTTTGGGTATTTATCTGTGTGGCTGGGCTTGCTGCTGGTTGGGGAGGGTCAGGAGACCCTCAAGTACTCTTCCTAACACCCAGGAGGGTGGAGGGTATATAGGCTGGGGAAGTCTAGGGAGGAGGCTTCTATCTATTCGATGGGAAAGTTTTCCCTGCTGGGTAGGGGATTGTAATCAATCAACCAACCAATCAATCAATCACCTATGCTTTGTAAGAAAGTTTGATAAAGCCACTGGTTCCCCGGAGTGAACGTTAGTGGAATTATCCTGGGTTTGTCCTTAGGGCCTTAGGAGGAAGGGTAGATATTGTTTATGCTCTGCCCCCAAACCACAGAATAGAATTTTAGTGACACTGTTTATGGACAGAACTGTGTCCACCCCCCCCCAAAAAAAAACCTCATATGTTGAGATTTTAGTCCCCAGTGAGATGGTATTCAAAGACAAACCTGAAGACAGAAACCGGGTCTCAACAAAATCCTAAGAAGGGATCGAAGCCTTCACAAGGCAGCATGTACTGGGGTGCGGTGCAGCTGTGGAGTACTAGGTTAGACCACTACACTGCATAAACTGGGCATGACAGTGGACACCTGTAATCCCAGCACATGGAAAGTCCGGGCAAGAGGACCAGCCCGGGCTACATGAGACCCTGTCTGAAAACACCAGCAACAAACAACTGCAGCATTCAAACAGTCAGCACAGCTAATTCCTGAGTTTGAGGTTAGCCTGGGCTACATAGATCTCAAAACAAACAATAAAGAGCTGGAATATAACTCAGCGAAAGAGGCCTAGAGAGATGGCTCAGTGGTTAAGAGCACTGACTGCTCTTCCAGAGGTCCTGAGCTCAATTCCCAGCAACCACATGGCAGCTCACAACCATCTGTAATGGGATCTGATGCCCTCTGCTGGTGTGTCTGAAGACAGCTGCAGTGTGCTCATGTACCTAGAATAAATAAATAATTCTTAAAAAAATAACTCCGGAGCTGCAGAAAGGATGTGTGTTTTTATACATTCCCCCAAGTCCGCAGACACAGCCGCCAAGCCAGACTCGTGTCTGTCAGCCAGACGGTTGTTTCCGTCATGCAACGACATATGACTCAGGAAAAAGAGGACATTCAGCACATGTGCTAATGCAGATGAAGCCTGGGGACATTGCGCAGTGACAGGAGCCCGACGGGAGCCGGACACAAGGATTCATTCCCTGTGACTGAATTCAGACAGAATGGGGCTTCCAGGCCCCCAGGAAGGTAGTGTTGAGCAAAGGCAGAGTTTCTGTTGAGGAGCTGATCCGGGCCCAGTGCTGACAAGATGAGACAGAAACAGTCGCTGAAGCCTTTGTGTGTTTAGGGGGTTTTTTTGGTTTCTTTTTAATTTATTTAATGTTTGAGTACTCTGCTGCATATACATCCATAGGCCAGAAGAGGGCGTCGGATCCCCTTATAGATGGTTGTGAGCCACTATGTGGTTGCTGGGAACTGAACTCAGGACCTCTGGAAGAGTAGTCAGTGCTCTAACCACTGATCCACCTCTCCAGCCCCCATGTGTTTAGGTTTTTTAAAAAAGCTGTGCTGGTTAGTTTCTGTCAGCTTGACCAAAACCTGACTAGACTCATCTGGGAAGAGGGAAACCTGGGAAGCAGAACTTCAACTGAAGAATTAATTATTACCTCCATTGGATCGGCTTGTAGGCATGTCTGAGGACATTTGATTGATTAACAATTGATCTGGGCCATGCCAAACCTAGGCAAGTGGTGCTGGGTCCTATGAGAAAGCAAGTCGAACAAGTCAGTAAGCAGTGTTCCTCCGAGCCCGCCAGTTCCTGCCTTGAGCTCCTGCCCTGGCTTCTCTGATAAAGGAGTATGACTTGGAGGTGAGTGGGCTACATGGGTGCACAGCTGTTCCAGGTGAGTGTGCTGCATGGGTGCACAGCTGTTCCAGGTGAGTGGCCTGCATGGGTGCACAGCTGTTCCAGGTGAGTGGGCTGCATGGGTGCACAGCTGGAGGAGGTGAGTGGACTGCATGGATGAACAGCTGTTCCAGGTGAGTGGGCTGCATGGGTGAACAGCTGGAGGAGGAGGTGAGTGGGCTGCATGGGTGCACAGCTGTTCCAGGTGAGTGGGCTGCATGGGTGCACAGCTGTTCCAGGTGAGTGGGCTACATGGGTGCATAGCTGGAGGAGGAGGTGAGTGGGCTGCATGGGTGCACAGCTGGAGGAGGAGGTGAGTGGGCTGCATGGGTGCACAGATGCTGGGGGTGTGTGACAGGGTCTGTACCTGTTCTTGCTTGGACCTTTGATTCTGGGCTTCCTCCTTCCCAATGCTATATCCCTCTGCCTCAGGATCTCAGGTGTGTGTCACATAAACAGGGGTAACCTCGGCCTCATAGCTCAAGGTCTAGGCCTTGGGGATGCCACAGGGAGCCATGAAGGCTTTTGTTCATCAGCCACACTCACTGTCTGTCTGTAAGAATGCAAGTGCCTAGGCTTGCCTCCAGCTAAGAGTCTATCCCTTAAGGGTTGGGGAGCTGGGTGGTGGGGTGGCACATGAATTTAATCTCGGCAGTCAGGAGAAAGGTGCATCTCTGAGTTCAAGGCCAGCCTGGTCTACAAAATGAGTTCCAAGACAGCCAGAGCTGCACAAGAGAAACAGGTCTTGAAACCTGCTCCCTCACAAACAAGGTTTTGAGGGCTGGGGAGTTCAGATGGTAGAGTTCTTGCCCAGCAGGCCTGGAGCCTTGGGTCCCACCTCTAGGACCACATAAATGGGACAATGGTGGCTTAAGCCTGAGAACCTGCCATTCAGGAAGTGGAAGTCAGGGGGTCAGAAGTTCAAGGTCATTCTCAGCTGTATACAGGGAGCGTGGGCTGCACAGGGAGATATGGGGGTGCGTTGCAAACAGCAAAGGAAAAGGGAAGCACGCCTGGGGCCACGGGCGGTACATGCCTGCAATCCCAGCATTGGGGAGGTCGAGGCTGCAATATTGCTAGGTTTGACACTATCCTGGTCTACAATAGCGCTCCAGGCTACCCCTTCTACAGAGTGAGTTCTTGTGTAAACCAAGTCCTGGGAAGAGCAGAGAATGGAGGGCATCCTGTCATTGAAGCGCTTCAGGATTGCATGGAGTTCAAGGCTAAGCTGAGGTCTGTACTGAGTTCCAGGCCAGGCTGGGTCAAGCAAGAAGACATTGTCTCAAACCCCTTGAAGTGTTACACTTAAAATGTTACAAAGACTCAAAACACTTCAAGTGTTACAGCCTTCTCTAGAGAAGTCACTCACCCCTGCAGCACCTGCCCACTCACCCCTTCCTCCTAGGCTAGCCTCTTCTCCCTGCCTGTACATCAAGGCTGTAGGATTCCATCCCCCTCCCCGCCCCCTTCTGCAGTCTGTAAGAGTCATGAACTGTGGGTGGTCTGTTGTTGCAGGCCTTGGACCACCCGCAGACAGCCGGGGACTGGCAGCTTTTCCACTTGGAGCCTTTGCTGCTGCATTGGCCCAGGTCCGCTGCTGGGAGGATGGAAGAGACAACAGGCAGGTCTGCAGACGTCTCCACACACTGGGCAGAAGCTGAGGTCCTTAGGACCCTGGCACCGCCCAGGGGAGAATGAGCTGGAATCCAGTTTCCCATTTCCTCCCCAGGGTGAGCTAGGGCCCAGGGGAGCAGCTTCATTCCAGGCCGCTAGAGGGAGCCCTTTGCAGCACAGTGGCCCTCAGCAAACGCCAGCGCTGCAGGGTGTCTGTTTCCATTTGTAAGCCTGGGTGTGGAAGGCAGCCCCAGATCTATACCCTCTGCTGGGTGGCTTGGCTTTCTGTGTTGGAGGTTAGTCAGTACAAGAGACAACCCTGGGAGAGCTAATGGGGACCCACAGTGAGATCATGGTGGGGTTTGGGGGGCTGGGCTATTCTAGGTGTCACGAGAAATAACTCAGTAGTAAATAGAGACAATAATACACCCATCTCACAGATGGGGAAATGGAGGCCCAGAGAATGACTTGCCATAACCAGACTTTGAACCTGGGTACTGGGGAGTAGGGTCTTGGGTACCACAGTGTGAAGAAGCCCTGCCTCTTAGGAAGGGGAGATCCCTCAGACAGTCAGGTCTAATGAGCCTGCCCTTCAGGGAGGGTCTGGCAGGTCTGGCTTTAGATCCCAACTCTGCCACCAGCCATGTGAGTACCAGGTGACCACAGGGCCTTTGTATATATTGTGCATTTACACATGGCTCTAAAGTACTTAACAACTCTTATCTGTGTGCTTTTTCTTTACTGCAGGACCCAAGAATGCATGAGTCCATTAGCTCAAACGCACCCCATACCCCATTTCTTGCAGTCTACCCAGCCACACACAGAGCGGTCCTGAGCGCTTCTGTCTTTGCCTCAGGCCCCGTAGCATCAGGCAAAACTGGCTGCCTTCAGGGAGAAAGAAACACCAACTTGGAGGCCAAGGGGACTGACAGACCCCTAGTTTTCAGCCGAAGCCCCTAAGCTGCCCCCTCAGAAGGGGCACACACGGTCCTTCTTTTATAGAGATGCCCACTCGGCCTCTGGCTGACTGCTCCCCTTATTCCATTCGCACTCACGAGAGGGCTGCTCTCCTCCCAGTGTGTTCCTCAGGCCTGTCAGCCCAGGGTCTGCTGAGCAAGCAGGGCCTCTCAACTGGGGCTCCCTGCAACGGGGCAACGGGGGCTTGGGGCCTCCTAGCTGGGCTCTGGATTGAACACGGACAGAAAACCACAGGCCTCTGAGCAGAAGTTACCTCCAACCCCTGCCTCATCACCAGCTCTCCCTGGCCGCAGCCAAAGCCACCATCAAAGGGACAGATGGCGCCGGTGGCATCTTTTATCCTGGGCCCCTACCCAGGGTGAATGGCCTCTAGGGGAGAGTGTCCTGGCCAGCAGGGAAACTGAAGCCAGAGCCTAGCTGTGGCCCCTTGAGGTCCACTGAAGCTTCCTTCAGATGGGGACACCAGTGACAGGCGGCTGGAGAAGGTATCTGGCCTTGAGCCTCCCGCCTGCAGCCTGGCCAGGCTGTGCCCCCTTATCTAACTCAGTCTGGAGAACACATGCCCTGGACTGTAGTTTGTCCAAGATGAACTTCAAAGGGTCATGCTTGCAGTGGCTACCAGCTCAGCTTCCCTCCCTCAGACTCCTCCCTAATCCTCACGTGCTCCTCCCCCTCACCTGGAACTTACCCACTTCCTGATGAGGCTTCTTCCTCCCAACAGGAGCTTGGCCTGACTCCCTGGGAGGAAACTTTGTCCTGTAACCACGAACCTCTACTCTTTGTTTGTTTGTTTGTTTGTTTTAAATTTATTTGTATTTTTTAATTTACTTAACAACAATAACAAAAGCCAAGGTTTAGTCCCTGCATTCCAGTAGCGAGCAAACTCTGAGCTCATGGCTGCCTGATTTACAGGGTGAGTTCCAGGACAGGCAGGGCTACACAGACAAACCCTGTCTCAAAAAATCCAAAACAAACAAACAAACAAAACCCCAAAGATTCGTTTTTATTTATGCGTGTGCCCGAGGAAACCAGAAGAAGGCATCTAATTCCCTGGAGCTGGAGTTACACGCTGTTGGGAGCCGCCTGTGGGGGCTGGAAACTGACCCAGGTCCTCTGCAAGAGCAGGAAGTGTTCTTAACTGCTGAGCCACCCATCAACCCCCGTCTAGCAATTCTCTTGAATGTTTGTATGTGTATATATGTATGTATGTGAGTTTTGCCATGCATACGTGTGTATCCATGAGTTAGAATCGTTTCTCACTATCATGTGTGGTCCAGGGATCAAACTCTGGTTGTCAGCCTTGGAGGCCAGTGTTGCCTGTCATCTCCCTGGTCCTGCCTCATCTATTTATTTGAGACAGGGTAGCCTTGGATGGCCCAGGACTCATGAAGACCAGGCTTTAGCTCTCAGAGCTTAGCCTCCTCTGCCTCTGGAGTGAGCGTTGAGATTAAAGGCGGGCAGTAGCCCTGCTCCCCCTCTTTACTTCCTGAGACAGGGCATCTCACTGAACCCAGAGCTCATGAGCTGGGCTGCAAGGAAGCCTACCTCACAGTCTTGTCATCTGTCTGCCTGTGCAGTGTCAGGATTACAGATGACATCATGCCTTTGACATGGACTCTGAACTCGGGACCTCATGTTTCTGGTAAGAATTTTACTGACTGAGCCATCAGAAGGTTTTTGTTTGTTTGTTTTGTTTTTGTTTTGAGACCGGGTTTCTCTGTGTAGTCTGGCTGTCCTTGAACTCTTTCTGTAGCCCAGGCTGGCTTTGAACTCACAGAGATCCGCCCGCCTCTGCCTTCCGAGTGCTGGGACTAAAGGTGTGCGCTGTCACCATCCAGTTTATTTCTTCATTTTAAAAATCATTTCATGTGTGTGGGTGTTTTGCCTGTATGAGCATCACATGCACGCAGTGCCTGCACCGGCCAGAAGAAGGCGCCAGATCCCTGGGACTGAAGTTGGAGATGGTTGTCAGTCTATGTGGGTGCTGAGAATTGAACCTAAGTCCTCTGGAGGAGCAGCAAGCGTTCCTAACCACTGAGCCACCTTCCAGCCCTATTGCTCAACATAAAGTTTACAGATATGGGCAATCTGGGAAGTAGAACCTTGTCCCCTAACCTCCAACCTCCAAGCTTTTATACCCTTCCCATGAGACCATTCTGCCGCCTTCCAGAGAGTTCTCCTGTGGTGAGGTACCAGTATATATACTTATACATCATATACATACACATATATATCATGTACATATATGTATACATGTACATATGCATATACATATACATTGTATACATATACGCACCGTATTCATTACTCCCACCACTCTGACCCATTAGAAGCATCTCACAGGAAAAGGGATCTGCTGGCTCACATTTTGAGAATTCAGTCTACCCTGTCAAGGACAGCACAGTGGCTAAAGTAGCTCTTGCCTGTGGACTTTGGAGAAGGGAGAGAACGAAAACATTCTCCTGTCACAACCGAGTAAGCAAGTGTCGGGGGCCCGTTTCCTGCAGCCCACACAGGCCTCTCTGACGTGGTGACCTGGTTCTAATCAGCTTGGCACACAATAGGTTCATATGGGAAAAGGCACCCTCGGCTGAGGAGCGCCTCCGTCAGACGGAGCTTTTCTTGATAACTAATATGGGAGGACCCAGGCCACTGAGGGCAGTACCACCCCTAGACAGGTGGGCCTGGGAGCTATAATTCCTTACAAAAGCAAACCCAGCAAGCCAGTGCACAGCATTCCTCCATAGGTTCTGCTTCTGTTCCTGCCTCTAGTTTCCTGTCTAAGAGTGTCTGCCCTGGCTTCCCTCAGTGAAGGACTGAGAGACCAGAAAGAGAAACCAAACCATTGCTTTGGGTTAGAATGCCTGTTATTACTTCACTAAGCAAGCAAAAGAGGACATGGGGCACTGTCAAGTTTGGGGGCACAGGGTTGTCTGAGAGTGAGGAGGGCTGGCAAGATGGTCCTGATGCCACCAGGAGGGGAGCCAGCTTCTCTGAGTCTCCCAAGGGCAGGGGGGATTGATGCAGGCTCAGAACCCTGCTGGCAAGAAACCATGCAGCTATAGACCAAGGGGGTGGGGTGGCATGGGGCTATGTGATGGAGATGCAGAAGCCGCCTGTTCAGCAGTGCTTAACTGACGTTCCGAGTGACGTGCCTGCCCCGGTTCTGTTCCTGGGCTTCAAGGATGGCTATGTTCCTCCTCAGTGCCCTGTCTAGCTCCGGGAAGTGGAGCCTTCTCCCTGGGCTGGAATGAGCTGGATGCTCTGGAAATCCCTTCCCTGCTTCTTACAGAATTCTGCAACAAAACCATCCTGGGACACTGTCAGTGCTGGTACCAGGGCTGAGTGATGGGGCACTAACTTTCCTCAGGACACAGCCCACTCCTCTGGCTTGGCTGTGCCTCTAGGACGTTTGTAGACTTCCCAGAAGGCGCTTGCAGAGCAGCTCTCTAGGGAAGTGGGCTTGTCCCACTGATGTGCCCTGCAGGTGTGCTGCTGGGGCTGTCCCACAGGTGTGCCCAGCAGGTGTGCTGCTAGGGCTGTCCCACAGGTGTGCCCAGCAGGTGTGCTGCTGGGGCTGTCTCACAGGTGTGCCCAGCAGGTGTGCTGCTGGGGCTGTCCCACAGGTGTGCCCAGCAGGTGTGCTGCTAGGGCTGTCCCACAGGTGTGCCCAGCAGGTGTGCTGCTGGGGCTGTCCCACAGGTGTGCCCAGCAGGTGTGCTGCTGGGGCTGTCCCACAGGTGTGCCCAGCAGGTGTGCTGCTGGGGCTGTCCCACAGGTGTGCCCTGCAGGTGTGCTGCTGGGGCTGTCCCACAGGTGTGCCCAGCAGGTGTGCTGCTGGGGCTGTCCCACAGGTGTGCCCAGCAGGTGTGCTGCTGGGGCTGTCCCACAGGTGTGCCCTGCAGGTGTGCTGCTGGGGCTGTCTCACCTGTGTGCCTGGCAGGTGTGTGCTGCTTTAGACAAAAGGTTCTTGGAGAAGCTGGTGGATATTTATAAGTGGTGCCAAAGACCCTTGAGTCATCCTGTAGCCACAGCTGCTAGGCAGTAAGAGAGAAAAGGACAGGCCACCAAGAGGAGAGCAGGGCAGGATGACCAGAGCTGGAACATGGGAAGGACCCCTAAACAGTGGCAAGATCAGATCCCAAAGAAAAGGGCCGGGGCAGGGGGTGGAGAACGTCTCCATTTGCCCTGCAAGGGGAGGATCTGAGTTCGATCCCCAGAACCACCAACAAAACCAAAACCAAATGGCTATGCTGGGCTGGAGAGCAAGCTCAGGGGCTAAGAGTGGTTCCTGCAGCAGGTGGGAGCTCATCTGTGCCTTTAATCGTTCCAGACTGGTCGGGTACAAAGTGAGTTCTAGGATAGCCAGGACTTCGTAGGGAAACCTGTCTTGAACTCTGTCCCCAGCCTCCCCCAAAAGAGCACCTTCTGTTCTTGCAAAGGCGCCACATTTTTGTTTTGTTGTTGTTCTAAGCACGTGTGGCATGTGGTCCACAATCACCTGTAACTCGAGGATCAGAGGGTCTATGTCCTCTTCTGGCCTCCCTTGGGCATCTGTAGTCATGTGCACAAACCTCCCCCCATACATAATTTACAACAAAATCTTGACAATAAACGAACAAACATGAGGATGTATCCGAGCGCTGGGAAAGTGGGGAGAAGCAGGCCTTGGGCTCCCTGACCACCCAGCCTAGCTTGTTTGCTGAGGTCCAGGCCGGTGAGAGACCCAAAGCGAAAGAAGAGACACAAGGTCAAGCCAGTGAGATGGCTCAGCAAGTCAAGGTCCTTATCTGAAAAGTCTGGAGACCTGGGTTTGATCCTCGGGACCCACAGGATACAAGGAACGTCCTCACTCTGGAGAATTATCGTGTGACCTCCACACTCACCATGGAGTGTGAATGTCCCTCCTGCACAGACAAACAGCATTAAGTCAAGGTAGACCACACTGTGACTGAGAACCAGTGTCCGAGGCTGACCTCCGGTCTACACACACGCGCACACACACACACATACATACACACACACATACACACACACATACATACACACACACATACATACACACACAGACACACACACATACATACACACACACATACATACACACACAGACACACACACATACATACACACACACATACACACACACATACACACACACACACATACATACACACACACACACACACACACATACACACAGACACACACACATACACACACCTAATGCACAGAAGCAAGAGGTGGGTAGAAGACCTGAACGGGCGCTTGGTGAAAGAGGACAGCCAATAGCAAATGACAGTCAACCGTCAAGGTGCTGGGCTGGACCTATGGTGCGGCAGTTGGGATTCCCTGCTGGGAAGGGTCCCTTGCCTGTTCCACTGTGCTGTGGGTCTAGACACGGAAGGATCTCTGAGCTTGCTGGCTGTCAGGCTATGGGGAAAAATGGAGAGCTCCAGGTTTAGAGGCAGGGAGACCCTGCTTTCAAGAAGATGGAGACAGGTGAAGGGACTCCTGCACACTTAGGTGCACATACATCACCCCCTCTCCCAAGCCCAGACAAGGTGCTTAGAAATTCATACCACAAGACCACACAATAGAAACACCCCAGCATGAGTGGCAATGTTGAGAGACTGGAACTGCTTCGTACAGCAGGGTGGACCTCGTGGGCGGACAGCGTGGCTCCAAAACCGAGCACGGTCACAGCCTGCCCCACAGGGATTTCACGCAGGTGTGCACCAAAGAACGGGGGTCACTGACATTGAAAGGCCAAGTGGGGTCTGCTCAAACGTCCCAGGGAAGGAAGGTTGGGCCAGCAATTCTGGGCAAACAGTGCACTGGAGCTTCCCAGTGTAAGGCTGAGTGGATGAGTCTGTGTGTATGTGTGTGTATGTGTCTGTCTGTCTGTCTGTGTCTGTGTGTCCGTTTGACTGTGTGTCTGTATGTGTCTCTGTGTATGTATCTGTGTCTGTGTGTGTCTTTCTGTCTGTATCTCTGTGTGTCTGTCTGTCTGTGTCTGCATGTCTGTATGTCTGTGTGTCCGTGTGTCCGTGAGTCTGTGTGTGTGTGTGTGTGTGTGTGTGTGTGTGTACGAGCACATGTGCCCTGTGTGTCTCCTGAGCAATTCCACAGCAGGAAGTGCTGAAACAGGAAGACCCACACAGGGTAGCAGGTGCTACCAAAGCTACATCCAGCCTGGGTGGTGTGAACAATCACCTCCCCTCCTCCTGTGGGGCTGCTCACCTGGGGGAGCAGCTCATCCTGACGTCTACATAGACCCCAAATCTTTCTCTTATTCTTCACCCCTTCCCAGGAGGACCTGAAGTCAGCAGCTCATGCCTGCCCCCATTTGTCACGCTTTCCCTCCCTCCATCCTGGTCACAAGGAACCTCTCACAGTTTAGCCTAGCCAGCCAGGCTTGGAACTCACAATGGGACCAGAGCTGGTGTTGAACTCTGATCCTCCTGCCTCAGGCTCTGGAAGGCTGGGAATACAAGTGTGCTACCTAACTCTGCCAAGAGAATCGTTTAGCATGCCAACAGCTCAGGCAGTTGGTTGGCCTCCAGTTTATTTCCCGGCTTCTGGTCGGGAGTGGTGCTAACCCACGCTTTCCCCCAGTCCTGGGGTGTGCAGAATCTTTGCCTACTGCCACTGCTTCAGCCGCCTGCTAGGCTGGTCCTCACTTCAGGACACCCACGTGTCTGCTGGCACCCCCTCTTCCATCAGCTCTCTACATCCACACTCCTCAGACCCTCTCCCCCCTAGTGCTGCTTTGTTCACTCTTTTCCTGCTCGCCTGAGACCCCCAGCTCGGTCTTCAGGGACATCTTCGAGTGCTGGGATAAAGCCCATGCCCTTTATTTCCTAATGTGCTTGTGTTAAAAAAAAAAGTCCCTAACTTGTACATAATATATCTTATCTACTGGCCTTTGTTATTGCTTGAGTCAGAATCTCACAGGCTAGCCTCGAACCCCCTATGGATAACTGTGGACTCGAGATGCTCCTGCCTCAGTCTCCCATGCACAGAGCTTACGGGTATGCACTGCCACACTCACGTGGTGCTGGGGTTGGAACCTGGGGCTTCATACATGACAACCAAGTACCACATCCACACTGCGTACCCATCTCCCAACTTAATCTTGTTACTCCTGAAGAGTTGTTTTTCCTCGTCTATAGCAGTGGGGTTTTTCCTTTTTAATACTAATTTATTTCTATTTAATGTGCATTAGTGTTTTGCCTTTGTGTATATCTATGCTGTTTGAGGGTGTCAGGTCTTAGAGTTACAGATGTTTGTGAGCTGCTATATGGTTACTGGGAATTGAACTCAGGACCTCTGGAAGAGCAGTCAGTGCTCTTAACCACTGAGCCATCTCTCAGGTTCCCTGCCTTCCTGATGCTGTGAACCTTTAATGTAGTTCCTATGTTGTGGTGACACACCCACCAACCATAAAATTACTTTTGTTGCTATTTCCTAACCATAATTTTGCTACTGTCATGAATCATAATGTGAACGTCTGATATACAGATATCTGATATGCAAGCCCCACGAACTGGCTGTTTGACCCCCAAAGAGGTTGAGAACCATGATATAGGACCATTTCTTTAGGATCTCTTCCAGAACAGCAAATATTAAACAAAGAGGGGCAGCCCACACCGTTAGCCCCAGCACTCAGGAGGCAGAGGCAATGCATCTCTGTGAGCTTGAAGCTAGCCTGGGCTACATAGCGAGTTCCAGGCCATGAGTGTGCCATGTCTCAGAACACAAGAAAAGTATAGCAAATAAAATTTTAAATAGGATTAAAACTGTCCTCTCCAGTGGCAGGGTCTGGGAGTGAGCAGAAACAGCATCATGCAAGACTGAAGACCAATCAGTGGCTGAAGGAGAAGATGTATTTGGTATCTGCTGCAGTGAACCGTGAGAGATAGCCTGGTCCTCGCTTCAGCTAAGGCTAGAAGCCCCGGAGACCCTGAAGGTAGGAGCTTTGCCTGCTCCCGGGGAACCAGGACCCAGTCACTAGCCTTAGCCTCCCATAGATTTATGGTGATCAGTCAGTCACATAAGGGCAATGCCCCAAGCCCCTGCACATGTCGCCCTAACATCTCAGACCAAGACAATAGAGACTGACCATGTCTTGTAGGTCATGTAGGCTCAAGACAGATCTCTTTAATGAGGTACCTCAAAGCCTGGAGGCTTAGCCAATAAACTTTCCTTCCCAGACACTCCTCCCTGCAAAAGGTATTTAATCTCAGGCCCACCCTGAGAAAAGGGGGTATCGTTTTACATATCCATTTTCCTCCATGACAATTAATGCTTTAAAACCATGGACTGTCTCCTTCCATTGGGATCTGCCGTGGTGTGCAATGAAGACGGCCTTCACTTATAGAGCAGAAGGCCTCTTTGTGTTCCCAGCCAGGACTGCCAAGCCCAAGCCTACAGCTGTTAAACCAAGGACTCATCCAGGACCCTTTCCCCACCCCAACCCCCATCTCACCAGACCCCCCCAGATCCCCCCCAGGCGCCCCTCAGCCCCCACTCCCGCCAGCCCCAGGCTCGATCCAGCCTGGCAGGCTCAGATTCTGTTCTCAGCTCTTCTGTGACTTTCAAGCAGCGTTTGGGTGTCCAAGAGCCTGTGAACCCCATGACCCTAGCCACTTCGCAGGCCTGGGGACCCCCAAGCCATCTCCAGCTGCCCTGCATCTCAGACTGCACTTTCCCACTCCCCAGAGTGGTGTCCTGGGGCTTCCCTATGGCCCAACCCCCACCCGGCAATGGATGGGGTAAGCACAGCCAAACTTCCCGAAACCTACCTCCCGGAGCGGCCATGCCCTGTGGCAGAGCGGACGTGGGACCCACAACCCTACACATCTTTGTGACTTTCAATGAATCCTTTGTCCTTGTCACCAATCTTCCTGGTAAGAAAACCATCTGCTGAGTAACTGGTGGGAGGGAGGTGAAAGCTGCCCGAAGAGGGTCCTCGCCACCTGCCACCGTGTTGGCTGCTCATGGTGTGGCCAGAGGTGCAAGGAGCTGGGCATCCCTGCATTTCAAAATCTGGGCCACAGGAGGAAACAGGACCAGCAAATGGTCTCATACGATTTAACACAGACACACACAGGCATATTGCTCTGCAGCCACGCTTGGTACAGAACAATACTCATGGCTTCCCACCCGGGCAGAGGGTAGAACTTTCAGAATCTCTCTTCTCATCTCTGCCTCCAGGATGCTTTGTCAAGTGGACCGCAGACTTTCTGACAGGGTCTCAGTCCTGACCCGCCTGGAACACTCCCAGATCACCCCCTCTGCCTCCCTCATGCTGGGATTTATAGGTATGAGCTAACCATCTAGCCTCACGGGTTTGTTTAATGAGTAAGGACAAGCCAAACACCTTCTCAGAGGCAGGAAATGAAGTCGGGCCTGGACTCACATCACCCGACCTGAGGCTCAGCTCCTCTTCAGCTAGTTGCTTCTGGATTTACTCCCTACTGAGGCTGTGGCTACCCCCAGTTCCAGACGCTCCTTCCCCTCCTTTCTGCAACTAGATCGGCCTCTACCTGTCTCCACTACCCTCGCCCCACTTCACACCCCGCTTCCCACAACAGCCCCGCAGATAGGTGCTGTCTCCCTGCCGACTTTTCTGGCCCCAGAGCTTCCAAGCCTGTCCTTCTCAGGTCTGGCCTGACCTGTTTATCGGATGTTCTGTTCCATCTGTTGGCTTTTGTCTCTTCTGGCAAGCAGAGACCCATCTTGAAACTCCTTCAGTTAGAGTGAAGTTGGGGGCAGGGCACACTTTGGCCATGGTTTAATGGGCATCTCCCTGAGGAACCCCACCTCCACCTCAGTGGGTAGGAAAGGGAGAGGAGGAGGCCTCATGTCAGCATGGAGTCAGAGTCAGGTGAGCCCAGCAGAGCTTCCCAGGGCTCTACAGGTTTCCAGGGGCATCGGTCTTGGGCTGGGGCCCTCGGGACAGAAGCCAGTGGGCTTCCAGGAAGGGAAACTGAAGATACCCCTTCCCGGCATGTCCCTGGGAGGACAGGGATCCAGTTCCCTGTCCTACCCACTGGGGACAAGGGCGGTGACCTGAGGGCCTGCAGCAGCTGTGCGCATAGTTCAGCCAGGCACTTCTGGGGGCTGGAGCCCGGGGCCAGTATCTATTGGCCAAGGCTAGGGCTGGTGGGCGAGGTCAGGCAGGGCGGGCAAGTTACTGGAAGCTCCGACTGTGCCTCTGCCAAGCTGCCCACTGCATTCCTTGGTCTCCAGTTTCCATGCAGGCTCTGGGGCAGGTCCCAGCCTGGCCTGCCTAGAGCCTGGGCGCCCATGTTTGGGTCACTGGAGCTGGGTAGGCAGGGCAGAAGAGAAAAGCTAGGAAGAAATCAAGGCTCTTAGGGGTCAGGAGGACCCCCGAGTTGTGCTGTACCATTAGTGTAGGTGTGTATGTGCATGCATGTATATACACATGGGCTGGTGTCTCTACCAGAGCCAGGTCTAGTATGTTGGTGGCCAGTGTAGAAGACACAGAGAGGTGTAGGTACACCCTGCCTTCTGTGTGGCTATCCTGGGACTGCAGTGTCCTCTCTGTGACTGTGACAAGGGGCAG
Organism: Micromys minutus; assembly: GCF_963924665.1. Taxonomy (NCBI): domain Eukaryota; kingdom Metazoa; phylum Chordata; class Mammalia; order Rodentia; family Muridae; genus Micromys; species Micromys minutus. The sequence goes on from NC_137979.1 coordinate 63,146,664, forward strand.
TTAGTATCTGACTCCTTGCCTAGAACCCAAGGGGCAGGCATCCCAAGGACCTGTCACAGACTAAATTTGAGGTTCTTGAGTGTTGGAACCTAGTGTCCTAACATCTATCCCCATTGAAATCACCCTGCCCAGGTCAGGGACTGTGGGGACAACGGGAGAAAAGACTAGAGCCACCGTAACCTGCTCTCTGTGTTCGTGCAGGCACACCACAGGCACCACGGCTGATGCCTGGCTGTTGGTTTTGATTTTGTCACTGTGCTAAAATAATAGGTTGAATGGCTGGGAAGCATCTGCTTAGCGGGCATGAAGCCCCCGGTCTCGGTCCAACGCGCTGCACAAGCCTTGTGATGCAGAACATACTTAAAATCCACACTAGAGAGGTGGATGCAGAAGGAACTGGAATCCCAGTCCAGCCTCAGCTACATAGCCCGTCCGAAGTTCTCATCCCCAGAGGAAATCCAAGCCACGTGAAGAGGAGCTGAGACCCCCCCTCCCCCAGCCTGTGGTCCAGATTGAACCACCTCAGAAGCACATCCTGGGCACCCAGTCAGGTCTTCTGATGAATTCAGCCTAGTGGACCTCAGCTGCACACAGAACCCTACCTGACAGCCCACAGAAACCTCACCAGGTAATGTGTCGTGACACCCACTTGAAGCTGCCAAGCATGGGGTCCAGTGAAATCAGTATGCTGTGGAAAGGCTGGCCTTGTGAGACCCTCTGAGCCTCAGTTACCTCTGGCATCCTTGGGCAGCTGTTGTCGATCTCCCCAACGGGGGAGTCTGTTTTCCCACCACCTTGTCGAGGGCCCCTCTCCAACCATGCCCTCAAGACCATGTGTTCCCTCACCGTGTTGGCATACCTCAGCAGCTCACGCCACCAAGGGCTGCGATTTCCAGTCAGCCAATCTGGAGTCCTGTATGGCACGGCATATTCAGGGAAGAGCCTGCACTACACCACCACGGCATCGTCCTGTGACTAGGCAGCTAGCTCTGTGCTCGGTCCACACTCACAGAGGTGCCTTGGATGTGTCTCCCTATACAGGTGGTTCACTTATATATGGTGGTTCTCCCTATACAGCCCCAAACCATCTCTGGTCTCTGAAATGCTCTGGGCCTGTCTGCTTTTCTCCATCAGCCCAGCTAAGGCTGGCTGTCAACAGACTTAGAACGTCTCTTGAAGACACACACTGAATTAGTGAGTCTCTACGGGTGATGGAGCCACCCCCACTCTAACCCAGCTCCCACAAAACACTCACTTTGCCACAACAACCAAGCTCACCCAACCAAGCTCCCTGTGTCAGACTCTAATTAGCACCTTAATTCATTAAGCTATTAAGTGTTTCAGCCATCCCATGTGCAGGCACCATTGCTGTTGCCTATACCTTCTGAGGCCCCGACTGGGTGAGTTGCGCAAGACCAGCTCCTTGCTTTCTCTCTCGGCACTGTGAAAGCCAATTAAAACTGGATTAAGCAATTAAATGTGTTGTTCTAGCAGTCCACGTGACAAAAACACAGGATTATCCCTGAGCCTCAGGCACAGATGGATTCAAGTTTGCCAAGAACGTACTGGAAGCCTAGGTCTCCCCAGTCCCCTGACCATGCTGGCACCATGATCAGTGGTGACAAGATGTCCGCAGCCATCTCTAGGAATGGCCCCAGGATGGAGCTGCTTGGGTTTTGACCCCAGACCTGGACCAACAAAAGGTGTTTTTTCTGCCTGCCTGTTCTACTGGCCTAGTTTCCCATCGCTGAGCTGAGTGGAAAGAGATCGGTGGAAGAGAAACTGGGGTGCTGAGCAGGCAACTGTGGCCAGTCCAGAGGGAGAACTGGATCCAGCACGGTGGTACCAGGAGGGGCGTCTTAGAGAAAAACGCAGTCATGAGCCAGTTCCTTGATCCTGGACTTTAAAGCCCCCAGCTTGATGAGATAATAGGTTTGTCCTTAATAAGCTGTGGTGTCACTGTCAGACCAGTGAGATGGCTCAGCAGGTAAAGGCACTTGCCGCCAAGTCTGATGTCCCACACAAAGCTGATGTCCCCACAACCTACATGGTGGAAGGAGAAAACTGACTCCTGTGAGCTGACCTTTGACCTCCACATGAGTTAGTCCCCACACTAAAATGTAAACAAACTAACAAACTTCCAAGTCTCAGATATTTTGTTATAGCTACACAAAGAGACAAAGCTCCAAGCATTCGAACAGTCAAAGTTGTTGCTAGTCAGCAAAAGAGCCAACTCGAGCTTCCCCCAGCTTGAAGCAACAATGCCCAAAGCATTTGTACACACTTGCGCACGTATGCACACACACACAAAATCACTCTTGCCATAAAACCTAGTGCTAAGACAGACATGGTGCCACCAGACGGATGAGGTTGCTCATCTTCAATACACTCAAGGGCTCCTAAAGGCTCCAAGGTTTGCTAAGGCCCCCTGTGAGACCAACAATATATCCTCGGAGTTAAACAGCTTGTGTCTGTTCCACACAAAAGATGGTCCCAAGCCTACTTCTCATAGAATAACAAAGAGAGGAAGGGCCTGGGGAGACTCAGGAGTAAAGACCACACTGTTTTGCTGGACTACTTGGAATGTGTTAATTTATGGAGTGCAGTGTCTGCGCTGATCTGACTGCACAGCCCTGTGGGCGAAGGGCTTCTCAGCCTGTTTGAGATCACACACCCGCAGCATGACCATCTTTCAGAAGTTCAATTTGCCTTATTTTGTAACGTATGTTAGCTAGATATATGTCAACAAACTGCGGTGATCAGAGAGAGAACTTCAATTGAGAAAATGCCTCTGTAAGATCCAGCTGTAGGGCATTTTCTTACTTAGTGATTGATAGGGGAGGGCCCAGCCCATTGTGGGTGCCTAGTTTTGGCCATGTGCCCATTGCTGAGCTTCGTAGAGAGAGAGCTTACCGCAGAAAAGAAAAACTGGGGTGCTGAGCAGGCAGTGGTGGCCAGTCCAGGAGCTGGCAGTCCTGGGTTCTATAAAAAAGCCTGCCAAGCAAGCATGGCATGGGGGAGCAAACCAGTAAGCAACACCCCTCCATGGCTTCTGCATCAGTTTCTGCCTCCAGGTTCCTGCCTTGTTTGGATTTCTGTCCTGACCTTCTTCAGAGATGAATAGCAATGTGGAACAAAACCCTTTCTTCCCTAAGTCTTTTTGGTTATGGTGTTTCATCATGGCAGCATGTTTAATAAGATATTGCTGTTGCTATCCTGAGATGGTTTGATGGTCAGTCTTGTCAATTTGACACAGCCTGACATCACCTAAGAAAGGCTTGATGAGAAATGATCTACATTGGGTTGGCCTGTGGACATATCTGTGGGGTGAGAAGACCTGCTCTGATTAAGTTAACTGATATGGGAAGACCCAGCCCACTGTGGGCAGCACCATTCCCTATGCAAGAGGTCCTGACCAGTAGAAGAGTGAAGAAAGCAAGCTGAGCAAACATGTCCATCTCTCTCTGCTCTCTGTGGAGGAAGAGTGACCAGCTGTCTGACTATCCTGCAGCTTTAACTTCCTCAAAGCGACACACTGTAACACACTGGAACCTGGATTAACTTCCTCAAAATGTCTGTAACACTGTAACCTGGAACCCTAAGCTAAAATAAACCTTTCTCCAGCATATGTTCCCTTGTCATACACAGCCATAGGAATGAAACTGGGACAGACAGGGTCCGGCAATATAGCCCAGGCTGGCCTTGAACTAATGGAAATCCTCCTGCCTCAGTCTCTATAATGCTAGGAATACAGGCATGTTTTACCATGTCTGGATGTTTTTCTCTTTCCTTCCTTCCTTTTCTTTCTTTTTCCCAGAGCTAGAGATCAAACTCAGTGGCTTACTCATCCAGTCAAAGAAATCTGAACGAAGTTTAGCAGGTGACATCAAGGCCAGCAGAGCAGCTGTGAGCACGACTCAGTGGATAGCACCTACTTGGAGATGCTAAACAACGGAAGTACAGGGTCTCCTCTCTTTTGTGGAGGGGTGTGGGGTGGGGATTAAAATGGTGTCTTTATAGTCTAAGCTCCCTGAACACACTATGTACCTGAGACTGGATTCCTGATTCTCCTGTTTTACTGCCCAAGTGCATACTCACACGTATACCACCAGACAAGGTTTTCCAGACCAGAGATGCGCCCAGGGCCTCACACACAGTATGCACTCCACCACTGAGCAGCACTGCTAGCCTTCTCTGTGTGCCCCGAGAGCCTGAAAAGCAGCAAGCCGCAGAACTCATGTAGTCAATGTTTTATTTCAAGCGCCCGAGTCTTGGTTAGTGGCATCCCTCTTGGGCTTCTGGCTGCTCAGAACTACAGGAGGCCTACCCAGAAGTCCACAGATCTCTCAGTCCAGTGGTGGGCTCCTTCGGAAAGACAAAACGAGGACGTGAAGAGGCATGAACAGCCTTCTTAATGAAAGGTCCTCGGTGGATGTGGTCCCCAGGGCAGGGGCAGGCAGGAGGGCAGCCCTGGCCTTACTTTGTAGAGAGACATCCTGTGAAAAGGCCAGACCACAGGCCTGGTCAGAGACCCAGGTCTCCCAGACTGAGAGAAGTTGGCCGACCAGCGGGACTCCACCAGGCATTTACAGAGCCTGCCTACCCCTCCGCCCAGGTGAGCCTTCGGCAGCCAAGCTTATCCTTATCCCTCAATGTCTCCCTCTAGCTTCTGACTCTTGACATGGCCTCCCCAGATCCGTCACCGGCCACAGCAGATCTTCAAGGAAAGGGGGGACCTTAGAAACCAAGTACCAGGAATATCTGTTCTACAGGCTGCCTTGCTGGATCTGGGCCCTTCTGGATAAATAGGGCTTCTTGCCTGGGCCACATCTTCCCAGAATGTAGAGAGCCCTAGGATGCTGGTACCACCTTCCCCGGGTCACCTGTCTGACACAGCCCTTTACCGAGGATCAGAAGAACCCCAAGTTCAGTGGTCCGTGTTTTCTCACCGTGCACTTGACACCCACAAACCCTAGTGAGAGACAGCCACATTTAACCTTTTCTAGTCATCACAGAGAAGCAAAAAAAAAAAAAAAAAAAAAAAAAAAAAGCCCTGGCCTGCTCCTTGCCCTGGTCTCTGGTGCTGTTTCTGAGCCCTTTCATCCTGTCTCCAGTCTGGTAGCTGTCCCTGGCTTCCTCTCTCCTCTCTTCCTGAAAGCCATAAATGGAGACCTGGAGGCAGTAGGGAAACCTGTGTGTCAGTGAGTCCTCCTGACACATCCAGCCATCCCTGAATCCTTAGGATTTGTCCTGGGGGGGGGGGGGGGGGGGAACCGGCTACTACGTGCCTCACTTCTGACTGAGCAATTCCTTGGGCACCTTTTTCTGTGTTTGTTTTGTCTTTTGTTTGAAACAAGGTCTCTCTATGTAGCTCAGGCTGGCCTATATAGCTCAGGCTAGCCTTGTAGCATCCATACTACTCCTGCTTCAGCCTCCCAAGCGGTAGGGATTCGAGGCACGCACCAAGTAGTTCTAAGTAAATGTTTACCGACCATCTGAATCAGAAAACAACTGGGAGTGGGGACCTAAGCTCCGTATAGTATGTTCTAGTAAAATGATGTTCAACTTCCAGGCATTGCTTTCTGCAAGCGAGGGAGAGCCCCCCCTCTACCTGCCAGAGAGGGCTGCTGTCCCGCGAGATCAGGACTAGGGGCACCCCGGCGTGACGCTGTCCCTGCAGATCAGTGGTCCCGGACCACGAGGACCTGAGCAAGCCTACCCGGCAGGCCTGGGCCGGGGCGGGAGCCTGGGATGCTTGCATTGATCGCTGGCGTAGACGCGGCGGCGGCCCGGGCATCTGTGTGCGCCCGCACCGGGCCGCACTGTCGGGAACAGCTGCGCTGGCTGGCTCGCGCTTACTGGAAACGCGCTCCCGAGCGCGCAGAAGCCCGGCGGCTGCAGCCAGGGCCGCCCTTGGCCGAGGGTAGAGCCGGGGCTGGGCACCCGGGCGCCGACTGGCCGCGCCATCGTGCAGGGCTGCGTTGGGCGCATGCCACCCCCGGGGGACCCGGCAAAGGAGCACGGGGCGGGCTGGGGAAGCCTGGGTCGTGTTGTGGGCAGCTGCATCGCCAGCTGCCTCCCTTCCCAGTACGCGCGTGGGCAAGCACGAGTTGCGGCGGGTGGAGCCCTGCGCCCTGGGAGGGATCGGGTGGCCCAGTGGAGGAGGCACCAGGATGGGTCCCCTCCTGCCTGAGAGAGCCCTCCCCTCCACTCCAAGCATAGCAGTTCTGCGCCTCAGGACAGAGACATTTATTGAGCATCTACTGACTGGGAGGTGCCTGGGTGCAATGGTCCAGAGGATAGGGGGCAGTTTCTCCCTTTCAGGAAAAGACTTCAGAGACACGTATTTGTTTGTTTATTTATTTATTTATTTATTTGCTTTATTACTGGACTTGTATTTCATGTGTCCATAAAAATTGAACCTTAGAGGGTGTATAAAAAATAGGGAAAAGGTTGTGTTTCTTTCCATGTGAGTTGTGCCTATGTCCCACCTTGGAGATTCCAGGTTGACACTGCATCTTGGCTGGGCCTGTGCTGTAGAAAATACCCATACCTGTCTATGTGTCCTGTCCTGTGTCTTAGGAGTCCCGGCCCCACAGCTCTTGGCACAGGATACGTAAGGGCAGAAGGGCTTCATAGAGATGCTCGGGTTCAGGGCTCACATCTTATACCTGTTACTGATGAATCACCTGGTCTCTCTGGGCCTCCATCTCTTCCCCTATCCCTTTCACTTCCTCTTCCCCTCACTCTTCCTTTTTCCCTTCTACCCCTTCTCCCCTCCTTCCTCCCCTCCCTCATTCTCTCCCTCCTCCCCTCCTTCCTCCCCTCCCTCATTTTCTCCCTCCTCCCCTCCCTCATTCTCTCCCTCCTCCCCTCCTTCCTCCCCTCCCTCATTTTCTCCCTCCTCCCCTCCCTCATTCTCTCCCTCCTCCTCTCCTTCCTCCCCTCCCTCATTCTCTCCCTCCTCCTCCCTCATTCTCTCCCTCCTCCCCTCCCTCCTTCCTCCCCTCCCTCATTCTCTCCCTCCTCCCCTCCCTCCTTCCCTCCTTCCTCCCCTCCCTCATTCTCTTCCTCCTCCCCTCCATCCTCCCCTCCTTCCTCCCCTCCCTCATTCTCTCCCTCCTCCTCCCTCATTCTCTCCCTCCTCCCCTCCCTCCTTCCCTCCTTCCTCCCCTCCCTCATTCTCTCCCTCCTCCCCTCCCTCCTTCCCTCCTTCCTCCCCTCCCTCATTCTCTCCCTCCTTCCCTCCTTCCTCCCCTCCCTCCTTCCCTCCCTCCTCCCCTCCCTCATTCTCTCCCTCCTCCCCTCCCTCATTCTCTCCCTCCTCCCCTCCCTCATTCTCTCCCTCCTTCCCTCCCTCATTCTCTCCCTCCTCCCCTCCCTCATTCTCTCCCTCCTTCCCTCCCTCCTCCCCTCCCTCATTCTCTCCCTCCTCCCCTCCCTCATTCTCTCCCTCCTCCCCTCCCTCATTCTCTCCCTCCTCCCCTCCCTCATTCTCTCCCTCCTCCCCTCCATCCTCCCCTCCCTCCAGGAGAAGTGGAGCCCTGACTCTAACAGGCAGGTAGAAAAACAATCTCTTCTGTAGTGTATATGGAACACACACACTGAAGGACCAGGCAGCTTCTGCAAATGGTCCTGCTGTCTGGGAAAGAGCCACTTACTGTGACAGATGACAGGGTTCCCAGAAAGGGAACCAGTTTCCAGTGGTTACTAAAGTCCTCCATGAGACTGAGAGGCTTCTGGAGACAAACTAACCCAGGAGGCCTTATCCAAAGAGAAGTATAAAGAAACAAAAGGACCAGTCAGTCAGTCAGTCAGTCAACAAACATTAACTGACAGCCAATTCTGTGCCAGATGCTCTTCCAGGCTTTGGACAGACAAGAAGCTCACACAGCACAGCCTGGGAACCCTCAAAGCCCTGTGTGTCACCCTCAGGAGCCTCAGGAGGAGGCACCAAACATCTGTGGAGCACTGGGGTCATCTTCAGGCCAAGGAAAAGGGGCCTCTTGGGATGAGGGAGGCCCAGCCCAGGACAAGGCTCAGGCCCAGAGCCAGGGGGCCACCCTGAGGTGTGGTGGCCCCTGGACAGAGAGTGACTCAGGCCCCGCCCAGCCTCCCTAACTGCCTGGGTTTGGTTTGTTTAAGAACAAATTAGTCACAGCAGGCAGCTTTCCCGAAAATAAAATGAGAGTCCCCAGGAAGCAGGGAAAATTGAAGGCAGGCTAGTGAGTCAGCACGTGCTCCCCCAAGGGCTCCACTTTCCAAATACTAGCCCTCCTCCCTCCTGCTCCTCCTCCCCCCTCCTCCTCCCCAACCAGTTCCTCTGCAGCCTCCATCTCTTCTCTCCTGTCTCCCTCCACATCCCGTCCCCACCATTTGGGCTCAGTCCTCAGGAACACACACAGCCCCTTCCCGGTCTCTCCTTTTTCTCTGTCCACCCCTACCCCATCTCTTCCACAGCATTGCTTTGTTCCCAGCAGGTTCAGGTGCCGCCTGCAAAAGGAAAGCAGGGAGGGCCTGGCCCTCCTCTACTGGGAAGCCTTAAGGGCACTACCATATTGTAGACAGTGACAGTCCTTACCTGGGAATAGGCAGAGCTGAGCCCCAAGAGAAAGAGGGACCCTTGAGGACCTTACTGGGCCTCCCCACTGGCCTGTACGACCAGTCCTCTCTCCACTCTTTGATTTCTGCTACCTAGGGAAGAACTGAGGCTGGGGGCCAGCTTGGATTTTTCTCTCCCCGCTTCTCTGCAAGCCTGTGAGAGAAGGCTTCACCCCATGGGAGGAAGCCAGCTCCCAGTTTGGAGAAGACTTGGGTCACAGCCCTATCACAGAGGGTCAGCAGCAAAGGTTCCTGACTGCAGGAAGAAGCCAGACCTAGGAATGGCCACTGATAAGTCACCGAGGACCCAGGGCAGCTTTCCTACAAGGTTCCAGCGTCTTCCTCCAGCCCCCTTTTAGCAGATGGGAGCAATGCTCTCCCATTGCCCCTGCGAGCCCACCCCTGGGGACCTTCACTTCTAAGGCTACCCCCAGGAGTCAGACCTAGGCCACTGGACTGGGCCTGGGTCCCCTGCCTCTGCTGTCTCTGCTCAGCCTCTGCCTGCATTTCTCAATGAATAATTTAGCTCTTTGAGTTACAGTAAAGAGCAGTAGAGCTTCCCTCCCCAAATCGTTAAGAACTGATATGTTCGGCGTCTCGATGCCTTCTGAGCGAAGTCCCTTCCCTAGCAAAACGGAGCCTGCAGATGAGGACCCCCCCTCCATAACCCGTATCTGTGACTGTAATAGGCTATTGATATAAATATATCATATGCATAAATATTGGCTCTAAAAACATTTACTGCAGCATCAGCCACTGGTTCTTGGGAACAGAAAGAATAACAGACCTGAGTGTGGGTGTGGGTGCTGCCAGAGAGGAGCCAGCGGCGACCCCGAGTCACAACTGAAAGTCCCTGGAGAGACTGGAAAATTCTAGGATCCTGGCGGAAAGAACATGGCCTGTGAAATGGAGTGGATGGTGTGTGTGCATATGCACGCACATGTATGTGTATATGTGTACACATGTATGTGCATATGTGCATGCCTATACAGATGTGTAAATTCATGAGGGGGTGCGTATGCATGTATGCCTATAGGCTGTGTGTGCACACTTAGGTGTGCATTGCATGAGGCTACACGTGTGTACATATGACATGTGTGCATGTGCAGCTGGAAGGACTAGACTGGGACACTGGGAGCTCCATGGTGCAGAGGGACAGTCCTCTCAGGTCTTCAGAGCCGGAAAAGTTGGGGTGTGGAGTCTGGGTGAGGCTGGGTTTGGGCCTCCCAGTCAGGTGACTTGCAGTCAGGGAGGGGAGAGGCTCTGGGAAGTTCAGAGAGAGGGAGGGACTGAGGCTTGGGCCAGGGTGGGGACATGGGCTGGGAGCCTCTCTGAAGAATGAGGCAACATCCAAGGGCTGGAGTTGTGGGGCTGAGAGCCAAGGAGACTTGGAGGTGTGGCCCAGAGGGCTGGTGGAGTCTGGTGGGTGTGTGAGACCAGGGGTGGGGCTTTCCAGCACCGCTGTGGCAGGTGCTACCCTTGTGACTGCGGGGAAAGAGAAGACAGAAACCGAGCTCCAGAATGGAAGCCACTGGCACTTGGCTTCCTGAAAGCTCCCTTGGATGGCGGGAGCAGGCAGTTCCCTGGCTGGGAGTGGGTTGGTCTGAGTGTCCTGGCTATACTGGCCCTGAGCCACAGAACCTGTCTCTGGGACTGATCCGTGCCTGAACAAGATAACCGGCCTCCACAGGGGCTCCTCCATCCCTGCCTGTCCCCCCAACAGGACCTGGCACCTTGAACTCACACTCCAGGCTGCAGGGTGGGCGTCAGGTGGGCTTCAGACCTCTCCCCCAGCTCCCATCAGTACCCGATCTACCTGTGTTTTGGAGCTGAAGCAGTTGTCAGGGGCCTGTGCAGAAGGATCCAGCCACTTGCAGGATCTTTCTCTCTTCGGAACACTTCTTCCAACCTCCATCCCAGTGGGGAATCTTCTGGGTCTCTCAGTGTGTTGAGTGCACAGGCTGCTGGGCCTCTCTCGGCAGTAGGCTGGCTGGCTGCCTCCATGGTCTGGCTTGGCTTCCTACAGATGCTCTGAGGGTCACAGATGAATCTTCTCCCCCTCCTCAGGATGATGTGGCAACCAGCTATGACCTCAGCACCCTGCAACCAGATGTGGGTCTGCTGCAGGACCCTGGGAGCCCCATCCCACCTCCTGCACTGTGAGCCACGTCTGTCATTATGGCTTCTCTGCTGTGCTCAGTGAGAGGGGAGGAAGGGTCCAGGTCTGAGGCAGCTGGGGCAGGAGCTTTGGAATTAGGACAGCAACCCCCAGGAAAGCTTCCTCAGTGGTGTCATGGCTCCTGGGGAGACAGAAAAGAGGAGAGAGCTCCCAGTTTCCCGGGACAGGATGGTAAATAGCCTGGTTTCCAAGCTTGGAGCCTCACAGGGCTCCTTGCTTCCTGGGATATGAACTCAGGGACTTCTTTGTCTCCCCCCTTTCTTGCTGTCCTTCCCTCTGGCCCAGAGAGGCTTGTGCAGGGAGACTTGGCCAGTGGCAACCCCTCAACATTTATTTCCTTGGTAGGAATGATGAGGTCATCCTATGCCTCAAAAGGTCACCCTCCCCAACCCCGAAGGTCTCACCTCCCTCTGCTCAGTCCCATAGCAGTGGGCTTTGGGTGAGGAAGTGGCTTTTTTGCTCTTGGCCCAGGACCTTTGACCATGCTTCCTCTAGGCCAGAGGCCAGCAGGCTTTTCCTGAAAAGGGCCATGTGGTGAATATTTTAGCCTCTGGTCCTGGAGTGAGAGACAGCTCAGATCCCGAGGAACTATGCCAGTAAACTCTGGCCGCTGAATCTCACGCAATAGTGGTCGTGTGTTGTGAAACAGCCTCCTCTTGATTTGCTTTTCAGCCACTTAAAAATGCAAATCCAGACTGGGAGCGCAGCTCTGCAGGTAGCATGTTTCCCTGGCATTGAACAAAGCCCCGTTTTCAGTTCCTAACACTGCACGAACCAGAGGTGACAGCAGGCACTGTTATCAAAGCATTTGGGAGACAGAGGCAGGAGGTCATCCTCAGCTACACAGTGAGTTCAGAGTTACCTGAGCTATTTAAGACCCAGTCTCATGCTCACAATAAAAAGGTAAAAAGCTAGTCAGGTGTGTGGGAAGCGAGTGGCTATAGTAACAGTACTTGCCCCGGGGGAGGGGTGGAGCCAACAAGGCTCAACTACCCTTTCCTAAGTATTGCCTCAAGTTTGAGGCCAGAGTGAGATCCTGTCTCCAAAATAAAACAACTCCAGCAACAAATCTGTTTGGCCCGAGGCTACAGCATGTGAAACATCAGCTGCTGCAGCTCTTCAGAGATGTCTCTTCTCCTGCAGGTATGCTGAGCATAGAAGTCTGGCACAGTGCCTTGACTTGTTTCCCAGGAGGTAGCCTAGCACAGAGCCTGGCACACAGGGGTACATGCCTAGTAACTATCAGTTAAGCTCTCTTTGTCCACATTATCTCCTGATCTCCACAGCCAACACGCAAGCACAGCTGCTGTCCCCACCTAACAGACATCCTAGCAAAAGCCCAGAGAGATCCCAAAGCTGACAGGAATCAGCCCTGGGAGCTAGTTCCTTGGTGGCTGAGCAACCAGGACCACATCAGGAATGCTAACACTTCAGGGAATGTGGCTAGGGTCACAGAAGCCTGGCCTGCCCCAATCCTTGTTATAGTTGGTCTTTGCTGCTTTATGGGTTCGTCCTTCTCTCACCCTTTATTCCACCCCCCCCCCACCCCTCTGCCACTAGATAGGAGACAATGAAGGGGGGAGGGGAGAGATTCCTCAGTCTAATTTCTTTCTCTTTGTTTCTTCTTTGAGCACAGCTTATGCTAAGAGATTGCAGCCAATCCTCCCTGAACCAACAAACGCCACCCACCTGCCTATATAACGTTTACATACCTTTTGTCAAGTTCCCCGATTTCTGAAAGTCACACAAGCGCAGAAACTCTCTGCAGCTGGCAAAACCACGCCCCTGCTAGAGCAAATCAGTCAGCTGCCGCAGACGGTTCGAAGCAGCCTCACATCCTAGAATTAAAATGAAGGCACATTTTTATATTTCTGTGTTTCTTAAGAGAAACTAACATTCCAGAGTGGCACCTTATTCCCTGATTCACAATGATGGGTGGAGCCCCTAGGTCCTCCACATGCTGCCGTTCTCTGGGCCTCATTTCTACAGCCAGGTTTAGGGCTCTGGGTGTGGGTCCCATCTTCTCTTCCCACCTCACCCAGGGTGCAGGGTGAGACCCAGTGATTCCCAAGCTGATTTTGCATGTCCCTCCTACAACCTTCTGTGTGATGAGCCACCCCTCAACACGGCGTGAGCCAGAACCAATGGCCTCCAGCAGTGTGTTCTTCAGTGACCTGTGACAGACCATTCCTCCAGTCACCTGTGACAGACCATCCCTCTGTACTGGGCCCCGAGCCATAGCCTTCAGTGCAGCCTCTAGGCAAGTTTTACTCTCCTCCGTAGCTGGACACTGAGTTTGGTACTGTCCTTGTTCTAGCCTGGGAATTGGGGCTCAGTCACTCTGGGAAGGCCTGGCTAGGGTCCCATAACCACATGATAGAGAAGCGGCCTTTCTGCCCTGGGGTCTCTCCAAGGGCTTCTGTGACTACAGGTGGATGTCACCCACTCCTCTGAATTTGCAGGCACTGGCCATGGCCTCTCAGCAGGTCCTTCTAGCTCTTTCCCATAAAGCATCCTCGCTTCAGGAATTCTCAGCCAGAGTTCCCTGGAAGTTTTTCTCTGCCCCCTTTCCCATCCCTGGAGGCAGGCAGGAGCTAAGAGACCAGGAAGGGTCCTTACTGGGCTGGAGGAGAGGAGGCATTTGGACTCAGCTGCTGGGGGATGATGAAGAAGCAGGAACTGGTGGGGGCTTGGTCTTAGGGGTAGCTACGAGGGCAGAATCCACGTGTGGATATTTTAGAGGTCAGGGATGCCAGGTGACCAACAGCAGTCATGAGCGCCTCTCCATTGCGGGTGGGAAAGTGCGGCCCTGTGATGGGTTCCTGAGGCTCCAATGGGTAAGCAGGCGGCTGGTGGAGGGAGGCAGGCAGAGCCCCTCCCTCCACCCCAGGCAGAGGGTGGGCGTGGGGCGGGGCTCCTCCTCTACACCTGACTCCCGCATTTACTGCCGGGCTCCAGATGAAAGATCTGGGCATCTCAGTGGGCAAGAGCAGCCTTCAGTGTCAGCTATGCCCAGTGCCAGCCACTGACAGTCGCCACGAAGACTCGAGGGGGTGGCTCAGGGCTGTGTATAGGATGTGCAATATCAAACCCTCGAGAAAAAGGAAGGGAGGGAAGAGAGAGAAAAGACAAAATAATGGAGAAAGAGTGAGGATGGTGGACAGATAGGGAGTGTGGGAAGATGGGAGGAGAACGATAGGATGAAGGAAAGAGGAAGGAACGGGAGGGAGAGAAGAAATGGGGAAGGCTGGCATGATAGCACACCCTTGAATCTCAGCAGGTGGGCCAGGCAATAGTGCTGCACGCCTTTAAGCCCAGCTCTCAGGAGGCAGAGGCAGGCAGGTCTCTGAGTTCCAGCCTAACCTGGTCTACAGAGTGGGTTCCAGGACAGCCAGAGCTACACAGAGAAACCCTATCATGAGGAAATTAAAAAAAAAAACAAATTAATTAATTAATATAATTATTCTCTAATCCCAGCATGTGGGACACAGGCAGAGGCAGCCAAATGTTTTGACAACAGCTTGATCTACATAGTGAGTTCCAGGACAGCCAAAGCTGCCCAGTGAGACCCTGGCTCAAAAAGAAAGAAAGAAAGAGAGAAAGAGAGAGAACCCACACATGTCCCAAATAAAGAGAGAGGTGAGAGGAAGGAAATGGGTTTCGAGTGACTGCCTATCTGGGAGAGTATTATTTACCCACATACAAAGTATCATTTATCTCCCAGCCATCTCCCTGGCTCTGGCCCCAGTTCCCGTTGGGATTGGCAGCTCTGTGCTGGCAGGTCGGTTGCCTTGACGACACCCCTTTGTTAGGCACCAGCATCAGCAAATGTCAAAGGGTTTGGAGTGGGTCAGCCCCATCCCTTTCCCCTTCTCCTTTTCACTCCCAGTTGCTGCTGCCCGGGCTGCAAACTTCCTCCGTCTCCATGGTGATGGAGGAGGCTGTCTCTCTTTTTCCATCCCAAACATCTGTCTCTATAAACACTTGTGCACTTGTGGCTCCCCCTCCCCCAGGGCTCCAGCTCTGGAAGGAAATACTTTGTTTATCTGGAGGGTGGGTTTCCTCAGTACTCCACGGCCTTTGGGAGATTGCTGCCCCCTCCCACCTCCCAACCCCCGTTCTGGGTGGTTGCAGTTCTGGATGAAGGAGCCTTGGGCGGGAGGCCAGAGCTGGCTGATCCTCTAACAGGCTCTCTGCCATCCAGCAGACTGTGTCTCTGCTCTCTAGCTGGGTTGCCTTATACAGGTTGCTTAACTTCTCAGAGCCTCCATTTCCCTCCCCTCAGCAGAGGAAAGGGTTCCACTGATGCTTTCCCTCACCCACTCTTTGGGTTTGCCAAAGATGAGCTGCACAGATGCGTGATCTTGGGCACTTGCTTGTAATTCATGCTCCGGTGAGTTTTTGGGCTAAATGTTCGCACTATTGATCGGCCCACATGGGAGAATGCTCAGATTCAGCATGATTGCTTGCCCAGTCTGACACAGGACCCTAGCTGGAGGGTCATGGTTCACCTCCAGAGAGGCAAGGCCACTGCTTGCCAGACCACCAGGTCTCAGGCCTTCTGTTTGCAGGCTTAGGATGAGAGAGAACCTTCCCAGCTTAAAGCATCTCTAAGTTACTTGAGGAAGAGAGTAGAACAAACTTAAGAAGTTAGTGGATTTGCCTGGAGCTAGGGACAGGAGTACATTGTGTGAGGCAAGGAGTCGGGGCCTGCATGACTCATCCTTATGTTCCAAGCATGAGAAGACGCCAGCCAAGCTCAGCTTCCCTGGGAGCCTGCCCTAGACCACAGACCCAAGAGTTACTCCCCAGAGCCCGGACACCATCCTCAGTACTGAACCAGGTGTGGTGGTACACACCTGCAGTGTCAGTACAGGAGACACACAGGCAGGAGGGGCTGATGTTTGAGGCTGCGTTCTGAGCTTGAAACTCACTATGTACCTGAAGATGACCTTGGACTCCTGACCCTCCTGCATCTACCTCCCGAGTGCTAGGATGGCAGGCATGTGCTACCAGGTGCCCCCTTCTTCAATCTGGGGGAGAGAACAGCCAAGATCAGTCCTGATGAGGGTTAGTGGGTACCCCTTGGGGGTTCCAAATCCTACAAGGGATATGGTGGTCCTGGGACAGGGACCAAGACACACTGGACCAGTGTCACCTCACGCTACCCCGAGGTTCCAGTGTTCCAGCTCTATGCCTAGTCTTTCCCTTTGGGGGGCTGGTGACTCAGCCACAGGTTCCATGTGGCAGGAAGTGGGCACAGTGACTCATAGGGTGGCTTAGCACCCTCCCTGTGGAAGCTGGGATATCTATGGGCAGAGGCCTCAGTCCATAGAAGGACCTTAAGAAAGGAGGCTTTGCACCCAGTAGGAGCTGAGATACCTACCTCTAGAGAGAGAGGGCCTTGGGGTGCTCTGTCTGTAACCCATCCTCTCCCTCTCATCTTGAAGTTTGGTGAGATCTGGCCTTTGCCAATAGGTTCTTCCCACAGCCTGTGGTATTCCCTGGCTACTTGTGAATTTGTGTATGGAGGAATTCTAAGCCGTCTGTATAACCCACATGCACTGGGAAGGACCTTGCTAACAGCCCCCTGCCAGTACCTTTGATGGGCTGTGTTAGCACTCAACAGCCACAGATGTCCTCTTGCCCTGTCCCCTGGGGCCTGGCCCTCCATCCAGCCTGGTTAAGCTTCAGCTCCCGGACCTTTCCAGCTTTGCTGTGGGAACTTGTCCCCTGACTTATCACTTTGACACCAACGCCTTCAGAACTGTTAGTGTACAAGGGACACGCTGGTGCTCCAGGGAGCAGAGTACCCTTTTCTCTGTGTCCCAACCCTGCAGGTTTTCTTCTTAGGGCTAAGAATTCTCTTAAAGTAAAAGTACTGGGCAGGGTGGCACACGCTTGTGATTCCAACTGGGCAGATTGGCACATAATCAAGATCCCAGCACATGAAAGGTAGAAAACAAGAGGGGGTCATACTTTGCTATATGTCAAGTTCAAGGTCGGCTCAGGCAACATCATAACTTACCCCTCCACACACACAGAGACAAGTACCAAGGGACTAAGGTGATGGCTCATGGGTAAAGTGCTTACTGAGCAAGCACAAGGACCCGAGTTCGAATCCCAGCACCCACAGTACCATGTGCTTATAATCCCAGCACTCAGGAGGGAGGGGGACAGGAGAATCCCTGGGGTTTGCTGGCAACAGTCTAGCCTTATCAGTAAACTCCAGGTTCAGTAAGAGACCCTGTCTCAAAAAACAAGAGGGAGGGGCCAGAGAGACAGAGATAGCTCCGTGGTGAAGATCTGCACCGCTCTTGCAGAAGACCAAGTTTGGATCCCAGCACCATGTTTGTTAGCTTACAACTGCCTAAGCCACACCTCCAGGAGGAATTGGAAGGCTTCCCAGGCACTTCATATACATTCGACCTTCCCCAAACACATAAAAAGTAAACATACACAAAATAGTAATATTAAAAGTAATACAAAAGCATGGTGCCTACCTGTAGGATCAGTATTTAAGAGGCTGAAGCAGGAGGATTGCCATAAATTAGAGGTGATCTATGCTATAGTATAGCTGTATATATAAACTGTGCTATATAGTAGAAGTTTGGATTCAAAATGAACAGTGTGTGACATATTCCTGCATGGGGTTCGGAGAAATCGCTCAGTGGTTAAGAGCACTGGCTGCTTTTCCAAAGGACCCATGTTTGGTTCCCAGCACCCACATGGCTGCTTACAACAGTTCACAACTCCAGCCCCAGAGGATCCCACACACTCTATGGCCTCTGCAGGAACCAGGTATGTGTGTGGTATACAGACATAAATGCAGGAAGAGTACCTATACACATAAATGCATTTTTAAAAAAAAAAGGGGGTTTATTTTAAAAGAAGCTCACACGTGGGTGGGGCTGACCCAACATCTGGATATCCTTTATTTAATCACCCAGCCTGGAAACAGACTCCAGAAGTGAAGATCGAGCCGGCACCAACATGGCTCCAAATGGAGGCCTCTGACTGGGATCTACAGTGTGCCCACAGTGTACTGGCCTTTCTCCTTCAACCTGTGTCCTCGGTGAGTTAGAGGGCCAAACAGGAAGTGGTTCCCTCCTTTCTAGATGTTCCAGAGTGCCATAGATCCTAAAACATCAGAGTTGTGCAGGTGTGGCTTACGGTGGACAAAGTGCCTGGGGTGACACTTGCCCTCTGTGGGAATGCTACCCTTCCTGCCCAGTCTCCTGTCTTCTCTCCTGCCCCAGGGCTCTGAGCCAGGGATGCCCAGCAGATCAAGGTACCAGATCCCAACTTCCAGGTCCTGTGGTACCACTTCAGTGAGTCTCTGACCTTAGTTCCCTTTAAGATCTATAGTTTTTGTTTTGTTCACATACACACAACACACACACACACACACACACACACGCCAGACTTCCATGGACTTTCGGGGGGGAAATTTTCCTCTAAAAGTTTTTCAACTTTCAGTCTCTTTCCTGAGCTGTCACCCACAGGGATTCGCCGTGGATGGAAGGCGACCCCTCAGTGGGATTCCTGCCATGGTTTCAGGGAATACCACAGAATGGCAGAGTCCTTTGGAAGGCTCTGGTCCCAATGTTGCTGAAGCAAAGGCCAATCAGGAATCAGCTAGGAAGGTGTGATGAGTAACTGGCCTTCTCTGAGCAGCCTCAGAATGATACACCTCTGGGAAGATTGGAGACCAAGAAGAGCCAGGAAGACTAAGTCTTTGTCACACTGGAAGAAGCCACTTGACCCTTTGGCCTAAGAGCGTTCAGCTCTGGTGCTGAAGAACATGGTCTGCAGTGAAGGAGAGACAGGAACACATCTCACAAGGTAGAGAGAGCGTATCCAACATCAGAGTCCTGAATCCCAGCCTCAGCGCAGGATAAATAGGGTGCAGAGGGGAAGAACTGTGATTCCTGGACCCCAGAGAGTAGAGGCAGGAGCTCAAACACAACCTCAGTTACACAGCAAGTTTGAGGTCAGCCTGGGCCATAGACCCTGACTATAACACACAAAGAGGAAGGAAGGAAAAGAAGGAAGGGAGGGAGGAAGAAAGGAAGGAAGGAAAAGAAGCCAGCTATTGGGGCTCAGCCAATGATTCTAGCATGTGGTAGGCAGAGGCAGGCAGATGTCTGCGAGGTCAAAACTAATTGGGTCTACGTAGAGTTCCAGGCCAGTCCAGGTCACTAGGAGAGACCCTGGCTTCTAAAAAGAACAAAGTGAGGGAAAGCCTCTTTGTAAGGCTCACACTTGCATCAGGAGACTAAGCAGGGACAGATGGCACAAGTCAGCCTCCTCTACTTAGTCAGTTCCAGGCCATCTGAGCTACAGGAGGAAACTCCATCTCAAAAAGGAAAAAGCAAAACAAAAACCCCTGAATGAACATGAAGATCGGAGGGGTGTCTCTGGATAGTTTTCTTTTTCGATGAGAAACATAAAACCCCCATCTTCCTGTTTCTTCATAAGAGCTTAGTAATTTCCAGTCACCCATCACTAAATGAAGTCAAGTCGAGAGAGAGAAAATTCACAGGACAAGAGCTGAGGGTGTGTGGAGCAGGGCACACAGTAGGTCTACTCCCAGGAGGCTGAGCTCTGGGCTTACAGGGAAACTCATGGACTGGATATTCGTAGGGCAAGTACCCAGAATTAACAGTAGGGGAGGTCACCCCAAGTTCCATGTTAGGGGCTCAGGGTTGGGAAATCAAGCGTGGAAATCTCTGGGAAAACCCTAATAACCCTGTTGCAACATTCTAGGAAAATGGCCCTGTGTTGAATAAGAGTGAATCACACTGGGGAAAGGCTGTGGCAGTTGACACTGTCATATGCTGCCCATCTCCACCCTTTGCTTCCCCAGTGGTGGTCTGAGGTCCTCTGGGGGCCCCAGGAGGAGTGGGGGAAAGGGGCAATCCGGAATTTTAGCGAGAACAAGCAAATGGCTCTTTGGAGGAAGTTATGAGACCAGAGAGATGTGGGCAGCCAGGGTTTATGACCCGAAAAACAGAAGTGAGACCGGGTGAGATTTCCCAGCCCTTCCCCCATGGGCCTCTCATTCCTTCCCTCTTGGAAATAAGACCAGACTGTACTCATTGTAGGCGCCTTTGAAAAATGCCCATCTTGAAATGAAACCAGCTTGTGTAGATGGCAGCCCAGTGGGTGAATGAGAACCAAGCTCTGGCCACAGAGATGGGGACAAATCAGCTTCTCAGGTTGCGTCCCTGGACGGTTAGCTGCCCCCGCAGCCCCAGTCAGGGCAGATGCACAGGCAAGCTTTTAAGATAGCTGGGACACACTGAGCCAGCGCAGCTCCACCCCTGCAGGACCTTGCCCATCCCCGGAAACTTCCGCTGTAATTAATGGCCCATTGATCCCCCTATCATGGAGAATGAGGGTTCTGACTAGTCTGTGAGGAAGCTAATTCCTTATTGATGAATGAGTCAAAGCTCAAGGTGCATGTTAGTTATTCAGAAGGAGGGTGCTGGGCCCTGTGGGTTTCCAGACACCTGTTTAGGCTCACCCAGAGATCGAGAAAGGGCCTCCCTGGGGAGAAAGCGGTTTCCACTCTCCCTAGGCCCTCAAAACACACTTTCTTCTCTCTCCCTCTCTCTCTCTCCCCCCCTCTCTCTCCCTCCCTCTCTCTCTCCCTCTCTCTCTCTCTTCCCCCCTCTTTCCCCCCTCTCTCCCCCCCTCTCTCTCTTCCCCCCCTCTGTCTCTCTCCCCCCTCCCCCCTCTCTCTCCCCCCTCTCTCCCTCTCTCTCTCTCCCCCCCTCTCTCTCCCTCCCTCTCTCTCTCTTCCCCCCTCTCTCCCCCCTCTCTCCCTCTCTCTCTCTCCCCCCCTCTCTCTCCCTCCCTCTCTCTCTCTTCCCCCCTCTCTCCCTCTCTCCCCCCTCCCCCCTCTCTTCTCCCTGTCTCACTCTCTCTCTCCCCCTCTCTCTCTCCCCCTCCCCCTCTCTCTTCCCCCTCTCTCCCTCTCTCTCTCTCTCTCTCCCCCCCCTCTTCCCCCTCTCTCTCCCCCCCCTCTCATCCCTCCTACTACCTCCTTCTCCCAGGAGACCAGCTCTTTAGCCAGATGGTTTTTGTTTTTCTTTTTTTCTTTTTTTTTTTTTTTTTAACCCACATACTACAACATTAAATGTTTTGTTTTGAGATAGATTTTAAGTGACACAGGCTGGCCTTAAACTCTTCACATATTGAAGGCTAACCTTGAACTCTGAGTCGCCTCCTCCACATCTGGCACAGAGGTGAGCTCACCGTACTTATCGTAGATCAAACCCAGGGTTTCCTGCACACAGATGAGTGCTCTGCCAACCGAGCCACTGCCCTAAGGGTCTTCCTATTAGCTCCTCTAGGACTTCCTTTTGTCCCCATGCAGGGTAACAATGTTAGTTTAGCACATGTTCATTTGCCGATGGCCAGCACCTACATGGCACTACTGTCTGTAACTCCAGTTCCGGAGGCTCTGATGGCGCCCCCTCCTGGGCTCAGTGGGCACTGCATACTCGCGGGCGCACATACATAAAGTCAAACCAAGAAGGATGGAGATCTCCAGGCCAGGGGAGAGGCTCCCATGCCCTGGTTACTGTGGCTCTGAGGACTCACTCAGCTTTTGCCATCTCATCCCACAGAGACCAGGCGATATGCTCAAAGGACAGCCTTGAGGATTCTGCCAGCTAGCTCTAGAGACATAGCTCCGTAGTAGAGCACATGCCTGACATGAGTGAGGTCCTGTGTTCCGTCCTAGGCACTGGTTGCTGACGTAGACTAACTGCCTGGAGCTGACAGATCAGACAGCGCCTGCATTCTAACAAGAGTCAGCTGACTGACGGTGACATCCAGGTGCAGGGGCAAAATTCTTTGTTTGGCTATGGGAAGCACTTGCCAGAAGGCAGGGGCTAGGCTCCTTGGTAGGGGCTTGCCTGGTAAGCACTAGGCCCTGGGCTCCATTTCTAGCTCTGCATGAACCAAGTGTGACTACACATGCCTGTAGTCCCAGTGCTGGGGAGGTAGAGGCAGGAAGACCAGAAGTTACCTAGTGAATTCAAGGTTAGCCTAGGTTACGTAAGACCCTGTCTCTTAACAAACTAAAATAGTTGTAGTGGTGGGTTTTGTCTTGTTTGTTTGAGACAGGGTTTCTCTGTCTAACAGCCCTGGCTGTCCTAGAACTGTCCTTGTAGACCAGGCTGGCCTCAGACTCACAGAGATCCACCTGCCTCTGCCTCCCGAGTGCTGGGACGGTGTGGATAACTGGCCTCGGATCCTCTGGAATGCATTTAGCTTAGTCTTGGGTGGCCACTTGCTTTCCAGTGATGGGGCAGATTTCCATCAGAGCCTTTGATGGATCCTGACTGACCAGGGATCCAGGATCACTTTTATGGGGGCCATACATGGAAGTGAACTCTGGGCACTGAGCCTCGAACTATACCGACACACAAGAGGGGATGACGTGTACAGTTAGGAAGAGCAAGTATTTGGCACGTACAAAGATCGGACCACAGATAGCACAGAGCCCGCATGCAGCAGACATGGAGGAGGGAACGGGTGTGGGGGGGTGGCTGAAGACTATAGACACCTGGTGTTCAGTTCATGACCAGAAAACTTAGGAAAGGTTCTGGGTCTAGCCAAAACAAAAAACAAAAAAGGGCGGGGGGAGGGGGAGGCGGCCTTGGAGGAAGGTGAGGTGGTGGCGAGGGAGGGGAACCCTGCCCTAACGTGCCCTCTGTCCCCAGCACGCACCCTGCCGGGAAGCCCTGGGGTCGCAGCTACTCGGGCGGCCCTGCCCAGAATAGCTTTCCTTCCGGGCAGGGCTGCCCGGCCCGCAGTGCCAGCTCCCGAAATAGGGCCCGGCGGGTTGGGCGGTGAGGACGGGAGGGGCTGTCCCAGCTCGCAGGCACACTAAGCAGGGGCCTGGGTGCAAGGACCAAGAAGGGGATGCAGGCAGAGGCCAGGACCCAGGCTCGGAGTTGGCGAGATGTAAGCTAGGATGGAGGAGGGAGGCTGGCGTCGCGCGCTGCGGGTGGCGAAGGCGGGGACCTGGGTGCAGAGACCACGAAGAAGGAGGGGCAGGCAGTAGAGACCCGGGACCGGGATTCCCGGCGCGGGGGCCAGCCTCCAGGCGGGTGGGGCGGGCACTGACCTCACAGCCTGCGAGGAAACCCGTCGGGGCTGGCTTGGCTGATGGAAGGCCTGAGGAATTCGCAGCTGGCGGCTCGGTCGGGTGTGAACGCGTTCCCTTCAGCTCTCAACGTGGCGAGGCGATGGAGCAACAGCTTAGCAGTTGCCATGGCCACGGACCTAGGCTGGGGGACCTGCGCCCGCCCAGACGGGCATTGAGAGATCCATTGGGTCCTGTGGGATTCTGTATCCACACACATGTATTGTGTTACTGGATTGTAATTCCAGCTTTTGGGAGATGGAGACACCTGGATCAGGAATTCAAGGTCACCTAATAGTTCGAGGCCAAGCTGGGCCACAGAAGACCTGTCTCAAAAAGCAAAACAGAGAGATGGGCAAGGTGGTGCATGTCTTCAATCCCAGCTCTTCAGAGGCAGATGGATCTCTATTTGAGTTCGAGACTAGCCAGGCCTACAGAGTGAGTTCCAGGACAGCCAGAGTTACACAGTGAGGCCCTGTCTGAAGAAAACAAAGCAGGACCAGAGAGCTATTGTAGTGGGTAAACGTATGTGGTACATAAGCCAGTCTGAGTTCAATCCCTGGGATCCACTTAACAGAGAACTGACATCCTGGTGTCATTCTAGATGCAGGAGACAGCACTCCCTTGCACAAGCATCCCTTACACGTGCACACATAATAACACACTTGTAAGATTTAGAACACAATCCCAGCCCTGTGCCTTTCATCCCAGCACTCCTGAGGCAAAAGCAGGAGGCTCTCTGTGAGTTCAAGGACAGCCTGGTCTACATCGAGAGACCCTGTTTCAACAACACCAAAAAAAAAGTTTTAAAATTGAAAAACAGTGGTGCTGGAGAGCTAACGGGGTGGCCAGGTAAAGTTAGCAGCACCCACATGGTGGTTCACAACCATCTAAGACTCCCATTCCTGGAGAGCTCATGCTGCCTTCTGAACTCCAAGGCACCCGATGCAAACTTGGTCTGAGTTGCATACATTCAGGCAAACCAGTGTTCCTCTCCCTCCTGTAGATGCTGATGGTTAGAACTCCCATGACGGACAGACTTCAGCACAAGTCCCATGTGACCAACCCCAGGCCAGAGTGGGATTCACAGAGATACGCACCTCACTCTGCATTCATGCCCCTCCCCTGCCCTCCACCAACTGCTAACCTCCTCAGCCCCCTGGCTTCCTCAACAGCTAGCCAGGAATCAATCAGGTCTCTGCCTTCAGGGGACGGTGATGAAAATAACTTGCTGGTGTCGTACGCTCTGCACTCTGTGAATGTGGCTCTGTTTTCCTAGCATCCCACCTACTCCGTCTTGTCCAGGGATGAGTCGGCCCCACCCCTTGTCAGTGCGAATGTTTGCTAGTGTGCAAGTGTGTGCATGTGTTCGTGCGGTTGTGTTGTGGGGAATGGGGGAAAGCCTGGGCAGATGTGAACACAGGTACCTTTGACAGAGCCTCCCTTGAGGTTTACCGGGACCCCACATTTCTCCAGAGGACGATCTAACTTGCTGTCGGGAATCCTAGGATGAGGTCCAAGTCTGTGAAGGGCAGGTCACCTGGGTGGAGTGGGGCAGCTTGCCCTTCCCAAGCTAGTTGTAGCTCCTGCCGTCCTATGCAGCCTGGGCTGCCAGGATGACACAGCCCCCCTGGAAATGACTTCAAAGACCATTGTGTCCCGGGAGTGCAGGATTAACAACCCCAGGCTGAGAAGAGGCTCTGAATGTCAGCCTCTTCTAGGAGAGCCAAGACTTGGGACAGCAGCAGTCCCTGGGTAAAGCAGGGCGGGCCTGGTTTACTGTAAGTCCCTGGCTGCAAGCCTGACGGCACTGAGATTGGGCAGGCCTGGGGGAGGGGCCTCTTATGGAGCAAGGCCTTACATCCCATTGCCAGGGTCCAGTATGTGTCCTGCAGAGTAGGGGGAGTTGTTTCGGTGCCTACTGCAGGGGAGATGAGGGGCACTTCCAATCTGAGGAGGTCATCACTATATAGGAAAAAAAGGAACAACCTGTCCAGAGACTTTGGAGCTGCTCAGAGTGGCAGAGACCTCACTGTGACACTGGCTTGCCATCTGTCACTACCATGCCTGGCCTTAGGAGTTATTGTCCCCAGGATCAACATAAGGGAACAGATCTCAGGCCTGGATCTCAGACATGTGAAGAGACAAACAGGTAGAGGTCTAGACTCTAACCCCTACTCTATCTGTTCTTCTGAGTGTGGGAAACAAAGAAGCCAGGAACAGCAGCGGGTGGCCCAGCTGATCACCAGGTGCCTGCCACCTCCCCCTTCAGTCACAACACCTGCTTGCTTGGTACTCAGCTGACTTCCTGTCCCTGGAAGAGTAGAGTAGCTATGGGTACTGTGGGGGCAGGGTGGCCTCCTTCCTGTGCTTCAAGTAGGGCATGACCCTGTATCTTTTGGGCACTGTCACTTCCTGCTTCCCAGGCTCTGGAAGCCAAACCTGGATTCCCCCGGAGAGTCTGTCCAGGCCAGGGTTTTGTCAGCATCCTGACCTACAGGTGAGGGACAGATTGAGCGGAAAGAGGGCTACAGGGTTGTAGCCAGGTTAGGAGAGGCTTGTGGGGAAATTTGTCAGCTCTCCAAGGTTACACAGAGGTCATCTGCCTCTCTGTCACGCTCAAAGGATGCAGATGTAAATGATGTTCATGTAGGCATGAGTGCATCTGTGTGTGTGTGTGTGTGTATGTGTGCATATGTGTGTGTATGTGTATGAGTGTGAATTGTGTGTATGTGTGTGTGTGAATGTGTGTGTGTGTGTGTGAATTGTGTGTATGTGTGTGTGTGAATGTGTGTGTGTGTGTAAATGTGCCTGTGGGTACCAGAGGACCACCTCAGTGTCATTACTCAGTTACTATTCACTCACCCTTTATTTTTTTAGAGACTCATTTATTTATTATACGTGTATGGGTGCTTTTCCTGAACGTATGTCTCTGTACTGCTTGAACGGTTAGTGCCAAGGAAGGCCAGAAATGGCCACTGAATCCCTGGGACTGGAGTTACAGATGGTTGTGAGCTGCCGTGTGGATGCTGGGATTTAAACCCAGGTCCTGTGGAAGAGCAGCCAGTGCTCTTAGCTGCTAAGCTATCTCTCAAGCTTTGCCTACCTTTATCTGTGACAGGGTCCTGCCCCTGGGATATATGACGGGATATATGAACCCACCATGCCTGAGTTTTTCTTGTTTTTGAGACAGGTCTGACAGTTTAGCCTCAGAATCCACCCACCCAAACCCTCAATTCAGCATTTTGAACATCTGAAGAGTCTCATACTTGGCCTTTTCTAAGGGGATCTTGGGACTAGAACTCAGGTTTTCATGCTTACAAAGCATGTACTTCCCTATCTCTCTGACTCAAAGGATGCTTTATTAAAAAACAAAACAAAAAACAAAAACAAAAAACCTTTTTATGCGCATTGACTTTGTTTCCTGCATGTGTGTCTCTGTGTCGGTGCCTGAACCTTTGGAGTCACCAACACTTGTGAGCTATAACACGGGGATCGAACCTGGGTCCTCTGGAACAACAGCCATCTCTCTGGTCCCCTAAAAGATGCTTTTAAAAAAATTAGCCAAGTGTAGTGACACAGGCCTGAGGGAGGCAGAGGGAGGCAGATCTCTGTGAGTTCAAGGCCTGCCTGGTCTATTTAGTGAGTTTCAGGACAGCCAGGAACTTGTAGAGACTACATTTAAAAACAAACAGCAGATGTAGATTTATTAATTGTTTTATTTTGTTTGTGTACGAGTCTGCTTGTGTGCCCCATGTGTGCTGAAGGAGGTCAGGAGAGGACATTGGGTCCCTGGAAATGGAGTTAGACTTTTGTGTCCCCTATAATGGTGAGCCACCTTGTGGGTGCTAGGACTTGAACCTCTGGAAGAGCAACAACTGTTCCATCTTTCCAGCCTGCTCCCCCAAAGATGCCCTTGAACCCCCTGCGCCTCCTGGGCCCAGCTCTACCCAGCCTGGCCATCTGGATTCAGGAGTCCCTGAGGGATGAGATCCCCACCTCACACTGTCCATAGCACATCAGACAGGCTTCTGGAGAGGTCTGGCTGGCTCTGATGGTCACCTTGACTTTTCTCTCAGTGACATTGTCACAGAAGTGTGGCTTTGCCTGTTTCCTGTGTACTGCTCCTGGGTCCCTCCTCCCTCCCTCTTTTGAAGGCTGATGTTCCTGTGAAGGGTCATCTGAGGCTGCCAAGACTGGAGCTCCTCACCAGAGCAACACAGGAAGCATCCCTGTGGTGTGGTGAGGCAATGTCTGGGCAGGGCCAGCCATGCCAGGCAGGCTGCAGATGTGTATTTCTTCCCTTGTATATGCCTGCGTTCTCCCTGATGCCAGCCGGGTTACCTGCTTGCGCCATCCCTGCCTTGGGTACCCAAGGCATCTCTAGAACTAGAAAAAAGTTACACTCAGACATATAAAGATATAAAAAACACTTTGTCCCTCCATAATATAGTCAGGAAACAGTTTTGAGGCAGTAGCGGAGGCTGGCCTTGAACTTACAAGGTGCAGGTGTTTATGGGTGGCCCCTGTAAATCATCTCTGTGCCTGCCTCTCTCTGTCTCTCTCTGTTTCTCTCCTGCCTTCTCTCTTCTGTGTTTCTGCCATAAGCATTAGGTTGTCACTGTGCAGTCCTGAGCTCCCTTCTGGGTTCTAGCGATCCTCTTGTCTCTGCCTTGTTGGTTACTGGGAGTGTGGATTTATATTACTAAACCTAGCTTTAAAGAGAGAGACAGAGACGTGGAGAGATGGGGGCAAGGGGAGAGGGGGGGCTAAAATAGGGTTTATAATCCCCTGAAACTGGGATTAAAGTTCGCTCACACCAGTGTGAGTACTGGAAACTGAACAGGGGTCCTCCTAAAGAATGCCAAGTTTGCTGCTGAGCTGTCTCTGCAGCCTGGACAGGAAATCTGGACAGAGATCCTACAGGAAAGCTCTTCTGGGTTGGTGCTAT
Organism: Micromys minutus; assembly: GCF_963924665.1. NCBI lineage: Eukaryota > Metazoa > Chordata > Mammalia > Rodentia > Muridae > Micromys > Micromys minutus. Next base: position 63,174,558 of record NC_137979.1, read on the forward strand.
CCCTGTGCCTACAATGCGCAGTCATGTGCAGCCTGTAGGATGGGTTGCATTGGGCTGTCTTGGTCCTAAGCCAGTGGCTGGAATCTTTCTAAGCAGGGACTGTAGTGCTGGAGAAATGGGTACTGTGTTTACTGCACAGGCATGAGGATCCCGACCACCCGTGTAAAAGGTGAGGCATGGGGAACACACCTGCAGTCCCAGCACTGGGACATGGGGACAGGAGAATCTCCAGGTTCTGTGGGCCAGATATTCTAGCCAGTTGGTAGAATTGGAAACTCCAGGTTCAGTGAAAGAGCCTGTCTTAAACAAACAAACAAACAAACAAAAAGATGGTTAGCAGGGGCTGACAAGATGGCTGAGCAGAGAAAGGCGCTTGCCACCAAGTCTGACGGCCTGAATTTGAGCCCCAGAATCCATACAGTGGAAGGAGAAAACTGACTCCCAAGGTTGTTCTCTGATCCCCACAAGAACACCATGACCAATGTCTACCCTCCCCCACACACAAAAGAAAGAAGGTTGGTGTAGCTCTCCAGCCTCTACTCTCACACACATGTAATCTGTGAGACTCGAGTGGTTGGCATCCATAAGCCAGCGTACGCCAGGACGCCCAACAGCTGCCAAAAGCTGGGCAAAGTGGCCAGAGAGTCCTGCCCAGCACCACACCAGGTTTTGAACGTCGGACCTTGAAGGAGGGGCTGTCTTAGGCACCCCCAGCTGGTGCTCGTCTATAATGGCAGCCCCTGGACACTGGTATATTGACAACAGGTCACTCGGGTCCAGGAAGGCCAACAAGAAGGAAATGCATCAGGCCATGAAGCAGAACTTGGAAGGAATCAAGAAGGATGTTCTGCTGCTTTCTCCATGCCCGCAGACAGGAAGCCGCCTCAGAAGAAGCGGCACTCCCTTCCATGAGGATGAGCGTTTAAATACCATGTGAACAGGGACGGGGGGGGGGGGGGTTGTCTGGATCTGGCTGGGTCCCTAGTTGTCCCATCCACACCACAGCCACAGAAGCAGGCTCTGCTGACAACCCCAAGGGCCTGCAGAAGGTCATGAGCCGCCGCCGCAGTGGGGTAGGACACTCCTGGAAACAATCTGCCTTTGTGCTCTCTGGGTCTCCTGTGCCCATGGCTAGGCCCAAGGTGGGCTGGGCCCAATGGTAAATACTCTGGTGAAGGTGCTGAAGCCAGACCACTCTGCTTTGGACCCCAGACTCACCTGAGTGAGCCTAAGTGACCGTAGGCTGGTTATCCTGTCTCTCCAGTCCACGGTTTACTCTGCTGAAAACACGGGCAGAAGATGGGCACGGGACCTCACTAATCTCAGTACTCCAAAGTCTGAGGCAGGAGGATAGTCATAAGCGAGGCCATCAGGGGTACAAATACAGACTCAGTCTCAAAAGCAAGATCAAGCAAACAAGAGCCAAATGGCGATTCATACTACAGTCCCAGCACTCAGCAGGTGGAGGAGGGTTGTGAGTTCAAGGCTAGCCTTGGCTCCCATAGTGAGCTCCTGTCTAGCTCATGCTGCATGACTCTGGCAAAATAAATAAATAGATAAATAAATAAATAAATAAATTTTAAAAACTGGCTGGAGAGATAGCTCAGTGGTTAAGAGCACTGACTGCTCTTCCAGAGGTCCTGAGTTCAATTTTCAGCAACCACATGGTGGCTCACAACCATCTGTAATGGGATCTGATGTCCTCTTCTGCTCTGTATGAAGACAGCTACAGTGTACTCATATATAATAAATAAATATTAAAAAAATTAAAAACACAATAAGGACAAATACTGGGCTTGATGACATGTGCCTTTAACCCCAGAATACTGAAGGCAGAAGCAGGAGGATGTCTATGAGTTCCAGGCCAGCTCAGTCTATAGAGTGAATTCTAGGTAGGCCGGGGCTATACAGTAAGACTCTGTCTCAGAGAGAGGGAAGGACAGGGAGGGACAGGGAGAGAAAGGCTAACTCAGAGGGTGGTTGGATAGTGAGTTACATGTTTCAAATACTGAGAAAAGCACTGGCTACATTGGAAGCACAGCTGCAAGACTGTTTGGAGAATAAACAAAGCAGGCTGGGTGAGCAGGGTTAGGCCAAGGAGGGCTGTGGCAGGGTGACCTATCTTCTCCCTCCACCGGCCGAGAGGAGACCAGGGCCAGGGCCATTCTCCCACAGGACTCATCTGTTTCTAGTGGAATCTTCCAGAGATGGTCAACAGCACACCCAAGACTGAGCAGCCTGGTTCATGTCCTTAATGCTTGCTGCCTAAACTGATGGGTGTGTGTCTGTACATAAACATATATGGAGGGGAGAGAGCACCACTGTTCTTCAATTCATCATGGCCGTCGTCATCGTCATCATCATCGTCATGACCCCACCACCACCATTTTCTCATTATGTGACCTGTAACTCACGATGTAGATCAGGCTAGCCCCTGCCTCCTGAGTGCTGAGATTAAAGGTGTATACCAACACAGCTGACTTCTTCTTTTTTTTTTTTTTAATTTATTTTTTTGACAGTGCCTCTTTGTGTAGCTCTCACTATCCTGAAACTGTGTAGACCAGGCTGTTGTGGAATTCACAGAAATCTGTGGGATCACAAGTGTTGGAATTAAAGACAAAGGCTACTTCCACCATTTTTTTGGGGGGTGGGGGAGTGTCTCACTGACTCTGGAGTTTACTGATTTGACCACACTAGCTGGTCAGTGACCCCAGGGACCTCCCTGTGTCTGCCTTCCCAGTTCTGGGATTATGTGTGAAGAGTTCTGTGCCTGGCTGTTTCCACACGAGCCAGGGATGATAACACAGCTCTCAGGCTTCTATAGCAAGCACACTACCAACTGAGCCATCTCCCAAGAGCTCCCGAGTTCCCTTTTTGATCCTGGTCTGAGCCAGCTTTCTCCTCTTGGTGGAAAGCTTGGATCCCCACCAGAGCCTCCATCTTAATGCTGGCTGTTGATTCAGGTTGGCTGTCCTGCCCGAAAAGGGAGCTTAGAGCAGGGTGATTCACAGCCACTTCTGCCCATTGTATAGTGAATGCATTGTCTGTCTGTCATCTTTACACAGGATCTCAGAATGTGCTGAGCAACGGTGTGCGTGCAGCAACGTGAATACCTCTATGCTTTGCCTGGCCTCCGGGAACTTCTGTCATTCCTGGCCACTTCCCCATTTTTCTGCCAGAGGCTTGCAACCTCTGCCTGGCATCTGGCTCTCTGAATTGGCTGCTGTCCAGGCAATTCTCCTTCCAGCCAGAGTCTGGCCTGGTGACCCCAGGACCTTGCTGGGTTTTGCACTCAGGATTGACATCCCGGTCCCTATCCTGTGTATAGGCACATCTTCGCTTCCTGCAGATGGCCCCTCAGCTGACCTTTTGGCTCCTTCTCTTATGCTGGAGAGGTCTGGAAGAGGACCCAAAGGAGGAGGGTCTCATCTGGGCCTTTGTCCCAACCCTTCCACTGTAGGGCTCTGGCCCAAGGCTGTTCAGGGTTCTTGCTGAGCTGTGAGTCAAACCTAGGGCCTGTGGTGGTCAGTGAGGATACGCAGACCCCTGACCTGTAGAACTGTAGTCCAAGGCCACTCGCAGCCCTCCCTGTCCCTGTGTTATGCCAACCGGGCAGCTGTCTTGCCAGATCCCTTTGCCTACTTTCACCAGGTGCCAAGAGATTCTGAAAGCACAATGAATAATTGGGGTACCATACTTGGAAGCCAGCCCGCCTCCCTGAAGGACCAACCAGCTCCTCTCTCCCTCCGTCCATTTTGTAGAATTTTAGAACAGAAAGGAATTTAGAGGTCATTTTCCAAGCCTTAGTCTTGAGAAAGAATGACTTGGAAGGGTTTGGGGTTCCCTGGGGTTTGGGCTAAGTCCCAGATAATGAGTGGCCTGAGTCCTTGGTGGGGGGCGGGGGAGCTAGTGTAGATTCTTTGCCTGTTGAAACCTTGCTGGGGGTTGGGGGATAGTGTAGATTCTTTGCCTGTTGAAAGCAGCTGAGCCCCCCAAACAGATACCCTTAAGACCTCCTGAGAGTTCTTAGGCCTTCATCTAAGGTTCAGGAGAGCAGGACTTGCCCCTGAGGCTGACCAAGGCATCAGTGACACTTGGCTTGCTGAGTGGAGCCCCTGGCTGGTGTGAATGGGGTGCTCCAGGAAGGCGCAAGCTACTGTGGCAAGGGTCTGGATTCTCAGTCAAGTAATGGACTTGTCTGTGACTGGAGGCAGGTCTAAACCGCTACAGATAAAAAACTGTGGTCTTCTGAACTTACCCTGGCATGAGCTACCCTATTAACATCTCCTTAACTCTCTGTCTCCCCGCCCCCACCCCCTAAGAATGAAGGGTGACCCTGGGGTTTCCCAAATGCTTGGCAGGCACTCTACCTCAGAACTATAGCTCTATCTCCTTAGTCTATTTGGTGTTCTGGGACACCGTCTTGCTATGTGGCTCCGCCTGGCCTGAGACATGCAATCCTCCTGCCTCAGCCTCCTAAGTGCTAGAATTTACAGACCTATAAATTTGACCCCTTTGATGTCTAACTTTTTTTTTTTTTTTTTTTTTTAAACCACTGCGCTGGTCTCTCGGTACTTAGAATACATGTGCTTTGGTAAGGCACCGATGCTGCTGTTTGTACCCTGGGGAGGCTTGATAGATCTCCAGGGCTGTGGCTGTCAAGGGAAGTGACTGGAAGGACATGACACAGCTATGGAATGGGAAGGCTGCACAGAAAAGGATGCGCATGCGGGTGGTACCCAGATGAGGAGGTCACCTTGCTGAGGGAACCTGTGTCTCACAGTGTAGGATAGAGTGGGGGACTGGGGGAGGCAGAAGCAAGCTCTCTGCGGTACTTACAGCCCGGAGGGTTAGAAAGTAGGGCTTGGTAGGGAGTGCCAAGAGGAACCAACACCGCGGTTCCTCTTGGTTCCCACTCCAGTCTGGGCTGCATTCGCCATGACAGAAGCTATATTTTTAGAAGAGGAAACAAGATGTAGATGTCGTAGATACGTAGCTGCGCCCGACTGGGACATACCCAGCTTCTCCAAGCTCCCCAGGGTTTCCCCTTTCCTGCTCTTCTCCGTTTTGTGTTCCGGTGCCCGTTCTCTCCCCCACCCCCACCCCCAACCCGCCCCGGTGCACTGGAAAGAGCACCTGCTGACTGCCTCAGCCCAGCATCTGCTTCTGGGAAGCCAGTGTAGGTCACTTCCTCCTGGCCACCCCAAGCTGTACTCTGTAAACTTTTATTTTTAAACCCACTCCCTTTCAGGGTACTTCTCAGCTTTCACTCTGGTTCCCCTTTCGTACCGTGAGCCTGAAGTCAGGAAGTGTGTGTGTGTGTGTGTGTGTGTGTGTGTGTGTGTGTGGTGTGTGTGTGTGTGTGTGTGTGTGTGTGTGAGTGTGTGTGTGGTGTGGTGTGGTGTCAACCTGAGGCTGCCCTGCAGTCTCTTATCTCTTAGCCTCATGGCATTTCGTCCACAAAGATTATGTGATGACCACCGTTCCCGGCAGGCGTGTGACTTGGCGTGGTGGCTTCCTGGAAGACAGTCCTTGTGGCTCTCCTCTCCACACATTTGATACACCTGTGTACATTTTAAGTGCTGTCATGTTCCTCAGGCTGGGATAAAACTCCTTGTCTACCTTGTATGAAGCTCTGGATTTAATTTCCAACATGCATAAACCAGATGTGGTCCTACATGCTTATAATCCTTTACTCAAGGTCATCCTTGGCTACGTGTTGGAGACCAGACTAGGCTAGCTGTGACAAATCTGCACTGTGGTGTTCTCCTTTTAAATCTGAATATTTGGGGCCTGGGGAGATTACTTAGTGGGCAAAGTGCTTGCTGTAAACATGGTACCTGAACTCACATCCTCAGCAAGCATCATGTAAAAGCCAGGCACGGTAGGTGGAGTGTGCCTCTAATCCTAGCCATAGCATGTTCACATGCCCATGGTGAGCATACACACACACACACACACACACACACACACACCCACACACATGCAAACTCACTCGGTGGATCAGGCTGGCCTTGAACTCAGAGATTCACTTGCCTCTGCCTTCCCGGTGCTGGGATCAAGGGTGTGTACCATCACCATCCAGCAAAACACGTAGAGTCAGGCATGGTGGTGCACACCTTTAATCCCAGCACTAGGGAGGCAGAGGCAAGCAGATCTCTGAATCTGAGTTCAAGATCAGCCTGGTCTACAGAGTGAGTTCCAAGATGACAGGAGATAGAGAAACCCAGTCTTAAGACACCAAAAAAAAAAAAAAAAGCAAGATACCCAACTCTACTAGAACCTCTAGCCCCTGGACATACATACCATACACACAACAGTAAAAACATGAAATGTAGCTATCTATCTATCTATTTATGGTTCTTGGAGAAAACGTCTCAGTGTATAGCTTTGGCTGGCCTGGGACTCACCTTGTAGGCCTTGACGTCACAGACATCCCCCTGCCTCTATTTCCCAAGTGCTGGAATTAAAAGGCCTACAGCTGGCAGATGATGATTGACAGATAGACAGACAGATGGACATGACTTTTTAAAATCTGGTTATTTCTAGGGCCAACGAAATGGCTCAGCCAGTGAAGGTGTCGCTGCCAAGCCTGACATTCAAACCTGAATTCTATCTGAACCCACAAGATTGGAGGAGGAAACTGACTCCGGCAAGTTGTCCCCTGACCTCTACAGGGTCACCGTGGCACAAACAGCATTTGTGCTACAAATGGCCATGGCTACATCTGGCCCAAACTTTCTGTATCCAGATCCCTGGCTTTCATTTTGGAAAAGCCTGGGGTCTCCACTTCTCTCTCTGCAAGCTGCCTCCCGGCCTGCAGCAGTGGCTTCAGTCTCTGCTGCAATCCCGAGCGCTCAGGAGTGGGAAGTCCAGATTTCTCCCTGCTTCTGGGAACAGCCCCCCATCCCCCTCCCAGCTCAGCTTCCACAGGCCGTCCTCATGAGAGTGGGTCAGGCTCACCCAAGGATTTCACAAACGCCTGGCCTGTTCCCAGCACAGCACAGCTGGAAGGGCTCAGTGCTGAGGAGGGCGGACCATCCTCCTCCGCGGCCCCTGATGTCCTTGGGCTCAGGGCCTCTGGGTCTGGAGCCTGGGGACAGAAAAAGGGTGTCCGTGTCCAGGCTTGCCACAGCTGTGGTATACTCCAGGACTTCCCTCCGCACTACACTTCCCAGCTTGGGCTTAGTCAAGGTGTTAGGAGGAAATCCCCTTTCCAGGAAGAGCGGAAACACAGGCTAGCCTTCCCCAAAGTGAGCAGCAGGTGGGTCACCCAAGAGGGCCTGCGATTCTCAGACTGCAGGTCTTGTATCTGATTCACTGAGCTGTGTGGTCGGAGTCCAGGAATCCAGCAGTTTTGTCTACATGCCTGGTGACCAGTCACGATGCTCTGCCTCCAGGAGGCCTTGGGAGGCACCAGGAGGCAAGGCAGCCGGGAAGGGGTTTCCGATAGTCTGTCTAACCTCTTCCATAATTCTGGAAGGATTGTCCTGGAATTCAACGCCTTAGTTTCTCTATCAGAACACGTGTTCTGACTGAAGATGGTTCAGTCCCTTTGTGAGGTTTTGGGGGTTAACCCAAAACAAGTCAGTGGTTTTCCATTGCCAGGTTGTGGCTGTGTAGCGAACGAACGCCTGATTTGATAACACAAATAGCAGTCATTGTTTAATGTGTGTGCTTACTGGTTTATTGTTGGCTTCCTCCCACTCAAACTTTACTCCGGGGAAGCACTGGGGAGCCAAACTTCAGCAGGCCTCATCTTGCTGAACTCTAAATCTCATTCCCTGAAACACAGGATGTGTTGGACAGATATTTGCTGAGTGGACTATTGGGTGAATGGCAAAGGGAGGGAGCAAGAAGCTCCCTGAATGGAGCTGGGGGGGGGGGGAGGGTAGGCTTTGCTCCTCTAGCTTAGAAAATACAACCATCCTTTGCCGGGAGGGAAGTCGGAGCTTTCTGTGTCGTCTCCCGGAGGGGGTCAGTGACCCTTGTGACCAATGACCGGCTCCCTCCCACCCTCACCCAGGGAGGTGCGCCTGGCCGCCTCCCGGCCGAGTTTCCTGGCACTGGGCTGAGAATAAACAGCGCTCTGCGCCTGTAATCCCGTTGCCGTGGCGACGGCGCTCCGCGGGAGTGGGCGTGCCGGAGGCGTGTCTTTGTGGAGTGGGCGTGTTGGGAGCGGGGTCTGAAAGGACCGCCTTCCCCGCGCTCAGCGCGGACATTCTTTACATTGCTGCTCCGGGGCTCCCGCGGTGGCCGGGAAGTGACTCTTCCTGGCAGAGGGCGGCTCGAAGCGGAGCGCAGAGCCCGAAACATGAGGAGGACGGGCGGGGTGCAGAGAGTGGCTCTGCCCACCTGAGCCACGGTGGGCACCTCACCTCCCCGTGCATGTTGCCCCCTACCACTACGCAGCGAGCATCTCTGGGGGCCACTCCACTTCGCCTCCCTGACTGACATCCTTACTCGTTCTGTACACTAGGACACTTCGTGAAGGCTTATTTTCCACCGCCAGCTCCCCATCTGTGGCCTCCCTTCCTCCCTATCCCAAAAGCAGGCCTTGGATTGACCATTTCTGGCTCAAGTCTTCAGGAGGCCAGCCCAAAGCAGCCCCAGCAGGGAAAATGGGGGCCTCTTGGGTGGATTCTTGCAATCCTAGAAGGTAATAGAATTCAGAGGTAGAGGGCAGTCTCCTCACTTTCTGCTACTCAAATTACACGGACTTGCCCTGCAGTCCCTTTATGGAGTATTTTGGAATCAGGAGCACCTCTCTTGGCAACCAGTACCCAGGTTTCCCATTAGGAGGAGAGTTTTTACCCTGAAGACTGAGCCACAGATGGGCTGGGTAAACAGGGATGGGAAGAAGGGGGACAAAAAGAAACACTGGCCAGAGAAACATGGAGAGTTTCTCGTTGTGGCCATTCACTGTGAGGGTAAGTTGCTCTACACTGCTGAAGGTTACCGCTTCCCTGCTGTGTGATCTGAGCCTGTGTGCCAGTCCACAGGCTGTGATCTGAGCCGGAGGCTGAAGGCAGAGAAAATAAACCCTATTCTCTGTTCAGAGTCTCATCTCCCCAAACCAAACAGAGCTTCCAGGAGGTTGGCAAGAGAGAGACCTGTGTCTAGGACACGTGGCTGAACCGCCACTTTTAGGGTCAAGGACGGGGGGGGGGGGGCAACTGCGTGGCTAGGTTCCCTGGTTCGGTGGAGGCTTCAGTTTCTACAAAAGTTACCCTCTGCAGCAAGTGGCAGGTTTCCCGAGACACTTGGGACTCTGGGAGGGATGGGAACCAGCCTTACCCTGCAGTCCTGGTTTTGAAGTTGGCAGTCTGTCTACTGGTCTGCTGTCTGGTCTTATACCTGTTCCAGCCCCTTAGCTCTGGACCATCTCAGTCCCCCCTCCAGGTCCCCCCACACCCCCCCAAGGCCCAGGAAATGGGAAAGCAATCAGCTTGTGTATTCTTCCAGTGTCCTTCTAAACACTTGACTCTTGGAGCAGCTGTTTATCAGGTGTTGGGGACCTAAAGGAGGCTCTGGCACCTTCCAGGCACTTGAGTATCAGACAGGGAGACTGAGGAGTCTCTGAGCTGGGGATCAAACTCTCACAGAAGGAAAGAGCACATCAACAGTTACCTGTAACCCCACCTGTATGAAGGAAAGTAGGCGCTCGCACTGCTAGCAGACAGTATGAGAATTCAAATGCCCCCAAGCACCAACCTTCCATCTGTTCACATTACAGGCACTGTGTTCTCGGCAGGTTGCTTAACTATCCTGAACCCTCGTCTGCCCCAAACTCAATAAATATTTACAGATCACCTCTCTAGGCACCAGAAATGACGAATCCAAGTCATGCCGAGTCCTGCTCAGAGATACAGCTGTGTCTCATGGGGATGCCTGAGAGACTCAGCCTCTTTAGTGCCCAGATGTAGGATGAATAGATAGGTGTTTTCCCAAGAGCAGCCTGGCTGGTGGTCTATGGCCCAGGTGGGTTTTTTTTTTCAAAAAAACACAAAATGAATGTACAGAGGACTGTGGCTAGAAAGCCATTAACACCTGTCCTAGGGCCACTTGCTTTCCAGCCCTGTATGGGGACCGCCCCTCCCCCTTCATGCCTTGACGTTCCTGACGCTGTGCTGATGTCACCAGTCACCCTCAGGACCCCGAGTCTAGACTTTCTCGGAACACTTCCCCGCCAAGCAGCCCAGCCAGAGTGTGCTCTAATAGCCTAGAGTCTAACAGCTTCTGACCACAGCGCAGCCTGCTCCCTGCAAGCCCTTTGAAGCCAGCATTTCCTTCGAAAACTTGCTTTGCATATTCTGGTCAGAGCTGAATCAGACTGGCAGGAATGGCCCACTGGTAACAATCTAGGTGGCTGTCACAGCTTGCCAGTGACACAGGAGGGCTGCAGGGGACCTGAGGACTCATCTGATTCTACCTTGGAGCTGTGAGCAGGGACCCAAGAGGCACTGCCACTCCCCTTCCCCTCACTGAGTGGGAGTGGAAGAGAAACCAGGGAAAGAAAGCTCGAGTCTTTTTTTTTTTTCATTAAAAAATAGTGCTCTTTATTATAAATTACTGAAATGTTTCTTTTCTGAATATAAATATAAATATATGTGCAAAGTCTGAGTTGAGTTGAACTGGGATTTGGTTGAGTTTTTCAAGCATCTTCAGACAGCCTCGAAGGCCTGTGGGGAGAGGGGCGGGCTGGAGGTGGGTCTTTGTTTTTTTTTTTTATAAAAGTGATTGAGGCAAATTGTAAACATTATTCAAAACAACAGAGAGAAAAAAGCCACCCCAACACACAGCTGCCCCACCCAGCCCCATACCTGACTCAGAAAACTGTTCTGTCCCCCAGTCCCAGGTAATCAATCCCCTGGCTGTTGCATTCCCGTGAGGCCACTGTGAGGCGGCACTGGGAGGGCTTCACCTCCCCCAGGTGAGAAGGGAGGGTTGTGCAGGGCACGGAGGCCCTCGGACCTACCGACCAAGGGCTTCCCAGGGCTAACCCTTCTGAGTGACTGGGTCTCCTCCCTGTAGCCGCTTCCCCTGGCCTGTAGCCACCTGGGTGAGTCCCTCAACTCTCTGCCTATTGGCTGTGTTTGGCTCCTGGTGTGCCAATCCCCATCCATGGGACAGAGGGCATTTAAGGCAAGTCTCCTAGCTCAACACAGGAGAGACAAAGCAGAAACCTCTGTCTGCTCTAAGGAAACCTGGGCTCCAAGATGGCCCATCTGTTGACCTGCCTCCCCTTTGGTGTTGGGAAAGGTGGCCAACTCACCAGCCTCATCCCTTATAAATGCTACTGCCTCTTCACAACGGGGAGGGTTCTGGGGTGCCAGGAGACTTTGGGATCTGGGAGGTTTCGTTAGCTGCCCCATGGGAGAGGAGCCCGGCACCAGTATGGTTCTTCTTGGGTCACCCCCTGCCTCTCTCCCCAGAGCCAGGAGTCACCACCTCCTCGCCTAGGCTGGGCAGTGGTTATTTCTTTGGCCAGCCTCAAACCCTTCACACACCCTTTTCTCTTCCACCTTTCCCCCAGGCCTGGCGCCTGCTCACGGATCAAACCAAATCAAAGCGCATACAAGTTCCGGCGGGAAAGTTTGAAGATTCCCCTGAAGTTCTCATTAAGTTCAACACTTGGAGGTGTCCCCACCTCCCTTGGGAAGCAGAGGGGGTGTGGAGGAAGGGGAGGGGAGAAGAGTCTCCTCAATGCTATTGTCCCACCAGGCCGGCTGGCTCCACTAGAGGAGCTGGGGGAGGGAAAGCAGGTGGTAACTCCCCCTCCTCTCAGACGCATTCCAGGTCCTGCCTGCCCCACCATACGGGAGTGGAGGGCCCGAGGAAGAAGCCTATCTGCCCCAGCTCACTGGGAGCTACCGACCATAGGGGCTGGATATTTATTTGTGCTTGTACCATGTGCCTCGGAGGAGAGGCGACCGATCCAGGCCCCTCCCCCTCTGACCCTTATGCTCTTTAAAGAGGAGCATCATACTGGTCCAGGAACTCCCGAATGGGTCCAGGCAGCTGGGTCACTTTCTCATAGGAGTCCAGGTGGCCGTTGACAGTCTTCCGACAAAGATGCTGGAGGGTCGCCACATTGGAGGAGAGAGGTCGGCTCAGTACCAGCGGAATCTTCTCGCCCCCAGAATAGATGTAGTAAGCTCTCTTGGGGGTACTCCCGGGAAGTGCCTGGGCAGGTGGCTGCTCCGGAACCTCAGAGGAGGGTTCCGTGGGTGGCAAAGAGAAGGAGGGGGTCCCTGGGGGCGGCATGTAGTGGTGCACCAACTTGAGTACACAGTCGAAGCGGGGTACTGGCTGCGTGCTCCGGGGGTCACTCTGCAGCGAAAAGCTGCCCCCCTCGCACTGGATGCGTAGGTTCTTGGTCCCCGACTGGGTCTTGACGCTCAGCGTGAAGAAGTGGCGCTGGTCCGAGCTGTCGCGGATAAGAAAGGTGCCCGCGGGCTCGGCGCTAAGCAGCAGGTTCGCCTCGCCGCCGGTCACGGCACTCCAGTAGAATCCGCTCTCCTGCAGCTTGCGCACGGCGTTCACCACCAGCTGGTACTCGCTCTTGGAGCTGAAGGTCTTGAGGCGCAGGCTGGTGTCCAGGGGGCGGCTCATCCCGGCGGCGGGAAACTTGCTGTGGGTGACCATGGCGCACGGAGCCAGCGTGGATCTGCGCGGCAGTGGCTGCAGCTGCTTCGCGGCCTCCGCACAGCGGCCGCTACCGCATCCCGGGGGGCTGCAGAAAGCGAAGCGCGAGGCGCGTGAGTGCCCGGAACCCTCCAGCGTGCCCGGCCCTCCAGCCTCCGCCTAGCGCCTGGGGCACCCCTTCGCCCGGCTGAAGACCACGTCTCAGACTCAGCCACCTCGCAGAGCTCTCCTGGCCTAGGTCTCTGCCGGCCAACCCCAGGGAGTCCCTTCCCCAGCCCGCCCTAGGAGGACGCCCAGAGAAACTCGTGCGGGGAAGTTGGGTCTCCAGGAGCGCGGCCAGGATGGGGAGAGACACAAAAGCCCTAGGGACGCTCAGGGCGCCGCTCAGTCCGGTAACCTCAGTGGCGAGGGCAAAAAAAAAAAAAAAAAAAAAAAAACAAAAAACAAAAAAACAAACAAACAAAAAACCCAAAAAAACAAAACAAAAAAGGGGGGTGGGGTGACAAACCCGAGATATGTGGGAGAGGGGGTAGGAGAAGCCCGAGGGCCCCAGTCTTGAGTATTACGAGAACCCGGGATCTTTGGTCCTCATCCGCTCTGCCCCCTACCTCGTCCCCTCCCTACCGGGAATGACCCGGGAAGGGGAGGAGAAACCGGGAAAAGCTCCCGAGCTGGACCGAGGCCCCCACCCTTCCCCACACCGCGCCCCTCCTTCCTACCTAGTCCCGAAGCGAAGTCTCCGGCCTTGGGTCTGCGCCTCCTATGATCTCCGAGGCGAGGCGGCGGCCAGCAGTGGCTCGCGCTGCGCCCAGATGTTGGCCGCCCTGAAGTCTACAAAGGGGCTCTCGATGCGTGCGCCCCCTCTGGTTTCGCTGCTCCCGGGGCCGATCAGGAGCGCTCCTGGGTGGATCAGGCAAAGGACCTGGGCGAGGGACCTCGACGGAGAGCTGGGCTGGGCAGGGGGGCGTCCGGGAGCCCGGAGAGCCAGCAGTGACGAGAGCAGTCGAGTGTAGAGTCGGAGTTAGAGCCGCCGCGGAGGCCGCGCGCGCGGGTATTTACCCGGCCAGCTCGCCCCGCCCCCCCGATTCCTGGAACTGCTGGGCCCGTCTTCTTGTAATGTTTAGTCACTACTCTGCACTGAAAGGCTGTGCGCGGAGGGTGAGGGAGGGGCCGCGGGCGGCCGAGGGCGGGCCTGGAGCTGGGGCCTCCAGGACCCGCCGAGACTCACCGAGAGAGACAAAGCGCGGCGCGAGGCTGCCCGACCGGCGGGCGCGGCGCCAGCTCGGGCCGAACGTTCCTGGCAGCGGCCCCTCCCCCGCGCGCTCCGCCCCCAACTTCTCATTCACACTTTCACCCCAACCCCCTCCCTTCTAAGAAGGCTGGTTTCTGGCAGAGGCGGGGGCGCTGCGATGGGAGCGCGCGAGCAGTTCTAGGAGGCCGGCCGGGAGAGGCTCCCGGCACCCCTTCCCCTTTTCTTAGATTCCCCGAGGGGACACTCCCCTCGCTCTCACCCACCCTGGCCACTCCGAGGTCCGCATATACAGTTCTAAGCATCCCGTGCCAGCCAAAAGGGACGTGGGACCATTCAGCTACCAGCTCACTGGAGACCTAGGAAGTGGAGGTGGGGGTTGCGAGACATTTACCTGTGGACAGGTCCAAAAGATGAAGATGGGAGATCCAGAAGTGGGGAGACACCGACTTCGAGACAGCTGCAGGGCCTCCGCTCATCAGCCCGTTGCCCGGTTCTTTGGTTGACAGACGTGGATGCTGATGCCCTTTGAGGGGTGGGGTGGGAGGAGCAGCTAACTACCAACTTATCACTCATCTGGGCCTCCCAACCTGCGTGGTGAACTGTGGGTCCGCCCAGGTGCTCTCGGCGCTGTGGGGGAGCTTAAGGAAAGAAACCGTGACCCCAAGTCCGTTCCCGAGTCCACTAGAGGGCGCGCTGGAGTCTTGTAGGCGAGCAGAGTTTTGCTGTTTCCCATGCCCTGTAGAGAGAGGGAGAGGTTGTGGGGCTCCTAATTCAAGAACAGGAGTGGGGAACCCAGAAGAGAGGAGCTTCACCTCCCAGGCCAGGGTCTAACCTGAGAATGAATGTCGACTAGAAGGACTGTCCACAGAGCCGTTGTTACGGGGTTCCGACCACTACCTGACAGTCGCTGAGGTGTTACAATGAACCCTCCCTTGTCTCCACGTTTTTTTAGGGTGTCTGAACTTTCCAGATGATGGGGTGGGGAGGGAGTATTGATAAGAGCAAGTGATTGAGGTGAAAAGTTGCTTATTCCTGGTCACGTGAGTGCCTATAAAGGCCTAGTGGCAGGTTTTGCAACAGGCAGCAGGAAGCCGGAGCCACCTGAGAACCAGCTAAGTGACACAGTGTCTGCTCATTGGGCTTTCTGACCTGCCCTCTTGGATAGCACAGGCTTCGTGTAACACCAGTAGGAGGGCAAGGACACACTATTGTGCGCTGACTACACACAGTAGCTTGGGCATGGAGGGAGGGCAGCCTGCTTCCCTTTTGGGGGAAGGGTAGGTGCCTCAGTATCTTGGACGACTGTGCCCAATCTGCTCCACTGATCCTGGGGAACTACGAGAGACTCCAGTAGGTTCACCGCCTCTCTGGACTCAGTCTTTCAATCTGTTAAATAGGAATCCCACCCCCCCCCCGTAGCCCCCTCTCCACATTCCCCCCTCCCCTGCAATCCCATTATTCAAGAGGCTTAGGAGCCTTATTTAAAATATCTCACATTGGGCTGATGAGCAGACATTGTTCACAGATGGAGGTATCTCATGTGAGATCCAGCCTTTGCCTTTCAGTCACTTGCAGGCTCTTGAGATGGATTCTCCCTTTCTCTGTGAACAAACCCTATTGATCTCATCCAGGTGGTATTCCCCAGCAGCTGCCTTGACCATGTGCTGCTGAGCTGAGGGTAGTGGAGGACGGGGAGAACTCTTAGGAAATGGATGGGAAAGCGTTTTGTAAATTTCTGACAGGAGTCAAGTTCATTCGTCCATTCCACAAATCCTGACTCTGTGCCTGGTTCTGTCAGGTCTCCAGTGGAGGGCTGGGATGGCCCAACTGCCCGGCAAAACCCTACAGTGGGGAAGAGGCTGTGAGCCATGAGAAAGGACTAGTCATTGCTGTGACCCAGTGGGGTACTGTGGTAGCTTCTGAGGTAAGAGAGGCTGGGGCTGGGGAGCTGGCTCAGCAATTAAGAACAGCTACTGTACTTCTGGAAGACTGGGGTGCCAGGGCCTGTGTAGGATGGGTCACAACTGCCGTAACCCCAGTTCTAAGCTATCCTGGGTCTCCAAGGGAACCTGTACTCATGTGCACCACCCCAACACACATGTACATAATGAAGATAAACCTTGGTCCCTGTGATGGTAGCACACACCTTTAGTACTTCGGGAAGCAGAAGCAAGGAGATCTTTGTGAGTTCAAGGGCAGCCTGGTCTACAGAGTTCCAGGCCAGCCAGAGCAACATATACCCTATATACATTAAATAAATAAATGAATTTGAGAGCAGGGAAGGGGAAGAAATGGTGCTGGAGCTAGCCTGGCTAGAGAGACTCATGTTTCTGAAATAGTTCTGACAGGGTCAGTGGGGACCTCCACTCAGAGCAGAACTGGGGCGTATAGGGGCTGTTTGAGGAGGAAAGGTGAAGGGTGGCAGGACCAGCAGGGATGCTTCTGCCATGGCCTGAGATGGGTAAGCTGGATGCCATGCATGCTTTTGGGATCCTAAGAAGCTCCTTGGCTCCAGCGCACGATGGCTGTGTGATGTCACCTCCACTGATCTGTGTGTTTGCTGGTCCAATGACCGTGCCTCCCTCAGTGTGGGACTGAGGTACTTAGCACAGTACCTCTGAGGCATCAGCTGTTGCCCAGTCTGTACAGTGCTTGCCTGGTACCCAGGAAATGCTAATGCTCTATCCTTAGTTCCCGCCTCCCGTTTCCCAAATAGGATTCCTCTGTGTGGTCCTAGCTGTCATGGAACTGGCTCTGTAGACAGGGATGGCTTGAAACTCCTGCCTCTGCCCCCTGCGCCCCGGGATTAAAGGTGTGCTGTGGGGCACCACACCCGGCTCAACTGCTTCAGAGGATGAAGAGTCTTTCCAGGTTCTGTAGAGAGGCCTGGAGGTGGATTTTAGGTGACCAGGCCTTTTAATAATGGCTGCGTGCCCTGGGAAAAGCTGAGATAAAATCCAGCAGCAAGAACCCAGAACAAAGGAAATTCCTTCCCTGTGTAGGCTTTGAAGACACACAGCCCTGGGTTTAGAGGGGAGGGGGGCCGAGTTTAGTGTGCTGGTGAAGATCTTAGATAGGGCCTAACATCATAATTTAGGAGGCTGATCTTACCTCCCTACCTTTTGAAGGATTCGAGCCAGGGCTTTAGAAGCTTAAGATATTAAGTAGGATATGAAGCCTCCCAGATCTACCTGCTTAGAACTCAGACTGGCTCAGCTCTCTCATCCCTGAGATATCAATAGGTAGAGACAGGAGGGCTAGAAGTTCAAGGTCATCCGAACCTATGTACGGAATCTCAGGCCAGTCCAAGCTTTCGTGAGGCTCTTGAACATGACAAACAACCAAAAACACACCCCCAGGGGCTGGAGAGGTGGCTCAGTGGTTAAGAGCACTGACTGCTCTTCCAGAAGATCCAGGTTCAATTCCCAGCACCCACATAGCGACCAAGAAATGTCTGTAACTCCAGCTGCAGGCCATCTGGCCTCCTCTTTTGGCTTCTACAGGCAAAACACACACACCTAGAGAATGAAGACATTCAAAAATGAAAAAAACAAACAAAAAACCCCACAGGCCTATGTCAGGATGAAATGCTAAACATCTCCTTTCCAGTTACCAACTTTCAGAAAGTAGAATCCTTGAAGTGGATGCTGAATGCCAACTTTAGGCCTTCTCTGAGAAATGTGTGGCCACAGATGTGGCCGATGCTCTTGGTGAAGGGTGGAAGGGGGGGGGGGGCGTCTGGTCTGACTGACACACAAGGTTTTCCTGTGGACTAAGTTCTGTGACCCAGGACAGAGTGTGTCTGCTGCTGAGTTGGGGGCATCCCTGTTATAGTCCAGGGAGAACGACGTCAGGAGGAAGCACAAGTCTGTTTGGGATGCATGGGGGATGTCAATCTGAGTGTTCTCAACTCGGTTACCGTAAAAAGAAAATAGGAGAGCAGAAAGGAGATTTCTGAATCGACAGGCACAACTGTGCCTCCATAGTTGGAGCCCAAAAGAGCTCGAAGTGTCTGGAAACTTTTCAGTCTCTCTAATTCCCACCAATCAGACAGCCCTTAAACAGAGAAGGTAAGAAACCCCGGACCAAAGCACCCAAGAATCTGTGTCCCTCACCCTCCAGCACAGGTGTGATGTAGCTCTCTGAAGACCCAACATACTGTGAGCAATGTGGAGGCTGAGAAACCTTTGGCCCAAAGGATGGAGGGAGTCAGATTGCCAGGAGACAGACGTAGGCTGTCCTGGCTGAGAGATTCTACTGCAAAGTCTGAGCCCAGTTGAAAATAGATCACTATTAGTAACAAATGAATAAGCCGGGACTCGACAAGAAAATCAAGACCTAAGACAGGTGAACAAAAGCCCCTGGGGTGGAGTGCTGGGGTTTTGCCCTTCAGCGTGTTCCTGCACCCACCTCACTGTGTGTTGTGTGGGGCCCTGGCTGCCTTTGACACCCCCTCTCCAGGTTGGTTGATTGGAACTCTTTTCTTTGCAATTAGGTGGTGAAGCTGCCATATTTGTCAAAGTATTCAGACCTCTTGCTCCGTGGGAAGCCTCAAGGAAGAGCTTGAATTTATTGTCCTTTTTTTTTTTTTTTTTTTTTTTTCTGTATGTTTTGGAAACTTTATTGTTTTAAAATTACGGGAATATATGTGTGCCTACGTGTGGGTATGTGCGCAGAGGCATTTTGTGGCCTGGATCTGGGGTCCTCAGGTCACTGTGAGCGGCGATGGCTCTTAACCACACAGCCCTGGGTTTACTTCCTTTGTCAGCCTGGAGCCTGCTGCATAGGAAGTCCTCCATGAGTCTTAAGGCCAGCTTCTGTGGACTTCTGTTGTTCTACCAGTCTTGGATGCGATGCGCAGCCAGTTTTCTTCTCAACTGTTGGTTTCTAGAGCTTCTGTGTGGATGGTTTAGATGGTGTGGGTTCTGGGAAGCCCCAGGGATGGTTTACTGGAGGTTATTCCACTGCTAATCTGAAGACAAACAGCCTGGAAAAGTGGGAGGAGACTCTGGTCAATGCAGGGCACGTTTCCAGGGCCCCACTTTAAGACAAGGACTTGAACTGAGAGATGACAGACCAAGGACAGAGCTTAAACCCTGTTGGCATCTCCTCTAATCTGCTGGGTCGCTGAGGTGGTGGAAAGGTCCTGCTATCTAGGCCTGGACCCTTGGCTCCACCTAACCTTTTCCCGTCTAAGGGATTGGGAGGCTACCACCTTTTCTGCTAATCTCTCGGTTGCAGAACTTGGATGCATTCAGAATCCCATTTCCAGGCAAAGGTACTGGGTCATAAACATAATAAAGATAAGGAAGAGCTCTGTGGTTTCAGCTACCAGCCTGCGGTGGAGGAACTTCTGCTGAGCTCATCCTCTGGGCCCAGATGGGAAGGAATGCTGGTGTCTAGGCCGGCTTGGTGGCCCCGGGTGTCATAGTTACCCTGAGCTCAGAAGCTAAGGTTGCTGTTCTTGGTGACCAGATCTGCAGCCTCAGGGTTGCCTCAGCCCAAGTTCAGGAAGTTGGGAAGAACCAAGTTCAGGGCCTCTCTGTCTTCACTGGTATTGTTTCTGTGTGACGGGACATTGGCTATTGTTTTTTTCTAACTCTGCTAACTTGTCACTTAGACCTGGGAATACAAACTGGAAATCCAGGTGCCCTGGAACTCAAGCCAGCAGGGGCCCGAATCTCTCTTATCCCTCTTTCTCTGCGTCTACTTAGAGAGTGAAGCAGGGAGCAGGCAGCCGTCTCTCCTTTGCCTCCTGAAGCTAGAGAGGATCCCCTTCAGCCCGGACTGCCACGGTTTTCTCCCCCCCCCCCCCACTTTTCTGCCCTCCAGGACTGCTCGAGGAACAGGGTGGGAAGCGAGATGAGCCTGTCACAGATAACCTCTCTCATTCAAGGAGAAAGACTCTGGGGTCATATATCAAGTTGACCCCGATTTCTTCCTTTCCGGTTGCTAACAATCTCACGGGGTGGAGGAGTCTAGGACAATGGCCTGCGGCCGGGAAGCTGCATTCCCGTTGGCAGGCCTTTGTTGCAAGCAGGAGGGGCCTCAGGCTAATGAAAAGGTTTGAGGGTCGGATGTCTTGGAGGCGGCCGCTAAAGAGTCTTTTCAAGTTTGACATTCCAGGCCCGGCCAGCCTCTGGCGTTTCCCAGAAAACTCAGAGGAGGGGAAGAAAAAGAAAACACTTCACCAACCCACCGCCCACTCCACTCGCTCAATCCTAACGTCTCCGATTCCTTGTGCCCTCCGGGGACTGGGCTGGTCATAGAGCCAGGACCCCCTGCCCTGAGGACCATTCCTCTGCCCACAGAAGCTTGGGCTGGGTGGGGGTGGGTGATGGGTTACTTGTGGGTGGGTGCTGGAGGAGGGGTCAGAGAGAATGTAATGGGCGGAGAAGAGTTTCTCTCTGCAGATTGAAGTTCACAAATTCTGAGTCGGGGGTAGAGGGAAAAAGTCAGCTTCCAGCTTTTGTCCAGCCATTCCACCCTCCAAACAACACACCCCACTCTGTCCAGGGCTGTGGTGGGAAGCACCCACAAGGCCAAGCTGGCGCTGCGTAGGGGAACAGGGGAGCAGGGCAGCTGGACAGTTCTGGGAAGCCAGGCTGCGGTGAGCCATCTGGGTTGCAATGCAAATGAGGCCTGGCCGCGTGCCAGAGCAGAAGCGGCTATACCCAGGGAGGAGAGCCCAGCCTGGGGAGGGAGCACCTCCTGAGAGCCCCAGGATGGCAGAGATGGAGGAGGGCTAGGTGAGTGCTGTTCCTCAGTACAGCACAAGGTTGGGACCCTGGGCTCTAGAGACAGGTGTTCCTCACCTGAGTGTCCCTACATCTGGTCCCCCTTCTGTAGGTGATTACCAGGTATCCTCAGGAGCCCCGGTTCTCTGAACCTCAGGCAAGTTCACAGTAGAAGGATAGACCCGTCTGCCCCCCCCCCCCCAAGGTCTTAAGCTTCATAGTGGGCAAGTGGGTCAGGAATGAGGGTGGGCTCTCAATAGAGGATAGGGGTGGGAGAGTCTAACTGATCTTGAGCTAGCTTCCCCAGGTCCCCTCCCAAGGTGTTTTTATTTGCATGTATGCACAAGTGTCTGTGTCATTTGCACATGACGGTACAGCCCTTCTGGAGAAGAGGGTCCTGGATCTCTGGATCTGGAGTTGTGTTGTGGCGCCTAACTTCCGGTGCTGGGAACTGAACTCAAGTCTTCTGGAAGAGCAATATGAACTCTAGGCCCCCACAAGTAACTTTGAGTCTTAAAACAATTTTTCAGGCTGGCCTTAAACTCAGAGGTCTGCTGCCTGCCTCTGCCTCCTGAGTGCTGGGATTAAAGGCGTGGCCACCACCGTGCCTGGTTTACAGTCACTTCCTGCTTATTTTACATTTACCTTATCCAAAAAAAAAAAAAAAATTATTTATTCCTTAGGCGGTTGTGTGGGTCAGGGATTAAAATGGTACCGATAATTTATCAGTCTGGACTTAGTTTTTTCCTGGCAGGACAGGACTCCTCCACAGTTGTTAGCTGAATCAATTAATTTGACTTTTCTAAGTGCCATGAAGATGCCATAAGCCGGCTTGGTGACGGAGGTCCGTTGTCTGTGTTACTGGGGAGACTGAGGCAGGAGGATTGAAAGTTTAAGGCCAGTTTGAGACCCTGTCTTAAAATGGAAAATAAAAAGAAAGAACTCTCTTTCCTTTCTTGTGTTCTCTCTCTCTCTTTGTGTGTTTGTGTATGAGTGTGTGTGTTTGTGTGAGTGGCTTGTGTGTTTGTATATGTTTGAGTGTGTCTGTGTGTATGAGTGTGTGTTTGTATATGTGAGTCGTGTGTGTGTGTGTGTGTGAGAGAGTGTCTGTTTTTTGTGTATGAGTGTGTGTGTGTGTGTGTGTGTGTGTGTGTGTGAGAGAGAGAGAGAGTGTGTCTATTTTTTGTGTATGAGTGTGTGTTTGTATATGTGAGTGTGTGTGTGTGTGTGTGTATGTGTGTGTGTGTGTGAGAGTGTGTCTGTTTTTTGTGTATGAGTGTGTGTGTGTGTTTGTATGTGAGTGGTATGTAAGAGCACTTGCTTAGCATGTAGGAGGCCCAAGAATCTAGAGTCCAGATTCAATACATCGTGGAAAAAGTCAGAGTTGCTCCCATTATGAGAAACCATCCAAAGGGGTTTCCCTGAGGAAGTGACAGAGACAGACTGGTAGGAAGCTGGGGCCTAGAGAAGTGTCCCCACGTGGGCCACACTGGGGCCCTGACTGTTGACCAAACTCCTGGGCCTTCCCTGGAGGCTGGTTCCTCTATCCTGGCTAACCTTCTGCACACTCAGACAAGGGGAAGACTCAAGGACATATGGGTCTAGCTGATCACCAGGTCAGGGTGCCCTGAGCTCTGCCCATCATCTTCCAGACCCACACCTGCTCACCCTCCCTTCCGCTCCTAGGCAGCTGCCCATTTGGAAGAGAAGTTTCAATTTCATGGTACCCGTGGGAGGTGAGTCAGCACTACCCTCTGCAACTCTGTCATGGGACTACATTGGAAAGACAGGAACTAGTGGCTAGCTGGGTTCTCCTGTTCTGTCCTGTGATGACAGGAACATGGGAAGTGAGACCCAGGAGGGCACGGCACCATGGATTACTTGGCTCATACAGGATTAAAAACTTTTTTTGAGACAGCATTTAAAATCCGGAAAGGAGCCAGCAAGAAGGCACAGCACGTCAAGGAGCTTGCTTCTTCATGATTTGAACATGGCAACCTGGGGTTGATCCCTGAACCCATGTAAAGGTGGAAAGAGAGAACTAATTTCACAAAATTGTCCTCTCACCCCCCCCTACACACACACACACACACACACACACACACACACACACACACACAGAGCAAGCTGGGAGTGGTGCCACATATCTGTAATCCCAGGAGTTCAGAGTCATCCTTGACCACACAGAGAGTGTGAGCCAATCTGGACTACACACACATAACATAAGACTAAATAAATCCTTAGGAAATGAAGCAGCAACAAATATCTGGGAACCTCACATTTATGTCCTGGGGCCTGGCCTCTGATGGCAGACCTACTCCAGCATGGCCCCTTGGCCCTTTAATTGGACATTGGGCTCTCCATCCCTGGCCCTTTCTAACTCTATTGTCTGCCTTATCCTTGCCCTCCTTCTGGTCAGGAGCTGCAAGGAGCCAGGCAAACCACTCACCCTGTGTTCCAGGCTGAAAGGCTCTCATCCCTCCTGCCCCATCTGCCTCTCTCTCAAGCCAGACTAGTAATGAAAGGACCTTTGTCTTGGGCTTCACTTCATGGGTCTGGTAGGTGAAGCTAGGGAAGGTGGTGGCAGTGTGGTGGGCTTCTGAGGGGACCCCTCAGATATCTCCCTGGCTACTGAGTGAGTGACAGTTGGGACAGCTGTCCACAGAAGGTTGTGTTTCCCCCTGGGATGGGCTGCTGGGTCATGAGGTGCTGTGGTGCTGGCTGCCTGCCACACCACAAGAGGCCAAGATTCCCCTGAAACCAATAGTTGAAGTTATCCTCACACCGACAGCGGAACAAGCAGGATGCTCTGCCCGGGAGGCATTTCCAGAAATTTGGGTCTGACTTCTTGTTGATTCAATGCCAGAAAGCCCATGGCTGCTCTGTGGTGAGGCAGCCATTGAGCAATAGATGTTTTGTTTTGCTGATGACAAGATTTTTCGTTCAAAGGCAGAAATGATAAGTGGACAAAGCTTGACCAGCCAGCCAGGGAGGTAGCTGATTTAAACTTCCATGCTGGGAAAGAATTCTTCACGGCCAGGCTCCTCCAGGCATTACCACAGCTCCAGAGGACACAGGTCCTGGTCCCAGAATTCTAGAAGGCCTTTCTAATTTCCCTATTCTGGAGTTGCAGGCCAGAAGGACCCTTGAGAAGTACATGATTATGTATGTGGGAGTCAACCCTGTGAGTCTTGGGGACTAACCAAGGTTGCCTGGCTTAGTAGCTGGGCTGACATGTTTCTTTACCTAATGGGCTCTCAGTGGTCCCAAGAGACAGTTTATTCCGGAGCCCATTATCAATGACCAAATAGAAGAGGATTCAGGCTACTCTGAATATTATGTTATGATGAACATTTTTGGTTCATCAGTTTAGTTACAGGAGCCTGCTGCTCAGACAGGCACAGCGACAAGGGTTTGAGCCCCAGAACCCACATAAAGGTGTGACTCTAAAGTAGTCCTCTGACCTCCACACTCATGCTGTGTGACATGTGCGTGTCATCCCAAACACATACATCCAACAATGATACTTAAAATAAAATGAAGAAAAATTTTGTTGTTTTGAGACCGGTTCTCAGAGAGCCAGGCTGTCCCTCAAACTCTCTATGCAGTCAAAGATAACCTGAGATTGATAATCCCCTTGAGTCCAGTACGGTGCTAATGTGGGAACAAGTGTTTCATTCCCTGCTGGAGATGGGACCCGGAGCTTTATACTTACTCCACGAGTGTTCTCTCAGAAGCTATGCATATCCCCAGTCGGGCTGGAGAGAACCCTGTCTGCTTTTCTGGAGGGCCTGAGTTCAGTTCCCAGTGGCCACATGGTGGCTCACAACCGTCTGTCATGGGATCTGATGCCCTCTTCTGGTGTGTCTGAGGATAGCGACAGTGTGCTCACATATATAGGTGAATGGATCTTTAAAAAAAAGGCATCCCCAGCCCATTTCTTTTTCTTTTTAATTGAATTTAATTTTCATTCATGTTCATGTGATTGAGTGTTTTGCCTGCACTGTGTTCAGGTCTGGTGCCAGTGGGAAGCCAGAAGAAGGTGTCAGATCCTCTGGAGATGGAATTACCCACAGTTCTGAGTGCTGGGAATTAAACCCAGGTCCTGTGGAAGAGCAGCCGGAGCCCTTAACCATCGAGCCATCTCTCCAGCCCTGCAGCCCATTTCTTGAGGTTTCTGCAGTTACAGAAGAAAACCACAAGTCACAGAGTCCTGCAACTTTTTTTTTGCAGGTTTACTTGTGCAAGTCTCCTGCACAGCAGTGGGAGCATCTCCGAGGGAGGTGTCAGGTGTGCTGTGAGGGACATTCAGCTTCTAGATGGTAGAAAGAAGGATGGTGAAGTGAATATGTCCCCAAAGTTTTCATGTCATAGCCATGAGGATGTTATGTCAAACACGGGTGGGTAATGAGTGCCTAATAACAGGGCTAGAGATAGCCCAAAATTGTGTTACTGATAATGCAACATTCCAATTTTCCATAGCCTCCTTACTTCTAATCAGTCAGTCTGGTAGAAGCAGAAGTATCAGCTTTTTTTCTGGCAATCAACCGGCTTGACCTGCCTCCCTCCCTTCTTCCCTCCCTTCCTCCCACCTTCTCTCCCTCCCTCCATTCATTTCTCAGAGTTTGTTCTGTAGCCCAGGCTGACCTAAACTTATGGCAATCTTCCTGCCAGGCATTTCTGTCTGTGCTGGGAATATAGGCGTGGGTAGCCATGCCTGGCTTTGGCAAGCTGTTTTTTGTTTTTGTTTTTCAAGACAGGGAGGGTTTCGATTAAAGGCATGTGTCACCATGCCCAGCTTGGCAAAGTTGACAAGTATTCTAATATGGACATTAGAATACTTTTAAGGATTTTATTTATTTACCTATTTGTTTGTTTTTAATTCATTTCTAGACAAGGTCTCACCGTGTAGCTAGATTGGTCTGGAACTTGATATATAGACCAGGGTGACTCTAATGTTACTGAGATTTCCTGTTTTTGGTTCTCAAGTTCTGGTATCACAGACGTGACCCTGGTTTGTGTGGAGCTGGGTATAGGCCCCAAGGCCTCATGTACAATGGGCAAGCGCTGAGCTACCTTCCCCAGTGCCTTATCCTTGACTTTGCTTTCTGGGGGTGGTCTTTCTCAGGTCAGGAGGCAATGGCCTTCCTCTGGCATTGCTGTGGATGCTGGGGCAGGGAGTGAATCAGAGGAGGCATGGGCCCTTGGCTCAGGATTTCCTGGCGCTTCCTGCCTGAGAGATCAGCCTGCTCTAGGGGCATCATCCAGCGCTCCCTGACGTCAACTCTGCTTCCAGTGAATGGCTTTCCTCTTCCGTTTGGGAAGACATGCTATCATCTGTCATTAAACCTGTTGCCTATCTTCCTCACCCTGGCACCTCCTGTTTGGGAAAGACTGAAGGGCTTAACAAGAAGGCAGTGGGTGGAGGCAGGGGGATGGGAAGCACTGGGTGCATGGTCCATAGTGTGAGGGGCTATCCCGGGATAGATACCTTCATGTCTGGGCCCTTAAGGTATGTGTCAGGAAACCCCATGCACAGTAGTAGGCTCTGTCCCAGGTCCCAAGCCTCCGAGCAGCTTCCAGTTACAGAGACCCTCCTAGGCAGCTCATCTTGACCCCAGTGTCATCTGAGGGTATGTCGTCATCCCAGGGTATTCTCACCAACGAACTTGGACAAGGTCTCTGGGCACAGAGAATGCACTTTCTGTCACCATGCAAATTTAAGCAGTTAAAAATGGTGCCAGGGGCTGGAGAGATGGCTCAGTGGTTAAGATGAAGGCAGCTCCTTATATACATAAAATAAATAAATAAATCTTTAATAAAACTCATGCCAGCATCAGGGTTCAGGGAGACTTCCTGTTATTGCAGAAGAACCTATTCTGATTCCCGGCACTCACAGCATGGCTCCCAACAGTGTGTAACTGCAGTTCTAGGGGACCTGAACCTTCTTCTGCCCTCTATGGACACCAGGCATGCAAATAGTGTACACATATGTGTAGACAAACTACTTATACACATAAAAATAAATAAAAAACATCTTTAAGGCCTGGAGAGAAAGCTCAGCAATTAAGAGCACTGACTGCTCTCTCCCAGAGGTCCTGAGTTCAACTCCCAGCAACCACATGATGGCTCACAACCATCCTTAATGAGATCTGATGCCCTCTTCTGGTGTGTCTGAAGACAGCTGCAGTGTACTCATATACATAAAAGTAAATACATCTTAAAAATATTTTTGAGGGGGTTTCAAGTCTGGGTGTCTTTGTGTAACAGCTCTGGCTGTCCTGCAACTCTCTCTCTGTAGACCCGGCTGGCTTCAAGCTCTGAGATCTGCCTGCCTCTGCTTCCTGAGTGCTGGGATTAAAGCCATGTACCATCAGATCTGGGCTTCAAAACTAAAATTTAAAAATTGCTTCAGGAGTACTGACAGTTCAGAGGTAGTCGGCATCTATAGCCACTGGCAAGTTGCCTACCCATGCTTATGGAGATAATTCTATTAAAACCCAGCGGGTCACAGATGGGAAGGTCAGAAAAGTAGGAAGGGCCATGTCTGGGAGAAGGCGCTCAGTGGGAGAAGAAAGAGAAGATACGGCAGGTGATAGAGAAGCAGAGACAGGCAGATCTGAGTTTGAGGACAGCCTGGTCTACAGAGTGAGTTCCAGGACAGCCAGGGCTGCATAGAGACACCCTATCTGGAAAAACCAAAAACAAATAAAGAAGCAAATAAAAAGTAAGTTGGCTGGAGAGATGACTCAGCGGTTAAAATACATGTTGCTCTTGCAAAAGACCAGGGTTTAGTTCCCGGCACCCACAGCGATGGCTTCATAACATCTATACTTCCAGCGTCAGGTAACCCGATGCTCTCCTCTGACTTGCACAGGCACAGGGCATGTGTGTGATGCTCATGCAGATGTGCAGCAAAACATTCTACACATAAAATAAAACAGATAGATCTAAAAAAGAAAGAAGGAAATAAGAAAAATGCCTCATCTCTGAAGGTCAGTATGTAAAATTTCGGGACCTCTAAGATATACGTTCCCGGAAGAGTCACGGCTGCTTCCCTCTGCTTGTGGCTCTGTTTTGGACTAGTCATAAAGTTCTAGGTGTATGGTTTTGAAGCGACCGGGTCATCTCTTGAGCTTACTAGGAATAGATATGTTTATTAATTTCACTCAACAGTCAATGTCACTGTGTGTATCTGCAATTTATGTTAGAGGAGAGCCAGCCCAGGGAGCCAGCCCTGTCTTTCAGGTACTGCCTCACACAACAAAGAACCACATGGGCAATGGAACTAATTCTCTTTCCAGGATGGTAAGGATGATCAAAGGTGATCCCCACTGAGCTTGAGGGTGACGGTACAGCGGGGTGGTTAGAGTCCGCAGTAGGCTCAAGGCACCATATATCTCATCCTGGTTATTGAAAGTTAGGAATTCTGATGAGTCACCATTTCTAACGTGGAAGAGCTAAGTCAGATTCTGCCTAGTATTTGTAAAACTATGTGTGCTTAAAAATGAAAGGTGATTTGAAATACTCACTGCCTGTAAGTGATCTGGAAGTTCTAAACACTACCAGCTGATTCAGGAGAACACCCTTGGGGGTACTAATGTGTTCTCCTGGCCTTTCACAAAATGTGGTAGGTTTTGTTTAGTTGGCATTTGTTTGTTTGCTTGTTTATCTCTTGAGACAAAGTCTTATTATATAGCTCTAGCTGTTCTAGGTATGTGCCACCACTGCCTTATGACACATTGTCTTAGTCAGGGTTTCTATTCCTGCACAAACATCATGAGCAAGAAGCAAGTTGGGGAGGAAAGGGTTTATTCAGCTTACACTTCCATATCACTGTTCATCACCAAAGGAAGTCAGGACTGGAACTCAAGCAGGTCAAGAAGCAGGAGCTGATGCAGAGGCCATGGAGGGATGTTACTTACTAGTTTGCTCCCCCTGGCTTGCTCAGCCTGCTTTCTTATAACCCAGGTCTACCAGCCCAGGGATTGCACCACCCACAATGGGCTGTGCCCTCCCACCTTGATCACTAGTTGAGAAAATACCTTACAGCTGGATCTCATGGAGGCATTTCCTCAACTGAGGCTCCTTTCTCTGTGATAACTCCAGCTTGTGTCAAGTTGACACAAAACCAGCCAGTACACACATCTTTCTTTCTCCCTCTCTTCCTTCCTTCCTTCCTTCCCTCCTTCCTTCCTTCCTTTCTTTTTCAATTATATGTTTTTAGGCAGAGACTCATGTAGCACACTCATCTTGAACTCACTTTGTTGCAACAAATGATGCTTAACTCCTTATCTTCTTGCCCCTGCCTCCCAAGTTGTAGGACCTGCCTCATTTCTCTTTTTCTTTCTTTTTTTCTTAGATTCTAATGCTTTTGCCTCCTGAGGGCTGTTGAGGGCCTGGATTACAGCTACCATGCCTTCATGACATCGTCTTTTTTACCACTTTTTGATAATATTTTTGCTTTAAAATGAGTACATTAGTTATTACTGCTGCTTTCATGTATACATGCTCTGGAGGGCACAAGTATGGAGGGCAGAGGACAATTTACTCCACAAGCACTTTATCCTTTGAGCCATCTTGCTGGACTTAACTTTTTAACTTTGTTCTTATTTATATTTCTGCATGTTGATTTATTTTGTGGGAGCAGCACAGATGCTGTGGAGGGCATGTGGAGGTCAGGGAACAAATTAAGTCAGGCCTCTTTTCTACCATGTGTTCTGAGGCTCAACCTCAGGTTCAGTCTTGGCAGCAAGCACCTTGATCTCCTGAGCCATTTTGCCTGCCCCTGGTAAATTTTATAAGTGATGTTACTAAATATTCTTCTAGGATGCCCATTTTTCATGGAGATATGGCCATTCATTGTACTGATACACCACAGTGTACCTATCTAGCCAACTCTTTCTTTGAGATTTTTGTTATTTTGTTTGTTTTGCTTGTTTGTTTGGTTTTGGTTTTTTGAGAGAGGGTTTCACAGTGTAGCCTTGGCTGTCTTGGAACTTGCTCTGTAGATCAGGCTAGTCTTGAACTTACAGAAATGTGTCTGCCTGTCTTCAGAGTGCGCACCACCACCAACCACCACCGGCTGTTCCCACACTTTTCAATAATGGGAGAAAGGCTGAGATAAATATTCTTTTGGGAATGTGTCATTAACTTTCCTGGAATAGTTTGGTGGAGGTGAAATTCAGAATGTTAGTTTAAGTGTTACAGTTTTAACTCCACATCATCTCTGGGGTAAATAGAATTATGGCTTTTACAGTGTTTCTAGTTTCTAAGCCCCAGCCTTTGTGAGCCAGGGAGAGAATCAATGGTGTGTAAGTCTGACGGGGCAGAGGTGGATTAGGCCTCAGGGTGCTGAGCTGACACCATCTTGTAGTGGTGCAGGCGAGTGTGGGCACAAAGCAGGGGATGGTAATCTGACAGGTGTTGGAACCCTGAGTTGTCACTAGCTTTCTCTCTCCTGGAGCAATACAGGTGAGTGCTGTGTGTATGGCGGCAGCTGTCAGTGTGACAGGTGTAAGATGCTAACATCCTCCCTCCTGAACCCTCATGTGAGCGCAGGGTGGCAGCTAAAAGTCTTGGCAGGTGTCAGCTCTTAGTCTGACAGGATTCGGGACACTGAGCTGTCACCATCATCTCCCCCTCCTGGACCATCAGGTGAGCTTAGGACCGTAGTCCACGCCGTCAGAAGGGACATTGAGGCAAGACCAGGCGGTATTAAGTCTGTGCAGCCTCCGTCGTCGCTGCGGCGCCTGCGCGCTGACTCCCTGTTCGCGCTCGCGCTGTCAATAAAGTTTGCGCGCGCCGGAAGCGGAAGCGGCGGGTCTCCATGGCGGCGCCGGCAGCGGGCCCGGTGTTCTGGAGGCGGCTGCTGGGCCTGCTGCCTGGCCGGCCCGGGCTGGCCGCACTCCTGGGCCGCCTCTCCGACCGTCTGGGCAGGAGCCGGGAGCGCCGTCGCCGGAGGTGAGAGAGCTCGGACGGGCCGTGGGGCCTCGCCGTCTCCTCGCGTGCCGGAGGCTCAGCCGTGGTCGTGCACCATGCAGGAGCCACCCGGGGCAAGCTCGGGGCTGCGGCCGGACCCCGCGGCCAAGGCCGCTGTGCTCTGGGCCTGGGGTGTGTGTGTGTGGCTGTCGGTGTTAGCGCGGTGAGTTGGCGGTTGTGAATCAGCCCTGCGGGGACCGGGTGCGGGCTGGCTTCCTCACATCCTGCTGGAGACATTTCTCAATCCTGACTCAGTCAGCACTCAGGTCCGTGAAGAGGAAACACTCGAAACTCTTTCTACGCGCTTTCAAAAGGCTTGTTTCTGGAAAAGTACTGGAGGGGGTTGTGTAAGTGGTGAAGGAGGCTTTGAAGTTTGTTCGGGCAGTGGTCCTTTAAAGTAAACATTTGCCAAGAACAGGCTTAACCAAGAGGCCGGATGCTATTGTTAATATTTAGGGGAAAGGTGTGTGTGTGTGTGTGTGTGTGTGTTTCTGTTTCTCTCGAGTGCATATGTTTAGAGACATTGTTTTCTTTTTCCGGTGCTGGGGCTCAAACCCAGAACCTCATGCACACCAGGCAAGTGCTTTACCACTGAGCTCTTAATCTTTTTAAAATAATTAGTAGCGTGTGTGCCACACTTCTCAGGAGGTGGTAAGAGCAGGACTTTTGGAAGTCGGTTTTCTTTTTATCAGGTGAGTTGAAGTGATTGAACTCAGGTCCTCAGGCTTGGCAGCAAGCTCCCTGGACAAACCTACCTCCCCAACCCCCCAGTTCTTTTAGAGACGTAGTCTCATGTGTCTCTGACTGGCCTTAAACTGACTCAGGCCTAGCACTCCTGATTCTCCTGCCTCAGCTCCAGTGCTGGAATCACAGGTGTGAGCTGTCATGGCCCACTCACGTTCCCCATCTAAGATTTTGTTGCCTCTGGATAGCCTGAGGTGCAGTCACCGGTCTTGGTTCTAGTTGTGGGACATTGGTTCACAGAATAACAGAGGGGATTTGCCACCCAAAGCACAAATTAGACTTAGAGGACCTTCCAAGTGACAGAATCTAGGTAGAAAGGAAGTCTTGAGTTGCCTGCTGATGTGAATGTCTCATTTTCCCAGCCATTCTATTGGGCGGTCGAGTCAGGTGATACTTATTACATCATGGTGTCAGACCGCTGAAAAAATGTAAGGTTTCAAAAGTTCAGCCTGAAAGAGGAGCAGTTTAGGAAGCTTTGTTGATTTTTCTCTGTCTGTAAACCTCATTACTCACTGTTCATCTTTGGTGTTGATCTCTGGAGGGGGCTCCGCAGCCTATACAAAATATTCCCACCCCTGGGTATCAAATTCAGAATATGCAAGCCCCCCTAGGCCTGACAGGGCCTCACCTCAGGTTACTTTTGAACATCATTTGTAGCTGATGATTTTGCATTCACACTCCTTTTGTCTACAACCTGAGTGCTGGCATTTACAGGCATGTGTCACTGTGCTCAATTTCATGGGCTGCTAGGGGTCATTTCCAGGGCCTTGTGTATGTTAGGCAGATAATTTTACCAACTGAGCTTCCCCACCTCCAGCCCCAGTCCCTGTGCTTTGTAGCCCAGGTTAGCATGGAGCTCTGGGGCCTCCTTCCTTAGTCTCCTGAGCACTTCCAGCCTGAAAACTTTCTTTTCTCCTCCTCCTGTTTTATCTTCTTCTTCTTTTTTTTTTTTTTTAATGAAAAGCTTTGTTGTGTGTGCATCCTAAGCAGACTTGGTGGTAGGCAACTTCACCTGCTAAAGTATTTCATTGTTCCCTTTTAAAAAAAAAAAAGATTTTGTTAGTTTGTTTGAGACAGGCTCTCACTTTATAGCTGGCTGACTGACTCTTTAGGTAGACCAGGCTGGTCTCAAACTCATAGAGATCTACTGGAGTGCTGGGATTAAAGATGGGGCCACCACACCCAGCCCAAGATTTTAGTATTATGATTTTTAAAGATTTATTTATTTTTATTTATGTAAGTACACTGTAGCGGTCTTCAGACACACCAGAAGAGGGCATCAGATCCCATTACAGATGGTTGTCAGCCACCATGTGGTTGCTAGGATTTGAACTCAGGACCTCTGGAAGAACAGTCAGTGCTCTTAACCACTGAGCCATCTCTCCAACTCCAAGATTTTATTTTTAGTTGTAATTATGTGTGTCTCTGTGTGTAAGTGCTTATGAGTGCGGGTGCCCTTGAGGGTCAGACGAGGACATTGGAGTCCCTGGAGCTAAAGTTAAAAGCACTTCTAGGAATCAAACCTAAGTCCTCTGCAGGAGCTTATAACCACTGAGCCCTCTCTAGCCCATTAATGTTCTTTTGAGAAAGAATCTGAGTCTGAAGCCCTGGCTGTCCTAGAACTTTTATGTAGACCAAGATGTCTCTTTAATTTCTTTGAGGCAGGGTTGAATGTAGCCCAGCCCGACTCAGGCTTGCTATGTTGTTAAGGGTGGCCTCAGCTTCTGGATGGGGGTTTGCAGGTGTGGTGTGGCAGTGAGAGAAGTCTCCTAGATTGACCTTGAACTCCTGATCTTCTTGCGGACACCTGAGCTCTGAGGTCACCAGCATGCACTACCACACTCAGCTCAGCCGGCCACAGATCTTTGCAGTGCTCATGGCTCTGTATTTCTAAACCAAAGGATTAAGTCTACAGTTGAGTGGGGTGGGGGATTGAGTGACAGACGTCTGACAGTCAGAACCAGGCCTTAAGTTCTTTGCTTCTTTAGAAGCTCTTGTTTTACAGTTCTCAGGGTAGGGCAGGGATTGGGGTTTCCACCAATGGTGACCCTGAGGGTCTTTGTCCCAACCTCTGCCCTGTTTGGCTGGAAGCTTTTTTTTTTTTTTTGGTTCTCTGGGTCCTTAGTGGTGTTTGGCATTATTCATGTCAGTTGTGGCCACTGACTGTCACTGGCTTTCGATTCTTCTCCATTGTTCCACTGCGCCTCCCAATTCCTCATTCCCCGAATGGTGTGGTTTCTTGTAATTCTCTGATCACTGACTCATTGATAATAGCTCTGTGTAGTCATGAGCTTAACTTATTTTAGATCCTGGCTTGCCAGTCTGACTCAGCCATCAGGGGCTTGGTGAATCCTTGTGGCCAGCAGGAGAAACGGTTCTTCACTGCAGTGGTTTCCTCTCAGGGTTAGAGGTGCCCATAGAGACTTAAATGAGAGAATCATTTCTTATTAGTGATCTTGAAATACTGTTGCTTTCTCTGAAGCAAATGTCTGACTCACTGTCATTGAGAGAACTAGACAGTTCATTTATTCCTCGTGTGGATGGGTCCCTGCTCTTCTAGGTGAGATAAAGGCACAGCCCTGCCTTTAAAGTGTTTCGGCCTGTGAGCAGACAGTTCCCGGAAAGTAGGGTGGAAGGTCATAGCGACACCCAGGAGAGGCTAACCCAGTGGCAGAGCCCAGAGCTGTTTGTAATGAAGCAAAATGAGGAAGGGGGGGCGGGCATTTAAGGGGGGGTTGTTGTGAGCAGGAGTGGGAGGCAGTACTTGAACCATTTCTAGCAGCCGATGTAGTGTTGCTAAGTAGGAGAGGAGCTAGGAGAAAGTCAGTGTCCTGGACCAGAGACCTCAGGAAGCAAATTTTAGGTCCTTAGATGATTTCTTTTGTGAATGGTACAGGCCTGAGTTTTGGTGGTGGAGGTGCTCCTGTGAAGTCAGGGGCAGTGGGAGTGGAAGAGTCAGAGTCAGCTCTGCATTGTTTTGTGTGTGTGTGTGTGTGTGTGTGTGTGTGTGTATGTGTGTGTGTGTAATGCTGAGGTAGGGTAGGTGACCAAGTGCTTAGCTTGTAGCACGTGACTAAACTGGGAGTAAAAGGCACAGGTTTTGGGAAGGATGATGAAGTTATTTGTGGCACCCAGGTGCATCCAGGTGGAGGTACCCAGTGCCCAGAGGCCTGTGCCTTGCTTGGATGGCAGGTTTTGGGGCCAGTGATGCACAAAATGGGCTCCTTATTGGAGTAGATGAGCCTTAGTGGGACGTGTAGAAAGAGTGAGGGCAGGTGGGAGAGATAATCTGGAATCAAGGAATACTTTTCTCAGAATCTCTCAACTGACTGGTTGTAGTTGTAGCCTAGTAAGAGTGGCTGGGGTCCAGATGGACAGATGGAGAGCAGCCTGGGCTTCAGTCTCTCCTCCGATATCTAATCTCTCATAAATACTGACAAATGTGTAAAGGAGGCAGCCTGGCGGGAGCTTGGGGGCAGGCATGGTCAAGTCATGCTCTTTGTTTCTGGTGTGCCTTGGTAGCGTCAGTTCTTCAGTCCCCCAATGTCATCAACTTCCTTTTAGTATGTGGTCAGTGTATAGCTGGATGTTGGCAGCTGGGCCTCTGGAGTGGTGGAGAGTCCAGCGGCCACAGTCTTGAGTAACCGAGAGCATCACTTCCCTTCCTGGGCTTAGACTGCAGAAGTCAGGAAGGGCCTCTGCTGTCAGGGCTGCAGGAAGTGCAGGCGTCTCAGGAAGCTATGACTGTCGCTCTTCTCATCAGTTACCTTTGCATGTAAATGTGCGTGAGGGTAGTTTCTGAAAATGGGGTGACCAAATGCCACAGTTTCTTTTAAAGACTCTGTGCGTGGGGGAGGGTTTGAGTGAACATTGGGGCAGATTTGACTGAGATCCTGTCAGTCGTTTCCCAGAGGAAATAAACCCTGAGGTCCATGTAGACTCTGCATTCCTGGCCATTGCGGGTTCCCGGGTAGGCCAGGGGCAGGCAGTCATGTAGCTTCACAGTACCCTGTCCAAAGCTGAGCAGGCTGACCTACAGGCTGTATCCCCAGAGCCAAACAACTGTCACCTTGGTCATTCAGCTGTGTGGACTTGAAAGCTGGGCTTATCTCTTCACACCCTCATAGAGCATCTGGGAGAGTCTTAAGACCCTCACCCAAGTAAATAGTCTCTCTATAACACCTGCTGTATGCACACTGCTTACAGCACATGACTTCGGAGGGCAGTAGGGTATAGGGGAAGACTGCAGAAAAGGTGCTTTTCTCGTGGCTGTGGGGACACCATTTTCCCTGCTTCTGGTGCGGCCTTTTTGTGGGGAGAACATATGCTGCTGTACTGACCCATCCCCCGAGCACTATCAGGAAGCTACGAAGTTCATTTACTCATCCAGAGTGAATTTTGGTGCTTGTCCCTCCCAAACCCCCAAAGGAATTTTAGCCCTGCTGTCCCACTGGTAGTGGCAGCACTGGGACTGTGGCTCCAGAGGTGCAGTGCAGAAACAACATGCTTATGGGTTTGTCTCTGCTGAGAATAGGGGAACTAGGCTGGGTCTCTCCATGGCCAGTGTCTTTCCACAGGTGCATGGAGCCCCAAAATGTTTGGTGAGATGATAATCCTGCTGCTCCACCCAAGGGTGTGGTTTTCTGTGGTTTGGCTATTCTGAGCCCAGTTGATACTGGAGAAGAATCTTGAGGGGGAGAATGTCTTGTCTGAACACGAGACTGACTTCCACATCCATCCAGGGCCCAGAGAAGAATTTACATGCTGTGTGCTAAGGTGGTTGAACCTGTAGAACCTTGGATAGTGGGATGAAGTGTATTCTCTGCCTAACCCACTCCCCAGCTGTCACATGCAAGGTGCTCCCTCCACAGGACTCTGCCGGTAGAGTTTCCAGTCATTCCTGAGTTCAGGGAATCTGTCTGCAACATCTACAGGAACCTTCACCCAGAGTCAGGTATTCTGTGGGTGTGGCCTAAACAGCTAATTGTGAGAGGATACTGTCCTGGTCCTCAGGCTGCAGACTGAGGATGGCTTTGTGTTGTTGGCCCCATATACTGGGGGCCCGGAATGTATGCTTCTAGGCCTTGGGTGTCAGATGGGAGGACACTGGCCTGCAGGCCCTGTCCTGTGTACTTCTGGACATTCCTAGGCCCTCAGAACCTGCCTGTGCACACTGCTTCCTCTCCTGTAATCAGAACTGGGTGCCAGATGGTTTCTAGAAAGAGATGACTTAGGGGAACTAGCTGTTGATGTGGAAACTGTGCATGACCAGTGGCTCGGTTCCCTAAGTGTGAGCATGACAGGCCCTGCCTCCAACTTCTCAGGCTATTTTCCACAGGACACTTGGTATTTTTCTTTAAAATAAAATCCTTTTCTCACGTTGTGTGTGTGTGTATCTTTCTGTGTGTGAATGTCACCAACTTGCTATAGTCAGTTTTTTCCTTCTGTCCTGTGAGCTTGAGGGTATTGAACTCAGGTTGTCCAGCTTGGCAGCAAGGGCCTTTACCCAGGTCATATGGTTTCTTAGTAAAGCTTATGGCTCAGGGGAATTACTTGTGCAGGTGAGTGGTCCCTGGAACCTGGATTTCTGTCCAGTGGGGCTATGCTGGTGTGGGGACAAGCTTTTTCCTGGGACAGTCAGTCTCAGTCTGCAGGAGTTGCATTAATGAGAAGCTAGTAGCTAGTTTCCAGATTCTGGCTTTCTAGCAGACCAGGCTGCTGTAGACCAGGCTGCTGTAGATCAGGCTGGTGCCTTGCACTAGGACTTGAATCCCAATGGGTCTCATGTATGTGTTGTTATTGTGGGATTCTTTACACTCACTGTCTTTGCTGGTGCACACCTTTGAATGTGTGAGGGCCACATGAAGGCTGGGCTTTCTCCACAGTGAATCAGTAAATTAGCTCACAGCTCCTTTTAGCTCATAAAAATAAACCTGTCAGTATGCAGATTAAACAGGACGCCAGTACAGAGAAGCCTGAACAACTTTTGGACTGAGGCACTGGTGGAACATTCCTAGGGAGAGAGTTCCCTGGTAGGGGAGAGACCTGCTCAAAGTTGTTACCCCTGCAGCTACTGCCTGTCATGGTGGCTGTTCAGGCCTGCCCTGATACCTTGTGGGATGTTAGTATGGGTGCACACTGGACTGGTTTCTAGAAGTTTTTGTTGCTCAGGTTTCACCTTGTCCAGAGCCCTTTCTCTTCTGAATAGTTTGAATTTTTCTGGTTTTTAAGATTCTTCAGGCTTAGTTGCTGAAAGCCTTCAGTGTGTGTGTGTGTGTGTGTGTGTGTGTGTGTGTGTGTGTGTGTGTATTGATGTTTATCTAATCACTTTTATCATTTCCTTTGATCTCTGTAATCCCAGGCCTGTGAGGCCTTTACGTGTAGGGGAGGCAGAGGATGCCAGCTCTTGAGTGTTTCCATAGTGTGTGTAGGTAGTCATGATGGCTTGGGTTAGGCTTCCAGGAACTCTGGCCTGTTTCTGGATTGCCTGGTGTGAATGGTGTTTCCTCATCTTCCTCTCTGTGAGCTGGTTGATATCACTTTGCCCACATGGTGGCTGTGTGGGGAATAGGAATATGGCAGTGAAGCAGGCTGACCCCTAGTCCTCCCCCACATGTTCTGAGGGGAGGGACACAGCTGCACACATACTGTCTTAGGAATCTTGGACTGTACCCACTGGGGCCTCACAGGTCAGCTGTGAGCTCTTCCTGTTGTCTCTAGTTTTCCTTCTTTCCTCTAAGCCTGGTCAGTGTGGGGACATTAAGGCAGCAATTTGTTCACACTAAGGACTTTAATTTGCAAGCCAGCATCTGCTGAGGAGGAAACTGCTCATACCTCAGCATAGGTGGCCAAGGTCTGTTGCCGCCTTCCCAGGACCTAGAGAGCCAGCGTCTTCCGCTGTTGACTAAAGTTTTCTTGGCAGTGAGTTGGCCATGACTGGCCGGTGGGCTTTCTGGGAAGTGCAGCTGGGGGCCATCTGGCTGCAGTGCTGGAGCATGGAGCACAGTGAGGTCATCTTCCTGGAATCCTCAGTGAGCCCCAGGGTGCTGAAGACATGCTGCCCAGAACCCTCCACAGTCACACACTGAGGTCTTCCTGCTGCTATTTGTAGCCTGGGATTTTGCGTTTGTGTGGGGTTTGGGGTGTTCAGGGCAACAAGAACACGGCTCAGCAGGGCTTACTGAGGGTTCCCTGGGGTGCTGCTTTGTGCAGTCAGGCTGGTGTTGGCCACTCTGGAAGGATGTGTGTCTGATAGCTAAGGTTCCCTTCTTGTCAGGGCTAGCACCTTGTAGGAAAGGTCTCTTCCCCAGTGTGCTTTCTCCCCAAATCTGAGTTGCAAAGAGAAGCCAACACAAGACCTTGACTTTTTAGGTTCTCAGCCAGAAGCCCTGTCTGAGTCATGCGTTTCTTGTAGGTTAACCTTGTTAACCAGTAAAGGTGCAAGGATTTTAAACAAGTATCTTTTCTTTCTTTGGTGGTTTCTTCCCTTTATACAATGTGTTTGATTATGTCTATTCCCCAGAAGGATCTTCATAGCCTTTCCTTTTTATTCTTATTTCCCTGGAGCCTGTGTGTGCAGGTTCCCCCGTGGAAGTGAAGTTGAGGGTGTTGTGAGCTACCCAATGTGCTGGGAACCAAGCCCCTGTTCTCTTGAGCTACTCTGCTGAGCTACTTTCCACCCCTCCTCCTCCTTCCCCCCTTTTAACTCAACCCACTGAGTCCCTAGTGCTGCATGCTGGAATGTTGCAGCTTGTTGGCTTGATCTTGTGCTGGTAACCATAGCTGCTGTGAGTTCCGGGTGCAGCAACCTGTCATGCCCAGAAGACAGCATTTCACAGCGCTCTTCCCCACTCACCAGCTCTTAAACCCTTTCTGCACTCTTCCTGGATGTACTCTGAGCCTTGCTGGGGTTGATACAGATGTTCAGTTTAGGGCTGAGCACTCAGCAGTCACTCTTAGCTGGCCACTACAGAAAGGTTTCTCTGGCCAAGGCTGAGAGCAAACCATGGATGTAACTGTAGATATTTAGAAGACAGTTTAACAGCAACATGTCTATGGAGCAAAAAACAAAAACAAAGGGCTGGAGAGATGGCTCAGAGGTTAAGAGCACTGACTGCTTTTCCAGAGGTCCTGAGTTCAATTCCCAGCAACCATATGGTGGCTCACAACCATCTGTAATGAGATCTGATGCCCTCTTCTGGGTGTAGCTACAGTGTACTCATACATAGTAAATAAATCTTTTAAAAAAATACAAAAAACCCAAAAGGACAATAAAACCTGGTAATAGGTTCCCTTAGGGCCCATGACTTCCCAAACCATGGACCTTTGATCAGATTTACAGTACCATGAATTCCTTCCTTCCTGTAGAATAGGCCTCTCATCTGAACAGAAAGTTACCCCAAAACCTTCATGCCACAGTTGCACTGTGGACACATTTTGCGTGACAGGCCATTATAGTGTAGCCTACAGAGGTCACTGCTGGGTAAGACCATTGGTGGCATAGCACCTTTCAGCACTGTTAAAGCCATCTGGGAGGGAGGAAATATCCAGGTGAGTTCCAGATAGATTTCTATATGTCCTACAGTCAAAGGTGTTGGTCTTCAGCGGTAGTCTTCTTATGTAGTTGTGGGGGGGACAACTAAGAATAGAACAATAATAGTCTGTTGCTTGGGGGTCTCTGGGCCCCTCCTGACCAGTTAGTAAATTATGGAGGTGTCCCATCAGTAAGCAGTATTTCTCTGAGGTGGATTTTGTCTAAGGGACAGATTAAACCAGGCAGGAACTTTGTGAGCTTTCTTGTGGCAGCTCTTGGTTGGCAGTTATGGGTAGCTTTGCTGAGTTTGTATATAGGCATTGCCGCTTTGGTTGTGCAGCACTGACCACTTCAAGGTGCTAGGAGGAAGGAGGGCTTAAAGTATTTGGGAAAAAATCTGAAATGGCCAACACTCTCCCAACTGAAGTGGTCAGGCACCGGAGTTATTTGAGAAATGTGACTTATTTGCATGTTTTTCTCACCAGGTCACCATGGCTGTTACTGGCTCCCTTGCTGTCCCCAACCGTTCCTCAGGTCACCTCCCCACCTTGCTGCCTATGTCCCGAAGGTGTGCACAGGTTTCAGTGGATCAGAAACCTGGTCCCAGAATTTGGAGTCTCCAGTTCTCATGTCAGGGTGCTGTCTTCCCCTGCAGAGTTCTTTGAGCTCATGAAGGCAAGTTGCTTGGGAAACCAAGGACAGAATTGGATGGGGGGTTCAGGGTTCCGTGGGTCCCAACACCCTGTTGTAGACACTTCTAGTGCAACTCTGCTTAGCCTGTGGCTTTTGCTGTCAGACTTCACCTTCAGCTGTTGTTGAGTTCAGCTCCAAGCAGAATCCTCCCTGAGTAGCCTGTGTCTCAGAGCAGGGAGAACGAGGACAGGCCTAGACACTGAGACCTAGTTCTTTTCTGTAAAGATGATGGGGCCATGCCATGAGGACCCTGCTCCAGGTGGCAGCTTCATGGGGAGATCCGAGGTATGAGTGTGGCCACTTGGTGCCTTCATGTAAGGACACTTGTACTCTGTTGCCTGGGTCTTGGCATCTGTCTGTGGTGTGTGCCTCTCTTCTCTTGAGTGATGTGCCTTTGCATCTAGGGCTTGCTTTCCATAGTAGTCAGTTCACAGTACCTGAATCAGAATGAGGTTGTTCAGCACTAGTTAATCTCAGCTCTGTGAACTCTGAGTTCATATTAGCAATGGTTCTGGAATAGAGGAGATCTGCCGAGGAGAGTGGCCAGCAGGGTACTGGGAAACAGTAGCAGACATAGGTGGAGAGGTTCATCTCAGTAGAAATTTTGGAAAAGCCTGCTGTTTCTCTCCTGTCATCCTCTGCCTGTGTTGATCCACACTTAGCTTCATTTTTGCCTGGTTCATTGTTTATGTGTGTACCCACAGACAGGCTAAGCTCGGTTGGTGCTGTGTGTGGGCCACTGCTCATGGGGCCTTTGCTCTGCTCACACCCTGCTTCTCTGTCCTCTTCCTCATTGTTTGTGAGGACGATCCTGCAGTGTGCTCTCTGCTTCTGTTTTCTCTGTGACTTGGAGAAACAGGTTATTCCAGGTAGTGGGTGACTGGTATAGTCTGTTGTCACATGGTGCTCTTCTGGTCAGGAGGCCAGGCCAGGCCTTGCTCTGCAACTGCCCACATTGGTGAAGCTGTAGAGTCTGGGAAACAGTAGGGGCCCAGCCCTGGGCTGAGAAGATAAGAGGGCAGACTGGAGGCCTGCAGGCTCTCCACCCGAGGCCCTGTGTATCTTCCTGTGATAGACGCTTACCCCAGTGACTACTTGCTGGTCCTGTGCATTCCCTTCTGCAGTGGTTGACTGGGGTCCTGCACTGATCAGCCCTGTACACCTTGGTGTCTAGGGTTCAACTGATGGCTCTGCCTGTTGCTTTTTCTTGACTACAGCCTATATTTTAATAGAAAATGAAAGAAAGGAGGCAGTGGGCTGTGGTGGTGCCTCTTCTCCTGTGCCTAGGCATTTCCCAGGGCTATACTCATGCATTTGTCTACTCAAGATGCCCAACTTCCTGTGTGGAATCTATCGGGCTGATAACCCTTCTTAAGTTCTGGGCATGAGCTGTGCTGCTTGGATCCCTCCTTCTTATGGTCTTTTGTGTCCTTTGGGATTAATTTTGGTTTTTTGGATACTGACTCTTATGTTGCCAGGTCTGGCCGATTAGTCAATGTGAACTGATCTTGTCTCCCCAGAGCTGGT
Source organism: Micromys minutus (assembly GCF_963924665.1). Taxonomy (NCBI): domain Eukaryota; kingdom Metazoa; phylum Chordata; class Mammalia; order Rodentia; family Muridae; genus Micromys; species Micromys minutus. Next base: position 63,216,673 of record NC_137979.1, read on the forward strand.
GTGATACATGTGCATGACTGCTCTCTGCGTGCTTGCTGCCTGCCATCTCTGTGTAGGCTGCCTAGGGCTTTGGAGATGGGGTCCATTATTCTCCTGGGTGGGAGCAGAGCCTAGCAACACTGGCTCTTGAGACAACTTGGGATGTCTCGGTTGTATTTGTGTGTGTGGGTATGTGTATATGCATGCATGTGCACCCATGCTTGATTACATACAGCTGGTCAGGTGCAGGTGCACATACACACTTCCCTTCCTGCCAACCCTGTGTCTCAGAGGTCATTACCTCTGAGAGGAGTCGTCACGATCCACTGGACCTGGGTGTGCACACACGCATGTGTGTGGGACTCGTAGGTGAGGTTGTGTGTGCTCTCATAGCAGTATCTTGTAAGGTGAGGTCTCCTCGGTGTCCAGAGATCTCTCATCCTGGGGTTGGAGAGAGTGCTTGCCCCACAAGCATGGCCCTCTTGAGTCCCATCCCAACTCTACGGGAAAAGGCTGGGTCAGGTTGTGTACACTCTTCACCCCAGTGCTGGCCAGTCAGCCTGTTTGATTAGTTCCAGGCTAGTGACACCCTATTTCAAAAATAAGCAACACATATGGTGGAACAACCCAAAGTAGATCTTTATTCCTTCCCGTGTGCATGTCTACACACGTTTATGGGACCAGCACTTTTACAAACATGCATATTCATATATGAATACATAAAACACACACACACACACACACACACACACACACACACACACGAGATCTCCTTCACCCAGTAGTGCTTACATTGCATTTGTGGTTCAATTAGACTGTACCTTGTTTTGCAGAATAAATATTTTGCATTAGGGTTGTAGATCTGCCTTTGAGAAGTTGCTGTGTGTGCTGCTGGGCTGCTGTGAGGATGTAGAGCCATTCCGCTTAGAGTGTGATTTGCCTCCAAGTGGACTACGAAAACAATGAATGTAACTTAGAATTGTTTCTCCTCTTTCCAGGGGCAAATAAAAGTAGCCAAGAGGCGAGTTGTGATGGCATCCCTCTACTTGGGGACAGGACCTTTGGAACAGGAACTGGTAAGGCTTAGGGGCAGATGGTCCCAGCAGCAGCTGGAGCCAGCTTCACCATATCACAGCTGACTAGATGTAGGTGTGTCAGTTTGAAGACAGTGTAGGAGGCCCAGTTAGGTGCTAGCCAGCACCTCCCCAACCCTTCGGGACTCTCTAATCTGTTTTACTTGGCCATAACCCAGGGGCCGTAGCAGGTCCACAGCCTCCTTTGTTGTAGTCTCGGAAGAATGGTGCCTACCTTTCTAAGAGATTGGAAGAAAACTAAAGAGTGTGAGTCACGTAAGGTGCATGATGTTTTACCTGTCAGTACAGCTATAGTGGGCGTGGCTAAAATCACCCTCTTGTGCCTGTACAGTTGTGGTGGGCATGGCCACATTCATCCTCTCCTGTGACAGCCACACAACTGAGTCATCCTGACAGAGACCATCTTTGGCTCACAAAACCTAAACTATTTAGTTCATGGCCTTTTCAGAAAAGCATTTTCAGACTGTGCTCTAGGCAGAGGAGTCCAAATGCAATTAGGGCTGACTGGCTGCTGCTGGGTTTGCTGAGGCTGGCACTGGGTGCCAGGGCTTGGCCAGCCTTGTTCTGCCTGAGCTGATTGGCATGCCATAGCTGTCTCTTTTGGTGAGGAAGACAGGGCTGGGAGGAGCCAAAGTTACTGTATTCAGGGATGCTTGGCTGTAGAGTGGCCCATGGCAGGCAGTGTGGGTGGAGTTGGGGCTTGTGACTGTAGCTCATCTGTCCTGTCTGTGGGCACTTTTTTCATGGAGGGATGGAAGATATGCCTGTGGTGATTCTTTCTGGAGTTACTGTAGAGACTGGTGTGTAGGAGTTAGGGAAGGATGAAAGCGTTGGTGTGGAGCAGGGGGAAGGAGCCACAGAACGCTCCGGCTCCATGTCACCCTCTTTCCCAGACATCTTGTCTGCTGCCAGCTCAGGAGGCTTATCAATCTCATGGGAGAGGGCTGCAGTGGCAGGCTGCACCCTTCAGCAGGTACTCACCTAGTACCTCCAGCAGGTGTATCTGGAGGAGAATGTGGAGATATGAGGGTTGGTGTTTTAAGAGACCTGAGACCCAGATTGTGAAGCACAGCGCACCTCTGCCCTGCTGGTGTCCAGGCTGGAGAAAGAGCTTGGTGGTTAATTAACATGTAGAGTGGTTCTGGTGTTCCAGATAGGGTAGTGAGCTCATCCATTTCTTAGGTGCACACACAACTCTTCGGTCTCACAAGTGTTCTTTTGATTCTTTTCCTTGTAGGTGGATTGTCTGGAAAGTTCTCTAGAAAAGTCAGTACAAGCCAAGTTTCCTTCCGACCTCAAGGTCTCCATTCTCTTGGACTTCACCAGGGGCTCAAGAGGTAGGCTCTTCACATGTCCTTTCTCTACTCATGGGTTTGAGGACGTCCTAGGACAGAGCTGCCCAGGGCTGTCTGCTTGTCCCAGGCCTCGTTCCTTCTGCAGCAGCCACTTGTTTGCAGTCCAACTTGGAACAGTATAAGCAGAAAAAGCTTTCCTGAGTCTTTGGCTACTCAGGGTCTGTCTCCTGGCCCCGCTTCCTTTGGGCTTGCTTTACTTTAAGGCTTTAGGGGTCCCTGGTGCGTCTGAATGACTGCTGCAGGCTCTGGACCAGTTCTGAGTCAGTGTTGTCAGTGCTCAATCTGATGTCTTCCTCTGGATCTTGGGTGAGAGGTCAGGGCACAGAGTGGGAGTGGCACCCAGGAGTTACCAGGAGGAGGGGGAGCTAGTGTGATTGAGTAGCTAGCAGTCCTTAAGTGTGATTAGCTCCTCAGAAGCAGCACCGTTGATGTGGCTGGTTAGACCATGCCCCAGATAAAGTGAGGCTCCCGGGGAATGGGCCTGTCTGGCAGTCAGGACACCTGTCTTTCCTGGTAGGAGTGAGTTACAGGTGTTTCCTCTGCCCGTCACACTCAGGTAGGAAGAACTCTCGCACTATGCTGCTCCCACTCCTGCAGAGGTTTCCAGAGCATGTGCGTGTTTCCCTCTTCCACACGCCAAATCTCCGAGGACTCCTCCGACTCCTTATCCCCGAGCGCTTCAATGAGACCATCGGCCTCCAGCACATCAAGGTGTACCTCTTTGACAACAACGTCATCTTGAGTGGGTAAGCACTCTGGTGTTCTCTAGCTGGGAGCGTAGTTCAAGGAGAATGGCAGGTTGGCCCCCAAGTCCTTAGAGAAGCTGCTGGGCTGGTTGTCGATGGCGTTTGTCTCTTCAGCAGCCCCTCCTGGAAGGCTGATTGGAAGACCAGCCGCCATTTAGTACTGACACTGACCATCCTCCCGAGCCTCTGCTCCATTTCACTTTCTCAGTGACTGTGCTCCGAGGGACACATAACTGCCAGGCAGAGCCCTAGGAATCAAACTGAGCTGGTTGGAAGCCCGTGGGCTGTGACTTCACTGGGACAGCTGTGAGGACCACTACCTGTTCTCTGCCTGGGTTGGCCCCCTTTTAGAGCACCATCTCTGTTCTTGTTATACAGTGTGATTCTGGCTGGTGTCCTGCACGTGCTTAGTGGTTGCTCTGGTTTCATCCCACCATGGAATTGTCATCCCTCATCCACTTAACCCTGAGGCTTGGCTCAGGTCACGCACCATCTTGGCTGCATCCTCATCCTCATCTTCTTCTTTCTAGTGCAAACCTGAGTGACTCGTACTTCACCAACCGCCAGGACCGATACGTGTTCTTGCAAGACTGTGCTGAGATTGCAGACTTCTTCACGGAGCTGGTGGACGCCGTGGGGGACGTGTCCCTGCAGTTGCAGGGCGATGACACAGTGGAGGTGGTGGATGGGATGGTGCACCCTTACAAAGGTAGGACCTCATGAAGTCTCTGCTGTCTTCTGTGGAACAAATGCCCCTTTGGTCCCTGTCCCAGTCCCAGGAGTAGGGACACATGAGGCGTTCGTTGTTTGTCTCTGAGGCCAGGTAGATGTGACTTACTGGCTCTTACATGCTGTAAAACACAGCCAGCCTGGGAAGGTGGGAGTTTGGGCTTGACTCTCTTGCACATTGGATGGGTGGGCTGGGAGGCTGCCCTGTTCTTACAGGAAGCAGCCTGCCTTGTGACCACCTTCCCATCTTGGCCTCTTCCCAAAATCTCCTGTCGTAGCAGCCCCATTGAGGTCAGTGGCCTCCTGCTTGGACAGCGAAACGGGAGAGCTCAGCTCTGCTGCAGGCAAGCCCTTGTGCAGCGTTTCTGGGCACTTGCATTCCTGTGATTCCTGTGGCTGTGGCTTCTGGCCTCACGAGATTGTTGCTGAGTGTGCAACAGTCCCCACAGCTTAGGGACGACTTGGGGAAGGGGTAAAACTGGCCCTTAGGAAGAAAGCTCCTCGTATCCCGTGGTCTTCCTGATGCCAACTCTGCCCAGTGCCAGGGAGCTGTGACTGCCCAGCTAGGCCGTGGTCTGCCCCAGTAATTTTTAGTTGTTGCCACTGTGCATTGAAGTGATTGAGTCACACGTTTTGTAGAACATTTCTTTCCCTGTGGGTATCCTTAGATTTGTCTTTTGGTCTCCAAGATTAAAATATACACTATTTGAGCCTTGAAGAAATGCTTTAGCCCTGGTGTACTGTGTCACTAGTAGGGAATGGCTGTCTTTAGGGACAACTGAGTGAGACATTTCATGCTTAGGGCAGGGACAGGGACATTTGACCAGTTATAGTCAGCCCTTAGAAGAAGCCAAGTGTCCATCCCTGACCTCAGTGCAAACTGTGTGTGAGTGTGGGTGATGAGTGTAGACCCTGCTTTGTTGTACTTCTCTTCCTGTTGGCTGCTTCTGGACTGTCACTTTTACGCTGCAGTGCTGCTTTGGCTGCTTTGCTCTGGTGCCCAGACTTCAGGACTGTTTTCAGCATCTTTTGTCTAGTGAGAGACCTGCAGTTGTGTCTTTCCCCCAGTGTCTGTCTGCAGCATGTGACTTGCCCGAGTGTTCCTGCAGAGCTGCCCTCAGGCTTTCTGCACATGGTAGCCACGCTTCCCTGCCACGTGCATGCTGTGCTGCATGCTTTCTCTTTGTTCTTTGTGTGAACATGCGTCTTTTCTCAATTTGTCTTTTTTTTTTTTTTCTTTTTAAATTTTCTTTGAGACAGGGTCTAATGTAGTTCTGGTTGGTCTTGTCCTCTCGTATATTATAACCCTGTGTCACCACATCTGTCCCTGACACTGTCTTATTTACATAAGCTTTCTTACTGAAGGACACAGCTTGCAGCCAGACAGCCACCATGGCCCTGCGGTTTGCCACCCCCCTAGTCCTCTCCCTGATTCTGACTTTTTATCTGGACTTACCTGTTACATCCTGCAACGTCCCTGCATGGGAACTGTGGCAGGCCCTTGTTGGCTGCTGCCTCTCTTGCTCCCTGAACGCAGTCTGTGTTCTGCCAGTGAGAACTTGTTGCATTTGCACTTACCAATCACACGATGGCGTGTCTTAAGCCAGCGGAGTCTTGGTGAGTTTTTAGATGGTCTAATGTAGCCCAGGCTGACTCTGGCCTCTCCAGCTGAGGATGACCTTCTGTTCCTTCTGCCCCCACTACCTGAGTCTGGGACTACAGGTGTTCACCACCACTCCTGCTTCTCCGTGGGTTTTTACTCCTCCTATGTCTTCTGCAGGTGACCGGGCTGCGTACTGCAGAGCAGCTAACAAACGGGTCATGGACGTTATCCACTCAGCCAGGACCCGACAGCAGATGCTGCATGCTCAGACCTTTCACAGTGATTCTCTGCTGAGCCAGGAGGAAGCAGCAGCTGCCGGGGATCGGAGGCCAGCACCAGACACCTGGATTTACCCACTGATCCAGATGAAGCCCTTTGAGATCCAGATCGATGAGATAGTCACGGAGACCCTGCTGACGGAAGCTGAGCGGGGAGCGAAGGTCTTCCTCACCACTGGCTACTTCAACCTAACACAGGCCTACATGGACCTGGTGCTAGGCACTCGAGCCGAGTATCAGATCCTCCTAGCCTCACCAGAGGTGAATGGTTTCTTTGGGGCTAAGGGTGTGGCCGGCGCCATCCCAGCCGCCTATGTGCACATTGAGCGACAGTTCTACAGTGAAGTGTGTAGCCTGGGGCAACAGGATCGGGTCCAGCTCCAGGAATACTGGCGCAGGGGCTGGACCTTTCATGCCAAAGGTATGTGGTGGCTGGCAAGAGGGCCCTGTCCCATGGGGAGGCTCTGCATGCCCGGTTCACAGAGGTCTGGGTGTTTGTATTCCCTGTGGGAGAGAGCCCTGCCCTGTGTTATTCTTGCAGGGGTTTAAATTGTGCAGAACACTTACCCTTTATGTGAACAAAACTTTAAAAATGGAAACTATTTGGTGGATTTCTTGTTCCCTCTGGTTCTGGGGACCAAACTCAAAGACTTAATTTTTCCATCGAGTAAATTAAATCCTCAGTTCTTTGGTAGCTGTTGAGAGACCCGTTCATGTGGTATCTGCTAAAAGGACGGCAAGGAACTGTGTAAGGCTGGCTTCTGCCTCCGGGCTCACACCTGCCCGTTGTGCAGAGGACTTACTGCAGTCTGCTGATTTGTGGAGAGTGGTCCAGTGCTCTCGTCCTTACCTCATGTTAATGGATTTTCTTCCTGTTTGCCAGTCTCTGCCTTTTCTCCCCAGAGAAGATGGAAGCTGCATGTTCAGTGACTGGCAAACAGGAAGAAAATTGAATCTGTGGTGCTGGGATGTGTTGCACGTGTGTCAGGTTCTTGTTCTCTGAGCTTCATCAGCCCCCAAACAGGACAGAACACTTGAAAGATGTTGGCGTCTCACCTTAGACTTACACTTTCCCATGGGAATGGTGAAGTGACCTGCTTGTCCAGTAGGCCCTACTTGTGCTGGAAGTCCTCATTCTTGCCCAGGCAGACAGTGTTGTTTGTGTGGGAAATGACTGTCCCATTGTTGGTCTCATCTTAACATGTGGGTTGAGTGAAGCTTGTGTGCAGGGCAGGTAGAGCTGGCCAGAGGGTGTGTGTGGAAAGTCTTTTCAGGTTGGCCCAGTCCCTTCTGGGAATGACAACAGAGCCCCAAGGTGGGGCATGGAGGGAAGAGCTGAGCAGCTGAGTGAAGCCAGAGCTTTGGGGAGGTGTTGTAATTCACAGGCCTTACACTGCTATAGGCAGGCCAGACTGCAGCTCCTCCAGGTGTGTGCTGTGGCCTCAGGCGCTAGCCCCAGCATGGCTGCAGGAGAGGCTCTGGTCTCAGGTCTGGCCTCTGTTTTGGGTGTGCCTCTGAAGCTGCACTGATAAATTTTCGTGTGTGTGTGTGTGTGTGTGTGTGTGTGTGTGTGTGTGTGTGTGTGTGTGTGTGTGTGGTGATTCCCTGGTTACACCCATACACCCAACCTGCTTTTCCAGTGTGTCTGCCCTGCCCTTTCCCGGACTGTGTGCTCTTGTCCCTACTTCCCTTCCTCCCTCCTTTCCTTCCTCCCTCCCTCAGTTGCCCTAGTGTGGGTGGGACCCTGCCATCTGTGAGTGTTGGGTTAATGGGGAGGCGTGGAGAGTCTCGTATCTGGATCTTAGAATTTGTATGTAAGAAGTGGAAAGAGGAAGAGATGGTAGAGCTGAGTGGGGGTAGATGTTGCTGAGACCTGAGCTAATTGGTGTATAGCGGAGCATGACCTTGGCCTTCAGATTCTCCTCATGACCTTGGCCTTCAGATTCTCCTCATGACCTTGGCCTTCAGATTCTCGTCGGGATTGGGATTACAGCTGCTTTGAAGCAGTTTCTAATGAGTATTGAGTCCTTGCCTAGAGCCCGGAACCAGAGGTCAGAGGTTACTCTGCCAAGGAGAAAGGCCAGCACCCTTTCCCTTTCCTGTTTAGTTAGTGGCTGCTGTCTACCTTGGGTCACAGCCACAAGTAATCAGCAGCCCACAGCCAGGGAGAGATCCCTGGGAGGAGGCTCTGTGAGCAGAGTGGATGACTGGGTTCACCAGGTTCCCCCGATCGTGGTGGAGCATGGACCATGGGTGTTAGGGCAAGGTATTCATCCAGAGGGGTCTGTGTTGAGTCTCAGCATGCTTAATGTGGTCTTTGTTAGGCAAGTCTCAGTAGAGTATGGAAGGTTCCTCTTCCTGTCCCAGTGCTGGAGTTGCTGCTGCAACCAGGATCGAGGAATCCATGCTCACAAGTGGAAGAGTAGAGCTTAGTGCTAGAGCATTTGCCTACATTCAGATGCATAGGTTCTGTCCTCAGCTCTGCAGAGCCTCCTACCTTCCCAGCTGGAGTATGGTTTCTACTGAATGTATCTTGCTTTCCATTACCAGGAAGCCAAACCCTGGAGAACTCCTAGGTGGGCCACCCTAAGTCGTCTGTAGCTTTGTTTTTGTGCCTCTGGCTGTGAAGGGTAACCCTGTCCTTGACTGGAGAGTCCTCTGGAGCAGGCAGTGGGGCACAGCCAGGTCACTACAGCTATGCTGCTGACTGGTAGGTTGCTAGTCTCTGGCCTGGCCTGTACGTATAGTAGGTCAGGGATCTAGGGGCTGGGACAGTCTGACTGACTGTATCTCAGACTGTCAGCTTCTGTCTGAGCAGGCACCAAGGGTTCACAGGGGTCCCATCTGGTCCCGGTGGAGTGTGGACCATGGGTGTTAGGGCACAGTATTAGTCCACCCGGGTCTGTTGAGCTCCAGCATGCTTAACTTGGTGCCTGAGGGGCAGCTTTAGCAGTGCCTGGGTGTGAGGCACAAGTGTGAAGTTAGTGTGTCTCAGCCTACCCACTGGTGAAGACTGCGGCCTTTATCAGGCCTTCACTTTGACTTCTTGCCCTGAGCAAGACTTGTCAGTCTTGTCCCTGTTCTGTCCTGAGAGCCAGAAGCTGTTAGGCAGGGACCACACCCATGCTCACTGTACAGTAAGCTGTTTTGTCCATCTGCCAGGACCACAGGCTTTGTGCCCCCCTCTCTCCATTTTTGGGGGAATCACAAAGGACTACCCATATTGACTTGATTTCCTTTGGATGAAGAGTTCCAGATTAACAAAGCCCTTTGTGTGGTCAGAGTCTTTGGATTAAGAGACTCCTGGCTGTACAGATGGAGTCTGTTAATGACTGACAGGATGCCAATATTTTTATCGTCTTCCCGACAGGCAGGGTGGCATCTTGCCCAAAGGCGAGCTGATTGAGGTAGCCTGGCAGCCCTACCCTGTTCACCTGGGTTCCATGTGGGTGGCTGTCACCTGGAACCAACAGGTGGGGTAGTATGGGGCTGTGGTGGTGTATATGACCACCTCAGGTGGCAGACTCTAGCCCCAAGGCCTCAGGAGTTTCTCAGTTCCTCTGACATGGATTGGTGCTCATCCGTGAGAGAGCAGAGCTGTGACATCTTCTCTCTCCTGGTTTCAGAGGGTTCAATACTGTGGGGCTGTGGGAGGCCATAGAAGTTCATCTGCCTGGAGAAGTCCTCACAGAGAAGACTGGCCTGCATGTGTGTATGTGTGCCTGGTGCTCCCAGAGGTCAGAAGAGCACACTGTATTCCCTGGAACTGGGACCCAAACCTGGGTCCTCTGAAAGAACAGCCAGTGCTCTTGACCACTGAGCCATCTCTCCAGCCCAGATGCCTGCTTTGTTTTTAAGCATTTACTACCTGGTTGGGAAGCTACACCACTGTGATTTTATTCAGATATTAATTAACATGGCACCTGTGTGCCTTGCATAGATCATGGAAGGCTCTGGGGTTTGTGTCTCCTGTTCTCTTGGAACTTCTGTCTTACCTGAAGCACATAGCTATCAGAGGGACTATGCAGGTCATGGTAGGCAAACGTCCTAAGCAGAAGGGATCCAGACTTGTAAGGGGTCTAGGTCAGGGAGGGCCTCTCTGTGCAAAGACCAGAGGGAGCAGGATGTATCATGTTTGTCCAGGGCAGATAGGGCAGTGCTGTCCGTCCCCAGGCCTCCACCTGCTTGGCTCAGGACAGTGGAAGCGCAAAGGGTGGCCAGGGCCTGTTTGAAAGTGCTGGAGGCACTGTTGTGTGAGGCATAAGGTGCCTAGAAAAGGACCATTTGTTGTTTTGACACTTGGTCTCATTCTATAGCCCAGACCAGCCTTGAATTCCTAAGGATTCTTCCCCAACCTTTTGAGGATTATAGGTATGAGCCACCACTCCTGGTAAGGTGGCTTTTTTTTTTTCTTTTGTTTGTTTTTGTTTTTGGATGAGACCAGTCAGGAAACAGCAGGGGTCCTTGGTCTGAGCTCAGACCACTGCCTTATGTTCCAGGCATGGCAGTAGCTGCTGCAGTGTCCTCCCCACTCTCCCTGGTACTCAGGGCTACTGAGTTTCCCTTGGCTGTAAACCACCCTACCCCCAAGCCACTCCTCCAAGTGCTTTTTCCTTCCCTAAGCCACTAGTTCCTGGAATTGCAGAGATGTTGGGCACAAAGGTCAGGCTTTTGGATGAGGAATTGGGCTTGATGATTGGTTTACAGCCCCTGTGCTGGAAATGTGCTTCCTCCTCTGTCCTCGGAGCCTCCTGTGTATGTGCATGTAGAGGGAGCTGCTAGGCACAGCTGGGGCCCAACCAAGGAAGGGAGATGAGTCCCCAGTATTCCAATCATGCTTCAAGCACCTGACTTGGAACCTAAATGGGGAGACTCCTAGTATGCTGGCCTCACAGGCCTTCCCTAGGACTCAGCACCAGTGACTGTGACCTATAACCTGGGCAGTGCTTCATCTCTCTCTCTCACTTTGGGTTTACCCAAAGGTGTGCCAGTCTTTGTGTGTGTGGGCACGCACACACATGCGTGCATGCACACAAGGCAGGGACAGAGATGCAGACAGAGACAGAGCTCTAGTGAGTACATCGTCTTGTGCAGCCTAGGTTGGCCTTGAGCTCTTGATGTAGTTGAGGGAATCTGATCTTGAACTAACCCCAGCTAGACTGGAACTTGAATCTGTAGCTCAAAATGGTCTCAACCATGTGTGCTGCTTCCTGAATGCTGGGGTTTCAGCTATGAGCCAACAATGCCCAGCTGCTCATCGGCTTCTTTTGAGACAGGGTCTTTGTACCTCAGCTGGTCCTAAACTTGATCTTTAGCTTTGGTGAGATGCTTGCTGTGCAAGCCAGACAGCTTGAGCGCCATCCCCAGAGGCACAAGAAAGTGAAGAGAGGACCACCTCCACCCAGTTCTCTGAGGTTTCTGCTCTCTGGCATGTGTACCCCGAAGTCAGGATGACTTTGATCCTCTGATCCTTGTGCCTCCACCTCCTGAGTACTGAACTATATGCTGAGATCGAGCCCAGGGTGTCTTCTGCATGCTAGGCCAGCACTCAACCAACTAACTGAGCCAGCTCCACACTTCCACTTTCATTTTGATGAGGGACAGGACTATAGGGGCAAGAGGTAGGACACCCTCAGGTCTCAGGCCACAAAACTCTCTGGGCTCTGAGTCTCCGTTATTGTTTTGTGGTGAGTGAGTGCCCAGCTGTTTGTAGCTGCGGAGGGCTCCTGTACAAGGTGAGTGGGCTCCTGTTACCAGGTGTCTCTCAGTGCTTTACAAGTTTTCTTCTAGAAATAGCCCCAACCTGGTCCACTCCCCCAAACACCATTTTCTCCCCACACTATCTTTTTCTCGCTAGTTCCTGGAATGGTGGACACATTAGGGACAAAGGCCCTGGGGTGAGGAGCTGGGACTGACAGTAGGCTAAAAATGTCTCTAAAGAGGATCCACATGAAGGTCAGCCTAGGAGCTGGGGCTCAGTGACAGATGGCACCTGAAGGTCAGTCTAGGCTTGTGAGGAGGTAGTGGTAGGAGCAGCGGTTACACCTTCTCCCCAGGGTCATAGTGTGTCAGGGTTTGATGGTTTGGGAGTAGGTGCTAGAGGAAAATCTTCCTCTTCATATGTAGGAATTGGCCTGGCCCATGGAGGGGGTCCCCCCTCCCTTCTTTGAGCAAAATCAGGAAGGTGGTTGGCAAGTTGTAACTAGCAGACCCAGTCTGGGTACAGTGGCAACAGTCCTGCAGTGACAGTGGGAGGGAAGGATTCTTGTCTCAAGGCTTCTTTGTCCTAGTTGCATGCTGTGGGAAAACTGAGGTGGGGACGGAGAGGCTTAAACACATGAAAACCCAGAGGTGTGCAAGAGTAGACATGGCCTGGATCCCTTCGTAGGGAGAGCTGTCTGGAGCAGAGTTGCCAGCAAGGGGGTGGGGAGGGACAACAGCCTCTGGCCTCTTGTCTTACCGAGGTCTGCTAAAGAGCAGGCATGTGGCTTTGCTGAGGCCTTCTAGGGCAGGAGTGAGCAGCAGCCCTGTCAGGTGTTGCCCAAGGAGTTCTTGAAACTCTCTGCTCTGCATGGACATTAGGAAACAGTTTTCTGCTGTAGCAGCATGTATGTTACTTACAGGCCATGCATTTGGGATGTTTGTGGGCTCTATGGGGATCTTGTTGATGGAGGATCTGTGGTGGGAGGACCACGGGGAGCTGGCTGGGCTTCCTGGATAAGCTTCCTCAGGCTAGTAATGGGAAGGGTAGAGGCTAGGCTAGGCCTGGGGAGGATGGATAGTCAGGACTAGTTCTGTGGGGGCTTGGCTGTGACACCTTGGAGCATGAGATCATAGTAGAGAGTGCAGAATGGGACCTGCCATGGGCATACCCGGTAGTACTTAAGATTCTGCTAGAATCCATGACTGTCATTACAGAAATGTCCCCACATATACTGTGACATGGCAGCTTCTGTGGTACCCACTGGTAGCATGTTTCTTCCTTTTTTTTTTTTTTTTTAAAAAAAAAAAAGGTGATGAGCATTTTTTTTTTTTTAAAAAAAAAAAAGTGATGAGCATTCTTTTTTTTGTTTTTAAGATTTATTTATTACATATAAATGCACTGTAGTTGTCTTCAGACACACCAGAAGAGGGCATCAGATTCTATCACAGATGGTTGTGAGCCACCATGTGGTTGCTGGGATTTGAACTCGGGGCCTCTGGAAGAGCAGCCAGTGCTCTTAACCACTGAGCCATCTCTCCAGTCCTGGTAACATGCTTCTTTTGTGGTGCAGATGGTAACTAGAGGGATGAGCAAACCCCTAGGTGTTCTGATGTAGAAAGGTGGGCAGCTGTATATAGGCAGACCTGGTCTTACCAAGTGCCTCGACCACCATGTGGCATATGACCATATGGTTAGGTAGGGCAGAGCCCACTTACCTGTTTGTTCTGGGCTCCCAGGAGGGATGGCGGCTCTGGTCTGTAGGGACCTTGAGCTCACTCTGCCGGCAGATGCTTCAGGCAGTTAGTTGGGGCTAGTGGCCTCTTTGGAGAGAAGTCTAGGGAACAGTTACGGGAGGGGACGACCCCAAGTACAGCGTTGCCAAAGTTCATTCAAAGGGAGCTAGGGATGTGAGCCACAGCCAGAGTGGCAGAGAGAATGGCCTTGCCACTCAGCTGTCTGCAGCACCTCAGCAGTAGCAGCAGGAGGGGTGTGGTTTGTTGGCTGCTTCCTCCTAGGTTGAGGCAGTGTGTAGCAAAGACCTGGCAGATGTTGAGCTCACTTCTTGTCTGCACATTTCCTTTTCCTGCAGGCCTCTGGCTGTACCTGGCAGGGAGTAGCCTGCCCTGCCTCACGCTGATTGGCTCTCCTAATTTTGGGTACAGGTCAGTTCACCGGGACCTGGAGGCCCAGATTGCCATCGTGACGGAGAGCCGAGCCCTGCAGCAGCAGCTTCATCAGGTTGGTTGAAGTGGTGGGCCTCTTGGGTACACGGTTGTCCTCACAGGCATCTTGCTAAGACAGTAAACTGAGAGAGACCCTGTGTCCCTCAAGTCTAAGAGAAACCTTGGAAGGCTAACCCTTTGAATGTTGACCACACAGCCAGGGTAGGCTTGTACGTTGCCTGTCGCCATTCCCTCTTGTGCTACAGAGACGACCGTTTCCTCACTGGAGCATGTGTCCAGTTTTTTCTAAAAGTGAAGGTCAATCTCACGGTTGGCTGTGGCTTTGACCCTTCCTGTGGAGCAGGTAACAGAAAGCTCAGAATTCACACATGCTGTCCTGTGAATTCTCCTGCAGCAGAGCCCTCTGCTCTGGTCTTGGAAGCTTGTGCCCTTTGTAGGAACTTCCCATTGGAGTCTTAGGTACAGGGCCCTAGCTCCCAGGCAGACCTCAAGAGCCCCATTGGCTTTTTGGTTTGTTTTTTAACTGTATATTATGTGTGTATGAGATGTGTATGAGTGTGATATGGGTGTGCCATGAAACCTGTGTGGAAGTTAGAGGTCAGTTTATACAAGTGAGCTCTTACCAAGAGTTTTAGAGATTGAACGCTTACATCCCAGTCTAGTGGGACAGCTCCTTCTGTGTTCGAGCCCTCCCGTGTTAGACTGCAGTATCCCGTGTTAGACTGCAGTGTTTGGGAGTCTCTGCTGCACTTTGCTGATAAGTGGGGGAGTGGTGTTACTGCTTTGTTCTTTGGATCGGCTCCTGTGTCTGGGACCTTGTCACTGAGGGCCAGGTGCCAGTAAGGGGAAGTGACAACAGCCATGCCCTGTAGCCCATGGGGTTATTGGGTGTGCTAGCAGATTTCCTTCAAATGACTGAGGAAGCTCTCAAGCTAAGGGCTTCCCATAACAGGGTAACTGTTGGCCTTGGAGCCAGGCTGTGGAGAAGGGATAAGCCTGCGGCTTTGGACACTTGGTCTCCTGGACTGTTCTCACTGGTGCAGAGAGCTTTGTGCACAGATGCCTCCCCAGAGAGAGCTGCTAATGATTCTGGCCCAGGCAAGAATAAATTCTGGGAGACTGGGCAAGCAAGTGCCCAGGCCTGTGCCCCAGGTCCTAGTACTGACAAGACCCCACTTCCTGAGATGGGGAGTAAAACCCACATCCTGGATCTTGAGAAAGGCCAGGCTGGTTGTGGTCTGAGCTGATTTCTCAAATGACATACTTGGGATAGTTTCTTCCCAAACCTGCCTCCCAAGGGCTTTTGATGGTGGGAAGGTGGCAGCTCATGCTGCTGTAGCTCTTCCATTCTTTAGTGTATTGATTCAGGGTCTGAAGTAGAGTTGTGTTTCTAGATGGCTCCATTTGCTTCAGTATACTTTAAGGCCTGCAGCTGGCCTCCTGACCCTCAGTGTCTGGTTGTTGAGTGCTGTGTGCTGCTGCGCATGCTCAGCCCCTGGTCTGTGGTCTCCACACTCAGAAGGGCAGCTGGAGTTCTCTTGGGACCCAGGGAAGGGCCCTGTCTATATATCGAGCCTTGAAAATGGAAGATATTTTTATCAGAACCCCGAGTCCCTCCCTCGTAGAGCAGACAGTAAGAACTGAAAGCTTCCTGGTTTTGTTCAGAGGATAGCTTTCCACTTGTGACCTCAGAAAGACTCCTTGCACAGCACTGTGGCCTCTACCAGCTGACTTCCTTCTCCATCCCTGTTGTGGTGTCTGAGGACACTGAAGCATTTCTGGTAATTTAATTGAGATCTTTGCTGGGTGTTTACTAAAGAGCAGAGCTGGAGTTGGGTCTTGGAGACGTCTCCAGACCAGTCCCCTCCTCCACAGCAGCGGCCCATAGAACCTTTGGAACTGTCAAGATGAGGAAGCCAGCTGTGGGGACAAGGGTTTGAAAGTTTGGCATGGACGTTGGCCTCAGGATGCTGCCTCTGTGACCATCACAAGTTTGATTGAAGAAAGTATAGGAGAGGTGAAGCTGTCCCTGGGTCTCCACCTCTGTGTGGGCAAAGCCTCAGACTCTTTTGCAAGGTCTTCAGTGACATATTCTCTCACTCGTTGGAGTGAACTGTGATGAGTCTGTCCCTTCCAGTGTGGGATGATGGTGGCCCTGCAAGGCTCTGTCTGGGCCTCCTGTGTATGCTGATGGTCATTAAGCTGTGACCCTCAGAATGGGTGTAGGTGTGGCCCAGATGCTCAGAGCAGTGTCTTCCAGAACTTAGGGCAGAAGAGAACAGCATTTGTAGGGGACCCATAACCTATAGGATCAGAGACAAACATGTATATCTTAGTTTTCTTTTATTACCATCCCTCCTGTGTACACCCACACATTCACTCACACGCTCACACATATGCCATAACATGGGTGAACAAGTTAAAGGAGTCAGTTCTCTCCTACCACAGGAGTTGTCAGGCTTGGAAACAAGCACCTTCACCAGCAGCCATCCACCTGCGAGTCTGCTTGTCTTTTAAACCCTGGGTTTAAAGGTAAAAGTTTATAGTTTGTATGCAACAGAAGAAACTGTGTCTTCATGGTACTCATTTGGATTGTTCTGTCTTCGTTCTGGGAGCCTGTGGACAGGTCTGACTCCCAGCCTTCCACTCCTGCATGTACCAAGAGGCCAGCCACTGTGGATGGATATGCTTAGGCTCTGTCTTGTATTCCCTGAAGAGTTCAGTAGAACATCGTACAATACATGACACAGGATATTACATCTCATATCTATAGTTGTGTTAGATATTTTAAACAGCATTGTGTTGGAAGCCTGAGTTCCAGCTGGAGATGAGCTCACAGCTGCCTGTACGGCAGCTCCAGGGAATTGGGCACTGCATGTATACACTCATCTATATGCAGATATATACATAAAATGTCTGTGTGAGAGGCAGGCCAGGTGATTCAGGCCTATAATCCCAGCAGCTCTGGAAGCCTAACACAGAAGGACTGTATCAAGGTCAGCCTAGGTACTTTAGTGAGATCCTATTTTAGAGTTTTTTTTTTTTAAAGTAGACGAATGGAGCTGTGGCTGGGTGGTGGAATGCTCTACCCACCAGCACGCTTGAGGTTCTAGGCCTAATGGCCAGCACTGAAGAAAGGATAAAAGCATGTCTGTGTGAGCATGTACACACCACTGTTGGATTCAGGGACTTGAGTGTGTATAGGATTCAGTGTCTGGAGGTCATGTGTTCCGTGGGACCAGCTATATGTCTGTTGTGTGTCTTGTGTCTGGTTTTTGTGGTGTCTGTCTGGTAGTCATGCGTTGGGCTATATGTTTTCTGTCTCATGTCTGGTTACTGTCACCTTGTTACTTGATTGCGTCAGTCTTGACACTGGTTTGTCATCTGGGTTAATTTATAAGCGAATACTGGATATTTAGGTGGTTTCCAGCCTTTCTCCACTGTAAATGTGGCTGCACAAGTGTCTGTAAAAATCTTAGTGTATGGGTGAGATCACAGTTGCTTTCTTGGGACTAGCTCTGGCGAGTGTCACTTTCCTTCAGCAGCGGTCACTGATACTAACAGCACTGACCTGCAGTTTGGAAGGGACCCTGCCTTGTGTTAGGCACTTCTTTTCTGTGTTGGGTGGGGCCCGGGCTCTGTACACGATGAGCTAATAATGCTACCACCACTGATTGACACCCACCCCAGACCCCTGTTTCTTATTATTTTGACTTACACTAATTTATCTCATGAGGGGTAAACATCTACAGTAGTTTCCACCAGCTTTAACTGTTGAGCCAAATCAGCGATGTATAAAGGCGGAGCCCTCGGCCTCAGTCTGCAGGAGGCCGTGTAGATGGCATCTCTGACCAGTCCCATGGGCATCTCTGTTGTGCCAAGTGTCTAGGAACTACAGGCTGACCCACACCTAGTGCCTGACTGTTCTTTCTCTTCTCAGGAGCAAGAGCAGCTCTATCTGCGGTCCGGTGTGGTATCCTCTGCGACCTTTGAGCAGCCGGGTCGGCAAGTCAAGTTGTGGGTGAAGATGGTGACCCCACTGATCAAGAACTTCTTCTGAGAACAGGCAGGTAGGTGTTGGGAATTCAGAGTAGACCAGGAGTATTCTGAAGGGATCCTTGGGACCCTGTAGCCCTGTCTACCCACTGCTTCCTTTGCTTGACACAGTATTGGGCTGTTGTGGACAGCAGTTTTAAAGCAAGTGCTGATTTTGCTTCTCCCCCAAACCCCCTCGGGTGCTGCTGCTGCCAGCAGCATCTGTCTCCTTCTGATCTCCCTGCACAAGGGTTCAGGGTAGCCCTGGGGCAAGGGCATAGAGGGGCTTCTTTTATCCCCTGCTCGAAAATGATGTGTGGTGTGGCCCTGTGACAGACAGTGCTTAAAGATGGAGGAGTTGTTCTGGAGTGAGCTAAGGGTGTGTGTGGTGTACGCTCCTGCACGCGTGATGGGACACAACATGATACCCTGTCTCCCTGGTGTGTATGCATCAGGTTAATGTGATAGTAGAGAGGCCAGTTGAGGTTCCCGTTGGTCATGTAGTGTGCTCTGCCTGCCCAGGAGCCTGGGCACTGGGAGAGTGTGGTTGGTCCAGCAGGTGGAGAGTGCCCCTTACTGGAGCTGACCACCATGAGCCATGGGGTGTCTGGACCAGTGCACCCTGGGGGAGGCGCCGGGGGTCTGTCTGCAGACCTTTGCTTCTCCTGCAAGGTCTCACTAACCCTGGCCGGCCCAGAACTCACAGAGATCCACCTGTCTCTGCCTCTTAAGTGCTAGGATTAAAGGCGTGGACCACCAGGCCTAGCAGTACTCAGTACTTCATCTTTTTTTTTTTTTTTAAACTTTCATTAGCCAGGTACAGTGGTTATACACCTTGAGTCACAGCACTCTGGAGACAGAGGCAGGAGAATATCTGTGAATTCAAGGCCAGTGTGGTCTGCAGAGGGAGTTATAGCAAAGCCAGGACTACATAGAGGAACCCTGTCTCGAGAAAACAAAATAACCTGTTATCATAATTTTAGTTGTTTTCAGTCACACAAATGTAGACTAGATGCACTTGTGGGCCAGCCGTGAGCGGCTCAGTCTTACCCCCTTCCTTCCAGCATCTGCTCTGCCCTTCTGATGACACATGCCCGTGTTTCTAAACCCAGTGCATACGGTTTCCCTCTGCAAGTGGCTTAAACTACACCAGCATCACACTTTATACAGATTCATTTCTAACCAGAAGGTGTGTGTAAGCCCAGAGAAATAAGACCAGGCTGGCCTCAAACTTATGGTAATCCTCCTGCCTCAATCCCTCAAGTTCTGGGATTGCCAGCATGTATCAGTGCACCTGGCTCATTTTAGTGTTTTTGGTTTGACATAAGATTTGAAGTTGCCATTGCTGCTGCCTTTTGGGGGTGGGAGGGGAGTTGTTTTGACACTGGGTTTCTCTGTGTAGCCCTGGCTGTCCTAGAACTCACTCTGTAGACCAGGCTGGCCTCAAACTCAGAGATCTACCTGCCTCTGCCTCCCCAGTGCTGGGGTTAAAGGTGTGCACCACCATCTTGTTAGGTTCCAGCTTGTTTTGTACCTCCTCACAGCAGGTCCCCTCAGGTGCTTGCCTGTCCATTCCTCCGGGGTCTCCGGGAGCCAGTGCAGACAGCTGTGGCTGACTGGGCTTGCAGCAGTGAGTGCTGAGGCAGGGGGCTTGCAGCAGTGAGTGCTGAGGCAGGGGCTTGCAGCAGTGAGTGCTGAGGCAGGGGGCTTGCAGCAGTGAGTGCTGAGGCAGGGGGCTTGCAGCAGTGAGTGCTGAGGCAGGGGCTTGCAGCAGTGAGTGCTGAGGCAGGGGGCTTGCAGCAGTGAGTGCTGAGGCAGGGGCTTGCAGCAGTGAGTGCTGAGGCAGGGGGCTTGCAGCAGTGAGTGCTGAGGCAGGGGGCTTGCAGCAGTGAGTGCTGAGGCAGGGGCTTGCAGAGTCAGGAGCACCTAACCGTAGCCAGGACCACTGCTCTCAGCTGCTGACAAGGTGGGGCTCTCAGGGAGCAGCACTCACACTATGTGCGACCCAGGCCCAGCTGTCACCAGTGACGGGTAGGGGACTGGGCTTCTGTCCGCAGAGGCAGCACTGGACGAGTGGCCTTCCTCTGACCTGCTCCCCTGCTCACTCTCAGGCCTTTTGGGACTCCTCTGCAGGTCTGACTCCAGCACTTTGTTCCAGATCCCTGCAGGTAGATCTGGAAAAAGGTAGACGCCTTTAGGACGTCTGGAAATTTTGTCAGCTCGCAGTTTGTATGTGTGAGGTAAATTACGGTTTTATTTCAGGCGTCAAGGCTAGATTAGAAAAATTCATTTTGTGTTATTGGCAGGGATTGGAACAAGTTGCTTGGAGGCTGCTGGCTGCGCCATCTGAGGGAGCTGCAGCGACCCCTCCTGGCCAGCAGAGGCAGGTGCCCAGCTGTAGGGCTTCCGGAAACTCCCTCCCTCCTTGTTCTCCAGGGAGGTTAGATTCCCGCTGTTTCTGGTTGGGGCTCAGGTTCCAGGACCTCTTCCCTTAGGTGACTGCCCTTCAGGCACGTGTTCCCAGAAGATCAGACAAGCTGGGTGGGGCAGTGCCCAAGGAGGGTTGCTTTGCTTTGTAACCTTGAAGGCTTAGAAACCCAGAAAATGATGTAGGGAGCGCCCCTCCCCCTTGGAGTTAGAGGCTTTACTGGCAGTTTTCCATCACCCTAGTGTCCTCTTGTCCGCCTCCCATCATCGTGCCACCTGCCACATCTGCCCCCCAGTCTTCAGACGTGGCTCCCATGCGAACAGACTCAACCAGCCTGGCAGTGAGGCCTCAGCCCAGCATCACTAGGGACAGGTGCCTACTGAAGAGGGCTGCCCACAGGGCTGCAGTCCACTGCTGGCTTCAAAGGGAGGGCTGTGTGTGTTTACGTTTGGGTGTTAGGTGGGGAAAAACGCCAAGTAGCCCACATAGCCACCCCACAGTTAGGCCTGGAGCATTTACAGGGACATGTGTGTGACTAGGAGGGGTGTTAGTTACTCTGTAATGCTGCTGCCCTACTGCAGGCCTGAGAAACCCTGGCCCCAGAGCACAGCATGTGGTGACAGCTCCTACTGTCCTTATTTTGCCCTGTTGGTGGCTTCAGTGGGGGAAGGATGGCTGTGTGGCACCTCTGTCATGGCTGGCTTTTTGCAGTTCTGAGGCTCAGTGTAGATGCTACTGGGTGGAGGGAGCACCTGATACCCTGGCTGTGGCACTTCGTGTTCTGTATCAGTCCAAAGGGTGAGTGCTGCACCTTAACCCCACCTACCGCTTGCATGAGATATGTTCCTGGGCTATCTATTTCCCAGGATGCTTGCTCCTCAGCTGCTGTATGTGGCATTGGGCACTGAGTGACTCAGACTGGCACTGTGATTTTAATATTTTAATCTGTACACTCCCATAGCCTAGGTGCACTGGGTTTGTAAAGTCAACAGTTATCAGTTGCAAAGTGAGGTTTCCGATTGGGTCTTGGTCACGCTGCGGGTGCAGTTACACCTGCAGGAGCAGCGCCACGGCCGCCAGGATCCACTTGGCCGCCTTCTCTTTGGTCTTCAGGTTAAAAGTCCAGACATAGGTGGGTCCTCGGATGCGCGTCTTGTATACGGGGCACTCATAGATGTTCTTGGTCTCCATTCGGTCCACAGGAATGGCCTTGATGAAGATGACGGGCATGACTGGGGTCAGATCCTTGAGCCTGGCTTCAGCAATGACTCCGGTCTGGGTGTCCCAGCGAGCTCCTGTGGGGACAATGAAGCTGAGGGTCTGGGTGCCCCAGGGGAGGCAGAACCCACTGTTTGGAGTGCTGACCATGAAAAGGGGAGACATGGTAGGGGGAGAGGCCTGGCCTACAATCTCCCCACTCTTTTCAGAGACAGGCCAGTGACTGAAAGCCATGAAGCGTTCAGGCCAGGTAGCAGGGTCTGAGAGTGCCAAACATGGAGGAGTGTGAACCAAGGACTCCGAGGTGACTCTGCATGCTGTAATGGCTCTGAGGCTGCATCTTTCCAGAGCTTCATCTCAGCCTTCTCAGTGTCAGTGCAGAGAAAACTGACCGCAGCCCAAGCTCCAGCAATGCCCCTTCCTGAGCCTCCCTGTGCAAGGTCTGCTCTGTACATAGAGAATAAGTTATATATGTGCACATATAAATACTGTCTGCTGTTCATGTGTCCAGTGTGGCACTGGAATCACAATAAACATGGAGAATGGTTGTTGTGTACTTGTTCAAGTGACGTGAGCAGTGAGCTCATGACCCTCGGGTGGCCTGCATGTCCTACTGATCTGCTCTCCCACTGTCCTTGCTTGGTGGGTGGCCTAGACAGTCTTCCTCCTTGAAGCCTTTGCCCTGGGGTGCCTCATAGGAGTGTTGGCTGGCAGAGGTGGGGCCCTGGCTGAGGGTCAGCCACATGCCCTGAGCCCCAGACTCAGCAAAGCTCCAGCTTGAGGTTTGAGGCCATATTCCTCCTCACATCCGATACACGTAGATGCTCCTGTCTGGGCTAGAGCCCAGGCCGGCTGGAACGAGGTTTGCCTTTTCTGGGATGGGGTCTTCCTCTGCCCACGGAGTCCTAACAATCCTCCAGTCCCCTCAAGGGCTCTGTGTGGCAACAAGACCACCCCTGCCTGGGACTGTGCCCACCCTGTCTCATCTACGGCTTAGTGGGTAGACAAGTTACCTTCCATGAAGAGCCCGTACACATAGGCGCCCTCTCGGGGAGGAGCAGTCATGTCCTCCCGGTTCTTTTTGGTCACTTCCACAGACAGACACATCTTATCCAGGGGCCACTCGTTTTTTCTGGCCATAGACTGCATGATAGCAGTGAGGAACGACTGGGGGTTGAAGAACCCGGCTAGCCACACGGTGGTGGGCAGGGCAAAGTCTGTTGTCCAGGCTTCAAGCTCCTGGAAGAAAACAAGAGCTTCTGAGGGAAGGGAGGGGTCTCAGCTGTGCCTGCAGGGCATTCCTCGGAGAGTGGCTCGGCCCTGGACCCAGAAGCAGCTTGCTTTCTAAAGGGGGCGGATCTCTGAGGGACTCCCCTGGACTTCCTGCACTCATTTCTCTAATGTCTCTCTCCTTGGGAAGTCGCACCTGCCTGATCAGACATCTGAGGGGCTGGGTTCAGCCTTCCCACCTGCTTTGGTTTGTGGTGGCCAGTGGGGACTCTGAGGCCATGGCACATAGACACCTGGAGGCTCCAGAGTCCTGTGACTTACCCTGATACGTTGCAGCAAGTCGGCATACCAGGCCGCCAAGCCCATCATGGAGGGGTAGGCCCGGGCCACCCAGGTTTCGGGCACAGTGTCATAGAACAGAGCGGTGGACAGGTCTTCCATGTCGGTTGTGATGGTCAGCTCACCCTACGGGGCATAGTCACATTTTGGAGGACAGATGTGGTAAGTGTTGAGCCCTCTGCTGTGTGCCTGAGTTGCCAGCATGGTAGCACCTCCTGAGACCATGGCCAGGCCATAACTAAGCTCTGTGGCTGGGAGACCAGGGATAGAAGGGCTCAGACAAGGGTCAGACTGGAGATCCGAGGTGTGCTGTGTGGCTAGCTGTCCCTCTGCAGACAAGCCTGTGCCTTGGAGGACATTGGAGGTTTTACCTTCAGTCCCAGGTTTAGCTCCTTCAGTGAGCGCCGCATCTCATTGGTAAGGATGTTCATCCTCTCGCATTCTTGAAAGGCAACCACCACGTAGGGAGTCTTTTCAGCGGCTTTGGCCATGATCTCAGCCATGTTGAAGGTCTCTGGGATCTTCTCAAGGATGTCATCCAGCACAGCCTTCACCTGGAAACCAGTGCCAGGCAAGCCTGTGACATCACCGACCGAGACAGCACCCCCAACACATCAGAGGAAAGAGCTGCTCAAACCTAAGTTCACAGGCCTGCCTGAATCTTGGAGGGGGAAGAGGCCAGTGGGCTGGGGAGTCGGAAACGTGGGATCACCGGGAGCAGCCACATGACCAGAGCTGTGAGGGCATCAGGCCTGGTAGCCTGGTGTCTCCAGGTGCAACTGCTCACGCTGTTGGGTGCTCTTGTGGACATGGGACTGTCCTACGGTCCCCACACACAGTGGTCACCCACCACCGTCCCATCAGTACATCTCAGTCTGACCCGGCATACCATGCCAGTGTGGCCCTGAACCTGAGGTCCTCCTGCCTCATAGCTTCTGGAGTCCCGAGATTACAGGTCTGTGCACACATTACAGGTGTGGCTCAGCAGGAGATTTCTGGCCAAATTAATATGTCAATAAAAGTTTCAGACCCTGAATAGGGACTTCGGACTCCCATTCTGGCCTGTTTGTTATTTAGCTTTGCGCTTAGCTGATGTGTGACAGATCGTTCCCACAATGTAAGAAAGTGAGTGTTGAAGCAAACCAAGCAGAAGAGCCTCACCGTGCTCTTGAGATGTAGCCACCTGACTGCTTGTGCCCAGACCATCCTCTGAGCTTGTCCTGGAGGAACCACCCTGTCACACCAGAGAGTTCTGGGCCCACAGTAGTAGGCCAGTGATGCCTAGGACCAGTTGTAGATCTCACCGGTGTCCGAATTTAGTTCCCAAAGTCGGGACAGAGCACACCAGCCTCACAGGCTGCCCAGATGCTGTCTCCAGCCAGGGCGGCACTGTACTCCCATGGCTCTAGGCCCTACCCGCCTCTATTGCCAGGGACACAAGACGGGCCCTACCTTTTCCTCTCGTGACACCCCAGTGCCTGCTCCCGAATCTGTCTCTTTGGGCTGCATTTCTAGGACTGTTCGGAACAGCTTCTCCGAGGTGACTGTCAGGAAACCGATCTCTGCGTTGGGGTGCAGGCCATACAGGTAAGGACTCTCGGGGGGCAGGTTCTCATCGATGTACTCGTGGTATCCCTGGGAAAGGGTGGCTTATGAGCAGACTGTTGGGCGTTTCCTCACTGCATCTCCCACGTGGTCTGTCCCAGTGGAGTCCTGCTTGTCTACCCATCCCCCAGATACGAAGCAATTTCTTCCTCATTGCCAGGGCCTCATTTTGGGTGCTTGGATTCATGCTCCGTTACTGAAAGCCTTTTTCTTTTTAACTTTTTAAAATGTATTTATCATGTATACAGTGTTCTGCCTGCATGTCAGAAGAGGGCACCAGATTCCATTACAGATGGTTGTGAGCCACCATGTGGTTGCTGGGAATTGAACTCAGGACCTCTGGAAGAGTAGTCAGTGCTCTTAACCTCTGAGCCTCGTTTTTGTTGTTTTTGAGACAGGGTTTTGTGTAGCCCAGGTTGGCCTCAAACTCCCTACCTTGAGCTCCTAGGTCAGCCCTCCCCAGTGCTGGGCTTTTGTTGTGGGCCACTATGACAGGTCTTATGCAGGGCTGAGAGGTAGAACCCAGGCCTCCAAACATGCTAAGCAGGGACTCTGTCACTCCTCAACACCTCTAACATCTGTAGGATGTCTGTGGTGTGGGCCCCCAAGTAGGAGAACCTCTCCCTACCTTATAGTCCAGGTTTGGAGGGATCTGAAACCCGGGGGCCAGCCACACCTCCCCTTCCAGCATCTCCACACGGATGTACTCTGCCAGGTAGGTCCTGCACAGCCGGCGGTCCCAGTCATCGGTGATATGGCCTCCGTACATGATCTCACCAAAAAGGTAGCGGAGATCATCCCAGGGCACCTGAGAAAGGGGGGAGGGTGTGGGGCTAGTTAGTCCCGCAGGACCTGCTCCCTCCCAGGCTGCTTTGTCACCACCTAGTAGCTGAGGAGCACCTCTCTCGATTCCTGCTCCTCCATGTCTGACATCTCAGGCTGGCCCCTCTGAGCTCAGGCTAGCCCCTCGGAGACCCTCTGCTTTGGCTACCATCTCAGGCTGGCTTCAGCCTCTCGTTTCCTCCTCCACAGGGATGTCTCTTGGGGGTTTTTCAAGCTGATGCCAGGCTGCTATGGGCTACCTGGTCCTTCTTGGTTTCCTGGGCTCTGTCTGCTTTGACCATGAGTCTGGGCTCCACACAGCAGTTGGATTGTGCTCATGAAAGAGTTGTTGCTGGACCCCAAAACTTTGGCTCTAAGTCCAGACAGTTGTCTGTGGACCTGACCTCCTTGGAACTGCCTTGGTGTCTTTCTTTGCTTATTCACAATTGTGTTTGTGTGTGTGTGTGTGTGTATGTATGTATATGTATATATATGTATGTTATATATATGTATGTGTGCACACAGTGTGGCACCAGCTCTCTCATGGGTTAGGTGGGTCTCCCCTCTCTCTCCTTGCACTTCATCCCATCTCTGCCTCGTCCCATGTCTCTCACTGCCTGAGACACACACAGTATTTCAATGCCTGGTTCATGCATCCCTTTATCCACAAAGCCAGGAAATGTGGCCTGTGGCCTGTTCCTGCTGCACACAGCAGTTTGAGGGCGAGAAGGGAGCCACATCTGCACATCTTCATTTTCTGGCAGCCGCTTTAGGAAAAGTCCCAGGCTCCCGGACCTGTGACAGGTGAGGCTTGTTCCCGAGGCATTCTTTGTTTGGTCCAACCTGTAGATCCCAGCTCTCGGAGCTGCTGTGTGAGCAACCCTGCTTCAGGACTGTGCCACCTGTGTCTGTTTGGACACACATGCCTTTCCCCCAGGATGGTGGCTGGCATTTCCACAATCACCCCAGTGTCCTGCCAGAGAACGTTTCATGGGTGTGTTGGTGAAATAGGCTGGTGAACCATTTATCTGATTTAGTCTTGTGAACTTTCACTCAGAACATCAGTATGCTCTGAGTTCTCATCTTAATGAGTGTGTGTGGTGTGTGAGGTTTGTGTGTCTGAGTGTGTGTGGGAGGTGTGTGTGGTGTGAGGTGTGTGTGTGGGAGGTGTGTAAGGTGTGTGGTATATGTGAGTGTGTGTGAGGTGTGTAAGGTGTGTGTGAGTGTGTGTGGGAGGTGTGTGTGGTGTGTGTGTGTGTGTGTGTGAGGTGTGTAAGGTGTGTGTGAGTGTGTGTGTAAGCTTGGGTGGGGGCCAGCACATGCCGTGGCGCGTATATGGAGGTCAGAGGATTGGTCCTCACCCACCCCCTTCTTTGATATAAAATCTCTTTACTGCTGTGTGCCCCAGGTTATCTGACTTGAGTCTCTGTGGGACTGCCAAGATTACAGTGGTGCTTTATGTGGGCACTGCAGATCTGAACTCAGGTTGTTGCACTTGGACATTCAGAACTTTACCCCTTCCCCCACCCCCAACCATTTCTCCAGTCTTGAATTGTCATTTTCTAACTTCAAAGGTTTTTTGTTTGGTTTTAAAATGTGTTTTTAAAAATGTGTGTGGGCAGGTGCTGTCTGTGAACCACACGTGTGTGCCTGGTGCCTGTGGGGGCCAGAAGAGGGCATCAGATCCTCTGGAACTGGAGTTGCAGTTGTGAAGCATCTAGGTTCTGGGATCGAACTCGGGGCCTCTGCAAGAGCAGCCAGCGCTCTTGGCCTTGATTCTCCCTCCAGCCCTCATCAAAGCTTCTTTTCTGGTCTTCTCAACTTTTTAGGCAGTTGGTTGGGCTCAGGGACCGGCCACCAGAGACAGGGTGGGTTCCCCACCTGCTGCACAGCCCTGGAGCAGTCCTCAGAGGACAGGCATGAGTGCAGAGCTTGTCTACTGGAGACATCACTACCAATGCTTGCTTAGATCAGACGTGACCTGTGTATCAAGAGAGTGCTCAGGATCCCCCAAGCCTTGAGCTCTGAAGGAGGGAGGTCAGCCAGCGCAGGCGGGACAGAACACGCTTGTCGGGACATGCCTGTCGTCGTAGGACATGATGTTCTTCTCAGCAGACTGGAACCTGTGTGTGTTCCTGTGGTGGAAAGTCTTTACCACGCCTGGCAAGACCACCTCTCCCTGCCATCTCCCCACAGACCCTCGGCTGGCATCTTCTCTGTTCATGTTGGCTTGGGGGTACCACGGGTGAAATGTAGCCAGGGACCACCTCATCGCCACAGGTGGGGACTGTCCTGCAGGTAGTGGTACCCCCCCCACCAGTCTGCCTTCCTGCTCCAGCCCGGCTGGATGTGTTACATACATGGTCCAGGCAGCATCTTCTTGCCCAGCCTCCACCAAGGAGGCTCTGTGATGGCCTCTTAGGCTGGGAAGATGGGAGGGTTCTCCCATCTGCCTGCAGAATCATTTGAGTGGTCCTCAAAGGGATGCCAGCAAGGATCTTGTGAGGATGGCTGTATTAGATGGTGAATGTCAGCCATTGCCTGTTTACTGCGGGGGAGCCCACAGGCAGTGACCTCTCCTGACCCTGGGCTGTTCTACTTGCATTTGATCCCCACCTCCCCTTGTACCCCAGGCTGACCTTGGACTTGCTGTGGACCTGGGGGTGACCTTACACTCCAGATGTTCCTCCTTGTGCCTCCCAAGGGCTGGGTAACAGGCATTCACCACCATGCCCTTTGTTGAGCTTTCTTAAGGGGGTGGGAAGTAGGACAGGACTCCCAAGACACATCTGGTCCTCATGTAACCCCAGAAGCTTGGATGCAGGTTGTCAGCCCTGTTCATTGAAGAAGCAGGTTCCGAGGCTGAGCGGCTCACCTGAGGTATCCCAGTCTGCAGGCACAGATTCGTGTCTACTCTGCACTGGCTTGGCACCAATTGTCACCCCAAAGCAGTGCTGGGTCCTGGTTGCTGTCACATTCTCTGGAGGTCAAGTTCACTGGATGCCATATATGGTGGCACATGGCTCTGTGCCTTTGCCCCTCCGCCTGGGAGTAGTTGCTCAGGGTCTGTCTTTTTGGGACCCACAGTCTCTGTTGCTGTTAAATTGGGGGCACCAAGAGTGATGTAGAGAAGCCTGGGGTCTTGGTGTGTGTAACCCTCCGGCCTTTTCTGGAGAGAGTTCTAGGTCTGAGCCCACTTCTGGGGTGATGGGTCCTGATAACCATGAGAGGTGGGGGCTGCAGCTAGATGTAGCTTATGAATGTCCAAGTTCCAGGGACTTACAGACATATGTGGCCGCCAAACCCAACTGGGTGACTGCCGCTCACAGAGGGCCTCCTATTCAGTGGACTGTAACTGTTAAGTTTTTTTTTTCCCCCCAAATCCTATTTTTAATGATGGTTCTTAAACACTTTAACTTCCCTTCTAGCCCACCGCCCACTCTCAGAGGTAAGGCTCCAGGAGAAGTGGACCTGTTTAGAAAGGCTCTTTGGGGGCGATTCCCATCCGTGATGTCTGGAAATTGGCAGTTCAGCTCACAGTAGCAGCGGCAGATTGATTCAGTGATATCGAGAGGTCCACCTCGGTAGAGTCAGGCTAGCAAACAGGAGTCTGTGGTGGTGGCGCTGCCTAATAGAGACAGCCAGGCCCCGGCCTCAGCACGAGTTACTGGCAGGAGGGACCGGGAAAAGTTCTCAGCCGTGCGTCTCTCAGCAAAGCAGTGATCAGTGAAGACTCGAGCTCTATCCGCAAGCCAGGTTCAGCCCGTCACTGTCGCGTCCTTTTTATACCCTCCAAACACCACGTGTCCTCCATGGGTCTAGCCTCACAACATGGGTCTGTGTCAGCTGACATCACTACCCATCAGCCGAGGCGGCCCGAAGCTGCAGCACTGCACCAGAAGGTTTTCGGTGCCTTAATCTCAATGGAGTCCCGACCAGTGCAACTCGAAATGTAAGGCAGACCAATGCATGTGTGTCCTTGGTGAGTGATCCTTCATCATGAGTCCTTTCACGTGATCGATTTATCAGAACATCCTCTCTCCTGTGTCTGCTTCAGCTAAGCGTTCCTTCATGAGTCTGCCTCAGCCTTTCACCTGTGTTCACCTTCAGGAAAACACTCCTTCATGTGTTTCCCCAGCACACCTGAGACAACTGACTCTCCAAAGAGCCCCTAAGTTTCCACTTCAGCAGGCAGCGGAACATTCAGACTCCACAGTCTTGTCCCAAACTGGGTCACAGGTGGCCCCAAGATTTACCCAGCACAGCCCCCGTTGGTGTGTGGCCAGACTCCTGCACCTGCCTGCTGTTGTCCAAATCCTAGAGTTGAAATCCAGGGTCCTGTTTGTGTGTGAGGCCAACATTTGACCACCCAGCCACACCCATAGCTTTTTATTTTTTTTAAAGATGAGGTTGCCTGTGCTATCTATTCTCAAACTGGAGATCCTCCTGCCTCAGTCTTATGGCAGTGCATGTGCATCTGGACTGTGGGCGTGCACCTCCACACCCACCTGAAGTCAACACGCACTGCCATCTGCAGCCGCTGGCATGTGTGGTGGCTTGAGTCCCACTAGTTGTAAGAACACAAAGAAGCACCTTGTCTTCCTCTGGGACCTGTGAGGTCCCCCTTCCCCAAACCTGGGTCTGACTCTAGACACTGGCAAGCCTGTAGCCTGGAGTTCCTGGGGATGAGGTTCTCAAGATATGGCAGGAAAGCTGCAGCTGCAGCTTCGGGGGTGAGGTGTGTGTGTGTGTGTGTGTGTGTGTGTGTGTGTGTGTGTGTGTGTGTCGGTTAAGAACCCCCGCCATAGGAATGGTGGTGGGGTAACGATGCTGAGGGACTGTGGCGGAGTCACAGGTCCTGAGTCTTCAGATTCCCTTTGGTTTCTGGGACCCCCTCAACATCTTTTAAACATAAGGTAAGGGGCTAAGAGGAAGGGAGGGGTGCACTAGAGGGAGGGCCGGAAGGACAGGAGGGAGGGAGGCAGGTAACCACACTTTGCCCTGGGACCCTCATCTGCATCCAGGTGCTCCAAACAGTGGGGTAGGTTACTCCTTTCTTCAGAGCACCTTGGTAACTTCCCTTTTGTTAGTTCTGGATGCCGGCATGGTGTGGCGGACTGTGTCCTCTGAATGAATGATGAGGGGAAAAACTTTTACTTAAAAAAATGTACGTGCATGAATGTGTGTGGGTGTGTGCATACATGCAGGTGCCTGGATGACAGGGTGGGAGGACTGAAAAGTCGACTTGAGGATTAAGAGGCTAGGTCAGAGGAGCCGTGTGTGTGTGTGTGTGTGTGTGTGTGTGTGTGTGTGTGTGTAGGGGAGGTTGAAGCACTGCCAGGCAGGCCTGATATTCCCTGAAGCCCTAGGTGCTGGGCAAGCCCCTATACCTAGCCTCCTCTATGACTGTGAGTCTTCCTGTCGTGGGAACTGACCCTCGGAAAGAGCAGCAAGTGCTCTTAACCATCGATCCATCTCTCCAGCCCCCTGTCTACCATCTTGGGCTTATATATAACTGGGCATGTACATGGTTAAGATGAGGTGCATCATGGGGAAGAACACGTGTACTACAGATGCACATGACCCAAACTGTCCATCAGAATGGAGACCCACCCACACCCTGCCCTTAGCAACCAGCTCCTCCCCACTTCCCCCATGGCATAACAGCAAACCTACAGGCACTACTTCATGGAGCTCACGGCTCCTGGTGGCGTGCCTGATCTGCACCACATCTGCCTTCACTTCTAAATAAACTGCCTTCCCCCAGGAAACCGAGGGAGGAGGGAGCGGTCATGTCCCATCCCAGGTAGCCGGGGAAGCTTCGGACCCTGCATGCCTCACCTTGGGGTTGGCTTCCAGGTAATTGTAGAGCACGTTGATGGAGATGGTGAGGTCCCCATTGTTGAAGGGGTAGGACCGGTTCCAGCCCTGGGCACCAAATTTGCGCCTCTCGGCTACTACGGCATGGAAGTAACACAGAGCGAAGAGGATGCACTTGAACTCAATCTCCTTGGTGCACATCTCCAGGGTGTCCTGTCAAGAGGGGCGGCTCCACTCAGACACTCGGCTCTGGCTCTGCCTGTGGGTGCTGGGGTTACAGGCACTCATGCCTACCCTCAATATATATATATATGTTTAAACCTGATTTACTGTGGATGTGTGCGGCACGGTATGTGTTCGTGCATGCATGCTCATGTTGCGTGTGTGTGTGCAGGTCGGATGCTGTTCTCTGCAGCCTGCATGCTTGCCTGTAGGTTCTGCGGATTGAACCCACGTTATCCAGACTGGTGGCGAGCACCCTTACTTGCTGAGTGATCTCACTGGCCACCCAACATAGCTTTTAAGCGCCATTTTAGTGTACTCCTATTTATTGAAAAGAAGTTGGCCGTGCACTGGAGTGCCCCTACAGTACCAGCACCCGGGACACTGCAGGCTGGCTAGAGGGGAAGGCACTGTTGATGGTACCCCGCCCATCTGTCACCCATATCCCAGCAGCTGTCCCTGCACCCGCCATGTGCTCTCTACCTTCAGCCCGCTGTGACAGTGGTGTGCCCTTTAAGAGCAGGTTGTGAATGGTTTGTGGTAGATTCATAGTCCATGTGTTACATGAGGTATGGAAGTTCCCTGTTTCTCAGACAGGATTCCAGAGCCTCGGGTGCAGCCTGAGGAAGTAGTGTGTGCCCACAGAATGGTACAGCGGAGGCTGGTGAGGAGAGCAAGGGGCTGGCGGGGCTGGTGGCCCTGAGAGTGACAGGGTGGGAGGACTGAGAGGCTAGGTCAGAGGAGCCCCGTGTGTGGGGAGGGGCGGGGGGGGGAAACCCTGCCAGACAGGCCTGGTGCTCCCTGAAGCCCTAGGGTGCCAGGCAAGCCCCTGCACCCACCCTCCTCTATGGAGGGAACAAGAACGGATCGTGGGGGAAGAGCCTAGTCACGTGACAGCCTTGTTCAGAGCAGCATCAGAGGACATGTGCTCATGGAGCTGCAGCTCCAGGGGGACCAGCGTCACCACCTGTCCCTCACCTATTACCCTATTACCCTGAGCAGCAAGGCTTGGTGGCCCCAGATAAGCTTCATACCTCCAGAGGGTGGGGTCTGGATCAGGGAGAACTGTGACTCAGAATGGGACAGGGCCTCTGGAGCCACAGTAATGACGGGAACCCCTGCCGATGGCAGGGCGGTCCAGAGAGGCCATGCCGCCTCTGCGATTTCATTGATTGGTGAGTTTGCCCAGCTTCCAGGGACATCCTCTGATGTGACATTAGTGAGCTGGTGTGGTGTGGGTGGGAGGCCAGCACGGAGGAGCCCCATGGGTCTCAGAGGGACATCTTAGCTTACTGGGCATTTTTCTCCTTTGCCTGGCTGTGCGTGGGGGGAGCCTCCCTGTCTCACCCTCCCTACCTGAGTGAAAAGATCCAGCGCCTTGTGCAGATTGGCATACATGCCCGTGGGCGGCTCATTGGTGATTTTGATGGCGTTTTCCAGGATGCCCTGGGGGATGATGTGTGACTCAGGGGTGGGAGCGGGCTCTGCGCTGATGAACACTCGGTAGTCCCTGTGGCTGCCCGAGCTATAACGTTCCACCTTCTTGTCCAGGATGCTCAGCCATTTCGCCACCAGGTGAATGTTCTGCAGCAAGGAGCCATGCCTCAGGTCTGGGCGGACCCCGCTGCGCCCACCCTGCTGACCCGAACTGGTGAGGAGTGTATCCCAGTGGGTAACTCAGCCTTAGGATCAACCTTGTCTGTCTTCCTGGGTTCACAGCATAAACAACGTGGTCTCCACCACCCCTTTAGGAACTTAAGGAGAGTGTGTGTGGAGGGGCTCTGTGTTGGGGAGTTGTAGAGATGGTACCCCAGCAACAGGAGGTTCTATCCGTCCCCAGTAACAAGACCATGGCAAAGCGTCCTCACCTGCAGAATGACCCAGTGTCCTTTCTCGGCAGCCACATCCAGTGCATTCTCGGCCACCACCTCTTGTCCTTGCCCCAGGGACACGTTATGGAGTTTCCCATTGTCTATGGTAAATCCCAGTTTTTTCCCTAAAGAGGGGAAAAACAGGAAAAGTACAGGGGTGATTCAGAACCGCGGTTCGGGTTCTGCATTCCACAACCGGGAACACCACGCACCTCCCATCTTGTTTATTGTAGGGTGGAAACACACATCCCATAATAGGTCATCTGAAAAGGTGTGGCCCAGGGACATTCGGGGAAACTGCCCCTGCTGTGCAGCTGTCTCTCCAGTACCATTATCACCACCCCAGAGTGCCATGTGACCTTGAACTCCCTCTCTATTCCCCTTGCCTGGCAGCTGCTGTCTGTTCTCTGCCCCTGTGCTCAGCCTGGTACAGGCATTCCATGGAAATGGACCACACACGCTGAGACCCTCGCCACTGTCTTCTTGCATGAGCTCTCTGCTTTTGACTTTCGTCCGGGAAGAAGCGTGGACTCGGTTGATGGTGGACTAACAGCCCGTAGCAAGCTCTGGCTATGGCGTCTTAATCATTTTTTGTTTATTTCCAGATTTGTGATGGACAATTTTCCTTGCCAACATGACTAGGTACAGATTCACCATGGAAAATCCCTTCTAGATAGGTCTGTGAGGTGTTTCACAAAAGGAGGGAGGGTTCACCTCAGAGTGAGTGGCACCATCCCTATGGGCTGGTGTCCAAGCAAGACTGGGTGACAAAGAACGTTTCTCAACAAGTGTGTCTTGAACCCTTTGGGTGTGGAAGTCTTTCCACAGGGGTAACGGACACCGTAGTAAAACACAATGTTTCCATTAGGATTCATGACAGTAGCAAAATTAGTTACAAAGTAGCAATGAAAACAATGTTTTTATGGTTAGTGGGGGTCACCATGGTGGGAGGGGCTGTAGTGAAGGATCGCAGCGTTAGCAAGAGAGTCTCTGAGCAAGGACAACTGAGCTGAATGCCTGACTGTAGGTGCGATGTGACCAGCCGCCCCAGGCTCCCCCCAAACTGTACCCAAACAATAATTTCTCAGGTTTCCTTTTGCAGTCCCCTCCCCAGCCCCAGCTGTGATAGAAGTACCCCAGTCAGGGCTGTTTCTAGTTGGAAGAGAACAGGTAGGAAGGTGTCTTAGCCAGGGTCTCTGTTGCTGTTTCTCACACCATGTCCAAAAGCATCTCGGGGAGAAAAGGGTTTGCATGGCTTGTGTCTCAACCACAGTCCATCATGAAAGGCCATCGGGAACTCAACAGGAACCCGGAGGTGGAGGCTGTGGAGGGGCGCTGCTTGCTCCTCCCTGGCTCGCTCAGTTTGCTTTCTTAGAGCACCCAGGACTGCCGGCTTAGGATGGCATTGCCACAGTGAGCTAGACACTCCCCCCACCCCATCAACCACCAACCAAGAAAATGCCACAGGCCAGTCTGGTGGGGACACTTTCTCAGTAGAGTTTTTCTCTTCCCAAGTGACTTTAGCTTGTGTCAATTTGACATAAAACTAGGCACCACAAAGGCTTGGTGCTGGACCTACTTTTTAAGCCTTTCGGGACAGACCCAGCCTTGGACTGGAAGGTGCCGTGGTGACTCTGGGTATGGCGTACCCTCCCCTCTGCCCACCCCTCACTCCCACTGGCAGGCTTGTTTCTCTACCCCAGCAGCCTTTGCTAGTTGCTGGTTTTGACCTAGCTCTCTAGGGAGTCTGGGGTCCCTCCATGTGGTTTGTGTGGTTTCGAATTGTGTTTCCACGGGGCCCCATTTCTGCAGCGGTGCTTACCGAGGGCCTCCACGTCTTTGAGGGGGTCGACCCCGGGGGACAGGATGAAGAAGATTGGTGTGGAGGGGCTGCTCTCTTCGTAGGACTTGGAGAACTCCACACTCCGGCCCTCTACAAACTTACTGCCCATCTTCTCTTCCACAAAATTCCTGAGGGGAGCATGTTTTGTGGGATCACAGGCAGCTGGGCCCTGCTTGGGACCAGGGCTAGGGATATGTGGGTGGCTTTGGCCCAGGTGGGTGGGCCATTCTGGGTGGACTTCCTCTGTAGAAATTAAGGGGAAGGAAGTGGCATCTTGCCTTTTAAATTTTAATTAATTAATTATTAATTGCTTTCCAAGTGGTGGGATTGAAGGTCCCTGTGTATCAGCACAGTGCTGGGAACTGAACCCAGAGCTTTGTGCATCCTAGGCAAGCACCCTACAATGGAGCTGAGGCCCCCCACCCCCTTGCCTTCATCTATGCTGGGCACCCAATGGTACGCTCCTCTTTCAATCCCAGAGGCCCAGGGAATGGCACAAAGGGTTCTGCCCTTGATCTGAGAGTCCTTTCTGATCCAGCCCCAGCAGTCCAGGTCCCTTGGGAGGTTCTCTCATGTGGTCCAGTGCTTGGGGCGAGCTTTGTATTTCAGTGTCCACGTGTTTGCTGCCATCATAGGTGGCTGATGCACTACGTCTCCCAAGCTGGCCAGATGCTACTGCCTAGCGTCCGCTTTGAAAGCAGGACCATGGCAGGGCTGGGGTGGGCTTTGAGGGTCTTACTGCCCATGTGAGATGGCCAGGCACCTTTGCTTTTCCTGCACCCCTCCCTCACTATTTCAGGACTCCCCTCCCCCCAGCTCAGCCATATTGACATTTATCCTTTCCTGGTCCCCTTTTTCCCTACCGATCCTGGCCTTGTCCCTTTCTGTCTGAGAAAAACAAAACAGAAAAAGCCTTCAAATTGTGAGTACACGTGTGTCAGGGCCCATCTTTGTCCGAGGGGAGCTCTGTGGGGACATGAGGGGCTTTGAGGAAATCTGGCTATGTGCAGGCTGCAGGGAAAGATGGAAAGGGCAGAAGCCAGCCCCTCCCCTCTGAGCCTGGGCTCTAGGGTTCTCCTCTCTGCTGGGCCCCTCCCTCCTTTACCTCCCTCCCACCCCCACATGGGAGGACTCAGGCCTTAGAATTACAATTCTTCATTTATGATTGGCGCCTAATTGATACTAACTTTAGGCATGGAGGATTCTCCCGTGCTGATGGCCTTTTTTTTTTTTTTTTTTACTCCCCCAAATGTAAGGGCCTCATTTACATGTCTCGGGAGGATTATGCTTTCAATCTTAGAGCCTAATGCGGGAGACTCTGCTTCTCCATCCTGTGTTCCAGAGCATCCCCTCTATACAGGCCAGTGGGGCCAGAGGTCCTGCTGCTGACCACACCCCGAGGCACCGAGAGCCTACAAGAACCCGGGATCAGGGCTGAGGTACGGTCAGTAAAGGTTCAGCCAATAAATGCCAAGCATGCACAAGGCCCTGGAGTTTGGTCCTTAGCACCGCTTAAGACTGGGCACAGTCGGGCACACGTGTAATTCTAGCACCCTGGAGGGGGAGACGGGAGGAGCGGAAGTTTAGAGTTCTTGGCTACATGATGAGTTCGAGTTTTGGGTCAGCCAGGGCTGCTGGAGGCCCACATATGTCTACAACATATCCGGTTTCTAGGACGCGCGGGCTGGGGGCTGGGGCCTGCTCACTTGACGGCGTAGGTCATGCGGTCCGGTCTCATGCATCGCACCATGCACAGCTTCTGCAGGGCAGTCTTGGTCTTCCACTCCTTGGGGAAGATCTCCTTCTCGGGCGCCTCTGACTCCACCAGTTTTTTCCACCGCTTGGCGGAGCCTTCAATGTCGCTGTCCAGGTTTTTGAACTCGTCCATCTCCGACAGGGCCTGAGGCAGAGGTGGTGGCGCAGTGACCTCGTGCACACCCTGAGTCAGTGGGCGCCTTCCCCAGATGGCCCTTAGTGGGCACTGGGGAGGGTGACAGTAACCTGTCACTCAGATCACCCTGTCCTGCCTGTCGACTGCAGGCTAAGCTTCTGTGGGGCATGTGGCCCGGGGAACTCACATCTGCCCCTCTCCGTCCAAGGAGGGTGTGGTCAGGGGTGGCTCTGTAAAAGTAACTTTTATTTTCCTGGTATAGTTGTTGTCTCGAAGGCTCGCTGCCTGTCTGCTAACCGAGGCCTGGTCCTGGAAACTCTAGCCTCCGTACAGTCTAATCTAGGCCTAGAAAGTTTTCAGCCTCTGAGACACTGCTGAGTAAACTCACCCTTTCTAGCTCTTTCTGAGCTCTGGCTGGCTGGTCAACTCAGCTGTCCTGGCTCAAACTCCACTCCAAGCTAACTGATTCAATCTGGTCTTGGTCTCTCTCTCTCTCTCTCTCTCTCTCTCTCTCTCTCTCTCCCCCCACTCTTCCCTCAAGTACCTCCCCTCTCTCTTCTCATGAGCGTTGGGCACATTCCTGTTCTGTCAGATCTTTCTCTGATTTGTTACTCTGCCACCCAATTAGACATCACTTTCAAACACGAGCGCTTCCTTCTACAAACTAATTTTACCTTCATTGTTTGGGATTAAAGGACTGAGCCACACCACAACTAGAAAAAAAATTTTTTTTTTCAGTAACTAACACCATCTCGGGGTTCACAGAGCGATCAAATGCCCTGCAGTGGGTCTCGCCTGGGCCGCTGCCTTCCTCTGGTCAGTTTGGATTGCAGCTTGAAACCTGGGACCTGAGGGCTCCTGACAGTGAGTGAATCTGGGAGCCTCAGGAGTAACCAGACTTGGAGCAGGACGAGGCAGAGGGATGCAGGCACAGGGGAGCCCGGGACTGGCCGCAGGTCCCTATGGACTTCTGGACTTGAGCAGGCCAGTGGAGATGATGTCACACTCAACACAGGGGCAGGGCTGCCTGTGAGCTGCAGACATCCTGGTTCCCACCCACAATGGGGCACAGGCCTCCCCAGCACTGGAAGGGGTTCGGTGCTGAGAACGAGGACCCACCTTGATCCCGCCCCAGCTCTGGTGCTGCAGGAAGTCCACAGGGGACACGACACCCGCCTTGAAGGGGAACCGCAAGAGAAAGTCCAATTCCACTGGGTTCAGCTCCTTCTTCATGGAAAGAACCTGGGGGCGGGGGCGGGGTGGACAAGTGCCTTTCGGTTCTGTGGTTTTAAATCTGGCTGAAACTCATACGTTAACGTGTCTTACACTATAGCACACACCCCAGTGTCAGGGGTACACTCACAGAATTTGCAGCCACAATTTAGTTCTAGAACATTCCTACCAACCTAAAGGAAAAGCCCCTGTCTTCTGAGGAGGCCCCAGGCTGCACCAATACGTATTGTTAAGTCTCCTATACGCAGCCTACGTTGGAGTCTTTGGTTGTGGGGGTGTCTGGGTGGTTGGCTAGGCCGAGACCGGCTTCCACCATATAGCCATGGCTGACTTGGAATCATATAGCCTTGAACTCACAGAGCTCGGCCTGCTTCTGCCTCTTAAGTGCTGGAATTTAAGGGGCCTGAGCGGTCTATACTGGGATCATGATCCCCAGGTCAGCCTTTTCTGGGGAGTAGGGCCAGGTGTGCGGTTGCTCAGGGAGATGGTTTGTTCAAAGGGAGTCTACGCCGTCCAGTTCTCTCATGGCGGCAGGATGACTGGTGTCAGATGTCGCACCCAGACCTTGGTCCTTCCAAGTCTCCAGAACCAGGGCACCTAAAGCTCTGTCACCTTGGGCAGTCCTTTCAAATGGGACTGAGGCCACTGTCCATCTGTCTATCTGTCCTTCCTTCCTTTTTTCCTTCCTAGGAGGGCCCGACTATGTTTACAGCTGATGCTGGCCTCCTGGGCTCAGTGCCTTGTCTCTGGGCTCCTGCCACACATCCTGCTGAGACAGGCCATTGAGCCAACGGAACCAAACCAAGACCTTCCAATACTTCAGCCGGAGTGTGGGCACACGGATGCACATCCCAGGCTGCCTAGCAATGCTGATGTGTGTATTCACCAGACCTGGGTAGGGGTCTGTGCCTCCAACACAAGCTGGGGGCCGGGGGAGGGGCAGTGCAAGTACACAGGCTGAAGACTGGGTACAAAGGCAGCTCGTTACCTGGAAGGTGACTTGAGCCAAGAAGATGAGCTTGTCCCGCTCAAAGAGCCCGCGTGCCGTGTACACATACACAGAGTAGGTGATCTCGTCCGTCAGATTGATCACGCGCTGCTTCACCTCGTCGGCCGGCTCGGTCTTCTGGATGGCTTTCTCAAACACCACGTTGAAGGCCTGGGGAACGGACGGCCAGGGTCAACACAGGCAGGGACTCTGCAGCTGCCGTCTGCGGTCCTTGGTGGCCTCTGGTTAATTCTGTCTGGGGTGCTGGGCAGAAAGGTAGGGTGGAGAGACCCACTCCACCACTCTGGTTCCTGCCATCTCGTGTGCTCCCTGACCTGGGGCGCCCTGCTGACTCGGACCCCTGGGCCCGTAGCGTGCCGGGGTGGGGGTGGGGGTGGGGGTGGCCGACCTTGAGCGAGAACTGATAGATGGGGTTGATTTTGTTGAGGTCGTTCAGGATAAAGTAGAGCAGAGAGGCCCTCGCTGCAGCTGGGCGGTAGTTCTCTCGAGCCTCGTTGATCTTTGATTCTGTGATTTTTGCCTCTTGGACCTCAGGACAGACAAGAGGGGCTTGGAGGGAACTGCCAGGGGGACAAGCCACTCACGTGGGGGGTCCACTCTGTCCCAGCCCTTTGTTCCTCAGAAGTCCCCTAGAAGGCCTTTCAGACAGCAAGATACTAGCTCCCTCTGTCTCTTGATGTGATAAAAGGTCCCAACAAAAGTGACTTGGCAGGAGGAAGGGGTTGATTTGCCTCACAGTTCCAGGTGACAGCCTACTTTTGTGGGGAAGTCAAGGCAGAAACTTAAGAGCATCACATCCAAAAATCAAGAGCAGGGAGAGGTAAAGGCTCATGCCAACACTCAGCTAGCCTGCTCACACATATTCTCTGGGACTCCCAGCCTAGGGAATGGTGCCACCCACAGTGAGATGGGTCTTTCCACATCAGTTAACAATCAAGACTGTCCCCCCACAGACATGCCCACAGGACAACCTGGCCTACTGAATTCCTCATTATGACTTTGTTGAAAGTCACAGCAAACCATCACAGTGGTTTGTATATGATCAGCCCAGGTAGTGACACTATTAAGAGGTATGGCCTTGTTGGAGTAGGAGAGTCCCTGTGGGTGTGGGTTTTAATACCCTAGTCCCTAGCTTTCTGGAAGTCAGTATTCTGTTAGTAGCCTTCAGATGAAGATGTTGAACTCTCAGCTCCTCCTGCACCATGCCTGCCTGGATGCTGCCATGTTCCCACCTTGATGATACTGGACTGAACCTCTGAACCTGTAAGCCAGCCCCAATTAAATGTCCTTTATAAGACTTGCCTCGGTCATGGTGTCTGTTCATAGCAATAAAACCCTAACTAATGGGGCTGGAGAGATGGCTCAGCGGTTAAGAGCACTGACTGCACTTTCAGAGGTCCTGAGTTCAAATTTCAGCAACCACATGGTGGCTCACAACCATCTGAAATGAGATCTGATGCCCTCTTCTGGACTGTCTGAAGACGGCTACAGTGCACTTATATATGATAATTTTTTTAAAACCCTAACAAAGACACAGGCACCCAATTGTACTTATGCAGCAGGCTGCCAAGCCTCCTTTGTGCAGAGTGGCCTATGGGGACAGACCTACCTTCTCCTCAATTTCATTGGCTGTGTGCTTGGTGGTCTCCAGGTTTTCCACCAAGGCAGTGTCTCCCAGAAAGTTCCCCGACGCAGCCGATAGCCGAGCCAGTAGAGAATCTTCCAGCTCCTTCAGCACGATCTTGAACTCATTCTGAGATTTGGTGAGGTTTGCCTACGGGAACATGGGGGCCCCCGGGGAGCAGAGCAACAATCTGCTGGGCCCTGGTCTGACCTCTGCTGCCAGGTCTCTCTAGAGTGGAGGCCCAGCTCCACAGCAAGAGACATGACACCCAGCATGTAGGGTAGCCATGGAGGTGCCAGCCTCCACTCCGGACTGCCAGGTCTCTTGCTGTGGAGACTGAGAGCCACTGTGTGTAGCCGAGGCAGGGCTGAGGAAGTGGCCGGTATAGTTGGCCACGCTTGGTGTGTGCATGCATGTTCATGCTTGAAGTCATGCATGTGTGCATGTGTTTGTGTGAAGGCCAGAGCATCAGGCTCGGTTCAACTTGTTTTTTTAAAGATGGGGTCTCTTACTGGAATCCGGGGCTCACTTATTAGGCTAGATTGTCTGGCCAGCAAGTCCCAGAGGCCTCCTGTGTCTACAACCTGTCTGCCCAACCCTGGGGTTGCAAGTACACAGCAGCCTTTTCTGGGTCCTGGGGTTAGTGTGTGTATGTGTGTGTATGTGTATATGTGTATGTGTGTATGTGTATATGTGTATGTGTGTATATGTGTATGTGTGTGTGTATGTGTGTATGTGTATGTGTGTATGTGTGTATATGTGTGTGTATGTGTGTGTATGTGTGTGTGTATGTGTATATGTGTATGTGTGTATATGTGTATGTGTGTGTGTATGTGTGTATGTGTATGTGTG
Organism: Micromys minutus; assembly: GCF_963924665.1. Classification (NCBI taxonomy): domain Eukaryota; kingdom Metazoa; phylum Chordata; class Mammalia; order Rodentia; family Muridae; genus Micromys; species Micromys minutus. The sequence goes on from NC_137979.1 coordinate 63,258,386, forward strand.
TATATGTGTGTGTATGTGTATATATGTGTATGTGTATATGTTTGTGTATGTGTATATATGTGTATATGTATATTGTATGTGTTTGTATATATATGTGTATGTGAAATTCAGTCCTTAGATTATGCCTCAAACATATTACCGTATGAGCTATGTCCCCAGCCCAGAACCCTGAGTTTTCTTTATGCTGCCAAGAGTTGAACCAAGAGTTTTAATATGCTAGACAAATGCTCTGCTATGAGTCCCAGCCAGCCAGGCATGAAGCCATTCTGGGGACCGTCTTTGATCTTCAGGGTCATCTGAGGGTGCTGGTGTAGAACTGAGTTTGGGGTGGAAGGAAGGACTGGTGTGGCCCACTGTGGCCACGTGAGGTCCATGGTGGCCCACAGGCCCCCCACCTGGCCCATTTCTGTCAGAGGAAGTTACCTTGAGCTGCTCCAGATCTGGACGCTCCTTGGCCACCACAGCGGCCAGGAGCTGGTCCTCAAGCCCGTCTCTGGTGACCAGGAAGTTGATGAGCGTGCACTGTGCCTGCATCTCGGGTTTGTAGTGGGGGTTGAAGTACTTGGTGTGAAGAATCAGGCGGAAATTGGGGTGGTATTCCACCTCCTTGTCGCCGATCTTAATGAACCTGTCAGGTGAGGGGGGGGGTTGGGGGGGAGGAGCAGGGGTGTGGGGGTGGAGGTGGGGTGGTGGTGGGGTGGGGGGGCACAAAGTTTAGCCACAGGGCCACTGCACCCCACCCACCCTTCCCCTAACCTCCTTGGCTGACAAACACTCCGTGGCAGGGTGCAAGTGGCCCCTGGAGGCCATGTCTGTCCTTTCCTCTGGTGGCTACTTTGTCTGCCCGGGGGTGTTGATGTCCCTGAGCAGGTAACCATCTGCCAAGCAGTTCTGCAGCTGCCCGTGGATCACTCTTCCCAGGCCCCGCTCCCCTTCTCTCCTGGTTGAGCTCACTTCCCTCACTACCCCAAACCCCTGCGGTCTTTGAGTATCAGCATCCATGTTCGGGGAGGGGGCCTTGTCAGACATCAGGATGTTTGCACTGAACGCCACCCTTGTCCTGGGGCTTCTGTGCAAGCCCCAACACTGGCAGGTGATTCCTATCTGCTCTAAAAGTTGGTTTACTTCCTCTGTACTATAAAAGCAGTTCAATGTGCTCAGTCCAGTCAATGGAAAGGGGTGGTGGTGGGGGGAGGCAGAAGAAGGCTCAGTGGGTAAAGGGGTTTTCTGCCAAGCTTGGCACCCTGAATTCAATCCCTGGGATGCAGGAGGTAGGAGGAGACAGTCAATCTTTGACTCAACCATATGCTGACCTTTGACCTACAGTCCTGCAGCAGGCGTGTGCCCACACGTACACAAGAGACGTGAATAGATGCGTGCAGAAAATGTTTTGAAAACTGAAAAGGGAGGCCGCGCCCCCTCCCTGAGGAGCTGTTGGCAGCTAATGGCCACTCGGGGAGCAGGGGTCACTTTTCTTCACTGCTCAGTCACCCGTGCTCCAGTGGATGGCCCCACACCCATGCTCAAGCAAGTGATCGTAATTAAACCCAGTGGGCTGTTAAAACAAAGGGCGTGCAGTGGGGCTGGAGAGACAGACAGCCCAGCAGTTAAGAGCACTTCTCCGACGTGGCGGCTCAGGGGTGCCTGTAACTTCAGCTCCAGAGGGCCTGGCGCCCTCTTCTGGCCATTACTGGTACTAGGCACACACATAGCACACAGACATGCATGTGGACAAAATGTCCATCCGTGTGTGTGTGTGTGTGTGTGTGTGTGTGTGTGTGTGTGTGTGTGTGTGTGTTTTGACAGTAGAAGGAAAACACGTTGGGAAGGGAAAGCAGTTCACAGGGAGTTGGACAAGATGGAGTAAGAAGAGGAATGTGAGTTGTGAAGGATTTTAAGAAAGAATTCTAAGTCTCAAGATTTTGAGATGCATGAAGAGAGGCCAGGCACTGTGAAAGACCCACACACTCCCTCATCTCTGGGTGGAGCACTTGGCTCCTTTCTGCCTTCTCAGCATTTAGAGAAGAGAGGCATCTGGGGCTGCACTTTAAAGGGGTTCATCTTGGATGGGGTGGGGTGGGTGTGACTTCTCACCTCCCCTTTTTTATTGTGTTCCTGCCCAGCAATGGGTCGAGCACGGGGTCTACGGTTTCGCCAATGTTCTCGATGAGTAAGGTGTCACCTTCTGAGATGGCCTGCTCAATGATGTCCAGGTAGCTGGGCACAGAATAGAGACAGGGTGTGACTTGGGGGGTGGGGAGGCGTGGGAAACAAGGCAAGCCCCAAGAGGCAGCCCTGGCCCTGAGGGAAGGAATGTGTCCAGGGAGCTCACCAGGGAGTCAAGACCGGTTTCTCCTCCCCCAGTCATCTGTGGGCTTACGGGTTGGGACCTTTGGGTAGGAGCCTGGGTGATGGTGGGAGGGGTGCTCAGGCTGTGTAGCTAAATCTTCCCCCTGCTCTGTCTGGGCCTGTTCTAGGGCACCAGGAATCTGCCTGGAAGCTCCTGTCATCCAGGCGCTGATAGCTCTCCAATCTCTTGTGGGAGCAGAATGCAAACCACAGGCGAGATGGGAGACCAGCCTGCAGCCCCAGGGCGGGACAATGGCCAAAGGGCCTAGGTCTAGTTGCTCTCCCCTGTGGAGTGGAGAAAGGGGCTGACTTGATTCTTTGCTGCTGGGCCAGCATTAGTGTTTGCCCACAGCACTGGCCAGTGCCAGCTGTACCCTGGGCCCCCAGCTATCTCATGAACACAGGAGGCCCAAGGCACGGCCATTCACCTCACTCACAGGGCCTGAGGTACAGAGAGACAGGGACAGCCCCGCCACCTCCCCGCGCTGCCCGGTGTGCCAGCCGCACCTCTTCTGCCCCAGGCGAATGGCCTTCAGTTCAGTGCCGTATTTGTTTTTGATCCACTTGATGCCTTGAAGCTGGGCATCCACAATCAACGGCCAGCGCTCTGTGTTGCACAAGATGGTGGCGTTCTCAGTGGACATGCGGTCGCTGGGCAGGCCCTGGTTGTTCCAGGTGGCCACATCTGCGTCGTCCGTCAACAGAGTCAAGGGATCCAGACCCTCCGTGATGGGAATCGGGACCTACGAGGAAGAGGTCCTTTCTTTCTGTGTCTGTGTCCGCGTGTGTGTGTTTGTGTGTTTGTGTGTGTGTGTGTGTGTGTGTATGTCTGTGTGTCCCCATCTGTTGCAGTAAATATTAATAAATTAATGTCTTATCTCTTTATTGGCCCCTGCGGCCTCACTCCTCGGGCACTGCTTCTAGTACAGAGCTGCACGTACCTCTGTCTCTTCGTCCAAGCCGCCCCCACCCCCAACCCCACGATCTCACTCCAGCCGCAGGACTCTCTTCCCTGGGGGTTCACAGCGCCTGTTTACTGTCTCCAGGGTGTTTCTTTACCCCAAATCCCAACACAAGCTCAACTCCAAGGCCCAATAGATTTTCATACAGGTTTATGTATTCAATTCTCAATCCCCAAACCCTCTACACAAGATTCCATCAAATGGACAAAGACACAGATTGTCCTTCCATATGAGATATTAGACCTATAAAATCCTTGATGTTCATAGCTATTTAATGCCAGTTAAGCCCACCTGGATCTAGTTCATCCTTCAGGATCTCCATCTTGGAGTTTTCCTCAGTCCTCCTCCCTCCTCTCCCCTCTGACCCTCTTTCTCCACCCCCCCACCCCGCCCAGTCACTGGCTCTCCTTTATTTTACTAATTAAAATGGGAAGGTTCAGATGAAGTCACCTCATGAGTATGTGACTAGGCAGCCCTTTTTGGGGAAGTAGAATTAACATTAAAATACAAACAGCTTCAGGATAATTTACATCCATCTGTCCATCTGTCCATCTATCCGGTCATATGTGTGTGTAGTCTGTGTGTGTGTCCCTCTGTCCATCGATCCATGCGTTTGTGTGTGTGTGTGTGTGTGTGTACAGTCTGTGTGTGGTGTGTGTCCTGGGGACCAGACCTAGGTTTTTAGGCTCAGCAGCTAAGTCATCTGCCAACTCTCTGCCTTATTTTTTTAAAATGTATCTTTATTTATGTGCATAGTGCTTTGCCTGCTTGTGTGTGTGAGCCCCAAGTGTGCGTGCATGCCCTTGTAGGATGGACAGAAGAGGGCATCAGGTTCCCTGGAATTGGAGCTACGGGTGGTCGTGGGCCCCCATGTGGGTGCTGGGAACCAAACCCAGGTTCCCTGCAAGAGCAGCCAGTGCACTCTGGCTTCTGCCGTGAGACAGGGTCTCTCACTGAACCTGGAGCTCACTCATTTGCTGAGTCTGGATGTCCAGAAAGCCCCAGAAATCCTGTCTTCACCCTCAAACCTGGCACCCGGGGTTACAGGCGCACACTCCCGTGCTTGGCTTTTTGTTAACCTGTGGGTGCTAGGGACCCACGTCTCTGCGACACTTTACAGACCGAGCCATCTCCCCAGGGCTCACTTTGTGTCCAGGTCCTGAAGCTGGCTCTGGCCACATCAGCTGTGGAGGCATCCCTCCCGGATGCTTGGAGAAGCAGCTTTTGACATGCCAGAGGTGATGTGAGCCCCGTCTGCCCTGTGGGGAGCACCTCAGTTTCCCCGAGTCATAGCCACCAGGGTACCTCTCTCTTACCTTTAGTTTATTGATGTAAGGGACCCAGAATTTTTCCATCAGCTCATTCCGGTACTTCTTGGTGAAGTAGCCCACGTAGGAGACAAAGGCAGAGATGAGCAGCACGTCCCCACACAGCGTCACGCCCTGCTTCTTGTAGTTCTCCACCGACTCAGCCCAGCGCACATTTTCTGAAGCCAGTCCTCCCACAAGTCTGCCAGAGAACAAGGAACAAACAGGGGGCCATGCATGGGTGAGCTAGTCAGCACAGGGGCGGGTCTGAGCGCTGCCTCACAGCGGGCCACCCAGCCAGCAGACAAGCTGGACAGGTGCGAACAGCAAGGTGACCCGAGATGCCCCGGTGTTCATACGGGGTCGGGTCGCCGAATGCTTGCCTGACTTGATGGCCTGGCAGCCGCCAAGCTTTGGAGGGAATTCATAGAAACAAACAAACCAAATGGCTCGTGTTGGTGACACTTGGGGATGCTGCCTCTGCTCCCTGTGCCCGGCCAGGCCACCTGTACCCACGTTCCTTCGCTGTGCTGATGCTCCTGTGCTCCACTGGCATGCTTGGCTGGCAGGCAGTGGTGTCGCTATGTCACTGTGGCGTTATGGGGCTGCTGGCCCTGTAGGAGTTCCAGCCCATGTGTGGAACTTCCTAGGCCGCTAACTGGAAGACTGGTACCCGGTGGGTCTGAAAGTGCTGCCTGGGTTAGTACTGCATGTTGGTGCCGTGCCCAGTGACCTTGCTTCCCAGTGGCCAGAGTCTGCTCTGGTTTTCATAACTGATGCGGTCACCTCCCTCAGACAGGTGGGGGGGGGTACATCTGAGCCACCAGCTGAGGGAGGTGGCCTGGGACCTTCCCAGAGCACCCGAATCATGCTAACCACTGAGAAAATCAACGGCTGTCAGCCCCCAGGATGGGCAATAAGAAAACAGGTGTTCACAGAATGGAGTCTGTCACTAGAACCCCGGTGCTGGGAGACTGGTTTTAATGCTTTGATTCAATCGGGAATCTGCATGTCCAAACGCTAGAGGTCCTTGTCTCCAATTGGTTTTTGATTGATCAACAAAAATGTCCACGGCCAATGGGTGGGCAAATGGAGGCAGGGCGGGGCCCTTAGAGTTGCGCAGGCCAAGATGCAAGGGTGTAGGCGAAAGGGAACTGACTGCCAGAAGGGCTGCCCAGAAGCATCCCAGGAAAGCAAAGACCAATGGGCCTCACAGAAGGTAACAGAGCAGCAAAGTTAAAAGTAGATTCAGATAGTGTGAGCCAGGAGTACCAGAGGGAAAAGTAGGCTAGCTGCGGGAAGCTTACAACTGCCCAGCCAAGGCATTTAAAAAATAAGCTAACGTGTGTGTGTGTGTGTGTGTATGTGTGTGCATGTGTGTGCATGTGTGTGTATGTGTGTGTATGTGTGTGCATGTGTGTGCATGTGTGTGTATGTGTGTGTATGTGTGTGTATGTGTGTGTATGTGTATGTATGTGTATATGTGTGTATGTGTGTATGTGTGTGTGTATGTATGTGTATATGTGTGTATGTGTGTATGTGTGTGTGTGTGTGTATGTGTGTGTATATGTGTGTGTATATGTGTGTGTGTATGTGTGTGTGCATATGTGTGTGTATGTGTGTGTATATGTGTGTGTGTGTGTGTGTGTGTGTCTTTCATTTAAGGATCAAAAGAGTTCCTGGGCAGGTGGCTGGAAGCGTGTGACACACCGGGTGCATAAATTGGTGCAGCCAAGCTCCAGAACCGTGCTGTCCCTCCATGGAGGCTGTGAACCCTGTGCTGACTATGGGCCTGCGGGTGGCAGGCCTGCACAGGTGCATTTTTGTTATAAAATACACACTGGGGCCAGGGTGGAGGGCACACACCTGTAACCCCAGCATTTGGGAAGAAGGGTCAGGAGGGTCACTGCAAGTTCAAGACTAGCCTTGACTCCATAGTGAGAATGCCTCAAAGACCAAAACCACAGAGTTGTGGCTGTGGCTCAGTCAGGAGAAAGGTGGCCTAGTACACACAAGGCCATGGGTTCAATCCCTGGCACTGCGTAAATCAAGTATGGTGGTACCTGCCTGTAATACCAGCACTTGGGGAGTGGAGGCAGGGGGATCAGAAGTTCATAGCCATCCTCTGATACATAGGAAGTTTGAGGCTAGCCTGGGTTACATGAGACACCATCTCAACAACAGCAGAACCAGGCTGGGTTTCCAGGGCTTGGAGCCACAAGCAACTTGGTGGTGACTCTCCACTGATCACATGTGGGTGTGGTAATGGTTTGGATACGGGCATAAAATCACACACTTTGCAGTGGGGCTGCTTGAGTGTGCAAAGCACAGGCGTGGGCCGCAACTGACTCCTGGGACCAGCAATGCCCTGCAATCCAAACCCACGGCAGCGCACAATGTCGAATTTGAGTGTGCAGAGACTAGAGTGACGGTACAGCGGCCAGGACGCCTGACTGGAAGAAACGCTGCGCCTGTTCTGAGCACAGCAGGTTGTTGTTTCTTGTTGGCAGCCAAAACCACACACATCAGCACCTACTTACAGAGGTGGGGGATCAGGAGTTGTAGCGGGCTAGAGAAGTCCTGGCTGCATGCGTCGTTAACGTGGGCACCGGTGGCGGCCATGCCACTGACTAATGCCTCCGTCCCTCGGTTGTGGTAATGCCTTCCCGGGTGAGGCTCAGAGTGTTGGGAAAGCTCTCTTTGGGGGCAAGTGTGCATAATGATAGTGTGAGTAGAGATTGTCCACCTTAGCTTTCTGTGCTCCTTCCTGCATAGTTATGGCCCGGAAGCCAATTCTACTGAGTTGGATTCTGGTGCTTCATCTACAAAGACCTAGACATCATTCCCCGAGGACATTGGGATAAACGTGCGGCTTGAGAGCAGGTGACTCTGGACAAGTCTCTGGGCAGGCCTAGGTTCCTGGGAAGTCGGCTACCTTTGGAGAGCTTGGCCCTTATGGGGTCTGGGAAACAGGAGGCATGGCCAGGGTGAGGAGCTGGCTATCCGTTACCCAATGAGACCACCCTGTTGGAGGCGTGGCCAGTGAGGGCCCACCTACCTGTTAGCCAATGAGACCACCCTGTTGGAGGCGTGGCCAGTAAGGGCCCCATCTACCTGTTACCCAATGAGATCACCCTGTTGGAGGTGTGGCCAGTGAGGGCCCACCTACCTGTTAGCCAATGAGATCACCCTGTTGGTGGCATCAGCCTCCTGCTGACACTTGATTTTCTCAGCTGTTGCTTTTTCAAATGCGGAGGTAAGGTTGCTCAGGTTGGCATTGAGTTCCTGAAAAATCAGGTTGGAGGGATGTTCCCAGGTCCCAGAAGCTCAGGGCCTAAAGACCCAGCATACCGTCCCTCCCCAACTCCCATAATCCCCTGACTTGCTCTGCAGTGCCTTCCTATTCAAGTCTTTTGCTAACTCAGGAGGGCTGTGCCAATGTGTTTTAAGCAGAAACATTAAGTGGCACGGGGAGTGGCGTCTCACAGGGCCTCCCGGATGGCGAGCACTTACAGCAATCTTGTTCTTGATCCGGGACAGTTTCTCCTGCGCCTCAGCCAGCTCCGCGTTGGCCTCCTCCAGGGCCTGCCTCTTGGGCGCCACATCGCAGTAGACCTCATAGAAGCGCACGATGTTGATGCACCAGGAGCACAGGCCCGCGGCGGCTGTGGACTTGGAGCGAATGAATTCAGGGTCAAAGGTGGGGTTGCCTTGGTACGGCCTGGGAGGAAAGAAAGCATGGGTGCTGAGCAGAGCCAAGACAGGACACAAGCCCTTGTACCCGCTCCGAGTGGCTGGTTCTGCGTCTCAGGCTGTGTAACGGCAGCATCACTGGGAGATATATTTTTTTTTTTAAGATTTGTTTATTTTGTGTATGTGAGTACACTGTCGCTGTCCTTAGACACACCAAAAGAGGGCATCGGATCCTATGACAGATGTTCACACCGCAGTTTTCCTGTGCCTTAAATTATTCCATAGTGGTCAAATAGTTCTAGTGTTTGAACGGTCTCCTTCATGGACAGGGGTTGGAGATACTCAAGTCACAGGGTGGCCTTCTTTTCTAGTGGCACCTGAAGAAGGGTCACCAGAGGGCACGAGACAAGGACACTAGTCCTGCAGTGTTCACAAAAATGGGAGGGCCTTGCAAATGTCAGTGGGGTCCCCAAGATACCTTCTCAAGTTCCAGTGCTATCCACAAGAGAGGCCCTCACAGTGGGCACGCACAGCAGAACCCAGAGAACACTCAGATTGGGGTGAGCCCGTGCCTGTGTCCAAGACGGCAACAGATACCAGTCCACTCCGAGGTTGTGAGCGTGTGTGTGTGTGTGTGTGTGTGTGTGTGAAGCCCTAGGTTGTCTCCCCCAAACCCCCCGTTCACCCTGTCAGCTGTATATGGGAGAAGCTGTGATTTAAATGTGTAGTTGCCGGTCTGTCTGTCCCAGTTCCCTTCCAGTGGGGGAAGGGCTCCCCGGAATGAGGCCATCCTTTGCCCTGATCATCCCTCTGCGGCTCCAGGGTGAAGGGGCAGGCGAGCCCTGCCCTACCGCTTACTTGAAGGCCTTTAGGCAGGCCTCGGGGATGTGCTCCTTGTCGAACTTCTTTAGTGAGTCTAGGAAGGTGTCCACCTTGCCCATCATGATCTTGGCAGCCTTCCAGCTCTTGTCCTTGGGGATCTTGCCCCCAGGTGCCGTCAGAATCATGACGGCGGCTGTGACGTTGACCACAGCGTCTGGCGGGGATCCAAAGGACTTCAGCTCGGTCAGGTTGTTCTACAGGGACAAACGCATGACTGTCACCCCTGAACACCACGTGGCCATCCCAGCCTCTTTTCTTTCCACGTCCTTTGTCACCTTGTTCAGGGTATCCAGGGCCTCTTGGGCAGCCAACAGGGCTGGCTCTGCCTTGGCCAGGTCCGTTTCACAGGCTTTCTGTTTTTCAGTAACGTTCTAAAAGGGAGACAAACAAGAAAGTTCAGTGTAGGCCTGTCCAAACATTGATGCACATATCTACCCATCCACCCATCCACCCACCTGCCTGCTCATCCATCCATCCATCCATCCATCCATTCATCCACCCACTTACCCAACCATCCATCTACCCATTTATCCAACCATCCATCTACAAACTCATCCATCCATTCATCTACCCATCTACCCACCCATCCATCCATCCATCCATCCATCCATCCATCTATCCATCTATATATCCATCTACCTACCCACCCACCCATCTACCCACCTACTCAACCAGCCATTCATCCACCCACCCACCCAACGACCCACCACCCACCCACCCGCCTATCCATTCATTCATCTCCACCCACTCATCCAAGAAGGGCAGGCAGGAGGATGGGGTGAATGAGGTGAACTCTCCTTGTAGCTACATCCTTGCTTCTGGGTCCCTCCCACTGGATACCATGTTGTCTTCGTTGGATACCCCAATCACTAGTGTTTGTGGTGTGCTCATAAGACCAGCCTCCTTTGCCGTGTCTACTTGGCCCCTGCCTCTTGCTCTCAGATGAGACCAACCATGTGATAAGGGATTTGCGGTGCTCAGTTGGGATTGGGTCCCTCTATCAGTTCTAGGTCCCCGGACTGAAGAGAAACTCCAGCCCTTCTCTCTCCCTCTTCACTTTGAGGCCACATTGCATGATCCTTTCAAAACTAGATCTCAGAACAAGTCACCCGTCCCTGCCATTCACACGAGTGAGCATTCATTCTCTCATGAGGGAACCCCTATTCTCATTCACGCATGCACACAAGCACTAATACATTCATGAAAGCAGGCATTCACGCACTCACTCCTTTGCTTGGTGGGAAAGGACCCTTAGCCTTCTTGCAAAGTTCAGAGGTCATAGTGACTGGGTGTCTTTGCACAAGAGCAGTATCTGGGTGATAGGAGAGTCAGGGAGCAGTCATTGGACCCCAAGTATGTTGTTGGGTTTTGGGGGAGGACAGAGGACAGTCTTTTCTCCCTAAAGACCCTTTAGGGCCATCTTTTAGGGCATAACTAAGGGGAGCAGACATAGAGAACAAAGTTCAGCAGAGGTGGTGGGGTAATCCCTAGCTTCTTCTGGAAGCGCCCCACGTGGATGGAGGTCTAGGGAGGGGAAAGTGCCGGGACAGGACGTTAACCACTGCATTGCTGTCATTGGGAAATGGTCACAAGGTCTTTGTTTGGCCTTGAATCCTATGCCATCTGCTAGCTTAAAACCCTGGAAAATTTATGGCCTACCCTGAGCTTCAATTTATCTACCTCACAGGCTGTTGGTTCTGCAGGTTAAAAGGGGAATGAGGACCCAGCTCCTGGTCCTCTGAGCCTGGCTCTCCTCCCTGCTCAGCTCTGGCTCCACCTGACTGGTTCAGGGAAGAAACTAGAGTGCCCGGAGTGTGAAGGTCTGCTTGCTGAATGGGTGCCGGTTACCATCTCCAGACAGAGGGGGCTACGGCTACCATCTCCAGACAGAGGGGGCAGTAGCAGTGGGGACTTCATTTATCCACGATTCATGTACGGGCCTGAGGACATTACCTTGAGCCCATTGTCTCTACGTGGTAGAGGCAGGAGCAGAAGTCAGAGAAGGACTGGTGATTTGGTGGTGTCCCTTGACCTTCACACACTCGCAGAACCAAGCACCCCATTAAGATGCAAAGGGAAGCCAGGCCTGGCGACACACATCTGTGCTCCCTACTACTTGAGATGCTGAGGCACAAAGGTTACGAGTTTGAGGCTAGAATGGGCAACTTGGTGAGACTCTGCCTCAGAGCACACAGTCAGGAGAGGGTTCGGGATGTGACTGTGGTTCCGCACTTCTTAGTTAGCATGTGAGAAGTACTAGGATCAATCGTCAGCTCCCCCAAAACCAGAGCAACACAGCGAAGATGATGATGACTCGTGTGAGGTGTTGGGGCCAGGATGCAGTGGAGAGACTACAATGGTGGGCTTTTCTCTGTGAGGATCTCGGCTGGCTGTGAGCACTCTCTAAGAATCCTCTTGGAATCCAGCCTGCAGTAGGGTAGGACCTTCTCTCCTGGGGTTCTCGGGGTTGGGCAGATGGACAAATGTCTCAGCCTGGGTCCTGCCGGTGGGTGGCACCTGAGCCCTCAGGGCGGCGCATGAGACCTACCTTATTGATGACCTCCACCTTGATCTCCTCCTCGTCGGCAATGGCCTTCTCCTTGCTAACCTTCTCAGTCTCCACGCCCACCACCTGGATCAGCTTGTCTGCATTTTCATTCTTCTGCTTCAGCTCAGCTTCCTGAACTGCCAGCTTGGCCTTTAGGTCATCCACCTAGGGAGGGAGAAGCCGGGAGGCTGCAGAAGCCTGCCGAGGACAGACGGCTAGTGTGTGCCACTTGCCCGTGGGCTGGTGGCCTCAGACTCAGGAAAAGGGAAGAGTGTTTACATGAAACTACATATCTGAGACAAATGCCTAGAGCCAAGGGGACCAGATTTAAAAAATGTCAACTGAAGGGCTGGAGAGATGACTCAGTGGTTACGAGCGCTGTCTGCTCTTCCAGAGGTCCTGAGTTCAATCCCCAGCAACCACATCTATCGTGTGATCTGATGTCCTCTTCTGACATGCAGATTGGAACACTCACATACATAAAATAAATGAATAAATGAATGAATAAATAAATAAATAAATGTCAATGGGGGGGATGCACAAGTATGTGATCCAAGCACTTGGCAGGCAGAGGCAGGGAGACTGCCCAAAGTTCAAGGCTAGCCTGGTCTAGATGGTGAGTTCCAGGCCAGACAAGACTACAAAGTGTGACTCCTTAATAAAAGTTGTGAGTTGAAAGATTGTTGAAGGGCCTGCGGTGGGAATGGGGGAAGATGATTAATGTCCCGCAGGTTGGTTGAAGAGTAGGAGAGAAGCTGGAAATGGGGGTCAAAAACTCCCAGGGAGGAGGGGGCTGGGAATCATGGGTAGGGAGGCCATGGTGGTACGGTAGCTGGACTCCACAGAGAGGGTGTTTAAAGCCACGCAGAAACCTAGACAATCAATGTGGCATGAAAGGGAGGTTTGTAAGAAGCCAGTAAGTATGGGCTGGAGAGATGGCTCAGCGGTTAAGAGCACTGACTACTCTTCCAAAGGTCTTGAGTTCAAATCCCAGAAGTCACAACCACCTGTAATGGGAACCAATGCCCTCTTCTGGTGTGTCTGAAGATAGCTACAGTGTACTCATGTACATAAAAAAAAAAAAAAGAAGAGGAGGAGGAGGAAGAGGAGGAAGAGGAGGAAGAGGAGGAAGAGGAGGAAGAGGAGGAAGAGGAGGAAGAGGAAGAGGAGGAAGAGGAGGAAGAGGAAGAGGAGGAAGAGGAGAAGAGGAAGAGGAGGAGGAAGAAGAGGAGGAGGAGGAGGAAGAGGAGGAGGAAGAAGAGGAGGAGGAAGAAGAAGCAGCTTGTAAGCAGGCAGCACTCAGTGTAAACTGCATTTCCCTGGGCTGCCACTTGAGAAACAGGCTTCCCTGGACATAGGCACCACCCCTGCTGCGTGGGATGGACTGTGCCCTGTGGGCGGCTGCCCACCATGGAAGCCCTGCTCCTGTGAGGTTTTATGGCGGCCACCCAGGCCCGGAGCCCCTACCTGCGAGGCCGTGCTCTGCAGCTTCATGAGGCCGTTCTCCAGCCTCTCAATCTTGGCCACCAGCTCCATCCTCTTCTTGGCCAGCAGGTTCTGATAGAGTTTGATCTGCTCCAGAAAGGTCTTGGGCGTGGTGTAGTTGTAGCGCCTCTCTGTGGCCAGGTACATCTTGGACATCTCATTGACTGTGCTGTGCACGTAGGACATGAAGAGGCTGATGGACGTCTTCACCTCAGGCTGCAAGGCAGGAGAGACGGCAGGGGCTGGGCTGGAGGGTCCAGGAAAAGAGGAGCCACTGTGGGCCCAGCACACTCACCCAAACCCTGGATTCCAGATGAACCAAGGCCTGTCCTGTTTCAAGGGGTGAGGGGAGGTGCGGGGAAGGGGCTGCGGAGACGGCTCAGTCGGTAAAGTGCGTTGCGCATGTGAGGAGCTGAGTGCGGCCCCAAAACCCATGTGGATAAGGTCCAGGGTGGTGGTGCGCGCTTGTGATCCCAGGACACCCCTGGGGCTGGCTGTCTGGCCAGTCTCTGTATAATCGGCAAGTTCCAGGGAGAGAACTTCACTCAAATGAAGCCGACTGCGTGTAGGTTGATGGTGTCTATATGCAGGTGGGGGCTGGCACTAGTTAGGTCAAGGCGATGCATGATTGGACGGTAGGGAGTGGGGCGGGGACAACGATTTGGTAAGGTGGGTGGGAAAGGAGGAGGAAGGAGAATCAAGATGGAGACGGAGGAGGAGGTTCTAGAGCCAACTGATCTTGATTGACGATAAGTAGATATGATTATTTCTAAGGGTTTCTATGGTTTCTTGTTTTATCTAGGTGGGTGCTTTACATCTTTTTTTAAAGCTTATTGTGTGGATGGACTGTGGACTGAGAATCTAACATATAAATCTGATTGTTAAATTATTGATTATTGAGTCATGATTTTACCGGGTTTGTAGAGAATGTGAGCTAAGTTCCCAGCTGGGGGAGAGACAGTCAGGAGGGGGCGGCTCACAGGCCATGTGGTAGAGAAATGTGGCTGAGCAGATCTGGCTCAGTGGCCTGTGGCTCCCCGCTGGGGCAGCTCCTGTTGGAACCCATAGCCGCAGATTTGCTTTTTGTATTTACCGAAACAGTTGTGCTCCTGAAGATGGTACCCAGGTAGTCCTCTGGTTTATACAAGTACACACACACACACACACACACACACACACACACACACTCACTCACTCACACACACTCTCACACATACACTCACTCACACACACTCTCTCTCTCTCTCTCACACACACACACACACACACACACACACACACACACACACAGACTTTTAAAGATGTCTCAGTGGATAAAGCTAATTGCTACCAAGCCTGAAGACCTGAATTTAATCTCTTGGGGCTCACCCTCAAGTTTCCTCTGACCTCTATAACCTGCAGTGTGGCATGTGTGTGCCACCCCCAACACACACACACACACACACACACACACACACAGATGCAGGGGAGCAGCACCCCTTAGGCTGGGCAGAGTGTCAGATGACTTCACATCACTACAGGGTTTATTCTGGTGCCTGGGACCCAGCATAGCCCTACCATCTGACACATGTGTGCACACATCCCCATGGATTCACATGCTTGTATATCAGGAAGGGACAGAGCTGAGGTTTCAGGGACTTTTGTTTGTTTGTTTGTTCTTATTTGAGACACCGTCTCATGTAGCCTCGGCTGGCCTCAGACTTGTTACCTAGCTGAGGCTGGACCCTGAACTGGCCCCCTACCCCCGTCTCCATCTTACTAGAGATCATGCTTTCTTATGTTGGCTGCATCAGCAGGCATTGCCTGGCATTTCTTCTGCTGGACCCCTGGGCTTGGTGACTCTCTCACATCTGCTGTCCTCCCTGGGGACAAACCCTTGGAGCTTCTGCTCCCCCCCCACACACACCTCGACGGTCCGAGCACCTTTGTTCAAGCACCTGTTTCAATCTTGGTTGATTTGCCATGGTGCTTACCCACCCATGCCGCAGCCCTGGCCAGTACCCTTGGCCATTCCTGCTTAGAAGGACACCTGTGTTAGGGACCGAAGCCCCGATCTGGGGTCACACTGCCTCACCTGGATGCCCTCTGTCTCCTGTAGGAAGCGCGCACTGACAGATACCAGAGCGTCTTCTGGCCACTCCTGGAACCAGTTAATGGCGGTGCAGTTGACCACGGCAGGGAACTTCCGGGCTCGCACACGCAGGACAGAGCCCACAGGGGAGAAACACAGAATCACCTGGATGTGGGAGGAAGCACATGTCTGTGGGGGGGTTGCCGAGGTTAGGCAGACAGCTCTGTAGGAAGCACACTGCTCTCCAGGCCTCAGTGTCCACAGGGGGCACCTCTGCAGAGGGGCACAAGGCAGGGCTGGGTAGCAGTGTTCAGCTGCACAGTTCTAACTAGTGCTCTGAGGTGTGCAGGACAGCCCCACACCTGGCTGGGTGAGGGTGGGGTGGGGCTGTGATTTCAGCTGGACATAGAGTGTCTCCTTCTCGCCCAGAAGGCCATCTCCAGACAGGGCACTGGCTTCCTGGGCTACAGAGAGCTGTGGAGAAATGTCTTAGGCTCTTTTAATGGATAGGGACATTGCTTCTCATAGACTCAGCCTTGCTCACGCTGGTTTTCTTTCAGGGCACGGTGTCTGGATGGATGAGGCTGCTGTGTGAGTCAGCAGAATGACTTGGCGCCCCCCTCCCTCTAGAGATAATATGGGGTTGGCAGAGAGGATATGGGGTTGGTAGAGATGATATGGGGTTGGCAGAGAGGATATGGGGTTGGCAGAGATGATATGGGGTTGGCAGAGATGATATGGGGTTGGCAGAGATGATATGGGGTTGGCAGAGATGATATGGGGTTGGCAGAGAGGATATGGGGTTGGCAGAGATGATATGGGGTTGGCAGAGAGGATATGGGGTTGGTAGAGATGATATGGGGTTGGCAGAGATGATATGGGGTTGGTAGAGATGATATGGGGTTGGTAGAGATGATATGGGGTTGGCAGAGATGATATGGGGTTGGCAGAGATGATATGGGGTTGGTAGAGATGATATGGGGTTGGCAGAGAGGATATGGGGTTGGTAGAGATGATATGGGGTTGGCAGAGATGATATGGGGTTGGCAGAGAGGATATGGGGTTGGTAGAGATGATATGGGGTTGGTAGAGATGATATGGGGTTGGCAGAGATGATATGGGGTTGGCAGAGAGGATATGGGGTTGGTAGAGATGATATGGGGTTGGCAGAGATGATATGGGGTTGGTAGAGATGATATGGGGTTGGTAAAGATGATATGGGGTTGGCAGAGATGATATGGGGTTGGCAGAGATGATATGGGGTTGGCAGAGATGATATGGGGTTGGTAGAGATGATATGGGGTTGGCAGAGAGGATATGGGGTTGGTAGAGATGATATGGGGTTGGTAGAGATGATATGGGGTTGGTAGAGAGGATATGGTGTTGGCAGAGAGGATATGGTGTTGGCAGAGAGGATGTGGGGTTGGTAGAGATGATATGGGGTTGGCAGAGATGATATGGGGTTGGTAGAGATGATATGGGGTTGGTAGAGATGATATGGGGTTGGTAGAGAGGATATGGTGTTGGCAGAGAGGATATGGTGTTGGCAGAGAGGATGTGGGGTTGGTAGAGATGATATGGGGTTGGCAGAGATGATATGGGGTTGGTAGAGATGATATGGGGTTGGTAGAGATGATATGGGGTTGGTAGAGATGATATGGGGTTGGTAGAGATGATATGGGGTTGGCAGAGATGATATGGGGTTGGCAGAGAGGATATGGGGTTGGTAGAGATGATATGGGGTTGGTAGAGAGGATATGGGGTTGGCAGAGAGGATATGGTGTTGGCAGAGAGGATGTGGGGTTGGTAGAGATGATATGGGGTTGGCAGAGATGATATGGGGTTGGTAGAGATGATATGGGGTTGGTAGAGATGATATGGGGTTGGTAGAGATGATATGGGGTTGGTAGAGATGATATGGGATTGGTAGAGAGGATATGGGGTTGGTAGTCTTGGTGGCCAGGGCCTTATAGGCAGTGGGAACAGCTGGTAGCCATCAGGAGCTCAATTCCCACAGACAGCATCTGCTGACAGGACCAGAGAGGGACACAGAGGGAACGGTGTCTTTTTGCATCAGCAGGGAACACGTGACCACAGAATCTTAGCATGACAGAGGGGACTGGCTCCATTGGCCTGAAGCTGGTCTTAGGGGAGTTTTGCTTGCTTTTGTACCGGACAAGGGCTCCTTATGGATGTTTGTATGGTGTGTGTGTGTGTGTGTGTGTGTGTGTGTGATATCAAAGAACAACTTTGCAGAGCAGGTTCTCTCCTTCCAACTTCACACACACACACACACACACACACACAGAGAGAGAGAGAGAGAGAGAGAGAGAGACAGACAGACAGACAGAATGAATGAATTAATGAATGAGAGTGCAGGTCCCTCCAGAGCTAGAAGAAAGGTTTGGTTTGGGTGCCCTGGAGCTGGAGTTATGGTGGCTTTGAGCCACCTGATGTGTATGATATGAATGTAACCTCCCTCCCTCCCTCCTCCTATACAAGGCTTCTCCCAGACGGAGGTGCCTCTGGAAGCCCCGTGTAAAGAATCCCAGGTCCGCTCCTTAGCTTGGCTGCTTCCCTTCCTTAGCTGTTGCCATTGCCCTCTGGGCTTTTTATTTTTATTTTTTTAAAGATTTATTTATTTAGTGTATATAAGTACACTGTAGCCATCCTCAGATGCACCAGAAGAGGGCATTAGACCTCATTACAGACGGTTGTGAGCCACCATGTGGTTGCTGGGAATTGAACTCAGGACCTCTGGAAGAGCAGTCAGTGTTCTTAACCGCTGAGCCATCTCTTTAGCCCCTGATGGGCTTTCTCCATCTGGGAACAAATAGTCCCAACTCTACAGAGAGAGGCCCAGGCTATGGGGGGGGGGGAGAGCTGAGCCCCAGGGCAACCGTGAAGGCAGGATCCTACCTTGAGCTGCTTCCGCACTTTCTCGATGAAGAATTTCCAGCACGCCTCTCGGGTGTCTGTCATACCGAGAGATTTCACCTGTGGCCGCATGGAGGAGATAATATTTTCAAGGTCTTCATCCCCAAACAAGCCTGGGATCTCCCCGGAGGCTAGCAAGTCATTGATCAGCACCAGGAACTGCTCCTCGGCCACCTGGGAGTCCGTCATCAGGAACACGGAGGGCACATTCTTCACTGCAGACTTGATGTACTGGTTAGCCAGGTCCAGCTGGATGGAGTGAGGACAGTGGAGTCAGTGACCTCCTTTGGGGGACAGTCTCCACACTCACTTAGCAAGGACACACGGGGAGCCCCCAGATTTACGGAGGAGGCCTGAGACCTTGAGGGGAACACTCCGGGCAACCACCAGCCCAGCTGCCTGGTGAAGGACGGATGGGCCTGTCCTGGATGTAAGATTATTGAGCCTCAGGAAGGAAGGTGTGCGGTATGGGCACAAACCGGAGGATGTCACGCTTCAAACAGTCAGACACTAGAGGACAGACACCGAGAAAGTGTCTGTTTGCTTGAGGTCCCAGAGAAGGAAGGAGGAAGGCAGGGTAGGTGCCAGGGTTGAGGAAGGGAGGGGGAGTTTCAATTTGAAGGCTTTTTTCTTGTTATTTTATTGCATTTTTAAGTGGTGTGATATCAAAGGACAACTCTGCAGAGCAGGTCCTCTCCTTCCAACTTCACACACACACACACACACACACAAACACACACACACACACACACACACACACACGGGAAGACTGATACGGAAACTCAGAGACCCCCAAATAAAACAAATTCCCACTCATGTCCCAGGACCTAACCCTGGGCAGAGTGACCAGTCCCCAGAGTGGCCCAATCATGGCGTTCTCCTTCCACACTCCGGAGAGGGTTTACAAAAGTAACTGCGCCTTCACCAGTGGCCCCTCCCAGCTCTTTTTGGGGACTCCAGCCCTGCCACACAGTGCCAAGCCTCAGCTGCTCTTCAGGACCTCCTTCATGCCTTCAAAGCCAGTGCCACCTGGGTCGCTCTCATAAATTAACCAAGTTTGGCTGCCAGCGTGAGATGCGGCCATGGCCCACTTGGAACCACACAGCTTGTGTGACTCAGAAATTACCCCAGGAGAATTCGCCTCGGCGATGCTGGGCTTAATTACAGCCGGTTCTCCAGCCTCTATAGACCAGTGCCGACTGTTCCCCACAAAGGTTTTACTTCAGAGGTACTGGTCTCTTGTTAATCATAGCTGACTCTTCACCGCCAGGTGACAGGCTCTTAGCTCAAAATATCACACACAAACGGCCCTGGCCAAGTCTTTAGGGACACTCTCAAACTTCCCACTAAAATGGCTCAGGCTGGGCCTCACCATGTCACACGCTTACCTTGACACTCAATGACCTTCCGGATCAAAGTTCAAAGGCCACCCACAGTCCTCACCAAGACACACAAGTCTGCCACAGTGATACCCCACGGCCCAGGGCCAATTTCTGTGTTTAAGGTTTCTATTACTATTACTATGATAAAACACAGCAAAGCAGCTTGACACACCCCTTTAATCCCCAGCACTTGGGAGTTCGAGGCCAGCCATGGTGTCTGCATGGGAAGATCTTGTTTTTTAAAAGGTAAGAAAGGGCTTATTCTGCATAGGAGCCCAAGTTTAGAAACTTCAAGCAGTTCACCTTTGGGGGTTGTTGACTGGTGGTGGTCAAAAGAAAGTCCCAAATTCCATATTTTTGGCAAGCTAATTGTTTTTGAAAGTGAGAAAAAGGGCTCTGAATTTGGATAAGCCCAGGCTGCCCTTGTTCTCCACAGTGGTGATCTTGGGATCAGCCTCAGGGTGAGGGCCTGCTGTGACAGCTGCCCAGCCCTGAGGCTCAGTGATAAATGTCTGAATCCCAGCATTCGACCCCAAAAGCAGGAAGGACAGTAACTTTCCAGGCGACAGAGGAAGCAGCCACTAGCAGGGCTGTCACCCCACCCCACCCCCGTGCAGTCATCGGGTCAGCAGGCTGTGTTTCCGGCAAGCAAGGGCCTTTGAATCTGGGTGACTGGAGAAAGCAAAGCCCCTAAGGCCCCTGCCCACTGAATGCTATGACCAAAATGGCAGGTTCCAGAAAAGCTGTTGGGCCACAGAAGCCTGCGGAGGTGAGGTTGGAAATGCTGCCAGGCAGCTCCTTTGTGGCAGAAACCTCCTCAGCTGCTTCCTTTTGGGAATTCTGTCTCCCAGGTGCCCTTGGAGAACCCACCACAATCAAGGCCACAGAGTATCTTGTTCCCCACTGAGGCCTGACCAGAACCGCTTCATCTTTGACCTAAAGCCTGACCCTGTCCCCTCATCTCTGTTGACGGGTGCTCTGTCCAGTGGCATGCTGGACACGCGTGGGGTCTGCCCTTCCCCTGGGCCACTGTCACTATACATTTCCCCCACAGTCTCCACCTGCCTCTCATTCTCTGTGGCTCTTCCGGACCCCAGGAGGACCGTGCTCATGGCCATCTCCCGGGTGCCTGTCATACCTTCCCACGGGACAGCATCTACAGCCCTCTTCCAAGACTCTTCTAAAACATGTCAGACCTGCCCCTCTCTTTGCTCACACCTCTTTCTTGGGACGAAGGCCGGTAGTTTTTACCCTAAGTGCGGCCGAGTTAACTCCCACATCTTCTCCTCGCCCATCCTCTGGTGCACACCTGCTGCTTCTAGGAGTCACCTTAATGAAACAGGGACGGCACCAGGAACTCTCGGGCACCCTTCGCCTCTGTACCACACCGCTGTAAGACAGCTTAACTGCTCCCCTCGTATGGCATGGGGTCTCCTCCCCAGCTTTTCCTCCTCTCTTAGCTTTGGGTCTGCAGAGGGAGGAAGCTAGCCCCACCATAAGTGTGTGGGGGTGGTGGACTTCAGACCACCATTACAGTGCTCCTGTGGCTGAGGTCTCTGAGTAAAGAACTGGTTGCTCACTATTGGCTCTAAAGCAAAGACCCAGCGGTAAAGTCCCTGTAGGGAAGGAGTACGAGCTGGTGAGCGCGGGGGTGGGTGAGTGGGGGGATAGGGCAGAATCTCTTCAAAAACATGGGCTCTTGGGAGGTGGGGTCCAAACAGTACTTGAGTTGGCGTGGCGACATCACTGAAGACAAACACGTGCAGAAGGCTTCATGTGGAAGGCCCTGTCCCTTCATACTAGAATTTGAAGGCAGAGTTAGCTACTCAGGCTATATATGCGGAATGGAAGCCACCAGAAAGTACAGGAAATGGTCCAGAGGTCGTGGTTCCCAGCCCACGCTGCTGACCCCTGCAGCCCCACCAGTGTTTCCTGTCTCCTTCAGATCCTCATCTGCACCCTGGGCACTGGGCGATCTAAGCTCCAGGCCAGGGAGCTGTGTCTGCCTCGGGGCAGCATCCTCTAGGGGCTCCCTGGGTGTTTTGGCATCACCCAGGCCCTGCAGAGGCAGGTCCAGCAGGGGCCTAGGCAGCTATGACCGTGTGGTGCACCCCTGAATCAATTTCAGGTCTCTCCTGCACTCTGACAACTTGCTCCGCTCTCGCTTAACAGCGCGCTCCCTGGGAGACCAACTTTCGGGAAGGAGAAATCAATGCTGGGTCTGAGCAGCACGCCTGGGGCAGGGCA
This sequence comes from Micromys minutus, assembly GCF_963924665.1. Lineage (NCBI taxonomy): Eukaryota > Metazoa > Chordata > Mammalia > Rodentia > Muridae > Micromys > Micromys minutus. Next base: position 63,280,249 of record NC_137979.1, read on the forward strand.
GACCTACTGCTCTCACGTGGACAGTCAATTCAGGACTAGCCGATGCGTCAGGGCCTGAGGTAAGACAGGACGCCTGGAAGTGACTCTGGACTCTTTAGCCTGGAGGACTGGGGACAGCTTCGTACACCCAGCGACCTGACTGGGGTCTTGTCACTTCCCCACTGATCTCTACACCTCCTCTTATGGTCTCCACTCTCCTCCTCTGCTGAGGTGAAACGCTGGGGATGTAGGACACGTTGCTTTGCCCTTGTCACCGTGTCCTGGCCTTTTTTTGAGGGCACCAGTGACATCGACTGTCCTCTGAGTTGGCCTCTCTTTGGGAAGAGGTGTGTGTGTGTGTGTGTGTGGGCCTCTGCTCTGTCTCCCTTGAGGCCCCTCACCTTGAGGTCTGGGACTGTGTAGCCTTTCTTAAGTGTGATCTGGAAGACGTCCAGGGAGCTGATGTAGGCAGCCAGGCGTGACAGGCTCTGCTTCCCGCTGCCTCCCACACCCACCAACAGGGCGTTCCCCCGGGGGGACTCCAGGATGCGGTTGATCTTGCAGATGTGCGCCACAGCGTCCTCAAACAGCACCTGGGGAGGTCAGAGGGGTCACAGGTGCTGCCTCTCCAGAGAGCACAGGACCTTGCCAGCCAGGGTCATGGGGTCAGGTGATCCCAGGTGCTCATCAAGGTCACGTGACCAGCCACTTATGCTCATAGGAAGTCACCTGCATGGGCCAACCTGGTGGAGAGCACAGGCCTTGGCTAATCAATCCCTGGCAGGTGCTGGCGGCACATGGCCACCATGAGCTGTGGTTTCAAATGCGGTTTTGTTTATAGACTACATTTATGACAGATATGCGTGAAGGGAACACCAGGGCAGTTTTGGGTGCCCGCCGGGTGCTGTGGAAGGTGTCTGTGTGGATGGGGGGGGCACAGTGGCGGCTCAGAGAAAGGAGATCTGTATCCTGGCTGCTTGTCTGGGCCACAGGCCCCAGTGGTGCTCACCAGGTTCATGACTGCGTTGACCTCATTGTAACTGTCCAGGACGTCTGTGAGAAGCTTGTTCAGCTGCGCCACGTCCGTGACGGGGAAGTACTTGGGGTCGCCAATCCCTTGCGAGAAGTGGCAGAAGATATTGGGTTTGGCGAAGAGGTTCTCCTCCCCGAGGTCCTGGGCCAAGACAAGATGCTTTGCTTCCAGGCCACCCAGCACAGGCAAGGCACCTGCCGGTGGTCACCACACCTACCAAGGTGGTCCCAGGAGGCCTGTAGGAGGCCAGGCTATGTCTCCAATGATCCAAACCGTGACTGCGTTGGCCCTTACGTCTCATTGGGTGCTCCCTTCCCATAGGGTGATCCATGATGTGGAATGAATACGTGGTCCAAAAAACACTGGGGGTGTGGTAGCAGGTGACAAGGACTGAGGCAGCTGTGCCCCATTACAGGTGGAGGGCTCTCTGTACAGCTAATTCTCTCTCTCTGCTCCCTCTCCACTGCAGGAGTCATTACATAGGTCTCCCTGTCTCCAACCAAGGACCTTCCCAGAGGGCATGGGTATCCAAGGCCCTAAACAGCCCTAAACGTTGAACCCTCTGTGGACACAGCAGGGGAACCTGATGGCTTAACTTACATCAAAGAATTTCTTGGTGGATGCTATGGTGACCCTGCGCAACGTATCCTGGTCTTTCTCGTCAACCATCTTGTCCCCATACACCCGCTCAGCCTCGTGCAGCCAAAGGCGGACGAGGTCCAGCGGCGTTTTCAGAATCTCTGCCGTGGAGAATAGGATGCCCTGCCCCAGACACACAATGCACAGTCAGCGGCTCTGCCTGCTCTGTGAGGGTTAAGCCAAGCCATGCACTGGGTTATGGGATAGGGAAGTGAGTACTTCCCTAAGGAACTATTTAAGCTACTGTGTGACTTCTGCTTGGGGCCAAAGAAGCCACTGACTGCGGAGGGTGTGTCTGTGTCCTCAGAGGCTGAGGAGTTTCCTCCGGGGGCAGGGGTTCATTTTCTTTCTTTTTTAAAGATTTATTTTATGTATATGAGTATATACTGTCATGTCTTCAGAAGCACCAGAAGAGGGCATCAGATCCCATTACAGATGGTTGTGAGCCACCATGTGGGTGCTGGGAACTGAACTCAGGACCTCTGGAAGAGCAGTCAGTGCTCTTAACCATTGAGCCATCTCTCCAGCCCAGGAGTTCATTATTTTAATGGGAAGCATAGTAGCGAAGGGACAGGGAGGTGAGTTGTGATTGGGGGCATTTATGGTGACATGGTCAGTGACAGTTGCTCAGGCAGACCCTGTATGTGTGGGAGCTCGCACTCTGTGGGGACACGCTGCACCACTCTCAGCCGCCCAGCGGGAAATGGGGAGGCACCTGGGCCTTTGCTAGGATCGACATTTGAGCTCAGAGTTGGAGTGGGAAGGGACCAGCACAAGTTTAACTTTGAGCTTTAGATTTCCCGTGTTAGGTAGGGGACAGGAGCTCTGATTTTATGAGCTGTTGGGAGGAGACAGTGAGTGTATATACTGCTAAACCTAATGCCTGGCTCAGAGTAAGCAGCCATTAAACAGGAGGGAATATAGTGGCTGTCCTCGCATTCATAATCTTCAGCCTGTCACTACCACCACCATCATCACCACCACCACCACCATCACCACCACCATTACCACCACCACCACCACCACCACTACCACCACCACCATCACCACCACCACCACCATCACCACCACCACCACCATCACCACCACCACCACCACCACCACCACCACTACCACCACCACCATCACCACCACCACCACCACCATCACCACCACCACCACTATTATTACCATCACTGTGACCACCACTATCACCATCATCACCAGCACCATCCTTACAAGTCTCCATTCCCCATCACCACCCTCACCGCACACCCATTTTTCATTTCCTCCTGAGCACTGCAGAGGAGGAGAGCCCCTCCTCCCAGGGGCCAGGGACTTGGCCACGGGCAGCGTGACATAGGGCTACAGCAGTACCTGGAATATATTGGAGAGGTCCCTGAGGTTGAAGATGTAATGAAACTTAATGGCCGTGGGAAGGAACGTCGTTGCGATTTTCTGGTGCAAGGCTGTTACAGGAGAGAAGCGCATCGATTCTTACCGACTCTTAATGGCCTGGGGAAGTGCAGGGCTTAAAGTTCCTAAAGCAAATGGACTATGAAATGGTGACAATTTAACCAAGAAATCTGTGCGGCTCTCTGAGGGGGGTGGGCACTTGCTGCTGCTGCTGCTGTAAATCACCTCTCCTCCCTCCAACACCCCCCCCCAAGCAATTGGATTTCACATCGCTCTGAGCTGCAGCATAGCACCATTAAAAAAAAAAAAAAAAGATCGATTCCAAAGAATGGATGAAATATTTACCAGGGGGAAAATAGGAAGCCCCGTCAGCCCATAAGGCAGTAGACTTCGCTAACTGGCTGGAGCGGGGGCGGTCTCGGCTTACCCAGGGCTGCAGTCACCAGATGGTTGCTCAGCCGCTGGACCACCAAGGGGGCTGAGCGGTAGGACAGGTGTTGTGTCAGGATGGTGTTGTAGATGGTGATGAGGGCCTCCTGGCCAGGGAAACTCACAGCAAACACGCAGAAGTGGCGCTGCAAGCAACCAAGCGCTTCCGTTAGGCAGCTCTGGCTGTGGCTAACCCTCGGGGGAGAGCGGACCTGGTCACCACTGACTAATGTATTGGGGGGCATAGTCAGGATGTGTTGAAAACACCCATTCTAGGTGATGCAGCCACTCATACTGTCTCAGGGTTGTACTGCTGTGAACAGACACCATGACCAAGGCAAGTCTTACAAAGGACAGCATTTAATTGGGGTTGGCTTACAGGTTCAGAGATTCAGTCAGACCAGTAGCGTCAAGGTAGGAACATAGTCATACCCACTCCAACAGGGCTACACCCTCTAATTGCACCACTCCCTGGGCCGAACATATACAAATCACACACACTGTGTGTGATTCCCAGAGGCACATTTTGGCACTGAGATCTCAGGCCCCCATTGCTTTGGTCTGGGTGTGCATCTGGGTCCCTGTGGTGTTGGTGATTGGAGACATCAGCCTGGGCAGGGCTACAGATATAAAACTGGACCCCAGATAGTCAACGATACATCTTGGATACATTTAAGTCTGTCTCCAGTGTCACATGGGAAATTCTTATTTGAAAAAGGTATCATGGATTATCTGAAATTCAGTTGCAGTTAGGCATCTGCTGGAGACCAAACCTAGCAAGCACCTCGTGCATGCTACTGAGCTATAACCCCAACCTTTGGTGTTCTGAGAGGGCCTGCATCACAGCCCATGCTGGCCTTGAACTCATGATCCCCTGGCTTCTGTGTCCCAAGGGCTGGGATGACGGGTGTGCACCACACCTGGCACATCTGGCAGCCTTCTGGGGTCATGAGGAGGATTGTCTGGCCTCTCGTCCCGCCTGCTCCCCTCAATTTCCTGACAGGGAAAGGCTAGGGGGTTTTCTGGAGCACGTCAGCCCAAGCTGACCTCTGCTTACCTGTAGTCTGGGGTCAATGGTGAAGGAGCCCGAGGTAGGGTTCATGCAAGCCACATACTGACAGTTGTGCACGTCCTTCAGTGTCAGTTTCTGCCTGTCATACCTGTGTCGGGCAGGGGAACGGACACAGGTGTGAGCATCCCACCACACGGCAGGAAAATGCCCCCTGCCCCCGACCCCCGTAAGTCACCTGGTACGTGCCTAGCAAAGACAAGCTGAGCAGACCTGCGTCCTGAGAGAGCCAGCTGGGGGCTGTGCTGAGGGAGGAGCTGTGACAGGAGGCAGAGCCCGCTGAGCACAGCTGTGGCTTCCAGGTCGGCCATACTAGCTGCTGGTACCTTGGTACTCCTACCTTTGCTCAGCATCACCACCAGTGTGTGGGTGAGCCTGCCTGTAAGGCATGCCAGAACGGCTTCCTGCCCTGTGAGTAAGGGCCTCTTGCATCCTAGGCTGGCCTCTAAATCCCCACGTAGCCAAGGATGACCCAGAATTTGGGATTCTCCTGCTCCCACCTCCCAGGTGCTGGAGTCACAAGCGTCCGCCGCTAGGCCTGGTCTGGACAGTGCTAGAGATGGAACACAGGGTCTTCTGCGTGCAAGGCAAGCCCGTTACCCAGGGAGCCACATCTGCATCCTGTTTAGCTGTGTCACCGTCCCGACTGTACCTCTCCTGTGTGTTTCCTGATTGGCCCTTGGTGATGCTGGTGTTCTCCAGATGAGTACAATGTGTGTGTGTGTGTGTGTGTGTGTGTGTGTGTTGGGGGTGGGGGGTTCCTGTCTGTTAACTATTATGGTGGCCTACCCTATGCACTGTTGAACAAAACCCCACAACTCCAAAGTTAACAACTCCAAGACATGGGAGTTGCTTGGTTGCCTCCAGCCGGGCTTTACAAAGTTTTGTCTGAGAAGCCCTTCCCTGCCCCTCGAAACTTGGAGACTGACTTCCAGTGTCCCTGCCGTGTCTGTGGGTCAGGCACACCAGTGCCTCTTCCCGACACTTCCTGACACAGCAGGGTCCCTTTGTCCTTGCATCTTGGGCCACCTTGACCTCATCTGAAAGGAGGTTTGCCACATGGCGTACACACCTGGGGTACACACCTGGGGTACACACCTGGGGTACACACCTGGTGTACACTGCCACATGGCATACACTGCCACATGGTGTACATAGGTGAGAACAACAGATGACAGTTTGCTTGTCCCTTCCACTGGGTGGCTCCCAGTGATCAAACTCTTGGTTGTCAGCCTTGGGGGCAAAGTTTGCTGAGTCATCCTTGCTGTCAAGGGATCTTCTGACAACTCAAATCTAGCCACACCTCCCCTCCAGCCTTAAGTTTCTTCAGAGACAATCTGAGCTGCAGCAGGAGTTTACTCAGCAGGGGGGGCTCTTGAGGGAGCACCAGGGGCCCTGGACAAACCTTCTGGAACCTTTGATACTGGAACTTTAGGGGCCTGTGTGTGGGGCTGAGGATGAGTCTCCAGCAGCCTCCCCAGGTGGCACCTCATCACCTCACCGCTGACTCCTGTGTTCCAGATACTTTCCCCCTTCCTTCCTGACAGCCATGGAGTGCAACCTTTCCCTCCCCGACCCAGGCTTTGCTGTCACCTCTGGGGCGGTGGGTGGCTGTTCCCACAGCTGGGGTATCCTAAGCCTCATGGGTCAGTGCTGCCTGTGGGGAAAGGTGGGCTGTGGGGTTAGTGTTGGGACTGTGACCTCGTGACCTTGTCCCCTGGGCCTGGTCCCCTGAGCACGCTCCTGGCAGTCCTTGGTTGGTGTGTCTGTGTGGGGTCTCTAGAATTCTTTTGATCTCAGCTCTGGCCTGGGCTGCTTCCTAAAGAGGAACATGGCCTGAACACCCTGATTATTCCTAAGTGTGTCACCTCGGTGTCCCAGGACCACTGGGACAGAGTCTCCTGTGTCAGGCTGAAGCAACCATGTGCACCCCTTTCTTCTTCCCCCTTCAGTCTATCCTTGTGCCACATTCACTCCTGCCCCAGGGCCTTTGCACATGACTTCTCTAAGCGCAGGCTGCTCTCCTTGACAGCAGTCCTGACAGTATCTGGCTCCCAGCTGCCCTCTCCAAGGGGCATCTTTGACACATCAGGGGCTCCATTGTGATGGACCTTTAGGTTTTTCCCCAGAGCCCTCTGTGGGTCTCCCACAGCAGACATGCATCTCCTTGAGTGGGGACCTATCTCCGCCCCCTTATGGGGGTCTTGGCCACAGTTACTGACATGTTTTTGGGGCGTGGCAACAACACAGAACATGGGTGGTCCTTCCACGGCCACAACCTTGCCCTGTGACCCCCATGGTCTCCCTGCCAGCTCCTGACCAGCCTCCTGGCACCTTCTCTATTCTTATCCATGGCTGCCCAGCCCTAGCCCTGCTCTCAAACAGCCGTGGCCACAGCCCGGGCTCCCCCTCACCAGTGCCTGTGGTCCATGTGCTGGCGGATGAGGGTGTGTGGGGCCACCGTGCCGTACTTGTCCACCTCCGGCATGTTCATGTCATCGATGAAGTAGATTAGCTTCTTAGTGCCTGGCGGCCCATAGTTCCTCCCTGACTTCTTTTCCAGAGGCTTCTCCAGCACCCCTGAGAAGGACGGAATGTTATTTACCACCCTGAGCTGGTGCCTATTAGACAGGGCAGGGACCGACTGGAAGTTGAAGGCGGGGGTGGGGGGGTGGGGGGGTGGGGGGTGAGAGGTGGGTGAGGGGGTGGAGGGTGGGGGGTGGGAGGTGGGTGAGGGAGTGGGGGAGTGGGGGGAAGGGGAAATTGGGGGGTGGTCAGGTCAGGATCACGGGAGTGCCTGGCCCAGAGAAGGGGGGTGTGCGTGTTGTGGGCAGCAGTCAGAGGTGGAGGTGGCAGGAGGAGATCTGGCTCAGGTTTGGCTGGACCTCTAATCTGTGTGAGATGACTTCACCCAGACCGCCACCTCTCCGACCCTCAGCCCACTCACTGATCACAACTACAGCGTCTGCCCAGGACACCCCTTGGGTGTCTCCATGGAGACCAGACTCTAGTCCATAGTCCACAGGCCTGCAGTCGGGCTGGGGGGATAGGGAGGTGGGGGTAGGGCCCGGTGTGAGGGGGCGGGCCCTCTCACCTTGCAGCATGGCTGAGGTGGTATAGAAGTTGAAAGGCACGGCCTGCACCAGGTAGTCGTCGGTGCTGAGGCTCTCCAGCTTGTCCCCCATCAGCACTGACTTGCCGGTGCCCGCGTTGCCCACCAGCATCACGGGCCACGCCTTCGCCATGAGCAGATCCATGAAGTACCGGATGCGGATGGTTTCTGTGGTGTGGACTAGCGAGGCCTGGGGGGCAGGGGTGGCAGGCAGCAGAGCCAGTTCCAGCTGGCCTGCAGGTCTCACCGAGTTCCAAAGACCCCCTCAGGTAGGAGGGGACACCTAGCTCCACTTAAGGCCCTGGCAGAGGTTACCTGCAGTGGGATATCGGGATCCAGCTCAAAGTTAGGCACTTTATCCGTCCAGGGCAGGAATTTCTTTGTTTCCGGGTCAATGTAGTAGTCAAAAATGGTCCCCTGCGAGGGTAACTTGATTGTTTTAAATTCATTGATCCACCACTTGCTGAACTCCACTCGATAATCAATGAGCTGTTAAGAGGAGGAGGAAGGAGGGAAGGACCAAAGGCTCAGGTAAGAAAGCCGCAGGCAGGCTGGCCTGATCTGGATAGCCGGTCCCTGGGGAGTGCCTGTCACCTGGTCCTGGAACATGGCGCCTCCAAAAGCCCAGAAGCAGGCAAACACGAAATAGAGCTCATACAGTTCCTTGGGGGAGTCAGGCGGGGCATTCTTCTCTGTGAGCAGGCACTCCAGCAGGTACAGGATGGTCTGGATGACCGTGATTTCGGGTACAGGGGTGATCCTCTTGAAGCCGATGCGCAGCTTGTCCAGGCACGTGGGCAGGTACTTGTCGAAGAGGATGATCAGGTTGGCCTTCTCCGACTGCACCTTGCGCCTCTCAATCCAGCTGCTCACCACCCTGGGGGGGGGGGGGGGAATGGCCGCCGGTCAGTCCACCTTGGGGCTCTCAGCTCAGACGAGCACCCACCTCACCTACATCACTGGTGAGGTGGCCGGGGAAGCAAGGATGGCACTGGGTCTCCCCCGTGGCAGCGTGAAATGGGGGCATGGCCAGGCCTGGCGGCAGACCCTCAGAGGGCCTGCTGGGAATGCTGGGCCAGCCTGGAGTCTGTTCTTTCTCAGGATTAGTGGCTTTTAGAGTAAACTGAGCAACTGGGCCCACACTGGCTTTTAAAACTTTCTTCTTTCCCCTTTTCTTTTTACAGTCATCTCAAGAGCCACCTACTCCTTCACCCTTTCTCTCTCCCTTCTTCCAACACCCCCCCCTTTCCTTTTTCTTTTTCCTCCCTCCCCTAGTATCTCTGGAATCTCAAATTATCTTCAAACTATGTAGCTAAGGATGACCTTGAACTTCTGGATCCGCCTGTCCACCTTTTATTGGGATCACAGGTGCACAGTGAGCAGGGATTGTGCGGTGCTGGGGATTGAACCCGGGGCTGCCAGCGTGCTCAGCCTGAGTCCCCAGAGACTCATTCCTGTTGGTACCCAGGAAGCACCGTCCCCCTGAAAGCTGAGGGCTGGGGACTAGGGGAACAGAAGAGCTCATGAGATCATGTGTGGGGGAGGAAACAGCTGAGGATGGAAGAAAGCAGGGGAGCTGGGACCCTTGTGACGTCATCTGGATCTCCGCATCTGCCCATGCCTGACTAGAATCCACATACGTGCATACGTACATACATACATACAAGTTTATGTAGACAGAGAGATTTTGCTTCAGTGAGTTCAAATTGAACTTGACGCCATCATTGGAAGTGTCCAAGTCCACAAGCCCCATGGGAACCCCTCCAGATTGCGTGGCACGACTTCATGCCCCAGCACCGTTATGAGGGGTAGAGAAGCAGCGGCTGGCTGCCGGGACTTGCGCCGTGGCCCATAGCCAGCTGCAGCCTGAAGCAAGTCACTCAACAGCTCTGGGTTCCAGATTCTCATCTATGACCGGTGGTGTTTGCGTCACCGCCACTCCCGCTCTTTTTAAAGCTCACAGAGGGGAGCCTGGTCCGTGGTAAGTGCCAGAGGAGTGTCTGCTAAAAGCATAAATAGTGCCGGGTTCCCTTGAGGGTCAGCGAGCTGAGGGTGTGCGCCATTTCCAGGATGCCCGAGGCATAAGCAGGAAGCTCATGTTATGAAACAGGAGGCAACGGTCCACAGCCAGGACCCACGGGCCTCACCACAGGCGTAATGGAAGCTCTGTTGCTTCCTGCTCTGCTGTTGGGACACAGGATAGGAAGCTGAAGCCTTAGGCCAGTGCCTGCATCCCAGTGTGGTAGAGATGTGGTGCGGGTGTAAACTCCACATGCAGGTGGTCCTCAGGAGGATGGGCTGAGGTGCAGATGTGGACTCAGGCTGCTGGTCTCACTGCCTGAGCTGAGGATTTCTGTGTCACTTTATAACATTGCCTTGGTGACTTCATGTACAAGGGCATGCTGGCTTCCCCCTCCTCACAGACTCAGGTAGACATATCTGGAGACACAGTTTAGCCTTCCTGACAGGGCCAGGCCCTTCCTGCTTTACTCCCAGAGGCCACTGGGGCATGTCTCTGCTGCTCCATCAGAGGTGGGGATGGGGCTCTGCCTGTCTCTTCTCCATCTGAAGTAGAAGCTCTGTACCCGTCCCTCCTTTCCTTCATCTGGAGGGAGTGCTATACCAGCCTCTCCTTCACCTGTGTGTGGAGGAGGGGCTGCACCTGCCTCTCCTTCACCTGTGTGTGGGGGGAGGGGCTGCACCTGCCTCTCCTTCACCTGTGTGTGGGGGGAGGGGCTGCACCTGCCTCTCTTCTTCAGAACTAGTCCTCTTTGGATTTCCCTGGATACCCCAGGAGTGCCCAACCCCTGACTCTGCCCTCAATGATCTCACCTCCAGCTCCTTCCCTTCTTCCTGTTGCTACACCTATCTCCCATGACTCCATTCCTGTATCCTAGTGCGGCCTGTGACCTGACGTCTCCCATCTCATGGTGTGCCCATGACTAGTCTTCCTTCTCCCTGTCTTATTCATCTTCTACCCAGGCTTCATTTCGGTTCCTGCCCTGCCTTCTGCTCTCCCTGGGAACTCAGGCTGCTGCAAAGGACAGACAATCAGCCTCAGCGCAACCACCCACAATGTGGCCTCACATACGACAGGAGCTCTTGTGGGCATAATCAAGATGCAGATCTCAAGATGTCGCCAACCTGGGTTACTGTGGGCCCTGAATCTGACGCCTAGCAGAGGGCTGGATGGAGTTAGCCATGGGTGGCCACAAGCCACCAAGAACTGGTAGAAGTTGGGACCAGTCTGTCCTATATCCTTCAAGGCCCCGTGTGACAGCATTCTGACCTCAGGCTCCTTGCGTCAGCTCTCAGAGGATGGACTCCTGCTGGTGGAACGTGAGCTCTTCCTTAAAGCAGTACCAGGGACTTGGCAAGTGCTGCTAGGCTAATGTCCCATCTCAGCAGCTCCCACCCCCCACCCCCTGGTATCCGGCTGGTTCCCAGACCTGTGCTCCTCGGAGACCTGGTCTCATCCTGCTGGCTTCCCCCCCCCCCCCCCCCCCGGCAGACATCTCACCTCCCACTGAAGAAGAACAAGGACGAAGAAGTCTAGACTCTCATTTCCTTCTCTCTACCACAGTGCTCTATACCTGGGTACCTCAGTCCTGCTTCTTGTACCCAAGACTGTTTCTCACCTTGACAAATAGACTTCCCTCCCCTCGCTGAAGCACCTACAGCTCTTTCCCTCTGGCACCTCCTCTGTGCCTGGCATCCGGCTTCAACCCCTTTCTACGGATCCATCTTGAGTTACCAGTGAGCACCTGTCTGCCAAGCTGGAGCCAACTTCCTTCCCCCAGCCTGCTTGTCTTTCACGTACAGTCCTGTCAGTTTCCTGCTCCTTCCAGTTTCTCCTCAGAGTGTCTGTAGCTCACCACTGCCCCTTGTGTCTCTTCTGAAATTGCTTTTGGGGGTATATGATTCTCTTTGTTCCCCAAACAGTGTGAGTTCTGTTAGGAAACTTATCTTCTGCAACCATGACCCATATTTTCCCTGCAAAATCAACTTCCCCAGCATGGGATGCTTGGGGTCCAATAGAGACAGACAGTGTGCAGAAAGGGTCAGGTGGGCAGGTGGGGGGAGGGTGGATGGATAGATGGATTAGTGAAGAAAGGATGGATAGATGGATGGAAGGGTTGATGAGTTGATGATTGGGCAGATAATGGATGGACAGATGGATAGATAAGTGGGTAGGCAGATAGACTGCTGAGTGTGTGGGTGGATGGATGGATGGTTGGGAGGATGGGTGAGTGGGTGGAAGGATGGATGGGAGGATGGGGGAGTGGATGAATGGGTGGGAGGATTAATAGGTGGAAGGATGGATGGGAGGATTGATGGGTAGAAGATGGATGGGGAAGTGGATGGATGGGAGGATGAGTGGGTGGGAGGATGATGGGAGAATGGATGGGAGGATGGATGGGTAGGTAGATGGATGGATGGGAGGATGGATGGGTGGATGGATGGATGGGAGGATAGATGGGAGGATGGGTGGGTAGGTGGATGGATGGATGGGAGGATGGATGGGAGGATGGATGGGAGAATGGATGGATGGATGGACGGGAGGATGGATGGATAGGTGGATGGATGGATGGAAGGATGGATGGGAGGATGGATGGATAGGTGGATGGATGGATGGGAGGATGGATGGGAGGATGGGTGGGTGGGAGAATGGGTGTTTGGGAGGGCAGATGATAAAAGGACAGGTGGGTGGATGGGTGGGGAGAAGGACTGATGAATAGATGTTCGTCTCCAGCTCAGGTACTCATCCTGAGCCTGTGGTTCCTAGAACTTCCCGTGGATTTCTATCCCAGCTGAGTAAGGACACTGGCTCCAAGTTGCCCTTTCTGTGTCCCCTGAGGTTTTACTATTCTGCCAATCACTGGCCACAGGTCCAAGCAGGAGATGTCAACATCAAATCTTCTGTTCCTCAAGGCTTCAAGCTGCTCTCAGGTGCACACCTTCCCCCAGTCCCATCCCTGATGCCACATGCTGTCCACAGACGAGGCAGAAGACACTCCCCATGCCACAAACTGTCCTTTCTTCCAGGCCCTCGGCCTTCATGCTCCACCCAGCCCACGGCCTCTCTGTGAGTTCCAGTCCTCCTCAGGACGCTGACCCCGGGCCCTGTACTTCCCAAATGTCCCTTCTTCTCTCGGGTGGTAGCTTTGACTTCAGTCCTCCAGGACAACAGCACCCACCGGCAGCCTAGGCTTCTCATCCTAGTGCCCTCAACTTTCAGCTGTTGTACCCCAGTGTTTCACCAGCTGCTGTGATGTCACTGTCACCATGAGTTTCTGTCCCATGCCTCATCCTTTCACCTCAGTGATGGGGAGGGGAGCCAGCACAGTACACCCAAGCACGCACTGCTCCGACACAGCCCACAGTGGACGGGCACACGCAAGCGTACGCCACCACGACAGACACTGGCCACTTTCTCTGCCATGGTTTGGGGGGTGAGAGCCCAAGCCTTACTCACGGGTTCCACCCTAGATCAGCAGGATTAATGTAGAGTATGCCGGCCCTAGAGACGGTGGCTGGGGTGGCTGTCCTCAGGTGACTGATCTCAAACACCAGCCTCATGGTGCGATTCAAGGGAATCCGCTCATTGCTGGCCAGGGTGAGGACCTAGGAAGGATGAAGCAAGCCCATTGGTCGGTGGCAGTCCCCAGGGACGCAGCCACTGAAGGGGGCACATGCGGCCACAATGAACCTGTATCTCTTGGCTCTCCTTGCCTCCAGCTCCGGAGTGCCTAGCCAACATAGGCATCCCTCCAAACCCACACCCCTCTCCTCCAAACCCACACCCCTCTCCTCCGAAACCACACCCCTCTCCTCCGAAACCACACCCTCTCCTCCAAACCCACACCCCTCTCCTCCAAAACCACACCCCTCTCCTCCAAACCCACACCCCTCTCCCCCAAAACCACACCCCTCTCCTCCAAACCCACACCCCTCTCCTTCAAACCCACACCCCTCTCCCCCAAAACCACACCCCTCTCCTCCAAAACCACACCCCTCTCCTCCAAAACCACACCCCTCTCCTCCAAAACCACTCCCCTCTCCTCTATGGGGATCCTTCTATATCTCCTTCCCAACTGAGAAGCCCTGTCTTTGAGGCAGGGTCTTGCTATGTAGCCCAAGCAGGCCTTGAACTCATGATCCTCCTGCCTTACCCTCCCCAGTGCTGGGAAGAATCACTTTCTTAAGCTGCTTCTAGGCTACTCTGGAGGCCATTTCTGCCTCGCCAAGTGTCATGTCTATGCTGTGCCGTGGGTGAGTCGAAGAATGAGCTTCGAGCTCTACTCCAGCTTACGCAGGGGCAGAACCACGAGCAGGTTCAGGTTCACAGATTCGTGTTCTCCCTGAGGAGCATCTACTGGGACAGGTGCTGTCTGTATAACTTTCCATGTGGGTGCTCTTGACAGACCCCCAGCCACCCTGCCCCACCTTCCACCCCCAGCGCTATGTGCACACTGCCCATGGCCTGTAGGCTCTCTCATACTGTGGTGGTGACAGGGGCTCGGCTGCAGAGTCAGGAGGCATGTACCTTGTTGTCGTCCATGACCGTGTTGAGAGATTCAATCCACATGGGGTCTATGTCCCCGTCCAGGACAATCCACTTGGGACCATCATGTGTGATGTTGGCCAGGTCCCGCATGATGGTTGAGAAAAGGCCTGGAGGGAGGTAGGCTGGTGACACTCATGGCCCCATCTGGGGGCACTAAATCACATGCCAGACACTCTGTGGCCTTCATTCCATCATGCCCAGATGGAATGACCTTGGACCTGACCTTGGGCCTGCTCAGTTTCTCAGAGCTGGCAGGTTGTCCCTTGGAGGGACAACGGGAGGCCTTTTTGTTCCCCTTCATGGTACCTGTGCTAGCTCCTGCTCTTGCCTTCTTCTGACCACCTTAGCCCCGCCCCTTTCCATCATTGACAGCCTTTTGACCCCCTCAGCCCCGCCCCTTTCCATCATTGACAGCCTTCTTCTGACTCCTCAGCCCCGCCCCTTTCCATCATTGACAGCCTTCTTCTGACCCCTCAGCTCCGCTCTTTTCCCACCATGGCAGGCGCCTTTGGCTTGCCAGCCCGGGCTTTTCAAAGCTCAGCAGCCCCCTTTGAAGGGTCGCGCGGCCATGCTTGACACTCACTCACTCACGCATGCATGGAAACGGGTAGGGGGGATAGCTTGCAGACAAAGCCAGGGATGATCAAAGCCCCATCACCCTCGTGGAGACAAGATGCCCGTGTAGAAATGCGTTCACAGGAGGTGGGTGGGAAAACCACAAAGAGTAAGGAAGAGGAGTCGAGGTGCCGTCTCCCATGGGGAGGGTGCCCTGCCCTTCACTTCCAGCCAGGAAGGGCTCACGTGGGCGACACCTCAGCCCCCGTTTCCCTGGCCCGTTTCTCAGTTCTCGGGTTTTCTCATGAGGCAAATCCAATGGAGCCTCAACCAGAAGCCTCTATCCCAGAACCCGGGGACAGAGGCTCGCCATTCACTCCCTGGGGTGTACTTCGGCCGCTGGGTGAGTCTCAGCGCCCTCTTCCTTCCTGCCAGATGGCACAGGTGCTCTGCACAGGGATTTGGGTGAGGTGGGGTGTGGTCTCAGAACGCCTCACTGCAGGTGACACCCCACCCCGCCTACCGTCTTTCCACTCCCTGGTCGCAGGGTTGATGATGCCGAACAGCTCATCACAGGTGACAGCCTTCGGGTCCAGGTCCACCGCCACAGGCTTCCTCTTCAGGTTCTGGTAGGTCTTGTTGAGGGACTTGAGGACCTGGGAGCGGGGACCACTCACTGAGCCACACTGTCCACAGCACCTGTATGGGGGCACCCTCTGTGCAGCCCCGGATGCTCTTCGCTTAGAGAAACTGGTTTTAAGGACGCCTGAGAATGTTCTGTGTGTGCAAACTTGTGTGCACATATTTCTTCTCTTTTTAAAACACCTCACAGAGTTTTCGCCTTTTGAACAACAGCTTGCTGTCAGAACTCCTTAGTTAGGCATCACCATGTAGCCCAGCTGACCTAGAACTTTCTACGTAGGACAGGCTGGCCTTGAACTCACAGAGATCCGCTTGCTTCTGCCTCCCGAGTGCTGGGATTTAAGGTGTGTGTCACCGTAGCCAGCTTCTCTAGCCCCTAGCCCCTGTGTCTTCAGAAATGGGTTTTGTAAGAGGACATTCAGTCAGACACACTTGGCTGGTTTACTATTACTAGCACTGGTGGTGTTGACTGCCACCCTCCAGGGTTCACCATGGCCCCAGGGAATGCTGGGGGGACAGGGAGGCAGGTGATGGCGGGGGGGGGTGGGGGGTGGGGTGGGGGGGTGTACCGATGACTTGCCTGGGATTTGCCGCTGCCCGCGTTCCCAATGACGAACACCGAGTGCCGAACCTGAAGCAGCTCCTCCAGCTGCACGACTTTCAGCACAAAGCTGTCTTCAGCCTGCAGCTTGAGCTCCACGATGCTCTGTTTGATGATCTGGGAGACAGGGCGGGTGGGCGGGGGGCGGGGTTAAGGGGCGCAGGAAGATGGGGGCGTGGTTAAGAGGGCACAGGAAAACCACCTTTCCTGTGGCCAAGCTTCCATGCTTCGCCCCTGATCTCACTCTGCCCTGGAGCCTTTTCCAGATCCTCTGTGACCATCGATTCTGAAACCTGGGGCTGGCTGGGGAGCAGGAAGCAGCTAATGGGCCCCAGAATTCTTGCAGCAAAGAGCAAATTTCTCAGGATGGATATGAAGGTGCATATCGGGGAGGGGAGAGTTACCTTCTCAAAATTCAGGTCTCGCTTCCGGGGTACGTCCAGAGCCGGGAATAGGTCACCGATCAGCCCCATGAACACAGGCAGGTCATCAGTCACGATCTTTGGGATGTTGAAGTCTCTCAGAGCTCTCATGAGCACCTGGTCCTCTGCCCGGGTGGGGTCCCCCCTCTTCAAGGAGCCGGCTACCACCAGCACAGACTTGATGGCCCGAAGGCCCCAGTCATAATGATCCTGTAGGGAGTGGGAACTCCGATGTGAACTTGCCCTCCTACAGTGGTCATCTGGTACTGCCAGGCTCAGAGTTTATCTCGAGGCTAGGGGAGGGCAGAGACCTAAGCGTGGATCCCCCCAAGGCTGGGCTGAGAGCCCTAGGAACTGGAAGAACACACCTGCTTTGAGAGCAGCTCTTTGCACAGCGTGTAGAGAGTGATGAACTTCCGGGCCAGGAGGCGGGCTTCTAGGAAGCCCTCGGCCACCAGCATGATCTCACAGATCAACTCGAAGTCCGGGACCACCATGGCGCAGGGCCTGAGGGATGAGCGAGTAGATGTCTCTCCCGCTTTCACTTCCCTGGCTCCTCTGTGGCCACCTGCCCTAGCTGATCCCTCCGAGACTCCTCATGCCTGTCTCTGCTGTGCACTGCCCCCACCCGGGGAGTCCCAGGGCTTTTGAAGGACCTGCCTGCTGTCCTATTAACCCGGCTCCATCTTGGGAGCTAGCCTTGGGCTCCTTCCACTTCCTCCAACTCTTTAGCCTGGGACACTGCTGGGCCCCTCCTCTGTCACCTGAATAGGGCCTTCAAGTTCTCTGGCAACTCCGTGCGTCCCGCGTAGCCGGGATTCATGGTGATGAAGATGCCCACGGTGGGGATAAGGCTTATTATCTCTCCCAGGAAGTTAAACTGCTTTTTCTTGGCCCGAATCGCATCTTGGACACACTTTACCTGGACAATTGGCACATGTGTGTGTGCGCACACACACATTAAATTGTAACTATTTGCATGTGCAAATGTGTACACATGTATGAACACACATGAAATCCAGACAGCAATGGTGCCTTCCTCTATTGCTCTATGTTAACTTTTTGGAGACAGGGTCTCTCATTGAATGCAGAGCTCACCAACCAACTCAACTGGCTGGTCAGAGACCCCTGGGGGTTCTTCTGTTCCCCCCTCCATGGCACTGGATTTACACGCCTGGCTTCTGGTTTTGTTTGTGTTTTGAAGTAGCCCTGACTCTGTAGCACTGGCTGGCTTTGAACTCAGAGAGATCCACCCGCCCCTGCCTTCTGATCTCTGGGATTTAAAAAGTTTTTTGTGTGTGCTTGTGTGTGTGTTCTCGGCTGCCCAAGGAGGCCGCAGAGGCTGTTGGGTCCCCTGGAGCTGTGAGCCACCTGGCTTGGGAGTAGGGAAGCAAACTCAGGTCCTCTGAAAGAAACAGACGCCCTTAACCCTCCAACCATCTCTCCAGCCCCCATATCTGGCCTTTGATATCGGTTTTGGGAGCCAGGCTCATTACTGACTGGATTATCGGTCCACCCCTGCATTCCCCAAGTCAGTTCCAGAATGTGGCAGCTGGGAATTAGCAGTGGCCTTCACTCTGTCCCTGGGGCCACTTCTTGCTTACCAGGGCAGAGGAATCAGGTCTTCGTGCTTGGGATTTTAGAGAAACCCACAGAAGGTAGCTGCAAACCATAGGACCACCACTCGAGGGCGCTCTAGGCTTGTGATTGAAATTTCTCAGCCCTGGGCTATTCCTCCCCCCCCCCCCCCAGCAGCACACAGCTTGCTTGCCTGGTTGGCAGGTGACTCTGGGTCATGCTGGGTTTCCCTCCCAGTTTGTAGCCCTCAGGGTTCACACCCGAGGTGTGGAGGGCAAGAATTTGGGAGCACCTCCTGCTGCTAGGACCTTTCTAGCACTTTGGATGTTCAGCTCCACAAACATCCAGACCATCAAACAGGAACATTCTAGGGTTTGTTTCCTGACTTTGAAGTGGAGCAGGAACAGGGGTGGGTGGTTGACCCTGGAAAGAGGGTGTGGAGGGGTAGCTATCACCTTGGCAAACTCAGTTGGCCCTTCTCAGATCGGGGGCTGCTGAGAGCTCTAGAGGTAAGGTTTTCCCCAGGCTGTGGGTCCTTTTACCCCCATCTCCTCTACACACACACACACACACACACACACACACACGGCCGGTCAGAAACCCTGCCCCTGCATCCCCACTGGCTTTTCCTATAGAAATCCGGGCAAGAGTGGCAGGTGCTTCTGCTACAATGTGCAGCACTGGGCGGACAGGTGGGTAACGAACTGCAGAGTGATAGCTGGTCACCTTTCTTACATTCCCCTCGGAGGCCACTTCTATGCCAGGGACAGCAAAAGGACCATCGTCCTATGCCCCTGCTCACTAGTGCTCAGGTGTGCATACCCAGAACCCCTTCCTTGTCGCCTTGAAGCTCTCCCTAACTCTACTCTGACCTCACAACCCTACCTCACCCAGGACAAGAACACTGCTCCTCATCCTCCCGGGTCACTGTCTTCCTTTCCCCGTTTCCCACCACCCCTTTCTCTCCCTGGGTTTGTGGCAGGCGGCTAGGCTTGGTTTGGTTAAGGCCTCTGGCCTTGGGCTCTCAAACTCATCTGGAACTGGAGGTCAGCCCCAGAGGACCTCAGAGCCCAGTGTTTATCCAGCCTGTCGGGCTCCAGGATTGCTGGGGCTCCTGTTTGAACTGCAGGGCCCTTCGGGTGAGTTTGCAAGTTTGGGGTGTTGGCATAGCCCACGCCCTGCACCCCCTTTGTCTTGGATTCTTCACTGCTGTTCTAAGCCCTGCTAAGAAATTCCCTGGACCGACAGCCAGGCTTCCCCATCTGCTCTGGTCTTCTTAGTCTAAACTGCCTTCTTCAAAGCCCAGAGCCAACCCCTGCACCAAAGTGCTCCCCTCTCTTCTGCCAGGTTCAACCGTCTGGCCCGAGCCACCTCAGCACAGAGCTTGGGAAAGGGTTTCTCCTTACATGCATAGCTAGTGAATGCAACTGGTACATAGAAACGTGACTTAAACATTGTAACTTAGTTCTTGAAGCTCGTGGCTGAGTCCCAGCCAGTTGCAGGCAGCCAACTGTTCAAACTGTGTTTGGATAAGGCAGAGCCCAGCTGTGATCAATCTGGCTGTGATCAGTCCAGCTGTGATCAGTCCAGCTGTGATCAGTCCAGCTGTGATCAGTCCAGCTGTGATCAGTCCAGCTGTGATCAGTCCAGCTGTGATCAGTTCAGCTGTGATCTATCCGGTGGTGATCAGTCCAGCTGTGATCAGTCCAGCTGTGATCAATCTGGCTGTGATCAGTCCAGCTGTGATCAATTTGGCTGTGATCAGTCCAGCTGTGATCAATCCGGGTGTCTGTATTCTGTGCTTCCTTGAGATAAATACAGCCTGCCAGTGAGGCTGGGGGTGGCACATTCTGTACCATTTTGGTCTAGCCTGCTGCCCAGCAGTACAATCGTAAAGCCAACTAAGGGTTATCAAATACCCTCTCTTTCCCCCATCACTATTTTACAAAGCAAAGTCTTAATCGATAGCCTTGACTAACCTAGAGTTCTCTAAGCCAGTCTGGCTGTGAACTTGTGGTAATCCTCCTGAGTGTGTATCACAAAGTGGCAGCGATGTGCTAGCACACCCAAAGTTAGCTTCCTATGTTAGCACCCCCAAGTAGAACCAATTATGCCTCCCTGTATCTGACTCTTACTGTCTCCTCTGTGTGTAACTTCCTAGGACCCCTGGGATTCAGGGCAGGGGCATCTGAGGCATTGCTGTGTCACATCCCCTGCCCAGTGCCTGGCTGTCGGGGTGGTCAGATAGGAGGGTCCCTGGTGACTGAGATACCAGGAAAACTGGGTGAGGATCCAGGCCCCCCACTGACCCAGAGACGGAACAGACAGGCTCTTCCTACCTGTACAGCAATCACAGACAAGACCTCCACTGAGATCCGGTTAAACTCATCAAAGCAACCCCAGGCTCCTGTCTGTGCCAGGCCCTTGTAGATGTTTCCACAGGACTACAAAGGGAAAAGTCAGATCAGACAGAGGGAGTGGCCCCCAAGGGCCTGCAGGAAGCAGGTGCCTGGAGACAGCACCCTTGCACACCTGACCCTCAGAGTCCCAGTGCAGAAGCGCTGGTCAGTGAAGTGAAGGTCAGGCAGAGGAGGCTAAGAAATCCCCCCATCTTCTCATTTTATGCACACAAAGGAGGGACTCCTCCAAGGTGGGCTGGGGCTGCAAGCTCCTGGAGGATCTTCCCCTGTGAATGAGTCATTCTGTCCCCTGCAGGGTCAGCGGCACACCCACGGAGCCCACACAGAGGCTGCTGGGCTCATCCAATGAGAGGGAATCCCCTATAGACAGAGGGCACCCCCCCTTATGCTGGGACTGTTACTGCTGGACTCTCTCCCTTCCTGTTTAGTCCTCTGAGCAGACATGACCCTGCAGCTGAGGGACTTGTCCTTGTCCCCTTCAGAGTTTACCTGGCCACTACTGAACAGGTATTACTCTAATGATGGGGACGTCTTGGAACTGCTGAGACCTCCACCTCCACAAGGGGGTGCTAGCAGGGTACTCTGGATGCCTAGTGGCTGCCCCGCAGGGCTCTCTTTGTAGGGTGCACATGCTCTTGGGTCCCTACATACCTTGTAGTCCATCTGCTCAGAGCAGTTGAAGACATACACCATGGTGCCCAGGGCTCTGCCCAGGTCCTTGGTTGTCTCCGTCTTGCCAGTGCCAGCAGGGCCTGCAGGAGCTCCGCCCATGGTCAGGTGGAGAGACTGTGTGAGCGTGATGTAGCACCTGCCGAGGACCGAGGACCTTGATTCACCTGGGGGCACTGTGACCCTATGACCCTCGGGTCACCGTGAGGCGGTTGTACTTGCTCAGGCCCAGAGGGAACAGAGTCAGAGCGCGGGAACACTATGCATTCAACTGAGGGACAGGCGTGGGCCTCCTGTGGGTTTGGGGGGTGGTCTCTGGGGAATCAACAGAGGCACACTGAGGGTGTCTCGGGCAGTTTCTGGGCTGGGTGTTTTTAATTGTCCTGAGATGTAGTCAACCCTCACACACTCATGAGGGTTCCTGTAGCTCAGTCTCTCTCCCTCCCTCCCTCCCTTCCTCCCTCCCTCCCTCCCTCCCTCCTTCTCTCTCTCTCTCTCTCTGCTCCTAAGTAATTTCTGATTGGCGAATAAAGATGCCAACAGCTAATGGTGGCTGGGAAGAGGAGGCACAGACTGGAGGTTGGAGGAGATGACGAGAAGAGGGTAGAGGAGGAAGAGAAGCCACCGTGGGTTAGGTGAGCCAACTGTAGCTAAGAGCGGCCGGAACGAAACATGGTAAGCAACGAGTCGGGGTTATAATGGGAAAGTAGACTCTAACCTCATAGAGCGTAGGGATCTGCCCAGCTCTTGTGCTGTTTAAGGCTTATTGTAAACAATAAAGGTTGCTCGAGTCTTAAAATCTTCAGCAACATAGGGCCTCCCCACCGAACCTGGGCTCTTCCAGCCTCTGAGCTGAGGTGGGGAGGAGGTGTGTGGTGGAGGGCTGGGCACCGGGCTGTAGGTGGTCCTCACCTGTCTGTGAGTGGGGTGATGACCAGCCGAGGTGTGTTGCCCAGGTACTCATAGGAGTATTGGATCTGGGCGTCACAGATGTTGGCGAAACAATGTCTCTTTTCCTCGTCCCAGCGGTGCCGAAGTTGGGACTGCCAGGTGAAGGCCTGTGAGCTTTCCACCTGCAGCAGGAACCCAAGGGTCTTGGCTCCAGGCTAGTCCCTGGGGTTCTCCTCTCCATTCAAAAACAACTGTTTCAATACCCCTGGCCCCAGCCTGCTACAGACAGGAGCTTCCAGGGCTGGAAGTTGGCCCAGACAGTGAAGAACTGGCTGAGTCAATCCCCAGAATCTGTGTAACAGAGTCAGCCAGTGTGATAGCAGGTGCTTGCAATCCCAGGGCTGGGGAGGTGAAGACAGGGGGCCCCAAGGCCTGAGTTCCAGGCCAATGTGAGAGCCTGCCTCCAAAAAGGAAGGTGGACTGCACCTGAGGAGCCACATCTAAGGTCATCCTCCGGCTGCCACATGTATGTGCAGGTGCATGCACATGTACCTGCACACATATGAACACATACACATGAATGGAAACTTCTGGCATTAGCTCATCTGACCCCCATGGATTGTGTGTGTGTGTGTGTGTGTGTGTGTGTGTGTGTGTGTAGGACAGGCACTCCCTTAGTCACCACCCTGGGAAGAGGAGGTCGTAAATGCTGGAGTTCTTGAGTGTGGGACCAGCCCCGAACCCAGTTCCCAGCCCTTCCCAGCATCCCGGGGACCCCTGCCTCCCCAGTGCTTGGGACAGGGGTGCTCCTGCCTTAGCGATGATCATCTTGGCCACCACGTCTCGGGCGTGCACGTCGATGGTGCAGATGGTCATGATCTTCATCCTGTCGCCAGGGCTGAGATTTCCGATGAGCAGGGTGATGAGCGCGTTCAGCTGGCTGATCTGCAGAGACAGCGCCGGTGCCGGGACCCTGCCTGGCAGTACTGCCCCGTGCTCACTGGGCCGGATGCCTGAGCTGTTGGGGCCCACAGAGAATGTGTGCCTGTGTGTATTCGTGTTGAGTGTGTGTATGCACGTGTGTGTGCTTGTTTACCACAAAAAAAAAAAAAAAAAAAAAAAAAAAAGCAAAACAGAAAAGCTCCTCTCCTCCCTGTGGAGACGCTATGGAGCCCCTCAGAGGAAAAAGCGCGTGCATTCAGTAAAACCAGTTGCCTATAGTCAGGCTATACGTGCTGCAGGAGAAAATGCTGACCGCTGCCCCGAGCGATGGCACGCCCGGTGGGGTCTGTCTTTGTAAGGACCCGGGAAGCAGACGCAGGAGGATCCCCGGGGCTCCCTGAGGCTAGCCTGGCCTAATGGGAAAGCTTCAGACCCTGACCCAAAAAAATAAGGTTCCTGAGCAACCACCCAAGGTGCATGGGCACACACGCACACACACACTCACACATTTGCACCCCTCTTTTCTAAGATCTGAGGAAGAAGCTTAAGGTGGGGGCGGTACTGCCAAGCCGGCTCAGCAGGTAAGGGTAGGTGGGGGAGGTACTGCCAGGCCGGCTCAGCAGGTAAGGGTAGGTGGCTGCCTTCCAGCCCGACAGCCCCAGTTCCATTCACAGAAGCAAAGAATTGACCCCCTGCCCCAAGTTGTCTTCTGACCCTCTCATGCACACTAAGACGCATGCGCTCTGTATTTCTGAGGCTGGCACTTGGACTGTTGTGGGGCTGCTTATGACCCACACAGACAGAGAAGACAGAACTCCACCGCGGAGGAGGGGCCCTGTGCTGTCTACTTCTAAGTCAGTTTGACATAAGCTACGGTCTTTTCTCAGAGAAAATGCCCCCACCACCTTAGCCGGTGGTTCATTTCCTTAGTTAAGGATTGACAGAAGGAGGCTCGGTCTGCTGTGGGTGGGGCCAGCCCTGGGCAGAGGGTCCAGGGCTGCATAAGAAAGCGGGCTGAGCAAGCCTTGAGGAGCAGTTCAGTGAGCAGTGTCCCTCCATGGCCTCTGCCTCCAGGTTCCTGCCCTGAGTCCTGGAGGATGCACTAAGAGTCGGGGGCTTTAAGTTGCTGCCTGTAATAAACTTTCCTCCCCAAGTTGCTTTAGGTCATGGTATTTTATTACAGCAACAGAAACCCCAGTCAGGACAGGGGACTTCTGGCTACTGCCCAGTGGTTTGGGGGCCCAGAGTCCTCAAACCTGCTTTTTGTTGTAGTCTTTGATGGCGTTCTCGTATCCTTCCTCCAGCCTTGCAAACGCCAGGCCCACCTCGGTTGTCCACCAGATCTGCGTGCATGTCAGCGCCACCTGTAAACCACCCAGGAGAAACTGTTCATTATGGATACTAAGATGAGACCATGGCCAGGTGTGGTAGCCCACACCTTTAATCCCAGGGCTGGGGAGGCAAGTGATTCTTTGAGTTTGAGGCCAGTCTGGTCTACAGAGTGAGTTCTGGGAAAGCCAGGGCTACACAAATAAACCCATCTTGAACCCCCACTTCCATTCCCAACTCTCCACAAAAAAAAAAAAAAAAAAAAAAAAAAAAAAAAAAAAAAAAAAGAAAGAAAGAAAAGAAAAGAAGATGAGGCCATGAGGCTGGACAGATAGCTCTGTGGTTAAGAGCACTGGCTGTTCTTCCAGAGGACCTGGGTTTACTTCCTGGCACCTACATGGATGCTTACAACCAGCTTTAACTCCAGTTCCTTGGGACCCAGCGCCCTCATGTGGCCAGTGTGGGGACTGCACACACGGTACACTTAACACACACAGGCAAAACACCCATACACATAAAATAAAGGCAATTTTAAAAAATGAACTTAGGTTAAACAATTAAACCCATTCCCAACAGGCAAGAGGCAACCAAGGGCCCAGAGCCACACTGCAAGCGGGTCCCCGTCCATTCCAGACCTGGGCCGGGTAGTCAAAGATCCACTGCTCCCTCGGTTTCTCCTCATAAGTCACCACAGCTTCTGGAATTTCGTGGCGCAATGTGGCACACATTCGGTCCAGCACCCGATTCAACCACACTTCCACCTGGGGAAATGACCTTACAGGTATATCTCATCCCAGTGACTGGTACACCTGGAGCAGGTAAGCTGAGCAGGCAGGCAGAGCCATCCTGCCTGTCCCGGCCTTTGTACTCTCCTTTCCCAACCAAGCAGTTGGCCACCTGGGTCCTCCACCTGGGTCCTCCACCTGGGTCCTCCACCTGGGTTCTCCACCTGGGTCCTCCACCTGGGTTCTCCACCTGCGCTGAGCTTCACCCACACCCCTCTTTAAACAGAGCCACCATCGCCCTGATCTATGGCTACCCCAGTAGCTTCCTTCTGTGACCAAACACATCCCCGGTCCAGAGCGGTGAGCCAGCCCAGTGTGGAGACCAGTTTTGGCTGCATGGCAGTGATGCGGAATATATCCTGAGTGTGAATCCCCTTTTAACCATCTCATGGGTTTGCATGATTGGGCGTGTATATATATATATATATATATGTTCAACGTCAGACATTAACAACCAAACTCCTCCTCCACCTGGACCCACAAAAGTAGTGTTGGAGCCCCACTTCTTTTAGTGCCCGCTGCCCCGTTTGTCTTCTCTATTCCATTGCTTTGCTTCTAAATAATCCCCCCCCCCACTGCCTGCTGTTTTTATTACTTGTCGGAGAGCTTCAACTCTTTGAACAAGAAGCCGAGAATTTGGAAGCTCCGTCTAGGCAGCAGACTGCCAGTAACATGTTTGTCAGGGGCAGAGATGCGAATGTTTCCCACAGAGCAGTAAAAAAATGACCCACCTGTGCCGCTGAGATGCCTTGGTGGGCAAGAGCGCTTGTAGCATGAGGTTTGATACCCAGAGTCCCCATGAGATGGAAGGAGAGAACCGCAGCCACAAAATCCTCTAACCTCCACTTGCACATGACTCCCCCCTACCCCACACACAAATAATACATTTATACAGCAGACAAGAAGAGGTCCCCAAGCATTTCCTGGAGAGGTAGATGTCCAAATGACAGCATTCAGCCGTCCCCGTCCCCACCAGGCTCACCTGCCCCGAGAGGTCACACTCCGTATCGAAGTCCACGAACTCGTCTTCCTTGCTATACATCCCCAGCCCAAATTTGAGTGGTTTTCCGTTGGCGTCAAGGCGGAACTTGAGCTTACACAGACTGTCGAAGAGTTTGGACAGGTGGCGGCTTACCTGGGAGAAGGACCCTGGAGTTGCTGGTGGCTCTGGGCTCCCTCAGGTTCTCTTAAGCCCCCTCTCTCCTATGCTTTCTCTTTTGTCTTTGGAATATTTGTCTGATGTTAATGGAGGTGTGGGTTGGAACTGGCCTTGGGCAGGATATAGTTGCCAGGGCCTTCATGGAAGCTTCCAGCATGTCCCTTCCCCATGTCTCTTTTCGAGGAGCTCTGGGGAAGCATCTTCCTAGATCCCAGAGTGTGTGCCAAGGCAAAGGTCATGAAGGCCACACAGAGAACTGCTCAGTGGGTCCTTCAGACATCCACAGAGCCCCCCCCCCAACTTCTTACCCATCACAGAAGGAAAACAAGCCACAGAATACATTGTGGGCTAGTCCTCCAGCCGGAGCTCCTAGGTGCAGGGGCCTACACCGCTGCTGCTCTGCCTACCTCCACAGGGTCGTTTCCATTGGAGAGAATGTCCAGCAGGTCAGCGGAGGAGACGAAATAGAACCGTGGGAACGCCAGTCTTTTGGTCTCCAGATATTCAGCCAGTGCCTTTTCACACACAGCCAGGCTGAGGGGAAGGAGGGAAGGGACTGCTGGGTCCTTTTCTGTGGGGCTCTTGGTTAGTTCTTTGTTCTCCACTTACTGAGGACATCTAGTTTTTCTCCACAGACCCATCTCCACCAGCTCCAATCACACACACGTACGTGTGTGTGTGTGTGTGTGTGTGTCCTAATCCACTTCTGGGATGGAATATTATTAGCCTGTGTCTTTGCGCAGCAGGTGGCACATGACCCCATCAACACCTCAGCTGAACATACGGGATGGGGACCCCACCTCTTCTTCAGCTTCTCCAGTTTGTCGTAGAGACCCGGTTTGTTGGTGGCTTCCACCACGTTAGGGGTTTTCACAGCATCTGCCATCAAGGCCTGGGAGGTGGGGGAGGAGGGGGGACAGAAGTATCAGAGCCCATGTGGTCCACAGCAGCCATTTGTGGGAACACCCAGCATCCGAGCTTACCTTGAACTCCTGGTCGATAATGTCGAAGCGCTTGGAGTCCTCCGGCAGCTGGGCTCGGATGTCTTCAGAGCCAATGAAGATGCTCTCTAGGTGGCTCCAGGTTCTCTGGACCTCAAACCAGATGGAGATGACAGAGTCTGCGGTGGACAGCTTCTGCTGCCAGCTGGTCACCTCCTTCAGGAAGTGGGACAGGTACTTGGACATCATCAAGTTCTGCAGCTGCACCTGGTTGTCCTCCAGCGTCTCCACCAGTACCTCGTCTGACTTGAGCATCATGGTGCCTGTCCGTGGGTGTAACTCGTGCTCAAATTCCATGGTGGTCCAGGTGGCGTCCAGGGTTTTCAACACCTTTCAGGGGGACGGGCATAGTGAGTGTTCCGAGTGCTCACGTGTCTGTGCCCTTGGCTGCTGCCTCACACTGCAGCTCGGGAAGGTTTAGGAGCTGGAGGAAGTAGGTCCCTCGAGGTTGTATATAGAACGGTCCCATTTCCAGTTCACTGTGGATTCACTGTGACCAGCAGCTTCCCACTCCTGCTGACAGGCTTTCCCCTGTGGGGACTGTGCCCCCTCGTGCAAGCCAGAACAACCCCTATGTCATCTGTAAACTGTTCCCTTGGCTATTTTGTTGCCGCAGTGAGAGAGATGATTAATTCACAAGCTTAGAGCATTGCCCACCCTGCTCAGGAGCCAAGAGGCAACAAGCGGCCTAGAGGCCTAGGTGGATAGACAGACAGATGGGTCTGGGGGGGGAGGGGACACAAGAGTCCCTGTGCCACACTGCAGACAAAAGGTGCCACATTATCGTGTTCTGGGGTCAGGGCAATTTGAAGAGGCTGAGTTCTGCAGGTATTGGATGATTTTTCTGTCCTGAGTTGGCGAAGGAAGGATGCTAGACGCCTGCCCCCGCCCCACAAGTCAGCAAGTAAGAAGCTGCCTGAGGTTAGCCCCTCACAGCCCCCGATTCCATCAGCCAGTCCTAGGATCCCCCGGTGGAAAAGGACCACGTGACAGCAATGGCTCCTACCTTCTCCATCCCGGACTCCTTTACCGCCTTGTCTACAATGTTGCGGACCTCATCCTCATACTTGTGGAGGTTCAGCTGTAACAGATCTGCCAGTGTGGTCTCTTCTGACATTTCAAACTTCACCTAGGGAGGAAGCAGGCGCGGTTTTCCACAGGAGTCCAGGAGTCAAGCCTCTGAGCGCAGCCTTGGCCAATGGGCCGAGCTTTGATCTGTGACCCAGGGGCTCCCTGATTCAGGACAATCCCTTCTCCAGCCCCCACCCTTTCCTCTATAGAACTGTAACCACAGCATTCTCTGGGGTCGGGTACAAAGCATACACCAGAACACAAGTTCACTTAGTGCACTGGTTCTCAGCCTTGCTAATGCTGCAACCCTTTTATACATTCATGCCAGGATCGATGTCTGGGGGGTATCCTTGGAAAGTTTGGGGGTGCTAGGAATTGAGCTGGGAAGCAAAGGGAGGTTAGAGGAACAAGTTCATCGTCTCCTGTCTTCCTATGCCATATGGACGGTCAGTTACAATCAGAACTAGCCGTAACTTGCGGGGCCTGGTGTGAAAAGAAGGCACAGGGCCCTTGAAAATGAATGAGTGTCAAGACCACAGCAGCAACAAGCGCCAGGCCAGATGTGTCCCTTAGAGCAATAGCCACATGCTTGCTACAAAGTAACCAACTATGTTTTGACAGGATTTGAGGTCTTACCCCACAAGGGGAAACTTAGGCCTGTTACCTTTGTCAGGGCTGGGGAGGTCATAGGCCATAGGAGGAACAAACTACTCTTGTTTTGGTAAATGGACACGGTGTCATGCTGCCTTCTAAATATTTACGATTATACCCTGGACAAGTGCTGTTCTCTGTCTGAGCCAGGGAAGCTTCTGCCGGCATTGGGCAGTGGTTAGCGTGGCGAGCCATAACAGGTCTATGGGCTAACAAGGATTGAGGGTCGAATGCTCAGTCTAAGTGGGACAACTGTGTTGTTCCCTCCCAAGGTCCCCAAAACATCGAGGGAATGGGGTTCGTGGCAGGGGAAAGAATACCAGAGTTGGTGGGAGTAGGAGGGATGAGGAACAGTAATGGAGGGGAAATGATTTTACATTCTATACCTGTATGACGTCATCAGTGAGTTCAGAGACAGCCGAGCTGAAGGCAAGTGCAGACTCTCTGACCTCTGGTACAAAAGTGACTGGCCCATGCCTGGCCTGGTCAACCTCATGCACCGACACCTCACCTTTACCATGTAGACAGCTCAGGTTAGGGTGCCAGCAGCCTTCCCTTCCTCAGCCCCCATGTACCTGAGTGGCCTGCATGAGCTGTTGCCAGTGGCGGTCGCGGATGGCGGGGTTTTGCAGCTCGCT
The DNA here is from genome assembly GCF_963924665.1 of Micromys minutus. Taxonomy (NCBI): domain Eukaryota; kingdom Metazoa; phylum Chordata; class Mammalia; order Rodentia; family Muridae; genus Micromys; species Micromys minutus. Next base: position 63,309,827 of record NC_137979.1, read on the forward strand.
CACGGCGCGCAGGGATGTGATCATGTTTTTCACGGTGTTGTCCAGTCCCACAAAGGCATCCCAGGGTTTCATCTCCTTGTCCAAAGACCTCACGTCCTTGGCAAACTTTTTACAGTCGATGTCCATCTGCTCCACATTAATGTCCTTCCACTTGGTGGTCTTCCAGTCGTCGATGCTGGTGTTGACCTGCAGTGAGAGCACCCGGCTGTCACCTCCCACCTTCCCTCAGCACAAGGCTCCACCTGCTTTTGGAGGGTGTGGGAATACAAGATACAATGTACTATTTAAATAGGGAATACAAGATACAATGTACTTTTTAAATAGGGAATACAAGATACAATGTACTTTTTAAATAGGGAAACAAGATACAATGTACTTTTTTAAAAATGGGGGAACAAGATACAATGTACTTTTTAAAATGGGGGAAACAAGATACAATGTACTTTTTAATGGGGACACAAGATACAATGTACTTACTTTTAAATTCAAAGTGTTACATTAAGACAAACTCCTTTAAAAACAATAAAAGCTGCTCCAGGATCGGCACTTCTTGAACTCACACTTGCCATCTCCTTACCAACTGCATCACTTTGACTCAACCCCCGGAAGGACAGGAGGCGGAGCTCTGACCTCTCAGAGGGAAGCCAGGGCCCCCTTGTAACAGGATGAAAGGTCTGCAGGACCTGATGACCTTGCTAGGTGTGCTCGCCTGACGGCTTTGACATTCTTCAATACTTTCCCTGACTGTGTGGTTCTTTGGGTTTTGAGACCCAGACCCATTTCTTACAGAGAGATGTGTCCAGTGGTGGGACATTTAGAACTGAAATCTGACGTTAGTAAAAGGAGTGATCTAAGAACCACACCATAAAAACCTCGATTTAAAAGATGAACAGGTAAGATGTTTGTTGGTAAAGGCCTGTGCAGGGCCTTCCTAGTGGTTGGCAAGATTTGGCTTGCTGTCCTTTTGGGAATGACCATGAAACTTGTCTCAGCCAGGACATGTGAGCCAGGCCCAGACTTCCAGGCAGGAGCCCTGATTGCCAGTACTCGGCTCATAGTGCTTTGCCCTCCTGGTCAATCACACCGATACACAGCCTGGACTAGTGAGCTGACCTTTGATGGGCCTGGAACAAGCGCATGACAAATACATTTTGCTGTTGTTCACCTAGGAGACCTAACTCCTTCACCTGCAAAGGACTCAGTGGTCCAGCCTCACTGGCAGGTCTGAGATGACTGCATCATCTTATGGTGTCCTGGCTGGTTGGCTGTCATGCCTTTTCCTGAGCCACCCTGCCAGTTCATGCACATGGCACTTCCTGGGCCAGGCTCTCTTTGGTGGTTTCTGTCTAGGGAGATGCTGCCCTCATCTGCTGCCAAAGTTTGCATGAATTTTGGAGTCCCCAGGTCTGAACTGTAAGAAGTACCACCCATCGTCTGGGTCTCAGGCCTCCAGACTGTGGTGTTTTGCTATGGTAGCTCTAATGGAGTCCTGTGTGGCTTTGAGTGGCTTGGAACTTGCATTGTCACCCAGGCTGTCCTTGCCTTGGATTTCCTACTGTTTCTACCTCCCTGGAGCTGGGATTGTGGGGTACGGCATCCCATCTGGTACATTCCTTACTATCTCCCAGACCATTTGACTTGCTGTCCTTAAGATGGTCACTGTACTCAGGAACTCTCAGCCCACAAAAACCACAGGAGACCTGGCCTTTCAACAATCCATCATGGGCTGTGAGGGGAGGGGGAGTCGTATTCCTCAGTGGTATGGTCACTGGTAAGTTGTTCTTGCTGGAAAAAGTCACCCCCCTCTACCCAAATTTAAAAAAATAAAAAAGGCATGAAACTAGGAGGGAGCTTACTGAGAATGTTGGAGGGAGTCTTGGGGGAATAGGAGGAAGATGTGGGGATAAAAGAAGAGAGATGTAAGGGAGAATGTCAGGTAGAGGAGGAGACAGGGGAGAGAAGCTTGACCGAGAAAGGTAGGGCAGGAGAGAGGCGGGACAGGAGAGGGGCGGGGCAGGAGGGAGGTGGGGCAGGAGGGAGGTGGGGCAGGAGGGAGGTGGGGCAGGAGAGGGGCGGGGCAGGAGGGAGGTGGGGCAGGAGGGAGGTGGGGCAGGAGGGAGGTGGGGCAGGAGGGAGGTGGGGCAGGAGGGAGGTGGGGCAGGAGGGAGGTGGGGCAGGAGGGAGGTGGGGCAGGAGAGGGGCGGGACAGGAGGGAGGTGGGGCAGGAGGGAGGTGGGGCAGGAGGGAGGTGGGGCAGGAGAGGGGCGGGGCAGGAGGGAGGTGGGGCAGGAGGGAGGTGGGGCAGGAGAGGGGCGGGGCAGGAGAGGGGCGGGGCAGGAGGGAGGTGGGGCAGGAGGGAGGTGGGGCAGGAGAGGGGTGGGGCAGGAGGGAGGTGGGGCAGGAGGGAGGTGGGGCAGGAGGGAGGTGGGGCAGGAGAGGGGCGGGGCAGAAGGGAGGTGGTGGTACAAAGCTGATACTGCATTCTTATATAAAGAGGTCCTCTCTGTTACAGCCACATGCAGAGTCTCCAACCCTGTCCCACAAGGCCTGGCCTGCCTCACCATGATGATCATGTCCCAGAGCTCCTTCAGCAGGCGGACCTCCTTGTGGCAGGCCTTCAGCTGCTTGTAGTCTGGCACCGTGACCTCAAACAGGCTGGCCGACTTGCACAGAGCCTCCATCACACCCTCCATGGCCGCGATGCTCTTTTGTTGCTGGAATGGGAGGGGACATCAAAGGCTGCCCAAGCCTGAGTGCCTCACCTGCCCCCAGTCCTGCCCTTTGGTCTCTTTTCTCCACCATGCCCCAATAAATCTTCTCTGTCTTCTAGCTGCAACTAGTCGCCCCACCAGGGTGTACAGTTCACCTCATCCCAGCTTGACGGAGACCAGTGCTCCAGCCAAGATGGCAGCCACCCTCTGTGATGCCCCTCATTCTGGGTACCAGTAAGAGGAGGCTCACTAGATAAAGACTTGAATTTGTGTTGTTGCCATGAACACAGCTATGACAAGAACCCCACTGCCTCAGAACCCCAGGGGCGTGGCAAGGCCTTTCTCCAGGTCAGGCTCAGGGAGATGGTAATGCTTCCCCTGGTCCATGGAGGAGGCTGACAGTTTGTGCAGAAAATACTAACCACAGTCCTTCCTCCCTCCTCTCTTCCCTCCTCCCCTCTACTCTTCTCCCTCCTCCTTCTTCCCCTCCTCCCTCCTCTCTCCTTCCTCCCCTCCTTCCCTCCCTCCCTCCTCCTGGATGTTCACAGCCCAGACTGTGACCCTCTATGGAGATGAGCTTAAACAACCCATGTCCTCATTCGGCTGTATATGCAATGAACCTGCCTCCTCGGCGCAGACGTATACAATGAATGTACTGAGTGTCTGGGCTGCTGTGTATCACCAGAGCGCACATCTCACCTGACCCCAGCTTTTCTATCTATGCCCAATGCTTCCATGCCAGAGTTCTACCTGACTAGAAATGAGAAAAGCAGCGCGGGATTGTGGCTCAGGGAGGGTGACATGAGTGACAGGAAGAAAAGGGGGAGCTTGTGGGGTTCACATCTGCCCAGCAAGCTGAGGTCCCCAGGGGCTGGCGCCTGGAGTGGGTGCAAGAGGCCCGTTGAACTCAGAGCAGACCCAGGCTCTGAGAAGCTCTGTGCCTGCCCTGGGAGGATCTGCGCTGGCTTGGCCAGGTGGCCAGACGGCGGCCAGGGGCGGAGCTGAGCATCCTATGCTGACCCTAACACTTGGGCCCTGTGAATGGAGTGGGGGTGTATTCAAAACCTGGTGGCTGGTTGGATGGCAGAGAGGAAGGGACAAGAGTTAAGTCCAGGTGACAAGGAACTTTCCATAGGTACGGTGAAGTCAGCCTGAGGGGAAAGGGCAGCCCGTGACACTTGCAGGGTGCTCATGTGACCATGGGTCTGTTGCCCTGGAATAACTTTCTAAGAAGTGTGGCAGAGTGCATGGAGGCTGTGTGGCTGGGAGGGGGGAATGCCTGAGTTTGCATATCCATGTGTATGTGCGCGCGCTCGCGCGCGCGCGCACACACACACACACACACACACACACACACACGCACGCACAAATGAGTCCCATGCATGCACATGCTTGGCCTTGCAGGCAGTCCTATTTCAGCCATGTTTCCATTCGTGAGAGTAAAAGCTTAAGAAAAGACCAGTGCTCCAAGGCGTTCCTGGAGCTGCCACAGGGACCTCGCCACAGTAAGTACCTTATTCAGGGACTTGTAGGGCTCGGGGTCACTGAAGGAGAAGGGGGCGTCATGTCTGAACTTCTCTCTGAATTCGTGCTGCTTGAGCTATGAGAGAGCAGGGGTGTGGTCGGGGTGGGGAGGGAGGTCACGCCATGGCTGAGCATCTCAGGATCCACCCCCATGCTCCCCTCGGCCCCTACCCTCAACTGCCCAGCCCAGCCCAGGCTACCTCAAACTGCTGACACTTTCGCCTCAGGATGTTAACCTCGTTGGCCTGGAGGGGCGCCACATTCTGCTTCACCTGAATGGCCAGTTTCTTGGTGTTGGTCCACTGCTCCGGCAGCTCCTGCGGGAGGCGAAGGTGGCGGGGGAGGGGGGGAAGGTGGTGTCGTCTGCCTCCATTCAGCCACTGGAGTTATTGGTCTTTTAAAAAGTATTTAATGTGTCTGAGTGTTTGCATGCATGCAGTGCCCAGAGAGGTCTGAGGAGGATGCTGGAGCCCCTGGAACTGGATGGGTGCTGGGAACTGGATACAGGTCCTCTGCAAAAGTAGCAAGAGCGGTTCCTGAGACCCTCATCTCTCCCCCTTTAAAACGCTCCGCCGTGATGTAACTGAAGGCTCAGGAGAGACTTTCTAAAGTAGTACAAATTGCTCGTGATGTCCGCAGCCAGCCCCAGAATGGCAAAGCGGGAAGCTCAGCGAGCCCTGCCAATCAGAACTTTCTCTGCCTTTCGTAGTGTCCGTCAGCCTGAACCCGTCCATGTGCATGACCGTGCAGAGATTCATGTGGTGATGCAGATGCACATGCGTGTGCATACACACGTGCATACGTGTGCCTGTGTAGGTGCCTTTATGCACGTGCATGAGTGTGAACACCTCGGTGCACATTTGTGCGTGTGTGCCTCCACACCGGTGTACAGTTTTAAGCCTTTTACCCCAGGCAGAGGTCTGTGTATGTTCTCCCATCAGGCTAGGGGACGTGGCATCAGGAAATATTTAAAGAAAACAAGTGGCAACACCCAGGCAGGAGGGGACATTCCCATAACCTAGATATCCCAGCTGCCCCCATGCGTAGCCGGGGAACCCATAAGGACTGGCCACATGAATCAAAGCCCTCTGGCTTCAGCTGGATCTTAAACTGTGACTGGGGCAGGCACAAGGCCTGTTGCTTGGGGTGCAGACCCAACATACTCTAGGGCAGGCCCCCTTACGGCACAGGGCCACCCTGCTAGCTGCATGGTAGGGCCGTGGGCCTGTGGCTCCTCTTCCTTTGTTGGTCCTCAGCTGTGGGTCTGGACAGTGGCTAGAGCGCAAACGGGGGCGGACTTCATGCAGCAGGAAAATAGGATGGATGGAAGAAGGGGGAGGGGGAGGGGAAAACTAGGAGGGGTGAGGAAGCTGATGGGTTTGGGAAGAGATGGGAAAGGGAGCAATCAGGCACAGCTGGGGAGTGGGGTGGCTCCTTGGAGGCCTTCCAGAGGGACTTCCTCATCCTGCTTAGTCTATAGCTCAGCCAGCATAGACTTCTTTCATGCTGACAGTGGCTGTCATGTGAGCAGTGAGTGGTAGGGCATAGGCGGCCTCTGGTCCCATCTTTGGTCACTAGTCTCCGGGGCTTCTCTATGCTCTAGTCTCCATCATCTTTCCCATCCACTGGGAGTGAGTGACCTCCACGTTCAGCGGGGGTGGAGGGAGATGGCCTTAACCCCACAAAGCCATCAGGAGGCTCTTGCCAGCCTTCGGGGACCACCTTGGCCCTGTTCTCCAGGAAGATGCAGTCCTCAGCCTCAATACCCCAGGGGATCCCGAGTCTCGTAGGTGTCTAGCCTTCGGTGACTTGGCGCGGCTCCCTGGGGACCCACCTGCAGCTTCAAGTAGATCTCCTCCGGCATCTCCTCCCCATAGCTCTTGAGAAGTTCGATGGTTTGCTTCAGGGGCTCGAACATGCTGTCGGTGGCCACCTGCCTCTCCTTGACCTTCATCAGGTGCCCCATGACCTCCACCAGCCCGTCATAGTCTCCCTCCTTAAGCGGCTTCTTTAGGCCTGCCCGGGTTATGCTCATGAAGCTTTCCAGATCAGCAAGGCTGCAGGACAAGGGGCCGTGGTGAGGGGCTCCATCCTCCTTGGGCGCCACCTCAGTGCCGTCTTAGCAAGGACACTTGACCTGCCATGCAAGGTACCACCTGGAGAGGGGCAGCCACTGCCGCCGTACGGTCCCCTTGGCCTAGATGTCACAAAGATCCTGTTAGTGTAGACCAGGCTGGTCCTTGTGCACCATATTAAAGTCACAAGCTCAGAGCAGCCAGCTTCCCGGATGGGCTCGCTCAGAGAGCGGTGCTCATGTCACTGTGGATGACTGGGCCGTCCCAGCAGCTTTCCTGTCAGACTCAAGGCTTCATCACAGAGTCTGACAGCTACTTCACCCTCCTACCCGCCCTGCACTGGTCAAGACACCAAATCGATCATGTGCAAAGGCCGAAGGCTCTGCTTACAAATCCCCTCCCCCATTCCCCGTGACTTTCCCAGGCTGCCTGGGGTTCTGGGATGGGGGGAGACTTGGGTGCCACAGTGGCGGGTTGTGGCCTCACCTGTTGGTGACGTGGTTGCTCAGGTATTGCTTGAACAGGAAGCTCCAGCGCTTGATGGTGTTGAGCAAGGCCTGCTTGAAGGGGCGGCAGTCACACTGTAGCCAGCCGTGGAAAACCTTGGTGTTCTCACATCTGGACACCTCCTCGTACAGCTTCTCGTAGGAGTCAATCTACCCAACACAGCCGTGGGCTCCGTCAGCCAATGCTGTGTGTTCCCCACGAGCCAGCACTGCTTTCTGGCTGGCTGTGAAGGGCACCCAGGTGACCCCAGGGTTCAGCTCAAGGGAGGCCAAGGTCGCCAACACCTGTTTGCCCTTGTCCCAGCATCCCCCACCTCCTGGAGGGACAGACAGACAGAAGGGGGCGAGATTGGGTGACTACCCCAAGGCTTCTGGAGCAGAAGGGGACTCCCAAATGTGCCCCCTTAACTCATGGGAGCACTTGCAGACCTTGGGCTGTCACATCTTCCTCCTCACTGGTGTGAGGAAGAAGAGGGCTCTTTCTCACTGTGCCCAAGACCAGTCTGGAGATCTGGAGGGACCGGATTGCTTCACTTCCTAGATTCCCAGTGCTCTGATACCTGAGCTCTTGCTGGCTCTGGAGGCCGATTCTTAGACCCTCACCTGGAGTGGGCCTGAGCACAGGCCTCCCAATCACCTCTTATCGCCAGGATCTCAAGGGCTCTTACACTCAGGATCAGTCCCTCAGGCCTATTCACCACAGGATGGGACACCAGCCAGCTCAGCATAGTGCCCCCATCTGAGCTAACTGAAGCCATTCACACTACAAGCCTGATAGAGCCTGCCAAGGACCCTTCTCTCCCTGGCCGCCTCCTGCGGCACTGGTGCTCCCCCGTGTGGCGTGGTGTGGTAAGGCATGCTATTCCTCCCGGCCTCACCAGGAGCAAATGTAATCAGGCCACCCAACTTTTGAATTTGGCCTGGGATGGGGGTGAGGGTTGTCTACCAGAGGATGCAGGAGATGACACGGGGGGGGGGGGGACAACAGGACCATACGCACCTGCTGCTGGAACTGATCCAGGGTAGGTGGTGTCTTGGGGATGGTGTCATTCATCTTGGTGTCCAGCTCCTCAAGGGTGGGCGCGTGCCCGAAGATAAGGAAGTTCTTCATAAACTCTTGAAGGTCATCCACCCAGAGGTAGGAGTATCTCTCGAAGGAGTCCTGGTACTCCTCGGCCACCTTCATGGCCCCGATGACCAGGCTGGACACTTCCTCCCTCATCTCCATGAGGTCTGTGATATCCTCCAAGTCTGTCTGCAGGGGTGGGAGTGGGGACAAAGGTTGGGTCATTTGTCTTCATGAGAGACAGATTTGCCCCTCGGCCTGGAAAAGCACTCTTCTTTGGGTGAACTGCTGCTGGGTACCCAGGATAAAGGCAGGGGAGTGCCTGTCAGTGTGCAGTTCGCCCAGACAGATTTGCTAAGGGTGGCTCTGGCCTGTCTGATCCCAAGGTGGCTTGGGTATCAGCCCATCCATTTTGTACTCGCATGGACCGTGGCTGTGTGCCATAGGCTGGTTTTGAAAAGGGGGACAGAGAACGGGCTTACACAGACTGTCTGGGGGGTGGGGGTGGGGGACAATTGTAAAATAACAAACCTAGAAAACTACCCTCTAGTGAAATCTCAGTAAATGTTATCTATGGCATATGCAAATCGATTGGCTGTGCCCCTGGTCACTTATGAGGCCTTTAAAATTCCTCAGTATATGTTGTTAAGATCTGTGGCTCAAACTTACTTCCAGGCATAGTCCAGTTGGTAACATTACAGAGGGCAGTGTTCTCTTCCAGGGCATTTCTACAAGGTCATCATTTCTGGTGACTTGCACTTTTATTTTGACCTTGATGCCTTTTGCCCTTTATTAGTCCTCTTTGTACAAATTTAATTTTCTAATAAAAATTAGGGGGAGGGGAGCAGTCACGGAATTGAGGCACTGACTTGACAGAGGCAGCTAAGGAGCACAGAGTTGGGGAGAGGCTGACTCTGCCTGAGCCCTCGGCTGTCCTGTTGAGCTCAGTGGTTTTCTAGGAGGGGCACACTCTCTCGGGATGGCAAGGTGTTTTTGTTTGTTTCTTTCTTTGCTTTGCTTTATACAATTTTTAAAAAATATTTTATTTTTTTATTTATGTGTGGTTTTGGGTGTGGGTATGTCTCTCTGCCCCACCACAGAACCCAAACCTACCCCACAGGATGGCTCACAGCAAGGCTGGGGTTTCACTTGCCCCGTGCCCTCCTCAGAGCCCCTGCATGCTTATGTGCAGTATATCTTGGTTCTAAGGTTGACGTGCTACCTCTGTGCCAAAACTCAGGCATCTATGCACACCACAGACCCATGGGTACAGAACAAATGGGGGGTTGCTCGGGAGCGGCTCTGCCCAGGTTTGCTCCATCCTGTAAAGAATGGAATCCACCTCTAGGAGGAGACCTGCCCTTGGTAATGGCTAACCCAAGGGGCGGGGGCAGGTTGGGGACCTGGCTGGGAAGGTAGATTGTGTACCTTTCCCTCCTAGAATTCCTGCTCTTCTTGTACAGTCTCTACGAGCTGAGCCACCACGAGACTGGGCTGGGTCTGTCTATCTTTCAGGTTCAGAAAGGTGTAATTGTTTCTTTTTCTTCTTTTTCTTTCAGAGGGAGATTGGAGCTTAAGTATGCCTAAACCCCCGTGCTAAAATTTTGGGGGTGGTCCTTTCCCTTTTTCTAAAGACTCTCCACACCAGCCATCTCATCTCATGGCTGTTTCCTTCTATTCTCCAGACAGCTGCACAACTCCCCAGTTGCCTTTCCTGAGGTTTTCCTTTCTGACCCTAGCACATTGTCCTCCAGAGTCTGTTTGTTCTTAAATCCCTTTATTAATGGGACAATTAAGAGCCCTCAGAGGGGACACTGCAGCTCCCCAAGATTTTTGGCAACAGTCTTTTCCTGCCTTTTCTTTAACTGGCAGAGAAGAGGAACCGTAATCTTATATCCAAAGCAGGCACCAGCCTTAAGGTGGCCATGTGAGCTGCAGGCTGTGTATGCCAGGTTACCTCAGGGCACTGAGAGGACAGGGAGGAAGGCCCACAGCTATGGCAGCCATAGGTGGTGAGCAGGACCAGGCACCTATGCTGAACCCTTCTAGAATGGAAGCACCAGGGATGTGGTCCCAGTATGCTGGCATGAAGCCTTCTGTTTGGCTGATATTTCAAGCTAACTGACCCAGTACATGAGGAGGAAGGAGAGTCAGGCAGGCCCCAGGAAAGAGGACATTTGGAAGGCCAGACTCGGAGTGGGGAAGAGATAGTTATCAGGCTTTGGAGCCGGGGAACCCGAGGAAATGGCAACCACAAATTATCACATTCTGGACTGTCATCATCACACTCTGCAGAGCTAGGCCAACACTATCTGGCACCCAAGCAGGGAAATGCCAAAGGGGCGGTAAGAAGTGAAGACTGACCTTGTAGTTCATTCTGCCCTTGGCTAGGCGAGGGATGAGCCTGGCCACATTGTACAGGTCATTGATCAAGCCCTCGATCAGCGCCAGGAAGCCCTCCTCGTCACCCATCTCCAGAGATGGGTTGTAGGTCAGCCCTTCTTCATCCAGCTCCATGTGTATCTCAAACAGGGGAGCGATATTCTCCTGAAACAAGTTCCTGGGGGCTGAGTACCTCGGCTGGTACTAAATGATGCCTGGGTTGTCCACTCCAGGCGCTGGCTAATATGTAGCCATCTCCTGCTGGTGTAGACCAGCAGTTCAGACTACTTGAGCCAGATGCACAGCCGTGGGCTCAGGGCCAGCCGAGAGTTGGCTGGGGAAAAGCAGGGGTTGGAGCAGGCAGATCCCTGAACTCGGCGCTGCCAATCACCACAGAGTCACTTCACATAAAAGCAGGGTTGCCATTTCAGAGGGTGCCCTCCCTACTTGCTTGGCAAGCCCTTGCATCCCCACACAGCTGCAGCCAGTCCATGTCTTAATGCCTCTGGTGAGGTTGCAAAGCTACAGGGTACCAACCCCATCTGTCAGGAGATGCTATCGAGGTTTACTGGGGGCTCTTCCCACTATACCGGTGCCTCTCCTGTTATGTGCTATGGCATGCAAGTGGCTAGACTGTCCTTCCCCTGACCACCCCAGACCCGGGTCCCGTCATAACTATGGCTGACAGACTCCAAACACCCCAGGCTCTCTATGGTGAAAGGAGCTGTTTACTGGTATGGAGAGGTCCTACAGGATATGTAAATGGTCAGTCATCCCGAAGGATGGTCAGGCTTTTCTGAACACTAAGCCAGAGGCTGCCTCCTGCCATGGGGCCACTGGGAACTCTCTGGCAGTGTCAAGGAGGGACCTTGTGGTGTTGATGACCACTCCCCTTCTCCGCTGTTGTCACCTTTACCGCAGACATTCAGCAGTGTGAGGCTGCCTTGTAAGCCTATTGTCGGGAGCAATACCTGGGTGCACCAGCAGAGTTTTAGGTCTGCAAATTTGTTGTGGCTGTGGTTGATGCAAATCTCCCAGTGAGCCTGTGTGATAGGCAGACTTCTGGTTACAGGGGGTACAGGTGGGGGTGGGTGGACTCTGACTACAATGGACTTGAGGCTGCAAGTTTGTACTTTTTTGCCTTTTCTTTTTCCTCCAGAAAATGCTGCAACATAAAGACCTGCTCCAGAAGGGCCCCTCATTGACCTTAGATTGTGGCTGCATAGACTTCAGTTGTTTGTAATTGATCCAGACTCAGGTATTTTGCTATAGCAGCTGGAAACATACTAAAGACAATTACAGACCAGCAATGGAGATGTGTGCCAGGTTCACACATGGCCCGTCTTCCCTCTGTGGCTGTGGGAGGCCCTCCTGTAACATCACCCTGTCCTTCACTGGTGGGGTGGGTCTTTGCCTTTTCTTCCTGAAATGTCCCCAGTGTTTGAAAATGATGGGGCCTGGAGAACTCTGACATCATTAGTGGACCAGTCTGTTGATGGATTTGTAGCTTAAGGAATTTGGGGGGAAAGGGCTTTATTATGAAGGAGGGCTTCCCCTTATTATTTGGTTGCCAGGGTGAGTGGGCCCGCTCCATTACCCCCTCCCTACTATGGGGCTTTGTAACAAGGCACTGGTGCTGACTGGTATACATTATAACAAGGCACTGGTGATGACTGGTATACATTGTAACAAGGCACTGGTGATGACTGGTATACATTGTAACAAGGCACTGGTGCTGACTGGTATACATTGTAACAAGGCACTGGTACTAACTGGTAGACATTGTAACAAGGTGTGGGTTCTCCTTGGAGAACACAACTCAGGGGGACTCACCAGCATAACTTGTATACAGAGAGATAAAGCTTGGCTGCTGGGAAGAGTCCCCTCTGCCATTTCCACAAGAAAGGGTCAGGGGTGCCTAATATCACCTGGCAGCAATCTGCTTAGCTATTCTACAGTGCATTTGGGTTATGGCAGATCTCGGGTGATTGGCTGTCCTGAGGGCCTGAGATTGGCTGTTCTCTGGCATGACAGAGCCTTTAGTTTTAAAACCAGGGCAAGCTGGCTACCACAAACAGACTTTAATTAAGCCTGTTAATTCATAAAACAGCCTGCTCTTTCACCAGGCAAATCTGAGGCATAGATTCTAACACAGATCTTGCTTTCACACTCACATCCACATGCACACATCCACACACACAGTAACTTACATCCACAGTCATGTTGTCCATTAAGTAATTTAGAGATTTGCGGATGAAGTGGTCAAACTCATCTAAGACCATGGCATCAATATAGTTGACGTATTCCTTCCAAGGCTGGCTGGTTGTATCTGCTCTGAACAGTTCTGCATTTTCCTGCACACAGAAGCACACCTTTGGCTGTGATTTCATTGGTATGCCACTTAGCTCTCTGTTCAACCTATGCTATGATAGGCTGCATCATCCCTGCCTTTGTCTTCTTGGTCTACAGACCCTCAAAGCAGATGGTTTAAGTCCCTTGAAAATGTTGGGCTCTTTCCCATAGAAGATTTCACGCACCGGTCTTTCTGCCATTCCTGGAAGATGAGCTTTCTAATCTTTTAGCTCTCAGCTCAGGTGTCACCTCCTCATAAGGCTGTCCTTGAGCACCCACTATTGCTATCTCTGCTCCCTCCCACATTTTCTTTAGTAGCCTGCTGTTTATGCCATGGCGGTACAAGTGACAACCCTCAGTTATTTTGTCTTTGGTCTGTACCTTTCGTTGGTGACCATGTTTGTGACAAAGAGCTTAGATTATCCTTTCTGCAACTGGACTCTGACATAGGGCAGTATCTGGGACAGAAGTGGTAAAGGGTTCAATGTACTGGGGATAAAGAGTTAAACAGGGAGGTTGATGAATGGATCAACATATTGGTGAATGGATGAGTGGGTGGATGGATACATGGGTGGGTAGGTGGGTGGATGGATGGATGGATGGATGGATGGGTGGGTGGGTGGATGGGTGGGTGGATGGATGGGTGGGTGGATGGATGGGTGGGTGGATGGATGGGTGGGTGGATGGATGGATGGATGGATGGGTGGGTGGGTGGGTGGATGGGTGGGTGGGTGGATGGGTGGGTGGATGGATGGGTGGGTGGATGGATGGGTGGGTGGGTGGATGAGTGGATGCATGGGTGGGTAGGTGGGTGAATGGATGGATGGATGGGTAAATGGATGGATGGGTGAATGGATGGGTGGGTGGATGGATGGGTGGGTAGATGGATGAGTGGATGCATGGGTGGGTAGGTGGGCAGATGGATGGACAGTGGAAGTGTGGGTAGATGGATACATGAGTGGATATCAGGAATGAACAAAGAGATAGATAAAGGGATGAATGGATGAGAAGGATGTAAAGGTTGGGAGAAGGACAAATGGATGAGTCTGTAAGACACTGAGTGCTACAGGTGAACATGAAGATGAATGTAACTCAGCCTGTATTCTCAGGAAACGGAGATAGAAGTCAGAATCCCAGGTAACGTTAGTGTGGGGCAGAAAGAAATGGTTCAAATGGCTGTCACAGCAGTGGATGAACATGGTAACAAAGCCGGGCACCCAGGCAATGCTGTCTCACTAAAGCTGGAACGGGTGAGCTGCTCTCCTTGGCTCTGGCCTCTCTCCTCTCCTCTTCTCTCTCTCTCGCTCTCTCTCTCTCTCTCTCTCTCTCTCTCTCTCTCTCTCTCTCATAAGCTTTGCTCCCTCCACTAGCTTCTATCAAAGACACCCACTTTCTAGACAGTTAAACAGGTGCATATCCCATCTGTGCACAGACACGTGCTGGCTGTGTATACCACAAGCACACCTGTGAGGGCTCCTCAGGTCTCACATGTGTCCATGTCCACACTCACAAGTAGGGAACCCATGAGGGACACACATCAGCTCACAGCAGCCTGCCCCTGTTGGCTTAGGGTGAAGATGTCACCATGTATGGACTTTAATGCAGGCGTTGATGGTGCTCTGGCCACCCTGGGATAGGGCGCATGCATGGAACTACAGAAATCTTACTTTGAAGCTGCTCTTGGGTCAAGACAGCTTGGGTGAAATCTAACAGATTCTGATGTGTTCATCAGAACACTTCTCACTGGTCATCTTAATACAATGTTTGGCTACTTTTCTTCTCTCTCCTCCACAAAAAGCAAGCAGCTTCCAAAAGACCCCCAGGAGTTTCCTTACCGCAACCATGGCTTGGATTCTCACACCAGCATCCTTGACAGCAGTGTAGCGCTTGTTCAGGTTGGCCACCCTGCCGTCCAGGTCCAGCAGGGCTTCCTTCTTGTTGTCCTTCCTTTCAAACAGGGGGTTGGCGGACCACTCCTGGAGGGAAACCCCAAGATTGGTCCTTTCAGAGATAGCCCACTTGGTCTGGCCCCTCCTTTGTGTTCTCTTGGGTGTGAGCCTCCCAGTGTCTGGTCAGGCTTCTCCCTGTGCACCCTGTGAGCTGTGAGCACCTGTGTATAACTCCTTCAGGGGAGTTCTTGGGGGTGTGAGCACGCCGTTCAAGTGCAAACTGAATTCAAAACATAAAACTGCAGAGAACGGTGGCTTTGTTCTTCCTCTCATGTTTTTAAATCTTGTTTTTTAATGTATAGGTACGTGTGAGCGACTACTTGTCTAGATGTGTACCATGCTTTAAGCATGTAGTAAAGTAAGGTAACAGATTTTTAAGAACACTTTCTAGTCTGGGGAGAATAAGATGCTTGCTGTGCGAGCATGAGGCCCTCAACCCAGATCCCCAGCACCAGAGAGAAAGCTGGGTGCTCTAATATGTGTCTCCAAGCCCAGTGAGGGGCTGGGGGCAGAAACAGCTGCATCCTGGTCAGTCAACTGGTGAGATTCAGGCTCAGGAGACCCTGTCTCCAAAGGTAAGATGGAAAGCTACCGAGAAACACACCTGATACTAACCTATGCTCTTCACACGTGCACACACGGATATACACTTGCATGCACCACACACATACGCACACACACAACTTCCTTTTGAGCACATAGTCACAAGTGTTTTGCAACGTAAGGCTACTGAAACCTAGGATGAGGGCTAGAGAAGCGTCCCCCGGCTCTCTGAAAATCTGAGGTCCTTCACCCTTGGAGGGTTGTGCTTCTCCTCTGCCCATCTCCTGCCTCCAACTTATTCCTAGCATCAAGCCTGGCACAGCCAGGGCCCCACCCAGTCTGCTGACTGTAATACACGGGAGTGGAGTGGGCTCTGCCGAGTGACAAGTGTCACTACTCTGGAAGCACGCTGACATCACAGTCCAGAGCATTGGATGGAGGGGTCTCTGGCCATCCATCACACAGGAGCTCGACCCCGGCGCCTTGCCCTCCGCAGCTCACCTGCATGGCCTGGGTGATTCCTTCTATGTTTTGCTTGGCTTTCTGGATCCGGGTCTGCAGATTGTGCAGTATCTCCCGCATCTCCTGGATGTACTCAATCACATCTGTGATGGAAAGGTAAGCTGTCTGACCCCAGGAGCCCAGCAAGACACATAGTGGGGTGGCTCCCACAAGGTGCTACTCTGTCTACCACGAGGCAGAAGTCGCCATTGTGCCTTCTCCGGAGTGCGGAGGTGGTACTCAGTCACAATCTGCCGCTATGGTGGTAGGGCTTCTTCACTGCCCAGTGAGTGGATTCTGCCTCACCTCAGGCTTAATCCTGAGATCAAGCCCCTTTCCAAGTATGAATGAACGAGGAGGAGGAGGCGGGGCACCTGCACACAGCTGCCAGGGCCTCCGGTGGCTGGAAAAGAGCTGTGCTCTGTGAGGGAGGGTGGGGGAAGGGATGTAGCCTCTGTCTGCTGGGAAAGTCTGGGGGCCCACATGTCATAGATGTGGGGGACGTTTGGTCCCAACTTCCAGGCAGGACAGGGTGGCTAAAGGCACAGTAAAGGTCCCAGGGGGAAGAAACTAGCAGTGTAGGGTTCAAGACTCTGAAGGCACCCAGGGTGGGAGGGAGTGAGGGCCGGGCTGCTGCCTTGTTTGCTGGTGAGATGGAACTGTGAAGACCTGTCATTTTCTGCCCTCCCTCTCCCCCAACGTCTGCCCTGAGCAGCAGAGATGTCACCTCTACTGACTTGCTGTGTGCAAGTGGTAGGCACGAGGAGGGCCAGGCCTCCAGGGGCCCTGTCAGGAAATGTCTAGACCCTCGGAAGCCCCTCCCCCCCATCTTTACCCATTCAGCAACTCTCTGAAGCCTGAAGGCAAAACTAGCTACCCGGGCATGTGAGAGGGCAGGTGCTGCCTATGTTAAACCCTCAAAACAAAGGTGTTCTAGGTACTTTCGCTGTTCCAGAACAGTGTAGTCTCAGCGCTCAATAGCTTGACATCGATGGCTTCCAGTTCTGACTTGATCAGTGGAAATTCTACCTCCACCACCGTGGTCTTTATCTGGGAGAGAAAAGCCATGGAGTTAAGGGTTGGTTTTTTTTGTTTTTTGTTTTTAACTGCTAAGAATTTAACAGCATTGAGGACCATTTACAGACACTGCCAGACTCAGCTACAATCAATATTGTTTACCTGGAAGTTATTTCTAAATTGCATTCCTGGTGCTGCAGAGGTGGCACAGTGGTTAGGACCCGAGTTCAATTCCCAGCACCCACGTCAGATGGGTCATACCCAGATGCCTGCTGCAGGGGATCTAATGCTCTTCACCTCCGAGGGTATCCACGCAAATGTGGCGGACATGCATGATTGAAAATAAAATCCCCCACAAAAATAAACTGTATTCCAGGTGATTGTGACCTCTCAAGGATTCGAGCGTGTGCTGCGGTGGGAGACGGATGGGTAAGGAATGTTTCTGGCTGCAAAATCTCTGGTGGGTCAGGAATCTAACGTCTGAAGTGCAGCTATGTCATGGGAGAGCTATGTCTGGGGAGAAGTGTTTAAGTCCATTTACCACAGCACAGAGCCTGCAGCTTCTGTCTGACTCTGCCTTGTATAACCCACAAAGGTAGCTGACCCTTGACAAAACCAAACAAGCAAAAGCAACCAAGGGAGCCATTAGTCAGGGCTTGTCTGTGACACAAAGGACAGTGACTCATCCCAGTGGCTGAGCCCTTCCTTGGAGCATGCTCCCTGAGATGATGTCACACACTGGGACTCTCATCAGTGTGTCTCTAACCAGAGACTGTGGGTGGATGTTGGGGGGGGGAGGGCGTGTGTCGACTCCAACTGCTGGCTTCTGGTGGCTGTGACAAAACTGAAGACCAGGTCGCTATAAAAAAATTGTTTGCACTGGGTACAGTCCACAGACCTGTTTCTGCCTACTACCTCGATAAGTTAGAATTTCCACCGATGTAATGAAACACCAATACCCAAAGGACAGTTGAGAAGGAAAGGGTTTAGTTGATTTACACTTCCAGATCACAGTCCACAGGGTAGGAACTCAAACAGGTCAGGAACCTGGAAGCAGGAGCTGATGCAGAGGCCATGGAGGGGTGCTGCTTACTGGCTTGCTCCCCATGTCTTGCTCAGCCTGCTTTCTTACAGAACCCAGGACCACCAGCCCAGGGATGGCTCCAACCACATGGGCTGAGCTCTCCTCTGTCAACCACTAATTAAGAAAATGCCCTACAGCTGAATGTTATGGAGGCATTTTCTTAATTGAGGTTCCCTCCTCTCAGATGACTTCAGTTTGTGTCAAGTTGACATAAAATTGTCCAGCACACCCTCCCACGGCTTCCATTTTCTCTGAACACTGTGTGTGCGCTGTTCCTAGGAGGGAAGACCATGTGCTTCAAGGCAGCTGGCGTGGAGAAAGCGGAGCTCAGGATGTTTGGTTGAGACAGATTCTGGCATTTTAGAGATGTGGTGCAAATAGGCAAGTCAAAAATGTACCGGGAATGTTCAGTGTGTGTGTGTGTCCATGCGTGCTTGCTTCCACCCACACATGCATGCACCCACAACTTTCAGGAGCCATTTTTTTGCCACTATGTGGATCTTTGGGGATTGAACCTAGGATCTGGGCTTAGAAACCATATTTACTGACTGAGCCATCTCGTCCACCCAGTGTCTCACCCGGCAGCCCAGGTTGGCATCAAACCCACAGCAATGACCCTGCCTCCACTTCCTGCGTGCAGGAAACATCACCACACATCACACACTTCCCCGTGTGCACTATAGGTATGCGTTGACACATGGGGCTGCCCTGTGGCCTAAGCCTACCTCAGCAGTCTTTTCCTGAGTCAGCTTGCTAAGTGCTTGGATTGCAGCTGTACATCACTGCCCTTGGCTAAACTCTGCTGAAGACATGTCAGGCACAGCTCAGCCACGGTCGGGTCTTTACTGGTTGGTGTGTGTGTGAGTGCGTGTGTGACAAGCAGGTGATGTTTCTAGCCCGGCTCTCCTCTTTACCTTTGGCTTCTGCATGGCTCATGAGGTTCCTCCCCCCAGGCTGCTGCAGCCTGCCCTTCAGCTGTACCTAGGCTGGCACTTACTGACATGCTGGGCGGGGACAGTGCTTGGGGGGTGTCCTTGGTGCCATCCCTGTGAGATCCTCAGTGAGTTTCCTCATGGCTGGGGGGGGTCCCTTGTCTGCTTTGCACTTTGTCTTTTTGCAGCTCAGGTGCGGTCTCAGCAGGACTTAGCAAGGGGCAGGATCAGGTGGACCCTGTGGGGCCCTCCCAGTGTGGGATGGAAGTTGAAACGGGAGGGAATTGCTCCCTTTTCCTGGCTCACTGCCTCCTGGTCTCCTCTCCTGGCACTGGTTTTGCATTTACACTGCCAGACCTCCTCCCACCTCCACCCCACCCCCATTCTCAGGGTTTGGACTTCATCAGCTCGAAGGTGGAGTACTGCGGACCTTCCATTCTCCATAACCGTGTAGGCCAGTTCCTTGTGGTTAATGTCCGTGTAGGCCACGGTCTCTTCCTGACTCCACTTCCCTGCAGAGCCTTGACTGACATCTGAGCCATTAGCTGAGGACATCCGTGGTCTTTAGAAGTTGGAGAGGCCCAGTAAACGGATCCTACGCCACAGCGTCCCTGCCCCTCAGCCAGCACCTCGACCTCTGCAGGGAGCAGGTTACGCACTTCTGACTCGGGAACTGGGAGGCATATAGGTCTGGGCTGCTTGGAGCGTGGCGCTGGGTCATTTGGGAAGTGACTGTCAGCGCCTAGCCTGGCCCACTGTCTATGTCTGGGGACCGTGGTACCTGTACCTGGGATTGCTTGTTCCAGACACAAGAAACCTGAGAAAACCAATGCGAGGGCTTTAGGTTGTGACTTCCAAAGTCTCATTCTGAGGTTGGTGTAAGTGCTTTGGGGCCTGAGGTGAGGCAGACATCAGGTGGGTAAGAACTCGAAGCAGAGGTCACCTCAAGGTGACCAGAGAACCGAAGAGGGAGGGGCTAGGGCCCAGTATTGTCTTCTGTGTCACCAATGTCCTAACTCTCTTCCATAAGGTACCTCCATATCATCTAACAGCACGGTAGACCTCACCATCCCACACCGCCTTTCCCCAGCTGCCCGTCTGTACTGGCTGGTTTTGTGTCAACTTGACACACACTGGAGTTAATCACAGAGAAAGGAGGAAATAAATGCCTCCATGAGATCCAGCTGTGATCAAGGGGGGAGGGCCCCGCCCATTGTGGGTGGAGCCATCCCTGGGCTGGTAGACCTGGGTTCTATAAGAAAGCTGAGCAAGCCAGGGGAAGCAAGCCAGTAAGTAACATCCCTCCATGGCTCTCCATCAGCTCCTGCTTCCTGACCTGCTTGAGTTCAGTCCTGACTTCCTCTGGTGATGAACAGCAATGTGGAAGTGTAAGCTGAATAAACCCTTTCCTCCCCAACTTGCTTCTTGGTCATGATGTGTGTGCACAGGAATAGAAACCCTGAATAAGACACCATCAAACCTCAGAGTAGGGCAGGCACACGAGCCGCCTGAAACATCCTGTGCCTATGGTGGGCTTAAAGGCTGTTTCTGCTGCCAGGGGCAGACTGTCCTTGAGGCTAATCAATACCTGGGACTCTTATCCGTACATCATGTGACAGTTGTGTTGGGCCCCCAGGTCGGAGGGGCCAAGAGAGTCAAGGGATGCTTGAGCCAAAAGCTGAGGGTGGTTGTCTCTCTCCAGGGCGAAGCTTCCCCAGTACCAGCTGGGCAACTGTACCCATCTGAGTCCCAGAAGGAGCCCCTCCCCGGCTTCCACAAAGTAATGGAAGTGATGAGGAGTGAAGTCAGTAATTATCCCAAAGCTCAGGGGAAACCTCCGAAGCCTTTCCACAGAACCGTGCAGTATTAGCCAGAGCCCAACAAACATGGTGCTTCCAGTGGCCTGGTCTTGGGTCATCACCATCTCGAGGCACATCTGAATATGCAAATGTCACGCTCACCTCATTGTACCAGCCGACAATGAGCTCCAGGTTGCCCACGAACTTCCGGAAGGTTTCGTTCTCCGAGAAGAGCTTCTCCGCGCTCTCTGGGATCTCTTTCTGCTGCTGGAAGTTCAAGTATTTCACTTCTCTCAGGACTGCCACCAACTGAAGGGCCGGGGAAGAGCAGGGAACCCGTCAGAAGGTGGCCTCAACCGTGGGCCCCCCCTGCCCCTGCCTTCTCACAGCCAAGGAACTTCAAGGTGGGTGGGTGGGATGCAATGCTTGCTGGCAGGCGCCGGGTGGCTTCAGTGGCTTCACCCTACCAGAGGGATCGGAGCCAGGGAAAGACTGACATCATCATTGTGGGCCAATGATGTCATCTGTCTCTTATCTCCCTCCCCCTGCCCTGGGCAGTTTCCTTAGGACCTTCCCCTGTCTCTTCTTTCTCTCTTCCCTGACATTTTGTCTGACCCAGGGGATTGATGCGGCAGCCAACACTGCTGTCCCCAAAGCTATTCTCATCAAACCCTTCAAGGTTTGGCCCAGGTCTGAAATTCCATCTGCCCTGCCCCGTGGTAACTCCCTTGTCATAGTCCCTCCTCACTCCTCTGCCTGGGGCACCCGATGTCACCTCCTTGCTTGTAGTACCAGCTGGTTATCTTCTCTCTCTGTCCTCTCTCCCCCCTGCCCCTTAACCAGGAGGGCAGAATGTGACTTGACTGACCCCAGAAGTGTGTGCCCAGCACACAGATAGCAAAGCTCAGTCTGCACATTCTGGAGGGAGGAATGGATTTTGAGAAAAGGAAAGGTTTTAAGAAGCCGCCCCACCGTCCCCTCCCTGCCTTCCTGGTGTCACTGTCCACATCCAGATGCAAGGCAGAGCACTAACTTGGTGTCCACCGTACATACACATCTGAACCATCCAGGTTTAGCCCTGGAATGTTCTACCCTGGCTACCTGGCCCATCTCTCTGGGCCATGCAGAGACTTTAATCTTCAGATTTATGTTTTCTTGTGGGAACATGGAAAATGCAAACAGATCTCCAAAGAGGCAGCAGAAGCCTGCCACCCCAGCTACTCGGAAATCGGATGCAGGGGTGGGGTGGGGTGGGGGAGTCATGAAAGGATGAACTGAAAGCCAGGGCTCCGGAACAAAGTAAAAGATCTGGGTACATAGCTTGGTGGTAGAGCCTGGGCCTAGCATGTGTGGGGTCCTGGGTTGGGTCAGCTCAAATCAATAAAAAGACGGTCCTAAAGCCCCTCCCCCTGGACAGGATCACGGACCAAAGGGCTTCTTGTGCAGCTGACAAGGACTCTCCCATTGAGCTATGCTCCAGCTTTGAAGTTTCAAGCATGCTACCATTTCGCCTATACCTTAACCACTTAAAAATACTCAACAAACCTGTGCCTGTAACACACATGTACACACACACATATATATGCACACACACGTATACATGTGTGCACTCATCCAGACACACATGCACATACATACACACATGCACATATACACACATTCGAGTACACACTAGAGCACACACATGGGAACACACACACACACACACAGAGCAACCTTCATAAATGCTCACTGTTGGCAGTGGAGTCAGCCTGCAGTGTGTTGAGCTGAGGCTTTCCCTACCCTCTGAACCCACCACCCTCACCCCCAACCCCACCCCTACCCCCAGCCCCAGCCCCACCCGGGACACACCGCCTTGCTGAAGTTGACTTGGATGAGGCTAGAGAAGGGGTCTCGCTGGATGAGGGGCTGCCCCAAGTTGAAGTGGCAGTCCTCGTCCACGCCCTCCACCCACTGCTGGTATTTCTTCTCCCGGCAGCTTTTCAGCAGTCCCATCATCTCGTCATACTTGTCATAGATCAGCTTGGCCTCCATGCTGGACATAACGCTGGGGCAGAGTAGGGCAAAGTGATGGGGTGCCAGGCTTCACCCCGACATTACCTTCTAGGTCTTTCTAGTGCTCTGTCCATCGGCCGCTCTCAGCACGGCTCCTGGGTCTCACAGACTGCCTGGTTCCCCAGTGATAGTCCCCATCGGTGCCGCCTGCAGCATCCTTGAGTTTGCTGTAGGGCGCCCCCTCCCTCCCAGAGTGCCTCAGAAATCCTGCCAAATGAGGACTCCTGCACTCTGGCAGGCATGGCAGATAGCGTCTTTACTCCCAATCGGATGGACTTGGACTGTTTCCATGAGGCTAGAAGATGGAAGACACAAGCCGGGCCAGCTCCCTCCCTGCAGCTAAGGGACGCACGGGCTGCCTGGGCCCTCCCCAGCCCGGCCTGGCACTCACGGGTGCTCAATGTACTTCAGGTGTTTCATGGACACCTCAAGCCTCTCTTGCAGCTCCAGGCTCCACTTGAGCTGCCCAGCCACAGGGGGCATGTTCTTGTGGATGGGTGGTATCTGGCCGTCTTTGGAGGCCGCCATCTGGGCATCGTACATGAGCTTGGCATTGTCCAGCTCGGCACTGAACATCTCCAGCATGACCGAGTACCTGGGTACCACCTCAACAAGAATCAGGGGTCGTTCCAGGAGGCCCCCGCACATGTACAGGAGCTGTGGAGACATGGGAGGAGGTGGGCCATCACCAGGGTCCCCTGCTGCTGCCACCCCCGTCCCAGGCGTTGGCCCCAGCGTGGCGTGATTTGACAAAGTGAGCAGGGCCAAATTTCACGACCGAGGAAACTTGAGTCTTGTTGAGACAGAATCTCTGCTGGAGTCTTGCTCCGTGCGGCTTGCTTGTCTCATGCTGCCTTGTGTGGAGGCACCAGCTCCCGAACTGGCAGAGGCAGCTAAGTCCAGACCCAGGAGAAAGGGGCTGTGAGCAGTTCCTAACTCAGCCATGGGGAAGCAGCCCCAGGCTGCATCCAGATGGGTCTGGGGCTCTGATAACCAGAGGGGAATGGCTGTACTCAGGCCCTCAGGCTGTGAAAATGGCTACGTGGGTAAAGGTACTAGGCACACATGCGTGTGAATATGTACACACACACACACATCTGCACACTCGTACCCGTGTCTGTATATACACATGCACACACGCACATGTGAATATGTACACACACACACATGTGCACACTTGTACCTGTGTCTGTATATACACACGCACACACACACATGCAAGAAATGAGGGGCTGTTCACAGAGAGGAGCTGGCACAAGGTGGCCTAAGGTCTGAATTTGTCAGGTTGTCTGGAGTTCACGGGAGACACCTAGAACTCCAACACTCTCCTAACATCCTGTCTGAGGTGCTCATAAGCCTACGTGGGCTGTAGGCTGTCCTCGGACTTCGCTTCGGAAAACAAGTCCTTCACTAAAAATGACCATTTAAGACTACAACATGACTGTGAGGAAGAGAAGGGAATTTCCAGTCTGCCCGGGAGCGGGATGGAGTGGTAAGTTTCTGCAGGAGATGCTCAGAGGTGCGTCTGGGCACCGCAGCGGACTCCACCCCTCCCTTTAAGAGATTGACGGGTGAGAGTTGGGAAGCAGGTTTAAGACCCTCTCTTATCCCCTTTCTTTGCTCTTCTCCAGTTTTCCCCCTCCCTTTTTTGGGGGAGGGGGCTCTGGTTTTAGGGAAGAAAACTCTAACTTTTATTTTCTGCAAGTAGAAGGTCACATGAGCAATGCTCTGGAACTTTTCAGATTCACGTGTTGATGAGCTGATGACAGGGAGACCTAGTGTCAGAATTGCTTAATTTGTCACACAGGGATAGCTGGAGGGGTCTCCCGCCCTAAGGTTTTCTAACTTATGGCAGAGTGAGACCGGGGAAAGTACTGAACGTAGTGAATGGTGCCACTCTGGGCTCCAGCCCTCAATGGCCACTTGCTTCTCACAGAAAAAGAGCCCAAGACATGGGTGTGCTTCCTGAATGTGGGTGGCTCAGATCCCTCCAGTGTGTCCCTTGAGTGCTCCAGTTTGGGGCCTGAGAGGCTGGGGATGTGTGTGGTGTCTCTTCACGCCTTGGCCAGTGGACCGAATACTCCTTTTTTTTTTTTTTTTTTTCCCTTTCTGAGTCTGTTTTCCCTGAGGTTCATGTGACCGATAACCTTGGTCATCAACTTGACTATGAACTCCTGCTGGGGTATGCGTTCCCTGACAGTGGCTCCCACTTGCTTGGGCTGGTTCAGACGTGGAAGTCATGGCAGTGGGGAGACAGCAGAGTCTCTCCCTTTGCCCTGCAACACCAGATGAGGCTCCCTTCCAGCTTTAACAAGTGTCACTTTTAAACCTCTTTGACCACAGGTTGTAGAGACCAGGTGTGAATTTGCATATTATTTGCATACACTGAGCCCTCACCTCAAGTTCCCAGCTAAGCAATCCCAGCATCCTTCACTGCAGTTGTATCCCAAGGGCTCCCAATGTCTTTACATTTGCACATGTAGAAACAGAGGTTGCACCCGGCTCTGCTGGAGAGAGAGCTTGATGCTCTGGTGCTGGAACCTTCCTGAGTCTCCAGGGGGGCGGGTCTGGAAGCCCAGCTCTGATGATGGAAGGGTTTCCATTGCCCTCTGACTGCCTTCAATACGGGGTGTTCCCTGCTGGCTGGTAGATGGGCTCCCCGGCTCTGCAGTGCTGGGCGGTGTCCGCCTACCTTTGCGGAAGACTCAATGCAGTTGCAGTCGTCAAAGGCTTGGCAGAAGATGGTGGCCAGCCTCCTGTCCAGGTCTTGGATCTTAGTCTCAAAGTCGTTGTAATCATCGTCAAAGCTCTGACAATAGAGGAGGCAGAGAGGTAGCTGCAGTAAACCGGCACCAGGCTGGGAGGTCTCAGCGGGGCAAAGTGGAGAGGGGGGCTGGCTACAGCTCCATGGTGGGCTGTGGACCTGGATTGGGACTCTCCAATACTGCCATCTCCCTGTTCCTGACCCCAGGTCCTGTCCATGGATCCCATTACAAATGGTTGTGAGCCACCATGTGGTTGCTGGGATTTGAACTCAGGACCTCTGGAAGAGCAGTCCATGTTCTTAACCACTGAGCCGTCTTTCCAGCCCCCTATTAACATTCTCAACTCCCTAGGATGACACTCTGCCCACGGGTCATCCCACTCCCTGGGCCAGGGTTGGTCCCCACCCAGGCTCACCGAATCTCCGGGGTCCAAAGGGTCGTACTTGCACTCAGCAAAGACCTTTATCAGTTCAAAGACCTCGTCGTAGATCTGGGTCACCTGGTTCCCCAGGATGTTACCCCGCACGCCTCCCAGCTCAATCTTCTCCAGCTTCAGAAACTCAATGGCCGTTTTGTAAAGGTCCTAGCATGGGGAGGGAAGGGGCAAGGGTCATCTCCGGGCACAAAGTCAAGGGCCCCAGAACCTTATAGAACAGCATGGAGAGCCCTCGGGCGGAACACCTGGGGATGCCGCTGTGGGGCACACACAAGGCGTGCAAGGGGCATGGGTGGGTGTGTGCATTCTTCAGTGCCCGTGTGCTTCACAGCCATCTCTAGAACAAGGATGGAAAGGATGGGGGAGGGGTAACTCTCTAAGGAATCACCTCTGCATTGGGAACTTGGAGGGTGGAGGGCGGAGGAGGCTGAGTAAAAGAAACCTGGTGTCTGGTCCAGGCCCCACGCTGGTTAAAGAGCCCCTCTAGATGCTCTGACCAACCCCTCCACCTCCTCAGGTCTGGAAGGTGCTAGAAAGGTACCAGGGTCTCTCATGCTTTGGCTGCGCCTCAGATTTCTCTGCCACCCCCCCGGAAAGCAGCCCACACTGAGAGGATCTGGTTTTGTGGTGGACGCTGACACCCAGTGTTGGGGAACTTCTGTGAGGAACCCCGCTGCCTAGCTTTGCCTAGCTGTCGGACAATGGCAATTTCTTCCCTGAAGCAAACGCTTCAAGGTTACAGTCTTGACTTTCATCCCCTCAACCGATACTGGTGTGCGCGATGGTTTTGTTTCCCCCACCAGGAGGACAATGAGCATCATGTGATACTTCTGTACTTCAATGTCTTCCTCCCCCCAACCTCCCCTGTCATCTTCTTGAGTCAGGGTCTCGGCTCAAGCTGGCCTCAGACTCACTATATAGTTGATGTTATATGTTGGCCACTATGTGTTAATAGATGAGTCCACCTTGAACGCCTTGTCCCCCTGCCTCTGCTTCCCACATGCTGGGGTTATAGGTATTCCACTCCACTCAGTGTTGCTGGAGGTGAGACTCGGGGCTCTGTGCCTGCGAGAGACGAGCAACCCATCTATCGGCTGAGACGCAGCCGCTGCCTGTCCTCGTTTTAATATGTTGAGGGCCTCGCACATGAAGTTAGAAGCCAGTCACTGTAGGAAGCCGTTGGCGCCAATAGATGGCGCCAGCTTCCCGCCCATTGTTCAGCCTACAAAAACCTTTCCCCTCGTGTTGCTTGGCAACCACATAAGTCACAGCCCACTCTCGGGGCACGTGATTGAGCTACAGGAGGATGCACCAATCAGGTAGCAACACAAGTCTCTTAGGCATATATAGCAGTGCATTTCTCCCCCACGTAGAGAGGGAGATAGTGGAGAGATGGCAGAGAGATACCACGTGGAGAGAGACCCGATAGGAGAGATTGCGGGAGATCCCACGTGGAGAGAGACCCGGTAAAAGAGATTGCGGGAGATCCCACGTGGAGAGAGACTGGGCAGAGAGATCGCACGTGGGAGACTGCACGTGAGAGGTTGCCTATACAGCAGACCCCGGTAGGGAGTCCCCGGCTCAGAGAGAAGTTTCCTGCTCAGGAAGTCCCCTGCTCAGAGTGCTGTACAATAAAGGTTTTCCGCAGAAGAATCTGTTTGTTTGTTGCACGCCTGTTCCTATCGGCAGGAAGCATGGGC